>NW_026562389.1:8805000-9440833 GCF_027474105.1 Poeciliopsis prolifica | reverse complement strand
TTCTGCCTTTGATTGCATGTTTAATCGTGTTCTTTAATACTAATATAAACATTGGTTGTTTTGGACTCATGATGAATATTGAGTAATATTTTAAAATAAACCTGAATTCAACTTTTAGCCAGGATAATCTACTGTGTGTCATACTGACATTGCTTCTGAAACCACATGTACGTGCAAATGAGCTGCTTTATTTTAAACTATTTGCATTTTCTGTATCACACCTCAATAAAAAGATGTTCCTCCATTTATCATTGTAATGCACTGCTTTGATTAATTTTATTATGGTGAATCCCAGTAACTCCTAAAACTGTGTGCTCAGACACAGCAGAGGTTAATTCATAAGTCCTTCGTCACTCAGTTTGTGAAACATGCTTAAGCTGCCAGTTTGAACAATGTCTCGGCCCCCAGTATAGGCATCTGACCAGCTTTACAGCAGATTAATGTGTGGAAAATAGGTTATCCTCTGATTTAGGTGAGAAATGTGAAAAATCATTTGGATTTACCTGTTTGCATTTTTTAAATTCTTTCTTCCTTGGTAATTTTGTTGAATGCCGTTTGTTTTTTCAGGTGAACAATATGCTGATATCTGTTAAATCACATTAATGGTGTTGAAAGGTGTAAGCATGGAACCTGAAGCAGCAGATTCTAGAGATTAATACATAAATCTGTTTCTAATGTCAGATGAACAGCAAGAAAGAAGAGAACTATAGATACTGGTTGGACTAAGTCCTAATAAATACAGTAAAATGAAGCATTTGGCTATAAAAATGAAACTAAACTATTAATGACTCTGGAAGTATAATTATAATGTTTGCAAGGAAGAATAGCTCTATTGTTTTACTACTGCTTTTAATTCACACATTTGCATTTGTGATGGGGCAATTATGAGCTATTTATTATTCGCACAATCCCTCATAAAAAGCTAATGAGCATTTGTTTTGCCGACAGTAAAAATGCAAGAGAAAACAATTTATATTTGTTAGCACTCACAGGTCATTATGCTGGAGCCATTTTTCAGAGGCGTGCAGCATCCCCTGCTTGATCTTAGTCACTCATTTATTCCTCTGCTTAGATTGAATGGATCGGCCTCCCACCGTCTGTAAGCCAATGACACTGAAGGCTTTATTAATATAAAACTATTCAACACCTTGAATGGTGGCACAACAAGTTTCTCTCATGATGCATGAATACCTGAATCTATCTGCAGCTACATTCAGGTTTTTCTTAGTGTTTTGTTGCAAACGTTGGCTAACATTTGGAGTTTGCTGCAGCTTTTCATAAAAAGCAGACGGCTGGCAGGTAGATGGTGTAATGGTTGTTTTGGAGACTCTGTAACCAAGATGTAGCTTTTTGGCTACAGTTGGCAAATATGTCCTAAATCCAATATCTTTTTCCCCCATGTGTGTCCCATATTTACCTTTTTTCTTGGCAGTCTGAACGGCCCAATTTTGATTCTTTCACCACCAAGATTTGTGCCACTTCCATGTGTAATAAATCAGATGCACATTTAATCTGACTTTTACATCATTGATATGAAACATGTTTCATAATTCTGCACCAGATGAAGCCAGGCACGGTAAATTGGAGTGCAAACAATGGCTGAACCAAGAAGTGGAGACGCTTTTCTTTTTCTAAGCTTCCCCCATCTTCTTATGATCTTGTGACGATACTTTGGGCTCCTGTTGCTCAACAACTTTAATACAGAAATAACTGTTTCCAGTTATCACTTCTGTAAGCAGTGCGCTGCTGTGGGGCTTTTTCAATCTCCTGCGTGTGTGGGTCGCTTTGGAGTTGTAAAACATTCATGGATGTCCGATTGGGGTCACATCTGATCACACCGAAAACAGTCGAATCCCCTTCTGCCTTACTTGTCACGGTTTCAGTTGTTTGAAACTTTTTAATTATTGTTCTAAATGTAGACATAGACATCTTGGGCTTGTGGCCATTTCCTGACTTCTAGACACATTTGCCTTAGTAAGATTATATGTTCTGTAGTCTTTCCCATTTTGCAGACAGTCACTCAGATGAAAATGTGTAATTCAGGTAAGATAGTGAAGGGGCTGCGCAGAGGAGCAGGCGGTGTTGATGCCTTGCAGCAAAAATGAGGAGGATAGTTTAGTAGCTGGGGATCAATGATGGCGTCCCAGATTAAAATGTTGTTCACTATGTTAAGGTGTGAACAGGTCAAAGGTCAAAGGCTGGTTGAACCTTCATGCCTTCACCTGTCCCCCATCTTCTTCTCCATCCACAGTCCCACAACAGACGTCTTATCAAACGTGACTGATTGCTGTGATCTGGACTCTAGGCAGCCATTAAGCAAATTACCTGAATCATTGCGAGGATTATGCTCATTAACACATGATTAGCATCAAATTAAAATAATGAGTGTTTAACTTGTGATGTCTTCCAGTTGTTGGAACAGCTTGATCAGCCACGCCAGGCTGACACGGGAGGGACGGCCCGCCGCGTCGGGAAACACCCCTGAGTGGAGGAAGGCCAGCCAGGTGCAGGACGGATGGAGAGCTGGGCAGTTCAAGGTGAGCCGCATTAATAGGAGTTTGAAATGTTTAAGGTTCAGTATTTTACTGAATATATAGCTATTCATGCTTTAAAAGTTTGTATTTATACTTGAGTCTGAGTGTTTTAAGTCAGAGATGTTGAATTGAAAAAGTGTCTAAACACTGTAATATGCTACAACAGATTCATCTGAACTGCTGTTGTCTTTCTATAGTTCACTCGGATTTAGTGAAAAAAAAAAAACCAAACATTAAAGTGGTTTGTGTATAAAAATAAAGTTTTATGCATTTTATGGATAAAGAGAAGCATCAGATTTTGTTATTTTTCAGCTCATACCTGACAGATGTTTCTTCCTTTTTTCTTGTTATAATCTGCCTTAAAGTCTGCAGAAATGAGCAGATTGCTTTGATATGGACATTTGTTTTTTTTTAAGAAGTACATTATTCTGTAATAGACTAGTGTCACCCTTTTTTTTCTGAGATGAAGACCGGCGACTTATCTGATGCAGCCTCAGAGTGTAGTGCACCTTCTGCTTTTCTCTCTGCAGGAAATTTATTTTAATACCACAAATGCATATTTAAAAACCACTAAATGTAGTTAAAACTACAACCTGCTGCTGGGAGATTACAGACCCTGAATGGCATTATGTTTTATTGGAGTGGTGGGGGTGGACGCATGTCAAGCGCTTGCCCTGGAGCTCAATTTAATATCATACCCAGTGAGCACAATTCCTTTTTGTACTAATGAAAACAATAGCAGCACTAAACACTCCGGCCCACATGTAATTTAATCTTTGAGGGATTATCTTCCTCTGCTAATGTCAGAATGAGCTGAGTCCTGTGACTATTAAATAAGGCTTCCTGTGCAGATGCTCCGAACATCTCTGGGATAATGTCAACAGATTTTTTCCTGAGTTTCTTCATATGGGTGGAATTACTTTGTGAAATGTTGATGGGGAAGTGTTTGCCTTTGCAGAGTTCTCCATTAGGCTTGAATGTCATGACACCGATGGCTTTCAGAATAGCGTTTGTGTTAATAGCATTCTGTTCCTTTTGGCTTTGGCTAAATTAAAGGCCATTGCAAATCCATCTTGAGCGTGACTGTGCAGCCAAAGAGGTGAAGGAAGGAGAACATCTTGGTTCAGATTAATATAGTGTAAAACAATCATTCAGAAGGCCGGATTCTCTGTGCCGTTCACACATTTATTAGTTTAATTTGAAGAACAATGAGCCAAGCATTTGTTTCTTCTGTGTGTGTTTCATGTAAGTGTAGAGCATAATCCTGAAGGAGAAACACAAACTACTGAAGATGACACATCTGATAAACTTGTGCTAATGACACCTGATAGTTCAGTAAAATCAGTTTGATTGGGGACAAAAATTGCAACATTTATTACATTTTTAACTGCTGCGGTTCACTTTTTAACGCGCTGTTCACCTTGTTAAAATGAATCAAACCCTTTGAAAAACCTGTTCCCCTCCTCGCCTGTGGTGGCGCTGCACCAAGAACCACTGAAGAAAATAACAAGATCTGCATCTGAAGAAGACACTGAGCGCAACTTCCTTTGGAAAATAAACAAAAATGAAGTATTTAAAGTGGTAAGATTTCTCTTTTGAAGTTTCTAAAGCACCACAAGTCATTTCTGCTGCTAGCATTAGACACTCGCGTTTTGTTTGCGTCCACATTCCAGTTCATTTGTCTTGAAAGCCCAGGTTGTTTCGGAAGGTGTGATTGCATCATTAAACATTCTGGAAAAGAAAATGTGAACTCTTGTCCGCCTAGAGAACTGGGCCTCAGTTCGATTGACATGAACTCTGGTGCAGTTCAAATATACGTGTGAATGGAAACGGATAGGAGCAATCTTTTTTCCAAAGTCAGAAATAATCCTACAACTGGTGAAATCTGATGTTTGACTGCAGTCTCTACTAAACTTTGTTAAACCTAACAGTTGTTTCCTTGCAGCTGTTGTTAAAACTACAACCTGCAACCGATGCTAACTGCAGCTGGTTAGCATCGGTTTGAGCCCATCTGTGTTCTCTGCAGCAGCAAACGTCTCGCTGAGTTCACTTGTGTTGCTGCTCTGCTCGTCACTGCTGAGGAATGAAAAGTCATCCTAAGGACACAGCAGCACTCCTTAGTCGCACTTGATTAATAAAATATTAGCACAGGCAGCAGTTGGCAACATCATTATTATGTTTCTCAAACAGATTAATCCCCTTGAACAATATGAGTCTGCCACCAGTGACGGCGAGAGTTTGGATACAAAAGGAGTCGTCAAGCCGGAGGCTGGCTGGCATTTGTCATTTTAAATGGTTTCCTCTGTGATCAAAGCGTCTCTCTGAGCTGAAGGTGAGCTGAAAGCTGGAGGATTTCCTAACTCACATCATTACCACATCATCTTGAAGCAAGAAGGCAGCTTTGTTTAGGATTTAAGACCTTGATACATGCGTACTCATTCACCGTTCTCTTGTTTTTGAGCCTCAGACCCGGTTAATGAACTCGAGCTGAGGGAGAACCGGGTCTCCTCCTCACGACAGCAAATAGCCAAGGGCAATAGCCGATAACTAATGTGTGGAATATTGCAATTAGCATGGCAAAGTACTTACAGGGATCAAATTAAAAAATTCATTAACGTGCACACTTAATTAAGAAACACTTTTGGGTTTACATGATAAATTATGACACCTATTAAATCTTCCAGTACAAGCTGTAATGGCCTTCTTTGCTCCTGGGTATAGGCAGTGTTCCCTCTCAGGTTCTGAGGAAGTCTCCAAGGACCTGGAGTATTTATTAAAGACTTTTATTAGGGATAATGTTTCCCTGCAAGCCATTTTACTGAAGATGTGCCAGGTTTTTTTTTCTTTCCTCCTGTTTTTGCTGCCGCTGCACTTCAGCATCCCGTCTCAACGTGTCGTCTTTAATTGAAACAAGATTGGAAAGTGCTTCCCGTTGAACGTGTTGTAAAAATGGTTTAAAATAATGAATTAAGCAGAGTTGTGATAATGACAGCCATCATGTCATGGATGAAGTTGGGGACCTGGGGCGTTTTTTTTTTTTTTTTTTCTTCTGCAAAACGTGTCACGTCCTCCTTGCTCATGGCGGCCGTTTGTCACGACGCTTCAAGTGATTTTAGAATATACACACAACTCTCTGAACGTTATTCTGATTTAGGCAAATGGTCCTTGATTGAGCGTTCGATTTTGAATTGATTACATGTTAAAGCCCAAGTGAAAACAAAAAGATATGACACATTAAAACAGGGATGCCCGATTTATCTACAATAACGTCAGTGTTGGTTGTTTTGTTTTTTTTCCAGTGTTGAATGTAAATAAATAAATTAAATACCAAAAAATATGTAGTTTTGGGTGGAGGCCAGGTGTCTAAAAATCCCTAATCTAATCTGAAATTTCAACATTTGACAAATTCATAGTGTTGTTGGATCAGAACTATCGGTCAAGATCTTCAAATTAACCTTATTTATTTTTTCCATCATTATTATTATTTTGGTATATCCTGTTTCTACGAATTACCATCTCCAGAAAGCCTTTCTTCTTGTAAGCAAGAGCTGAACAGCAGCGCACAGCAACATGTGGGGGAGGGGCAGCACTGTGTTACTCTGTGGTTTGTATGAGTCAAATCTCCTTTTACTTTTTACCTTGGGAATCCTCATTTGTTTTCTACAATCAGTCCTGAAGGTTTTAGTTGCAGGCTGCTTCTTCATAGACCCTCTGAGTGGAGAAGTGTCTGACTACTGAGGGGTTGTGTAAATAATGTCTTCTGAAGATGAAGTTTCTGCTGCCGTCTCCTAAACACGATGTCTAACTCCCAGAGCGTGGAAACCCTGAGATCTTAATCATCTCATTCATACTCCAGCAATGTTTCCTCACGGCAGAGCAATTAAACCCATCATCCCAATCAAGCAAATAAATAAATCTGATTTGTCGGACGGCTCTGCCCAGATGTGCTTTAGTCAGGAGAGGGAAGAGGAATTGGTGCAGTCGCCCGGGGTGACTGGGATCTGGAGGCGCTTCCTCATAACGGTCAAGAGGCTGTTGACAGGAGGCCTCTTGAACTTTGATTAGCTCCGGTTTCTGTCCTGAATGGCCTCTTCATTTTGGTAATTTTGGTCTTTTTCTATAATCAAAGCGCCTCTGAGCTCTGGCGCCCATGAAGATGATTGTGCAGCAAAAACACACTTAAACATCAGTTCTTCACATCTACATTCATGGGAAAGACAGGGGGGAAGAACCTTCCTTCTATTCTAGGGTTTTTTTTTATATCAGCAGAGTTAAAATAAGTTATTTAACAAGATCTGAAAACGATTAAATCAATCTTAAGTCTATGAAAATAAATCAGATTCTCCTATTTAACAGAGATTAGGGTGAAATGAGAAGGCTGTTTGGTTTGCACCAATGGCAAAGTTCATGGTAAACTCAGTGACTGAAAGGTGGGAAAGTCCTGTCGACATCACACAAACCCAAATCATCAGCCATCCACCACCGTGCTCAACAGTTGGTATGACTTTTGTATGATTTTGGTTTTCTGCAACTAAATAAAAAACAAACTAAACATTTTAACTTGTGACAAAGAGCTTCGTTCCAGACGTCTTTGGGTTTGTTTAGATGTTTCTGGAGAGTTTCTGATTCAAGTCAAGTTTATTTGTATGGCACATTTCAGCAACAAGTGCTTTGCATCATATAAACATTACATTATGAAACTACTACTAATCAAAGATGACTCTAAGCAAATAGGTTTGTAGCCTTGATTTAAAAGAACTGTTTTACAGTTTTCTGGACGTTTGTTCCAGATTGGTGGAGGATAGAAGCTGAATGATGCTTCTCCATACTTGGTTCTGGGGATGCAGAGCAGAATCAGAACCAGAAGACCTGAGAGGTCTGGAAGGTTGATATAACAGCAGCAGATCTTTAATGTATTTTGTTGCTCGTCCGTTCAGTGACTTAAAAACTAACAAAAGCATTTTAAAGTCTATCAGTGGAAGGACTTTAGAACTGGGATGATGTGCTCTGACTTGTTGGCCTAGAAATGTTCTGCAGGTGATAGAAAGCCGGCTTTGTAACTGTCTTTATGTGACTCAGTGAAGGTTCAGGTCTGAGTCCATCACTACACCAGGAGTTTTGACTTGATCCCCAGTTTCTAGCTGTCATAACTGAAGTTTTGTGCTGACTCTCGAATGTTCCTCTCTGTGTCCAAAGATTATAACTTCAGTCTGGTGAACTAACCTAAGCTGGTAGGATCCTCTCGATATTAAATAAAACTGGGCCTAGGACTGAACCTTGTGGTATCCCACATATGTCTACTGCATGTTCTGATAGGAAGCTGCCTCCAAACTGTAATACTTAAGTGTTTTCTGCTCAGTGAGTCCTGATCTTTTCTCTGACCTTAGGTGACCTTATGCTCTCATTTCCAAAAATTTAAAAGCTGAAAGGTTCTGGATAATTATCTACTGATACATGTGCTTTGTTTTTGCTGTCATATTTGGAAGATAATGCCATTTTTACACAGTTGTAGCTAGGCTTTTTCTAGTCTTACTGTGGTAAATCTTTCATTTCAGCCTTTAAGTCTAAAAGAGTTGAAAGCCAATGAGAAGGTCCCTCTGGTGTCTTCTGGTAAAGGTCCTTTCATGGTTTTATTACCTTTCCCTTAATAAACCTTTTAAGTTAATAAGTGTCTGAGTTTGTGACAGATTGATGTGTGGGCCACATCGTGAGCGAGCAAACCTGCTGCCGGTTTGAATCTTTGAAGCGAGCCTTGGCTCACTTCTGCTCCATTATTTAAAACAAGTGTCCGGAGCTGTGTGCCACAACGAAATTATTAACTGTGTATTTCATAATGCCGCTGACAATATGTTAACGTGTTTTTCCTCCTCCCCCCGTCGTGAACAGATGGGTCCTTTTACTTTATTTTCCACATCAAGTATGATTATTTCTTTGTGCCAAAGGCCACCTGCCGTTCCTCAGTCTCTGTTCTAATTATTTATGTTGGTAACACACAGCAGGACTTGTTATCAGTTGGATGGTGTCTTAATAAAGGAAGGCACATCAACATATTGACATTATGTTCAAGGGGAAAATTTATCACCGCACAAAAGCGAGCAACAGGGGTCGCCGGAGCGGATCAGGCCAGGTGCCAACACCTCCACGTCCGACCTCCTTTTGTTCCCAGACGCCGGGTTTCCTCTCAGCACACGTCTGAGGAACCCTGTGATGATAATTAGGCAAAAGCCAATTAAAAAGTCAAATAAGAAGGAATACATTAACATTAAGGAATGCAGAGGTGATGGTTTTTGGCTGTGATCGGATGACAGAAAAGGACATGGAAACTAAATTGTTTGGGAAGAAAATCTTGGCAACGTTTTGGTTCCCATTCCTGCCTTTTTAAAACTTAGAATCACCAAGTGATTTCAGCTGTTTTTGCTTTCTTCACACAAATAATTTAGATCAGGGGTCCCCAAAGTGGGTCCTGGAGGGCCGGCATCCTACATGCTTTAGTTCTCTCCCTGATTTAACGCACCTGGATCAAACGATGGCTCGTTAGAGGCCTCAGAAGAACATTGACATGCTGAGGAGGTTGTCACTACCACCAAGGAGAGAACTAAAACATGCAGGATGCCGGCCCTCGAGGACCCACTTTGGGGACCCCTGAATTACATCAAGAATCACATTTTAGTACCAAACAAAGAGAATGTGAGGACATACAAAATCCACTTGACAAATGATTTTCTTGTAGCAAGATGTTTCAGGTTTAGTTGAATATGTGAAAAGTTTTATTTTAACTCCAGCACAATTCCCAAAGAGTTATTTACAGAAATATTAGCAAGCAGCTGACAAAGCTGTGGTGTCAAATTAATTTTCATTTCTGTATATCAACATAATGCATGTTGTCAAAGTGTTGGTTGTCCTTGAATGTATTGCTAAAACCCATTAACAACCAAATATTTATAAATGGCTCTCAAGTACTACTTAAAATTAAATATTGAACATATTTTCACATTGACCAGAACCTCCTGGATTTTGATTGTAAAATTATGCTGGGTTTGCGTTTTGCAATTCAAATGCTAACCCGGGTTAGCATTTTTCTAATTTAAAAATATTTGTATGAAATTTTGCATAATTTACACTTATGCAAGACCGTAATTGTGACTTCTTTTATATCAGTCACAAACGTAATTTGACATGGAGTACGGTTGAGGCAGCAGTTTAGTAAATGTAAGAAATACTGCTCTCTGCAGGTTGGAGTTACTCATTTAAAGCCAATGTTTTGCAGAAAATTTTACAATTTTACAAAAAACCGCAGTGATTTGTTGATGTCTACATGAATTTCTGTGATTGTGAAATTGCAAAAAAGCATAGAGATAAAAACTGCTTTGAATTGGTTGATAAAATATTTAAACACAAAACTGATATCTCAAAGGTTCATCTGTCATTGTCAAGTATTTATTATCAAGGACTGGGTAGAAAATGAGTGAAAAAGCAGCCAAATTAAAGAAAAAACTAAAAATCTAGAGAATACTGCAAAAAATTCTTAAAATGGTCAAATAAAGTGAAAAAAGCAAAATGTAGAAGGGGAAAAAATGATTCGAACACTCCCCAAAATATTGGAAACAGAAGTAGCAACTAAGTTAGGCATCCATGGTGTTCGAAAGCATTGTGTCGTGGGGTCAGGTCACACTTCATCAGGACCCTTCTGCTGTATAAAATGTAGAACACTTACATTTAAACAAGCCTGAACATTTAATCCCGGCAAGCTACAAATGAATACAGCATAATTATATTTCTACATGTGCAGCTTTGTTCTTTCCCAAAGTGACTCGGAAAGGGTTCAGAAATATGTCATTGATGAGCGCTGATGCAATGTAATTACAGAGGTTCAACCCTTCCTAAGCCTTCATATCCATCCCAGCATAAGAAAAATAGAAAAGCCGACATATTCCCCCCACGAGGGCAGTAAGCCACAGTAGCAGTCCCATTACAGAGCCAGATTTAAAAGGGTTACAAAACCTTTATCTAGCCATTTAAGAACATATATGGGCTGAGAGTATCCAGAAGAGCAAAAGCCATTGTGCAGCTCAGACAATGCACTGACCATAAATCCATAATAGCCTTTAGGATTAAAGAATATGCTCTCTGAGTTTAATTACATATTGCTTCAGAGAGCCTCACCCTGCTGGGACGGAGAGGCCCACTGTTGCTTCTGGCGATGATATGAGGGACAGACGGCCAGAAAATTAACAGAAGGATTTATTTAATCTCAACCAGTGAAAGTTTTCAGCTGTAATTCGTCCACACTAAGTGCCATGTGGATACACAAATCAGCAGCTGGAGTACACTTGTGCTGTTTGCGCACAAACACAAATAACCTGGAAAACAAGAAGGAAAAAACTGCATTTGAGATCTGGATACAAAATTTTTTGTATCTTAAATGGTTCAATGGCGCATTAGGGACATACTTAGAAAAAATAAAACTGGAATTACGAGAATAAAGTCATAGTATGAGAATAAAGTTGTACAATGAGAATAAAGTCATATTTTCAGAATATTATAAAAATAAAGTCATAACATCTTAACTTTATATGACGAAGTTGTGAACAATGACAG
Source organism: Poeciliopsis prolifica (assembly GCF_027474105.1). Classification (NCBI taxonomy): domain Eukaryota; kingdom Metazoa; phylum Chordata; class Actinopteri; order Cyprinodontiformes; family Poeciliidae; genus Poeciliopsis; species Poeciliopsis prolifica. The sequence continues at coordinate 9,429,701 of NW_026562389.1, read as the reverse complement.
ATTTATTGCGCTGTTTTAGAATTGTAGTGCTGCAATTTCTGGCACATTACATGTCATAGCCAAACATTAGTGATTGGGTAAAATTGAAAACCTTTAAGTTTTCAAAACTTAACCTTTAAGTTTTGAAAACTGCTTCCTGAAGTTCACACCCCCAGGAAGATCATTTCTTTACAGCTGAGAATCCAGACCTCCTGCACAGTACAGCATAGAAGAAGGAGCCGGTTTTTACCAGGCTAATTTTTAGGTATTTGCTTAACATTTTTTCTCAGTTTTATTCCAAATACTCTGAGGTTTCCAAGTTGGAACAGCATGTGTTTCTTGTGGAGTTTTTTACATTAACAATCAGAACGTTGATCCCAGTAGCTTGGTTTCCGTTACAGATGTGTTGAAAACGTTATTGATATTACGCTGTTGTTGAAAAACAGAATTTTGCTGTTACTGTATTCTCACTAAATATGAAACGTATTTAAAATGCACAATAAGTCAGTAAGAAACATAATAATCTAACCACTTCCTGTCATCTTTTTTTATCTTTTCCACCAGTAGTAACTTCCAGTTTTTAATAATTTAATTTCCATTTAAATATACACTTAATTTCAAGACAGCCAAAAAGCACCCAAAAAGTGTTTTATTGAAGTAAAACAATAAATGTCCATGTTTCCATTTAACCAATTTATTTTCATAATTTCAGTTTTATATTATTTCCAATGAAATGCAGCTACAGTCAGCCTGTGAACACAAAATTACAATAAATGGAGTAAAAGTTTTGAGATGGAGAAACTTCAAAATGATGAGAAACTTCACCAGCTGAAGCTCCCAGTGGTGCTGCAGCTGGACAGAACAATAATTAACTAAGTTTGACTCACTTCTTTGAAGAATATGAGATTATTATTCTGCATTAATTAGTATGCTAATGTGCAGTTTCTTTATGATCACTTCACTTCTTTTTCCATTATATTTCATATCTCTTGCTAACCCTTTAAAAAGAAGATTTAGTTCACTTTGTCTTGAGCTAAAGCTCCAGTTTATAGCCATATAATTAATTTCAGAGGCATTACCCAAAAATCAGCAGTTATTAGCACAGAATTTCAATTCCATTTAGAGAACGTACCAGCTAATGCTGCAGCGCGGTTACTCACTCCTTAAATGTATTAATAAAAAGAGGTCAATGAGATATTTAAGGAAATGCTGAAGTCCCAACATTAGCTATTTTTCCCCTCACAGAATTAGACTCCTTTGGAGCAGAAATGCGTTTGAGAAGTCCAGCTGCTTTCTCCTCTGAAACCTGATGGAGGTTCTTCAGAGAACAGCTGCAGAACCCAGAGCCAGAAGGTCTCATCATGCTGCAGATAACAAAAGCATCAGTCACAAATTTACATCTTCATTGGATGCACGGCTGTTAAATTTACATAATCAATGTAGATGGTTAGCGTCAGAGTGAATGTCAGCTAATAACAAAAGCCGATTGTTGACAAAATGTGCATAGTGTGTGCATATTAGAGCAAGAAGCGGGTGTTTATTAACTCTCCTGCTTGCTGGCTGTTGCTATCTGTGCTTTGTTTTCAATCATAAGCATCCAGGTCTGCAGTGAACCACATCATATTGTGTCTGATGGGTTGCACTCACCCTCAGTGGGGTTACAAGGCCTGTGATATACTGTGACTGCTTCAATCAAAGCAGCAGATTTGAATGTCCATGCGGCCGGTAACAGTAACAGCCTCAGTGTGAGATTTATACCCTCATTGAGAAAATTACATTCACTCCCTGTCCTCACTGTTTGGCATCCATTACAGTTCATTATTATCTTCGGAAGCTGTAAAGCTCTGTAATAACAGGTTAAAAAAAGGAAAAAAAAAGAAAAATGGCGGTTTTGCCAGATTGAGGCATAAATTGTCCCGTCCCTGCTGGTGGAAAACATTGGACTTGTCTAATTATTTTCCTTCTCTGAAGGTCCAGACAGGCTTTTTGATTAAAGTTGTGGAGCCTCACCTCTCAAAGGAGTTTTGTTTTCAAACTTGTGAGCTATTCTAGTAACAATTGTAACATCTTTTTGTGTTTCATTTGCATTTTTTAAACCAACAAACTAAAAGTTTGCTGGAGGATAAATTGTCCCAGTAGTTTTTACACTAAATTATATTGTTTTGTCACCATTTTTAAGTAATGACCTAATGATGCAAATTTTCTCTCTCAAACGTCAATAAACTTAAATTTTGTGAAGAACACATAACACAGGAACTGGGAGATATTTTAAGCATCCAAAATAATAAAACCAAAATAAATAAATAAATAAAATGGAAACAAACAAACAAACAAAAAAAACACATACAACTGAAACCGGAAATAAAATGACAATAAATGTCTCTGAGCCTTCAGAAAATATTAATAAGCAGAATGGACCTACTTTATTTTATCATTAATTGATTAATTGCTTATTGTAACAACTTCCACCAAACTACATGATGGAGGAATATTTCATACCAGCAGCCTGCAGAGAAACACAGAGAAAAACAGACATGTTTAATTTAACAAAGTTTTTCAGACATGCATGTTTATTTACAAGAGCTTTACAAAAGTGTTAAAACTCCCTGACGTTTTTCACCATATTGGATGCATAAATGTTCAGATGCCTTCAATCGTAAACACGTAAGTAAAAACCAGTAGAACCAAATAAACTCCAGAAATCTCCTCAGAAGATTATCATCCATGTTGCCATGTTTTTCTATGCTCATTTTGAACTATTGGAAGAGAAAGTTTGAAATAACATCTCCAACTTCGCAGAAACGTTTTGAGAAATCCCTTAATCTCCATGGCAACTATTCAGCTGTGCAAAACGTCTAGTCCACCTTCGAGGCGCAACTCCTCTGAGTTGAAGTTTTTGAGCTTCGACCTCCCAAAACAGCCTTCATTCAGCTCCTTCAGACTAGCCAGCAGCAATTAGCAAACATCTGGTGAAACTACCCATCTGCTGAGCTCATTATAGGAGCTACTTCTTAGTGAAATGCTGGTAAAAACGTTGTTAGAGTTAATATAGGAACCATGTTGTAATAACTTATGAGTTTCAGAAAGAGTACAAGCTTTTAAAGGGATGGAGGTGTTAAGTTACAAAATCAAAAGTTTTCTAAGTCATATTTGATATATACTATATATATATATATATATATATATATATATATATATATATATATATATATATATATATATATAGTTAGAACAACTGACGTTAACATAGTTACTTGGTTATGCTATATAATGCCCCTTTAAAAGAAGCTACACTAAAAAAATTCCTGAACCTTTTCATCAAATCTTGGTCGTTTCCCCAGCAGGTTTCATGACTCTGATAAAAACTATCATTATGTTTAGAAAGCAAACGTTTGGAGCTGCCGGTGCTCCAGCCAGGCTAACAGCTGGGACTTCCATGTGAGCAGGTGATGTGGAGGCTGATACTGTCTGCCGCCCCATCCCCCACTGCATTGAGGAGTCTTCATAAATGATCTTCCAGCAATCTGCCTCTCCCTCCACTCTCTTATTAATTACTTTTACAGCCAAAATCAAACATCTGTCATGCTAGAATATACAAATTAATTATGCAGCTTCTCCCCATCAGCACCCATATAACAATGTACCTCAGAGTCCTGCTGGTAGCAGAGCAGGAAGAGTGGCTGTGTTGTCATTGTAGTTTATTTTTTCTAAAGGACCTGAGCTCTGATTCTGAAAGATAAAAATATATATATAGTTATTTTATTACTTATTTTTACTATGAATTTCAAGATCTTTAACAAATGTCAGCTGTGAAGGTTTTCCACTTGACATTAATAAAGTTGAGGTTTGACATTAATAACCTCTTCTGAGTATTGACAACTAAAGATTTGTACAGGAAAAGAATAACAGCTAATGTTGCATTGATATGCACATATGCAACAATTTTACATGCTCATGACTTTATTGCATGAGTGCAGCTATAGAAATTGTATATCTGTTTAAAAAGTTTAGACACAAAGTTCACAGAGGCTTGGAAGGACAAAGTCCAGTCATTGTTCTGCTTGTCGGTGAAGCTAATATTAAACCAGATTATGTTGACCAGGAGGTTTAATGTAAAGGTTCTCCCCTTCCTGTCAAACGACCTTTTACTGACCATTTCAAGTTGTTCTTTATCAGGAGTGCCTTGGCATTAGCTTGTAGCATTACTACAGCTAGCCTATGACATTCTTCGGCCTCAGAGAGAAAGTAGCGCTGTTAGTATTGTCGGCTAAAGAGAGTTGCATATGTTTTGTGTTTTCTGACTGTACTCACGATGTTAAGAGTTTAAAACATCTATTCTGCAGCTTATTGGGGAGAGGAGAAGCTGAGTGTCTGCTGTTGGTAGCAATGCGACAGTTTGGGAAAATGTAGATTGTCCCGTTTGTGTCTGTTGACTTTCATAAGTATCTGTTTTGCAGTATCGATTATATTGAGAATTCAACTATTTTTACAACCCAAATATATTGTACATGCCTACTTGCAGTTCTCTCCATTGCTTTTGCCCCCTTCTACCACACTTTTCATTTCACTTTACTTATTTTTTTACATTCTTAGATAATGTGAGATAAATTTGAGTCTTTTTGGTGATATTCTGATTTACTGATTTAGCTTGTTCTTTTATTATCATAAGCTGAGCCCTCTGCTGAACTTTAATGTTCATATTTTTGAAACAAGGAAAAAGCGTTAAGATGCTGTTGAAAACACAACCAAGGAGGCTTTTTTTTAGCTCTACAGAAGTCCCAAATTCTTCATAATATTTGTGCCACTCTTTGCCTTACCGGGTTTCACGCTGGGCCTTGCACTAAGTGACCGTGTGTGAGGAGCAGAAAGATCTTGGAAGTCCACAGGCCCACTGACAGAAGACAGCTGTCTGCCCATCCTCCAGGTGTCCTGGGATCTGCCTGTTCACAGGTCAGGACCCAAGAGGAGAGGCACCATTTGGTACCAGTTACCGAGCGGTGGGTGGGGGTACTGGTGCCACCTCTACCTCCATTCAGTCAAGGTAACACCAGCTAGCCTAAAGCTGGCAGGAGGAGAGCTGTGCTGAAATGGAGAAGCACCTGATGACCTCAACAAACGCCAGACTCCTCCCCTTCCTGTTTGTGCGACTGTGGATGAAAATGCTATTCAAAAACCCTGAGCATATGCCACTTGGATACGCTACTACAAAACTTTCTATTTCATTTAGAGGTTGATCTGCTGGTGTTTTTAATAATTCTATCTAGACTGATTACTTCAGGTTTTTGAGTTTATTGAAATGGGACCAATCATGCAAAATTCACATGTAAAATGCCTCTGCCAGAGTCCTGACTGAAAAATAAATGATTTTAAAGTCTAAATTTTGCTCTAGAAGACACTGAAGGGTCTCGAGCCTAAATCCATCTCTGAATTGGTTGGTGTCGCGATCAGAACTAAACAAGGACAGGCATCAAGTTTCTACAAAAAGTCTGAGATGTTCAAAAAGCTTTTTTTTATTATTATTATTATTATCAGTAAACCTTAGTGTGTCTCAAAGGCTTAACCTCCTTCTGTGTAAATAAAGCTGCACAGCTGTATATGCCTGATCCACATCCAGACACGTGAGCTTTTCATCTTTGTCATCAAACATAAAAATAAGTTTCAGTCCCAACAATTTATGATTGTTAAGCATGGCAGCATATATTATGACAAACAACACATGCTCCATTATGCCAGCTGGTGTAATGACGTGGTAATGCCGGACTCATTAACTCCAGCACACAGTTTACGGTGGCCTTTTATGACAGAATTAATTGATTCACACATGCGCTAAAACAAAAATAACTAGGATGAAAATGCAGTTGGATGTGAGCCCTCTAATCTGTCATAAACATTTCTGGTGGTAAAGCAGGAAGACATTATTCATGTGAACGACTGGTAACATAAAGAATAAACAACCACAGACCAGCTTTTATCTTCAAATGTAGCTTTAATGTGTGGCCGAACAGACAGCACAGAGGGGAAAAAAAATTCAACATCTTTAACATTATTAGTTATTATGGCCTTCAAATGAGTTCTATCAAAATATATTTCTCTATAATTGCAGACAGAATCATCATCCTGGCATTTGGGATTTCACTTTTTCTGCATCTTTGAACACGAGCCAGAAAAATAAATGAATATTAAGTCTGTCCATAGGTCGAATCTGAAACTATGCTGACAAAAATATTTCTTTACCATAGTTAACGTGTCTCCCATTGTAACAATCTACATTCAGCTAAACATAAAATATGTTTACTCAAATTAGAGATGCACCTATCTAATATTAATCGGTGTCAATCCTGAAATTGGAAAATAAATACTAGATCACGTATTCAATGTGTCTGATCTGTCCGGGCAGATCTATTCAGTCTGATCTGTTTTTTGTCCTCTCACTGACATAATGCTTTATTGACTTTACATTATATTTAGACTTCATAATTTCACTTTCTGAACCATTTGAAAGATTTGTTGGTGTTTATTTTTAGTCAACCTATTGTAATTGATCCATCTATCTATCCGTCTCGACCGACTGAACAAATTTTAGATGTGGTGTTTTTACATGTTAGACTAAACTTGTGAAGCTATTGGCATATGTAAAATGCTGTACAGGTGCAGAGTTATCAGCTAAATTTGTAATACAGTACATTTATGTTTCGGTTAAAAAACCCCCAAAACATTTGAAGTCTGGACTTGACTGTCAAGAATGTTTTGATTCTTGTTCTTACTGTCATGAAATTCCAACTGAGGAATTTGTATGAAAGAAAAATGATTTTCTTGCATCGTATGTAAAAGTCTGACATTTAATCAAAGGAAAAAAGAAATGAGAACGGGTTCATCCTCCAACCTCCAACACTTCAGTCCATATGTTGAAGAATTTTTCCTTGAATCTCAAAGATGAAATGAAGATAGGATTTAGCTGGGGATCATTTCTCATCCAGGAAATGATTTTCATCTCTTGAACTGGACTTAAAGGTAATTGTTTACAATCTGTCCACTGCTCCAAAACCATAATGAATTTCTTAATCCACGTCTCATCACTATGAGAGCTGCAATTACTTTGCCGCAATAAATAATCCATCTTTTCAAGCAAGGCAGATGGAAAGAAACAAGAAAATGCTTAATCAGATTATCCAAAGTGCTAAAGTAGAAGGAAACAGGAGGTTTCTTGAAGATATTTTACCTCTAATCTGAAAGGTTTCTTCTGTTCTGAAAATGGTTGGAAGTGATAAGCTTAGTCTTATTCAACAGGACCACACATTTATGCCAGTCAAAATGACTAATGGAGCCTTATCCTCTGTTCAGCTCAATGTTGGGGTTGTTGTTGCTTGCCTAGCGATGCAATGTGAGTTTTAGTTGAATGTCCCAGCGCTGCAGGTTAGGTGTTAGAAAGCTGAAACCTAAGTGTGTCATCTCTGTATTGTTGTTTTTTTTTTTTAATTTGCACTGAGGATTATCATGTTATGCGTGACTGAGAATCTACACCAGCTTAATCAGAGGAGTTTTATGTAAAATATGCTTCTTCTTGGTTCAGCAGCTTCAGTCAGCTTGTATTCTTTGAATAAAAACTGTTCTGAAATATTTTTACTTAATTATTTTCTTATATAAAATTTGGTTCACAAGCGTTGTAGGACTTTATACAGAAATCAAACATAATCAACAAGCTTTTGGTGTAACTCTGGCTGGAAATGAGGCAAACAGATCTGATCACCCTCTACTTCCTGCATCAAAGCACTAAATCTTCACATTGAGTTGCTTTGTCTTGAAGCCTGAGGGAACCTCGGCCACAGCGGCTCGAAAGCCGCTCAAGATTTGATGCGGCGGGCGATCCTTGTCACAGCTTGTGTCACCTCACCGACAGATGTCTGAGAAATCAGCGACAGCCGATCCCGCTGATCCGCCTTGTAATCTTGTGCTATGATCCCGCCGTGACACGGAGTTGTGGGAAATATGTCCGTCAGTACCCGTTGCAGCGGGCAGATGCACCGCCGTCCTCCTGGCCCTCCTCACCCTCCTTCCTTCATCTCTTCATTAGGCCTCTTCCCTCCTTGCTTCTGTATGTTCCACTGCTTGTGTTTGAGCTTTTGACCCACGGGTTTCTGCTCCAGTTTACGTCTACGTGGATGACTTGTGGGGGGTTTAATGAGCTGCAGATGGGCGCTTCTTGGCGTGGTCGCTGTATTTATGCTTACCTTGTGTTTTTCAGCAGGTCATGTGTGCTGTGATGCTCACAGAGATGCACAGCTGCAGTCCCTGACCGGCCCTTGCAGCTCTGCGTTAGAGGCCAGCACACAAACGTGGCCTCGCTCAAACAGAAAGTGGCATATGCTCAACTATGGAGGAAGCAGCGGACGTTCTTGCAGAGCTCAGCTCTATGCGGCTCCACTCCGTGAAGAGCCCGCGAGGCGAAATGTTTCCAAACAATTTCACGTTTTCACGTTGAAACCTCGCACCAAAAAAAATCCCAACACATGCCGAGGGCTTGCCCAGCCACGGGTTTACAACATGACCTTCACAAAGGTCAAAACTCTTTTCTTTGGATATGTTGTTACTGGTTAATCTCAATAAATGGAAATATTATGGCAAATTCTAATTTAATTAAAAAAGAGAAGCAATATACAACTCTTAAAAAAATTAAGAAACCGCTTAAAATGATCAGTTTCTCTGATTTTACTTTTTTAGGTATATTTTTGAGTGAAATTAACATTGTTCTTTTATTCTATGAATTACTGACAACATGTCTCCGAAATGAACAGAAATGCTTGAAAAACATCTATATCATAAGTTTTGGTTTCTGAGCTGCATTAATAATTCAGCTTCTCGGTTACATTCTCATTTGTTGAGATGCACCTTTAAACGGACTTTGCTGCTCGCTCTTCCTCCATCATCTGTGGCCAGTCCGACATATGCTCTGGAGATCATAAAAAAACGTGGCATTAAACTTGTTCCAGGCTACATGCAGCGACTGAACCCTTCCCTCTGGAAACCTGTTTAATACAGAGTAGTTAACGCCGCCGCTCATGATGTTTCTTGCATAATATAATTTATAGTGGGTAGGGGTCTATAAATGGGCGGGCTTGTAAAATATTTCCATTATGCAGGGAATGTCGGTGGGTAATAAAGACTTTATTCCACTTTTTATGTCTCTCAATCTGTTGTTGTTCCTGCATTTTTTTTTTAATCTGTGAGAATTCACTGATTATCCTGATGCGAGTCTTAAAAAACAGGAAATATCAGCGGGTCTTTGACAAAGTGACTCCAGAGACAGCGAGTTCAGACTCCCGTTTTTACTACCTCAGCCTCTATCTTTTATGTTTTATTCAGAAATTATACATCTTTCCTTAACAGTGCTGTAAAGGTTACACAGTCATTTAAGCAGCAGTTCAGACAGATTGATGTTTATGTCATTACAGCAGCAAATGAAATGTGCCTCTTTCCCCTCTTACTCCAACATAAAGTAGAAACGAGCTCCACCCATTGATGACATTGGAGATACATCAGAGTCAGGCGGGAGAGGGAGACGGTGGTTATGACCTGATAGGCTCTGGTTTACCTGCTGCTGCTGTAATGTGATGACAAAGCTCCCTCTTCAGTCACATTGACTGCTGCTGTTAAAATCCATTTTCCATCGCAGTAATCAGAGGAAATGATACATTTCTGGTGTTTTAACAGTTTATTTAAGGCTAAATTTAACATCTCAAGCTAATTTTTGCTCCTCCTGAACCATAAGGGACTCGTTAAAGACACGCTGGAGTCCAGATATGAGAGAATTTTAATGTAAAAACACTCTTATAGCATTGTTAAACAGTTCAAAAATGTGTCCAGATGAACCAAACTTCAGTTCACGTTCACAGTAAAGAGGCACCGATTCACCTTTTTTCATGTCCGATACGATACAGATGTCTGACTGTTGGCCGATACAGAAAAAGTGCTGAATTGACTTGAAAAGTTTACTTTATTGAAACGTAGACATAAATCTCCTAAATTCCAAATGATATTTCTGCACTGGTACAGCTCACTTAAATACACCATAGACTTATGTTAAAAAAAACACACAAAAGAAAAACACTTTAATTTGTTCAGTCAGTGAAATTAGTAGTTTTCAATCAATGTAAACTAAATCATAGAGAAACTGACAAAAACAACAGGCTGACTATTTTGGTCAAAATGTAAAAATAAGCTGCAACAAGCCGTCTTTCGTATGGTTCAGAAAGTTAAATTAGGAATTCTAAATATAATGTAAAATAAGTAAAGTAAGACTTAAATAAGAACACAAATTAGACTGAATAGAACTGCTGTTATGGTTCGGGCTCATTGTGATCAATATTCAGTTCAATATTGGAACCAATACAGACATTTTCACATTTCTACGGTTCACATTTCTAAGCATTTCAAATGCAATTCAAGGCTTCAACATAAACTAGTTCTTATTTATTCATCTTTTAATATTAAAAAAACATTTAAGAGTACATAGACCATAAGACCAGGTCTTGGTTTAAAAATAAAAAGTCCAAATTCAAATTCCTCATTTGTGCATAAAATCTGAAATAATAAAGCAGGATAACGGATCATAAACACACACACACTTTTCCTCATCTGTCACCACGCTGCCCTGAATCACGTTTCTTTATTTCTATTATTCAATATAATCTGTCCATCCCGCCTTAAAGGAAGAATAATCCACAAGACGAATCTGTCTCAACATGAGCTTAACCCCGACCCGGATCAGCTCTCTGAGTAATGTATACATTTTATTTGAGTAAAATTGTAGGACAAGCCATCTGTAAGCATTCTTATTTAAAGTGTGTTAATATGCTGCTGTAATAATCAAATAAATCAGATCAGAATAGTGGCTGTTTGATGCATTCAGCAGGAATCTACTGCTTGCACAGTTTTGAATTATCACATATTTTTTGATTAATTAGTTCAATACAGGATAAATTTTAAATAGAATAAACTGGAATTATTGTAATAGCTACATCGCCGCCTTAGTCGATTCTTCATTCATACATTCCTGTGCATTTTCAGTATACAGGCACATTTATATTTGCCTGTATATTTGGCACATTTTTGCTAAAAACTAAATCATTTTCACATATTTACAAGAGACGTACATGGTATTCTCCAAGGTCAAAAAGTCTTACATTTTCAAGATAAGAAGTGATAATCTGGCTTGATTAAAGGCATACATTTATGATCTGAAAACCAATATATTCTGACTTTGTAAATTAGCATGAAAACATTTCTGACAAAAACACTAGAAGTCCTCTAGGATTCACAAGACGCAAAACTTCATATATTTCAAAGTGTGTGTGGTGCATCTGGGCTCTTATTCTGTTTTAGAATGATTTTCTGGCACAGTTTTGCCGCAAACGCTTCAAGCATGATCTGAAAAAAATGCCTAAACGGCGAGGAAGAAGCTGCAACATGGCTGCACCCTGGAGAAGTCATTCTGATGCAGGAAAAGAGCTCCTAAACTGAGGACTTCTGGCATTTTTGGTCACAGATGTCATTGACAGAACCTAGTTTTGTCTGGTTGTATGCCCTTCATGATGCTAATTTGCTAAGTTATGACTCTTTGACAGGAGAATATTCACACTTATGTTTAATTTGTCGTGTATTTCTCTCAGCACTCTGTCGTTATCGCTGTTGGTTCAGAGAAATGTGGAAATGCAAAGCTGCTTCAACAAAGTGGGGTTTCTGTTATTCTTCATTGATCACAAGGCTTGGACTTAAAGGGATTAAATTACCAGTGTGTCAGGAATCCATCTGTATTTCTACGTCATCTGAAACCTACTTTTTGTGTTTCGCTGCTTCTCCTCTTCCTCTGTTGAAACGATCCTCTCCATTGGCTGTTGAGGCTTAAAATTCAGCAAAGCAGGTTTCACTTTCTACCACAGGAAGAGATCATGAGCTCAGACATCCTTTTACTTATGGGTCAGTAGATTAAGTGTTTTAATCTGTTGGCCCCCAAACTGCAGCATCATCACCAGGAGGAGGATCAACAGAGCTTTGACACAGATGTCCAGACCAAGTCTTTAAGGGTTTTTCACACCTAATTGCACTGTAGATTTGGTTCGGCGAGGGACCAAATTGGCAACTTTTGTTAAATTTTCAGCTGGTGTTTCTTTTTTACACTGCATTACCTGTTCCCTTACTGGCCTGTGGAGGCGCTGCACCAAGAACTACTGATGGAAAACGACAAAGACCTCTACAAAGACACTGAGCGCAACTTCTTCCAGAGTAACTTCAGATTTTAGCGATTCGGTTGAGTCATTTCTGCCGCTAACTTCTATGCTGTGGTTTGGACAATAAACAGGTTTAGGAGGCATTGATGAAATGAAAAGTGTTGCCTGTGCTTTAAATTTTGCTCAGTTTATCTCTGAAGTTAGAACTTGAATCTGGGAAGGACCTTACATCCAACTTCAGTCCAGTGGGATTCCACAGACCATGCTAGCTACTATTAGCACAGAAAGCTTATATCTGCATTTATCAGCATCTAAAACCAGTCTTTATACTTTGTGGTCCTTATTTTAATTCAATTTAAAGTTACCCATTCAAATATCTACCAAAAAGTCATTTGTTTATGGGCTGACATTCTATTTTCTTTACTGAGTTTCTATGTATGTTAGGCTAAATAAAAACCTCCAAAATAAATTCTCCTCACATATGGATTTCATTTTATCATAGTGGTACCTGCACTGTCAGACAACATCAATAATAATCAGGAGTAGATCCACAAAGGACTAGGAAATCCAATCTACAGACCACATTGGATAGAGATTTCATGGAACAGATTTAAAGCCTTTTATGAAAGGCTTCCAGGAGGTTAAAGGTCAACAAAGATCACAGTTTAATGTTAACTTACAGGGGAAGGCTACATGCAACAATCTGTGCTGGTGAGACGGAAACTTGGAGAGATTTTAAAGCTGCACATCTGCTACAAAAAAGAGGACAGGGAAGAAAAACTGCATGTCATCTTTTCTGATATTTTACGCTCAGAAGAATTAAGGTCATTGCTGGATTTTCATCTTGCTCGTTTACATTTTACCATATTGTAAAACACAGAAGGATTTGATTTTAAACCCAAAACATTTTTCTGAAGAAAAACAAAGTGAGTGAAGTCACAGAGACAGACACAGTGGATGAAAGAGGCCTGGTGTAAATCCAAGTGGCAGTTCTCCAGACATTTGACAGAGTGGACTTTAAATAGGACATGTAAAATCACAGAGTGGGGTAAGCAGATGCTGAGAAAAGTACTGTGCAGACTTCGTTCAGTTTGGGGGGTAGCCTCTTCCTGTCATTGGATCAAGGTCATTGATCTTCCTTTTGTTCAGTTTTATTAGCCACAATCATCCCTGATCACTGCCAGAACTGTGGAAAAAAATCCTTTTGGGAAAATGTTCTGATGGTACAAAAGTGGAAACTTTTTAAGGAATTTTACGTTTTATATCTGCTGTACAATAAATGCATTTCAGAAACAGAATTGATTATGGCATTTGATTTAGGGGGCAGCAGTTTGGGTCTGCTTTGGTGCTTCATGACTTTGCCTAGTTGTTGCATTTCTGCTGTCTATCAGAAGAAGATCCTGGTAACTTAAAAACCTTTCATGAAGCTTTCAGTCTCCACCCCTGAATGCTGTAGAAGTCCTCAACAGAGGAGAAAGAACTGAGTTAAATTTCTTTAAAAGGTGAAAAATCAGTTTGGTTTTGGGTTTAGGGACAAGGGTTTATGTTTGAAGGAGAAATGTACATGTAAAATCATTAATTTAACTCTTACCTAAATGAAAATACTTTCAAATAACTTTCATGACTCAAAAACGTTTGTGAAACATAAACATTGGGTTCTGCATTTCTACCAGCTGCTAAGGGAAGCGTCAAAAAAAACAACTTGACCCCTAATGTTTCCAGCAACACGCAGATCAAAAAGTTTGGGAATTAAAAACGCCCAGATGTGATTGATGCAGGACAGGAGTGAAGGTCTGGACCTTAAAGTATCTTTGACTCCCTTGTCTGTGAGGAGAGAGCGATTCTTTGCGACACGATTAAACTTTGACGTATAAGGCCACGTCGCCTTTTTCCCCTCTGTGATCAATCACCGTGTTTCCTTGACGGTGTCTGAGAGCCCCAGACTCTTGAGTGTGATTTATCTCTTCTCATTTATTTAAGTTCTCAGATAAACATTATGGAAATTTGCATTAATGTCCCCAAAGGCTAGAAAACAAATTATACCTGTGCTCAAGTGGAGTTTTGTATCACTTTGTGTGTAAATATTTTAGACAGGCCAAGGGTAAATCCACAGCCGGGAGGGACATGACTCTGATGTTCAACAAGACTTACAGTCAGGTGGAGGATGAAAGCTAAAATATTAAACTAAATTAAAAAAAAAAAGAGTTCCCGACCATGACAGTGTGCCATTCCAGATAGAAAAAGGTGTGGATTTCCTAAAGAAAAAGAAAACTCATATTTTTCCAGAAAAAAACATGTAAGTTTCTGAGTTTGAAAAGTAAAAAAAAAATGATAGAAAAAAAAAATAAAATTTTGTGATTGACCTCAGAAAATTTCAAAGAAAAACTTTAAAATTTCTGAGTTTGTGAAAATTTGGAAACAAATTTTTGACTTTTGAAACTGTCCAACTTTTTTCAAAAATATTTCTGTGGTCAATCTCAAAATGTTTTGGCAGGAATTTTTTTCCATCTGCAATGGCCCTGATCTCTGTGTAAACCTATTTAAATTCTCAACTGAAACGTTTTATTAGTATTGAAATGACTTTGAAGTGTCACTACTTTTGACTGTTGCTTCAATAACATTGACAGCCTCATGTCCACAAGTCTTCCTTCCCTCTTATCTTCCAGTAGAGAGAAGCTGTTTTACACTTGTCTTGTTGAAAGCAACTCAGCAGTTCATCAGATCCTAATTAATGCCAAAAACAAAAGACATTCACTGCCGCTCATTTTAACAAAGCAGATATGAGAAGTGAAGCCTGCGTCCATGTGAAGCGGTCACTCACAGTCGGTAATTCAGCTCGGGGATACTGGCCAGACGGGATGCAACTGGTGTGAATGCGCAGAGTGGAAAACAGCAGCCATTAATTTTATCATTAAATGAGTAACTCCACTCACACTGAGGGCGTCTTTAATCAAATCAGTTAGTCGGCACGAGGCGTTTATTTGTATATTGTTCCTGAAGCCACACAGTCATGGGGTTGGGAGGCATATTTTCACATCAGGCTCCAGGAAACAGCAGCTCCTCCTCAACTAAATGGATCCTTGCTCAGCTGCTAGCTTCCTGTTGAATGCTGTGTGAAGAGAGAGCAGCAGGTCTTTATAGCGCCTACTCGTGTTATTTTGTGGAGTATCGTTGTGTAAACTTTTGATAAAATAACACAAAAGCTTGTACGCACTGTACTCAAGTTCAAAGAAGACATGAGCGCAACATCCTCTGTCGCAAAATGCAAATGTAAACAAAAATGTAGTGCCATCAGATTTTACCATTTGTAGAATTCCTCTTTTGTTTTCAATTTAAAAGCACAAACCAATTGTCTTGCTAGCGCTAGATTTGCACATTTGCGTTGGTTGTACTTACATAGAATTTCCTGCGCTATAATCCTGCTTGTATTGACTTGTGCATCCGAATCGTACCAGAGTTCACTTCATCGAAACAGAGACTGAGGATTTTAGGTGGACCAGACTCCTCTTTTTTTGGTCCGTATTCACATAGGACTTTCAAGGCAAACAAACTAGTCAATGTTGCATCATGGGACAAAAAAAGAATCAGGAAACCCCCTAAGCCCTGAAGACATGCCTTTGCATACGTGTTTATAACATGTCTGTGAGAGAGTGACCAAAAAAAACCACTGAAGGATTTCCCCAGAGTCCCAGGTGCCAGTGTGTGTGTGCAGTGAAGGGTGAGGACCATCTGCTGAGGCAAGGTGAAGCCACCAACACATGCAGGTGCTGAGGTATTTACTCAGCTCACAAGCTACGAAATACACAGAAAATCAAAGCAGGACAGTGGAGGATGGTGACCAACAGGGGATGGGGTGTTTGGCCTAGAAAACAAAGATGTCGTGGTCATCTGGTAGATACATAATTTAGCATTTCTGCAGCTGGGCGGAGCGGAGATGCATGCAGTAAATCCAGTGTGATAGAGAAAAGGTTGCATTGCTTGAAATTGCACTCTGAAAGCCTGCCTGCTAAGTCATTTATGTTTATCTCTGTGGCAGCTAACAGGGCATGGAGATGTAACTGCAACATTCATAAGATTCAACAAATGTTCCAGGAGTTTCCAAAGGCAGCTCAGACAGACAGACAGACACGGCTATCTGGACGAGCTACAGTAGGGAAATCTGACGAGGAGCACAGATCGTCAGAACACCAGAAGAAAGTTCTTTATGTACCCAACTATTGGTTCACCATCTGTCTTGCTTAGTTTTTTCTGCAATTTTGTCGTCCTACCTTTCAGTCAGAAATTAGCTTTCTTCACGACCAAATCAGTCAAAAAACAAACAAAAAAAAACATCACTAAAGATGGACAAAACAAGTTGCAGGAACAGCCAAACTATAAAAACCATCCAGCTTATAATCCTTTAAATATGGTAATAACAATACAATACATTGTTTTCTGCAGTCTACAGGAAGCCTGGTGGGATAAATAAAGTCCATTTATTGCCCCCCACCAGACTAAACATTGTTTTTTTGTGTTTTTTTTAAATAGGGTTCTTTACACGTCAGAATCCGAGACAGTAAAGGTGGATTAATCTAGGTTTATACTTGACACATTGGCATGAGGGCGCTGTCCCTGCACCTGCAAAGTTTTGAGGCCTGCTTGTGCACCTTTTAATTTTTGTAACTTTTAACATTTTTTAGCACAAAAACACAACCGCCTGTCATAGTGCCCTTTCACCAGGCTTAGCAGGTTTTCAAAGGAAAAACTCTGCAATACATAATACTGATATTTAGTGAAAGCACCGTATGTCTGTTTTTGTATTTTGACGCTCGACAGGTACAAAACACTGGATTGAAATGGCTTTATTACCTAATCCTTGTGTAGATCAGTTCTCCAGAACCTTAATGACCTAATTATTCTATTCAGGTGTGGTGCAGCAGAGGCACAGGCAGAAGTTGCAGGACTGCGGCCCTTGAGGGCTGGAGTTTAACACTCTGCTCTACAGAGTTTAATATCTGAGGAAATAAAGTCCGTTTTCTTTTGGAGGGTCTGTCAGAGAGCGTCTCTGTGAGCCATCTGTCTGAGGAAGCGCTTATCTGTTGGAGATTTTATCTCACTGGGACGAGTTGTCAGCCTCCGACGGGAAGATCTGCTGTTGGATCCGTAGCTCCTCTGCTCTACAGTCTGTTTGGCCAAGATGCTGAAACAAACAACGGTCATTACCGAAGCTGTAAAGACACGAGCAGAAAACGCTGGTGAAAACTCTGAAGCAGTACTCTGAGGATAGGGATAAAATATGACAGATCATTATGAATATTGTTTATTATAGCATCTCTCTGCACCAATGCAGATTTCTGCCCGATACTGATCCATCTGGTGCATCAAGAGTGAGCCTCATCTCACCAGTCATGAAGCTTTTGAGGGATCTGTTTTCAGATAATCCTTGGTGCAGTTTCAAAGGTTCAGTTTCTGTGTCCGGTTGAGTACTGGTCAGGTTTCTGTCATGCTTACCTTGTCTCTGAACATCATAAACTTCTAGGCTCTCCAGGAAGCCTTCACTGCTGGCTTCACTTTTAATTCTTCTCATGTCTATAGTAGATAATTTGTCCCTTTTTCTGCGACCCTCTTCAGTATTTGCAAAACATAAATGACCCAAAAATTGTGGCCATTTAAAGAGGGACTTCAATTCAATTCACTCTTAACAATCAGGCACGCCTTACTATAATGCTGGGATGGTTTTTTTTGTCTCGTAGCTGGAATTATATTTTAGTTAAAACTAAAATAATCCTCCAAAAGTATTGATTCTGTATTTTTTTGACAAAACTCCTTGTTTTGTGAGATAAGCACATGTTCTATGCATTTTATCTGTAAGTAATCTAAAAATACATGTTCTGTCTGCAGGCCGCAGTATTGGCGCTCCACACAAACCCAACTCCCCCTCTGTAATCCTGAACTCAGGGAGGGAGGCTGGATGAAATTAAACAGATATGCTCATCTAAACTATTTATAATCCTAATATGTTATCTAGAGCTGGGGGATTTTGGACGTACGTGCATCACGGAAACCCAGGTGTACTCGCTCGTAAGTCGGGGGATTAGCAGAAAGGTTATTGTAATTTTTTAAATAACACAAAAGCAGATTTCAATATTAAAAGGCTGAAGGACCATCTGGGAGGAGGAAGGATTCCACATAACAATTATTATTATTGTTTTTCATCTGCACAGTACACAGGATCAGTTTAATGAAAAGACTTTAAAAAAAAAATCTGGTCATGTACTTGACTTGTGGCATGAGGACACACTGAACAGATTTAACAGGCTCAGTAATATCAGAGTATTCACCGTGTAAAACGGCTTTAGAGCAGCAACAGGAAGCTCAACCTGCACAAAAGCCTGCAAGGTTCAAACACCAGCATGGTGGTGGGACTGGGATCTATTTTTACACCACAGTCCAGTTGCAGGCTGGAAGAGCTGAAGGCCTGACTGGTGCTTTTTGAACTGGAATGGTAAAATTCAAGAAAATGCAGAAACATGTGGACACTGAGCTGCATAAGTTGGAACAACAAGAGCTACTTCACCTGGACTGTTTTTATGAGGTTATAATTTATGTTTGGTTCAGCTGCAGAAAACCCGTTTGTATTTTCACTCAGTGACACCCTGAATTCGGTGGAAAAGTGAGACATTTTTACCTAAGTAAAAGTAAAAACTATTTGATGAAAAGACGACTCAAGTACAGAGTAATTGGTCGTATCTGATTTTATAGTTTAAAATTAATAAAATATTCCAGTTTTGGTATTTTAAAGGGGTTGTGTTGTGTAAAATCTAATTATTTTGCTTTGCATTATGTCAAAGTTATAACATGATGTAAAGTTTTAGAAAAAGCAAGAGTTTTCAAAGGTTTCAAGTCGTTAAATTACAAAGTCAAATTTGTTTAATCATATTTGATACATATAGAGCATCCTTGATTATGCTATAAAATAGAAAACACAATACTGTCCCACATTTTTACAAATGTAACCCTTTTTTATAAAAAAATCAAAACACCATTTTATTTCAGATCTGCTTTATTTTCAGTTTTAATATAAAACTGCCATGAACAGAGAAGATATCAAACCTAAAACATCAATATGTTAGAAGCTGCAGAAAGCAAACTGGATTAATTTGTTTAAAAAAAACATATTTCATACATACAGCTGAAATAAGAAGAGGAGAACATGGCCTGCAGAGCAGGGAAAGCAGAATAAAGTGCTGACAGAGCCTCACGGTGTGCTTCTCCGCTGTGCTCATATTTGTCAGAGTCCCTCTGCAGACTCGTGTGACACCAGCCACCTCGTTTTTGAACCGCGCTTGCAGCTTCCCCTGACAGGTACGCCAGCCAGCATCAGCGTATCCCGCCGCAGCAGCCGCGGCTCACGGCGCGCAGGTTCATCCGACCTGACGGCTGTTTTCTGTTTGTTGCCCGAGGGATTACGGGCCCAATGAGACAAAGGCACAAGCATAATGTTCTGTGTTGGAGCTGCTCCTGTCTGCAGAAAAGATCCATTCTGCCCCATCTGTTTTTGCTGTGTTGTTTTTATGTGGATCTGAATCGGGCTGATGGAATATCTTCTACTTTCACTCTGTGGCTAGGCTGACTACTCGTGGATGTGTCCATGTCATATTTGCAGGATTGCCTCAATTTAAGCAGAAACTATATCTTATATCCTCTATTTTTCTTTGAATTTAGGTTTTTTGTGAAATTGTAAATTATATTTAACCTGTGGTGTTTCATTGGTGAAGGTTGGTGAAGGTTTTTATCACCAGAAGACGAGATACAAGAGTTTGGAGCTGCTGCAGTTTCATCCAGGGGTCCATCCGTTTGTCCAGATATTTCTCTTTCCTTTCACTCATTTCCATTCAAGTCAAGTTTATATGTAAAGCACATTTAGTAACAACATAGTTTGAAGTGCTTTCTGCCATAAAGACACAATATACTAAACAATTGTGAAACAAGCAATAACTATCAAATGCTGTAATCAAAATCATCAAATATATTGATCAATCTTCCATTTATTATGAATTAATAGCAGCCCTAAAGAGCCTTGATTAAAGGGACTCAGAGTTTCAGCTGTTTTGCAGTTTTCTGGAAGTTTGTTCCAGATGAGAGGAGCATAAAAACTGATATGATAGCAAATATTTAATGTGTTGCTAACCTGGTCAGTGATTTATAAACTAACAGTCTGTTCTCTGAGCTTCAGGGAGCCAGTGGAGGACGGGGGTGACGTTCTCCATCTTCCTGATTTTAGTGAGAACGGCAGAAGGAGCGTTCTGGGTCAGTTTTATCTTTTAGTCAGACCTGTGAAAACACTGTTGAAGTAATCAGTGCAGCTAAAGATAAACGCATGGATGAGTTTCTGTAAATCTTGCTGGGACATTAGTCCTCTAGTCCTAGAAATGTTCTTCAGGTGATAGAAGGCCGACTTTGTAACCATGTCTATGTGACTCTGAAGTTGAGGACTGAGTCCATCACAACACCCAGATTCTGGGCCTGATCTCTAGTTTCTAGCTGTAATAACTTGTTTGTGATTCATTTGTCTGTTAGTCTATTTAATCAACCATTCATTATTTCATCCATCAATATATCTTCAGTGCATAAATAATTCCTTATTTCTGATACTAGTAATTGATACTATACTAGTTCCATTGGAAAATTATTTCACTTCAAGAAATGTTTTTAAAAGTGAAATAATCTGCCAACAGAATAAGAACTTTTCCATCAATATTAAGGACTTATCCACTCAACACAAGTTCTTATATCTTGCAGAAAATGTGTACTAAGATATTTGCGCTATAAACTAGACAATAATTCTTTGTAAGATTTTATCCATTCCACTTTCTTTCCAGGTTTTACATTTAAAATTTGACCTCTGCAGAAACATCTGACATCAATTTCAAGTGATTCTTTTGTGTTGATAGCTTAAAAACAGCATAATAGCATTCTGACAGTAAAATGTGTAGGAATCCTGGAATAAACATCACACCCTGTTGTTTTGCTCAAGGACACGGAGTCAGGACTCCTTTCTTGCCGAGCCAATCAGGCAGGTGACCTTCTGCTTTCAGGACGTCCTCTTTACCATTCGGGCCAAAGCTGCCTCCTCTGGACACGCGCCGCTCTTCTGGACCGATCGTTGGAGCGCAGCGGCACAGACTGCTGGTATTTACAGTCGACGAGCGCGCTCAGTGGGGGGCGCTACGTTGATGTCATGCTTTAGCAGGAGCAAATTCAGAGGTGTTGCACATTAGAGGGGGGAGGTGGTGTTCAAGGATTGCTTAAAAAGAGGAGAATTGTTGGTGCAGAAAGTCTCCTCTGGAAGTGAAATAATTCAATTTTTTTTTTAAAATAACACTGTTTCTTAAAAGAATATATTAAGTGACTTAAATTGTAATAACTAATCTGTAGCCAGTTATCATATCATCTTGTCATTTTGGTAAAATGTGTAATTCATAAGTCATGTTTTGGTGGGACAGCAGGAAGCAGTAACTATAGTTAGAAATTCCTTGATTGCGTTGAAATGGATTTGGATTTAAAAAGAAAATCTAATGTCAACGTAAAGGTTTGCTTTCATCGTTTATCATTTATTGTGATAAATTCAAAATTTTGATTCATTTTTGTCATAACAAATTACAATTAATGATGTTTAAAATTTCTAAAACTGTCATTATTGTGATATTTTGTTTTTCTCCACAAATGAGCAGAAATTAATCATGTCATCAATTTACATAATTCTTTTTTATGGCGATTTATTCCGATTTCTTACGTCGATGTCATCGTGCCGACTGCTGCCTTGCAGCAAGAAGGTTCCTGGTTCAAATCCTGACGTCAATATAGACAGAGTGGAACCAAAAAATATGAAACTAAACTCAAAATCCAACAGATTATGAAAGTTTTTGCTTTCTGTTGCATAAAAATCACTTTGAGCAACAAAAACCAACTTTAAATGTCAGGCGTTGGTTGGATTGAGAGAGTTTCACTTTTAAGACTTTTTGAGACAGATTTCAGTTGAAGTCAAACATCAGAGTGAGAGAGACAGATCTTTTATGTCGCTGGGAAAATGGAATAAATTATCACCCTAACAAATGTCCGCTGTCTTCATCTGTGGGTGGATGTGTTTATAAGAGTGTCTGTGTCCCTGTACGTCTGTCCAGAGCAGTTTGAGTTTTAGAAATTTGGCAAGAGGAAAGTTGTTCAGAGTAGATCCTCATGTCTGAGATGGAAAACTTTTAAAAGGTTTTGATGCAAAGGCATTTAAATCAGTTCTGTTGCTTCATACCTGTTGGTTTGACACTTTGAAACAGCTGGTTTTAACTTACATGCAGTTTAAATATTAATTTCTAGGTTGTTCTGGTGCAACTGATTGAGGCATTGGACCAAAAAGTTTTTCTAATCTTCCTATTTGTGCTTTTTAAAACTGTCCCAAACAAGTTAATTTAAAATCTGCATTTTTTATTAAAATGTTAAAGATGGAAGCAGATGGTGCTCGGTGGTTAAATATGTCTTACCTTTCTGCAAAAGAGTATTTTCAGGCTTACAAGTAAATAAAGTTTATTTCCATGGCACATTTTATCAACAAGGTAATTCAAATAAATCATGAATTAACTAATTATTTGCTTAAATTTGATGAGCCACACCTAGACCTCATCAATATCAAGGAATTAAACAGGCTATGTTTATGCTACGTTAACACAGTAGGCAAATTCAACCCAAATCCAATTTTGCTTTTGTTTTTTTCTCGTATCCGACTTTTTGATGTGAGTCTAAACGACCCAATTCCGATCTTTTCACCCGAGAAGAATCAGACTTGTGTCTCCTCCAAATGTGGAGCGGCCCCAATGATGTTCTAGACGTGTACCAGATACAAATATGTATCTGGTAGTTTCATGAAGCGGTCTGAACAGTCATGTTTTTATCCAACTTCTATGTGAGACATGAATCATAATTTTGCTGCAGAAGAAACCAGATGCGGTAAATCCAAATGTAAAGAAAGGCTGAAACAAGAGTGCTGACACTCGTGCTGCGTTCTTGTTGCGTTTGAAACTGGGAAATTCCAACTTCCTGGTTGGAAAAATTAACTGGAATGCCTCAGAAGTTGGATTTTTGGAAATGTAGTGCTGGAATTTTTTCTAAACTTATATTAAAAGTGTTTAAAATCAGCTTGATTTTTACTGTGGGAGAAGTTCATAAAAATGTCTTAGTTCTATTTAATTTAACACACTTTATAAAGCATCAGTTAGTTTGTTGAGCAAATAAAACAACTATTTTTATTTTTAAGAAACTGCAGAATTGCAAACTGAGGGGATGTTGCATTGAATGCAACAGTGACCGTGATATAATCAACTTGCAGCTTTTTCTACTTGTGGTTAATCCAAATATCTGCGTTTTTTTGTTTTTTTTCTGACTACTCTTCGTCGCTCTTCACAGATCAGCAGCGGTCCCAATGATGTAATTATTTCCCAGCGGCACCTGGGAGCCGCGGTCGCCATCCTGAGGCATCGCTCACAGCCAAATATGCAGATGTTTCTAATTGCTTTCCATTACCAACAATAACAGCTGTTTATATCTATCAGCAAATAATTCACAAGAGTTCCAGACTGTTAGGATAACATATCCCACCTGGTCACCATCACCAGTTGTCAGCAGCAGAGAGCAGCTCCCTGCCAGGCCGCTCATTCACAAATCCCCCGACGAGCTCTGGCTTCCAGTCACCTTCAGCTCTAAAGTCAGGCTTTACACAGCGGAGACATGCAGGGAGTGTTTACTCGAACATGATGCGTTTTAGTATGTTTCTGATTTAGAATAAAATAGAAATGTCTTCTGTTGCCCCAAAATGAGAGGAAAATCTGGTGTAATAAAGTGACAAGAATCGAAGCATGTAGAAGTAAAAATGGAGGCAAAATTACAACATAAAATGCTGTGCTGGTTTTAAAAGTGCAATTAAAAGCAATATGCACCTGTATAGCATGTTTAAAAAAAACTTGCATATATATTTAGAAATTTAAAATAACATATTTACAATAAAGTTTCATTTGTGTAACATTTCAGCAACAAGGCAGTTTACATAATGAAAATACAAACATCAACAATTCCAAGTTGCGGCATCCCATATCAAAATGTTGTTCGGTGTTTCATTTATTTTGGTGCGAAAGCAACTCTGAACAGGCTGGGTTTTAGTCTAGCTTCACAGGAACTCCGCTGTTTCGGCTGTTGTACAATTTTCCGGAAGTTTGTTCCAGATTTGTGGTGCGTAAAATATGCAAACAGCAGAAATGTTATTTTAAATGAGAAAAAACTGCCAATACCAGGAGGGATGTAAACACTTATAGTTTCTTGTCTAAGAGCTGCTGGGAGGAAGAATCTGCCATAATTCTACTTTGTGCACCAAAGATGCAGCAGTCTGGCACTAAAGGCATTCTCCAGTTCAGTAATCTCTCATGAAATATTTGCAGTTCAGGTGTACTCTGAACTGCGAAATCCCAACATTCTGGTCTGAAAAAATTAACCAAAGTTGACTTTTATGCTGGGAAAACTGGGAGCAACTCCAACTGTCTCCAGTAACAACTTTTAAGGCAGATTTAAAATCAATATGGCCTCTCCTCACATCACCAGTAGTAAAATGTGGTGAAAACATGTTTATTTTTACAAGACACACATGCAAAAGTGCCTCTAAAATCAATTTTACATGTAGCACCGGTAACTCTAAACCCTAAAACTTAAAATTGCCGTTTGTTTATGGAAATTAAGCTTAAAATATTTGTAATATTTGTGGAGACGATGTTGAAGGGCAACATAAAAGCTGTTACCTCAGATTTCCCAGGTAACTGGAACGCAGCGTCAACTTTCTGTTAATATTTTGGAGTGTGCATCAAAAACACGAGAAATCTCTGAGGGTGAAACCAGTAAAACCAACACGCTGACTGGCCTGTCCTTAAATCAGGTGTGCCTGTCGTTCGCCCTCCGTCCGGCTCCGAGCGCGCTCCTGTCTGACACGCTGGCTGTTGGGAATGAGCCATCTGACTGGGAGTGGCTGCCAACAAGAGCAGAATGTCATTAAGAGTGGAGGCTGCTGCGGGCCTGCCACCATCACAGGGAATTCATCGCCACAAGTGATGATGATAATGGAGTTTGCTGCAAATGACTTTGGATGAGCAGTGTTTTTGGCAGGAACTGCACCGGCTGAGTGGATTTCTTTCTTCTTTTTTTTTTTTAACCTCCGAAGGAACGATTTTGGAGTTGCAGCTGGGATTCCTCACAGGAAAGGAGGAGATTGTGTCAAACCCTTTATTCAGATTTTGATTGCTGGGGTTGTATCATTAGTGATGACTAACAAAAAAAACACAGAAATGCAAAATTAATTGATTGTGAACCATTTCCTTGACCTTAACCACACAATTCATTATCTCAAACCGTTTCCGTTTGGCCTAATGACATTTCCACACATCACAGAAACTGAATATTATGTATTTATTTATTTTTTTGTTGCAGCATTTTATTAAACCCCACTCCATAATTGGCTATTTCCACTAAATTTATCCTCTCTTAGAGCCTGGGGAATCAAAAGTAATTGTACAACTTTAGCAGAGCAAAAACCCATGAAGTGGTAAATATACCCTCCCAGTTTCGCTTCCACAGGAGAACAGAGCTATGGGACTCTGACGACTCCATTATGATCTACAGGAAAACCTAACGAGGCCATCGCTCATTATAAAAAATGACAAACAGCAGTAAGGTTAGTTTTTCTCTCTGAATACGAAACACCTCATTAGAGCTGCAGCGATATGATGCAACAGTGCAGGTGGTCGTCATCAGAGGGAACGTTTCATGTGCAAATTAAGGACAAGGTAAAATAATTGACTCATAGGCTGTTGACCAAACAATTAGCACTTTCAGATCTTTTTTTATTTTAATGAAAAGATTTCAGCTCACAACAGAGAGAGGAGGGCGACTCGCCTGAAAGAGCCGCGCGTCTGTCTGCGATGCAGAACATCTTTCGGGGTTTGTTTGCGAGGCACGCAGCGAAGTGAGGAACTCTGGCTGCTAATGTGACAGTTGCACTCTGGCTTTCAGTTCAGTGGACATGTTGTTTCGGAGGGAAAGCAGGAGGATGGTACCCAACTTATCTGATTACCGATGATGTACATCACACATCCCCTACCGACTTCCTTTTTTTTTTTGCGGCGAGGCAGCCGAGCGAGAATGAAAGGACGCTGGATTTCTGTAAACAAGGCATGACTGACGCGGCGGCAGACGATTTGTGAGGCTCAGCTGAAGATCGACGTCACACGCGCGTCTCTGAACTAAAAGAGATCGGAGTAAAAGCAAAACACCTTTCCGGATTAAATCGGTGGTTCTGTGGCATATGTATGTTTATGGTTGGTTTTTCACCTGACTCAGATTACAGTGTTGGATTATTTTATTCTAGACTGCATAAGGGGACGTTATTGGATAGGAGGTCATTAGATTAGATATCAACCGTTCAGAGAAGTAGAATCAGCATTTTTCCTTTCTTCCAGGTGGAACCAACTGAAACACTAATAGGTCAGGAGAAAAATAAAGGTTCATGACTCTGTTAAGTCAGGGGAAAATAGTGCTTAGGGCAAAACCAGCTAAATGCGTCAGTGATGTGATTTATCCCTCTGGTTTCAGAGACACTACTGCAGTAATTAATCTGACTGAAGAGAAACTTGAACTTCTCAAGACTTTGCTGGAAAATTAGTCCTTCAATCATGAAATGTTCTCCAGTTGATCGAAGGCTGACTTTGTAACTGTCTTTATGTGACTCTGAAGGTTCTGGTCTGTCGCTACACCCAGACTTTGGGCCTGATCTTAAGTTTGACGCTGAGCGGAGACTCTTGATCATTCCTCTTTGGGACTAAAGATAATAACTTCAGTTTTGTTTCTGTTTAGCTGGAGAAAGCTATGAGCATCCGTGCATTGAGGTACATGTTGCTTAGATGTTTGTAGCACATTTAAGTTCAGAGTGCTTTACATTAAAACAAAATTACAAAGTTATAGAACATACAGTCAGCAGTTGAAGCATTACATTTTGTCAAGTGTCATCATTACACATGAAGATGTCAGTTAGTCTTTAATTCATTATGTGTCAAAAGCAATTCAACACAGGAGGGCTTTTAGTCTGGATTTAAAGGAACTCAGTTTTACAGTTTTCTGGGAATTTGATCTAGATTTGTGGTGCATAGAAGCTGAATGCTGCTCCATGTTGATTCTGGTTTTGGAGATGCAGAGCAGAACCAGTAGAACTGATCTTATTTATTTTCTGAGGACGAAGGATGTAGATATTAAATCTTAGGGGCTCCAGGGTTGAACCCTGGGTTACTCCTCGGAGTCATTTCTTTAACTTTCCTCATATGTTTCTTATGGTTCAGAACTTCCTGAAGGACTGTGCTGACTGTAGCCAGCTTTAAACTCATTTGCATTGCATATGTTTCAGAAAACAATCCCACATTTTGTAAACAACCCCAACACCCTCCCTATAAGCCTGCTGTGGATGAGGAACATTAATATGCATAGCTTTGCAAAAAGCTCCAAAGTGACCTACATGACAAGGTTCAGTATACACTCCAACTGTGTGCAGCACTTGTGGGACTTAGCTGACCGTGTTACCTTAATTAGTGTCTTCTTGCGGCTGACGGCTTTTTTCTGGAGAGGCTATTGAACTTACCCGTACACTTGTACACGGGAGTCACAGCGGGTCGCTCGGGTCACCCTGAATACCTGGTCCTCTACAATGTGGGTGCCGCAAAATGGCCGCCATTAGCCTGTAAAGGATGGCTGCTGATGGCCCCATTAGCTGCACTTTAAACTCTTGTGGTGTGTCCCAGCTCTCTGACGATGACACTTCACTTCTAGCAGGTAATCCCACAGGCCCTCCACTGACAGGAGGTATCAATTAACAGATTTGTTTGCTTTCCTCTCCTCTGACCTCATTTGCATAGCCGCCTGCTCGCGCGGCGCTCTGGTTCAGCAGCAGTTTAGTTTTTTTTCCAAGCGTCAGATGGCATTAAAAAAAAAAATTAAAAACCCACACATATTCCAACTATTTTGCTAATCCTGAAGTATAAAAGAGAAGTGCTTTGGAGCTCGGAAAGTTACAAGATGTTAGCAAGCACTGCAGGGCAGAGCGCTGTTGACTCATTCCTGTTCAGTCTCTGTCCAAAGGGAGCTCAACATTTCCGATGCTAAAGGACAGCTGTTGCTGGCAGGCCTCTTTCTCACTGTTTTAGGCGGTAATCTGTCAGGGCGCTATCATAACCGGCACGCTCTGTAGTTGGAGGCAGAGATATTGGACTCGGGGCGCTGTGCATAGCAATGAGGCCGGACAGATGTAAAAATCCCCAGTGAGTTTGCAGCCTTGTTGCTCTGAGTGTTTGCCTGGATCCTCCACATCAACCTTTTGGAGCACGTCTATTCCCATGATGCACTGCTGTTTCAAGGGAACATTTATGCCGTGTGAAAGGAGGCCTTCAGCGTGATCCAGATGTGCCGTGGCGTCACTCGTTAGCATTTTCAGAAATTATTATTAAAGCCGAGTCGAACTAAAACACAAGACAAAAGATAACAGAATAATTTTGGTTTTTATTTTAATGTGCTTTATGTCTGCTTTAAAATACATTCATTTAATACAATTATACAATAGATGCAACATACAATGGCATTGAAGCACCCATATTAGAGAGTGTACCTAATGTAAAACAAAAGGCCAAATCAAGAAATTTCTAATAAAATTCATATAAATTTATGACGAGACCCTATATTTTGCTAAATTCTATCAGGTTAAAGTTTGACTTCTCGTCATTTTATTTTTACTTTCATGTCTGAAGTGAAAGATTTGTAAAGAAGTAAAGATCTGAACTTAACACATAATTTTCACCTAAAACAACAGCAGTTTAAAATTATTTCAAATTTTAGCTCTTCCACAGAAAAATGGATGCGATAAAAAGAGGAGGAAATCTGAAGGAATTACGTATCAAGACAGAGGTTTGGACACCTGACTGACCGGCACACACTGGAGGGATATAAAAGCACCTCTTTGTGAGCCTTGTCTTCCCATAACTCATCTGTAAATAACTGCTAGTGGCAGAAATTCAGATTTAAGGATCTTAGGTGAGACTTCAGCTTCTGCAGTTTTCTTGTCAGATTTATTAATTTTCTCTCTAAACCAGTTTGCTAACTACTTAATTTGTGCCAAAATCTTTGTCCTTTCAGTGGCCTCTAAGCTGTATGTGAGACACTTTGAAAAATGTTACTGACACTTAGTATTTGAGTTTCTAAGCGTTTTTAGTACAAAAAAAACACTGTCAATAAGATAATCAACATATGTTAGATTGTGAAATTAAATTGTATTTATTTTTATAACCAATTATTCCTAATGTTGCTAATTTTCATGACAGCTAATTTGTTTTCTGATGTCTTCATATGAAGAATCTAATATAATAATATAAGCAAAAACTGTTTTTACAATTAGCTGTGAATAAATTCAGTCAGTTCCAAGTTACTGTTTTTGTTTTATTCCTTTAAATAAATATTTTTTATTCTGTTAATTTTTGCTTTTTTATTATTTATTTATTCCAGTGACAGTTGACAAAGCATAAAAAATTAGCTTCACATTTGAGTTAATTGTCTGACCTTTCCTATGCAAATACGCAATTTGAAATCGCTCTATGGAAATCCTAGATTAAATTCCCACCTATCCTAAAGTCATAATTGTAGAAGTGATTATTTTGGCCATTTAAAAAAAAAAACACACACACTGCAGTCTGAGATGATTAGCATGAGCTCTGCTTTTACGCTCGTTTTGCAGACACATGTATACTTACAGACAATCCAAAGATAATTACCTGCTCCACTCGCATACTGTTTTCATGATTAGGCGCCAAAGTTCACTGGCCGATAATGATCACCCCGCATCATTTCCTGGATGTGCAATTTGTGCTCAGTTTGGATCGTAGATTCAAACATGCCAATCACGATGAATGAGGACGGACACAGAAACTGAATGTAAACACTGCGAGAGGGGAGTTTTTTTTTTTATCGTTGACTCCATATATGAGGGTGAACTGCAAATTAGTCAGAAAACGAAGCTGTAAATATGGACTCCATCTCGCCGCTTAATTTAGTTAAATATGCTAAGGTCTTCTCAATTATAACTGCAGCAATTTCCATCACTGTTGCTGATTTAATTGTTGCATCCTGCAAATCTCTAAATTGCACAACTTTTCTTCCTTCCACACAAGCCTGCAACTATGCTGATGTCTGTAATTAAGATCTATCTGCTTCTCTAATCAAACTAAATCTGTTGGACGATAAACAGAAGGCCTGTAACTGCTCTTTCTTTCTTTGATTTTTCTCTTTTTTTGTGCATGTTTTTGTTTAATTGAAGTCTATTTGGATTTTTATCGCAAATTTTTGTTGACAAGAGGAGGGTGGAGTTCTACTAGATTGGTCAACATTATTTGATTATTAATAGTGCACAGTTTCAGTTTTTACCGCTAAGCCTCAGAGCTGAACATTCACAGTCACATAAAGATGGTTACAAAGTCAGCCTTCCATCACCTGAAGAACATAATGTTCCTGAAAGATCAACAGAAACTCATCCACGTCTTTATCTATAGCCACATTGATTACTACGGTGCCTTCACAGATCTGCCTAAAAAGAGAGCAGACTTTAGAATACTGTTTGGACGCCGAGTGGCTCAGTTGGTAGGGAACGTCCACCATGTGCAGGTGAACCAAGCGTGGCTGTCCTTGGTTCAATTTCTGATCTTAAGACTTTATTTCAATTGGTGGAGCTTTGAATTACGACTTTAACTTTCAAAAATGACTTTTTTAACTAAATTCAGATTGAACTTGTGTAGAAATTAAACAATATTTAATATTCACACATTTGTTTGATTATATATAATCATTCAAACCCAGTTTAGGAGTCATTAGAAACTCAAATATGAACCATCTGCTAATGCTAATAAGTGAAGTGACAGACGTTATGAATTCCCTTCTTTTCTGTTATGCTAAATGTCTTAGAATATGTAATGGGTTTTGTATAAAAAACAAGTTATTTGAGGTTTCATTTAAAAACTTAAAGGTGTATATTTTGCTTGCATATCTTGGCTGAATCCCCAGTGAACTCCTAGTTTTCGTGGTGTAAGTCGCACGTAGCGTGTTTTCAAGCCTCTTATCGACACTTCAGCTTTAGCAGGCCTGCATTTCACACATTTCGGTTCTTGGCCTGTGCGGAGGCTCAGAAACACGGTCCTTTGGACATGGCCGCACCGCCAACAGATGGCGAGAGCATCTTCATGCTTAGCGGATGAAGACTGACAGCAGATAGCCGACTGCTTCCCCTTTGGATGGAAGCTTCCCCTCCGACGAAGGCTCTCCAGGACGATGAAAGGAAATGTATATTTCCCCAGAGGCGTAATTAAGGTCCGTTTTTAAACTTATGTAACCAGCTTTCATCAGTAAGGAAAGACAGATGGAGACCTATGGAGGCTTTGTGACACCGTGTTCAACTTAGAAAACCTTAAGTGCTTTGGATTCTTAAAAAAGGACAGGATCAAATAAAAACTTCCATAATTTAGAGATTTAGATTTTCTTTATTTCAAGATGTTTCCCAAAAAATATTACGAACAGCTAAAAGTCAGACGTTTAACACTTCACCATTTTTTTTGTACTTGACACAATTTTCCAGTTTTTGTGTTTAAATGGATCCATAATCTTTCGTCTTAATCAAACTTTAATCTATTTAATTTAATTTTAAATATCCAATACTGTATATTTCTGTATTGATCTGATACCAAGTAAACACTGGGCCAATATCACCAATACCGATACTGATATCGATAACGATACTTTTTGAATAAGATCAACACGATGAATAGAAAAAAATAAACGTGCATTATTTCCTGCATAAAGTTTAAAAGTCATTTGAAGACAAATAAAAACTCTGATACAAAAATAAAACAAATTTTAAGATGGAATATGAAACTAAATTGCTGATCTTACCACACTAGTATTAATCCGATACTGATAGTATTATCAATATTCTGGTTACCATAAGTATCACTAAAGAAACAGATATTTTAGTGTCACAAATGCTCCATTTATTACAAACATTTAAAAGCAATATATCGGAAATGGTTGGAAAAGAAAGATTTGTTACAATTAAAAAGAAAAAAAAACTGTTGATGGAAACCATTTTGAAAAGATCAGAGAAATATGACCAAGCACTTTTTGCACACTACCTGAAGAATTTAACAATATGTAGCTGGTGGTAAAATATAAAATTATTTCAACCTCTCTCCATCTTTATCATCTGTTTCTTTTGGTTAAACTGCACTAAAGTGATTTCTCTAAATAAGAATATTTGGGGTTTTAAATCTTTCTGAAGGCTGCAGAAACTGTCATGTTTTCATCATAATCTCTTCTTTCCCATATTATGGTAAACGGCACCCGTCCTAAGCTTCATAATCCTGATTACATTTTGTGAGGTAAGCAAGTAAAATACGAGCTCTTCCTTCATCGCCGCGACTAATGAGGCATCAGGATGAAGTAGTTTGTTGTCTCTCATAACCAGATGGATGTAGGCCCTGATTAAAACCAATTAACTCTCCCCCAGATCTAAATAACTTTTCTGTCATTAATGCACATATTTTACACCTCATTAGAGGCACGGTGATTGGAGGTAAAGGAAAAAAAAACGAAGAGGAAGTCATTTGCATTTCAGATTCACAATATGCTTAGGATGGGGAAACAGGACATGCATGCAGAGAGGAGTGGGGAAAAAATGATGCAAAGTGGCTTAAAGGACTGTGGGCCGCATCTGTGTGAGCAGAGCGAGCTTCAGGAGGCGACACATGACTTCTTCCAATTAACTGCAGGGATTTTTTTGTGGTTTTTTTTCAGCATTCAGTTCATTCCTTCTCCAGCACCTCCCTTCCTCTGTGTGCTGAAATGTGCATCGTGGGGTGAAACAGGCAAGATGTTAACCAATTTTATTTTTAATCTTCCCTTTTGCCGCCGAGCGTGTCGATCGGGCATCGCGTCTTCTGAAATTTCCTCGCCTCTTTCATGGAAACATATTGGGGCAGAATTCGCCAGCTGTCGGCCTCCTCTCCCTTCTGCTGCCATTATCCTCAGGCCCCACCCCGCCTTATGGCCGGCCAGCCTGCCAGGAACAGGGGCGCCGCTCAAAATCAAAAGGTGGCTCTTCTCAATTCAGGCCATCATCATACACTTAACCCCCCCGAACGCCCCGTACCCTTCACCCTTCCACCAACCATGCAGGCAGGACAACCTAGATGCTCCAGAAACGCGCCCATCCTGCGTTTGTTGCCATGAAAGTGTGTCGCACACACAAGGCATTGGCTTTGGCTCTGTGGATTGTGATCGTGCCTCTCATGTGACCATATGCCAACCTCTTCATCCCCCTTTATCATCCCGCAACATGTCTGTCTCTGCAGAAGGACGCACACAAAAAACACCCTGCAGCTTGTAATTCCTCCCTCCTACAACAGCAAAACTCTAGGTTATGAAAAGATCTGCATGTACTAGATCATAGTTTTTTGTGTGAATTGATTATCAGTTCAAATATAACTGGGCCTTTATTGTATTAACATTTATCATGATATTGTGATCTTACCATAATAAGGATTATTGTTGTCACAATAAATTCCAATTAATGATATTTAAAAACCTCCAGAGCTGTCCATATTGTCAGGATTATTTGTACTGCTTGTTCAATGAAAATATAGATAAATATTAATACATTTGATTGATATAAATCACACTTCTTGATGCGACCGGTGTCCCAAAGAAGCCTGTATAAATGGGAATGTTTTTAAAAAGCAGTATTTGTTTATGAAACTTTGAGTACTGTGTCATGCAATCATCATTTTGGCTCCCAATCGGACCAAGTCTGCCAGACTATCGAGTGAAACACCCTCCGACAGGAATGCATACCATCACTGTGTCATATTCATATTTTTTTTATCAATCATTTGGTCTTTATTGCAACACTAGGGCTCATTTTCTCTTTCTAAGATGTAAAAGCTTCTCCATTGGGTTATACAAGGCTGAGTTAGTTCCTTGCCCTCAGGCTCTGTGTCATATGCTGCTTTAAGACCTGGGAGAGTTTGCAGTTTATCTGAGGTAAACTGAGTTGGAGAAACCTCAGTAAACCTCAGAAGTCTCCATCCAACATCTGCGTTTCTAAATGCAAACAATTGATCTACAATCGTTTGTTAGATTAAAATTAGTTCCAGTTGAATGAAAAAGTCTGCTTTGACCTTTTAGTGTTGTAGTGTGGCTGCCGTCCAACAGATGGCGCCACTGGTCCTCCTTAAGTAGAATCAGTTGATACAGAAACAAAAATGTAAAGTGATGGAAAAACATATTGTGTCATTCAGCACAGTTGACTTTGAGGGTTGTGGTGAGTTAATGAACTCTTTGGAGCGATGTTTTAGTTTCTGGGTTTTTTTAAACTAAGCATTTAGTTCATGAGCAACTAAATGCTTCACATATTTTATTCCTTTAATCTTTTTCCATTCAGCAACTTAAAAGGTTCCTGTTTGTTGTATTTTTTGAATATGTCTAATGTGAGAAAACAATTTTCTGTTTATCCAGTGAGTATTCATGTCAAAACTTAATTTTGCTTTTTTTAATTCAACATATGAAAAATTCACCCTTACATGTTACAGAAAGATGGTTGGTCCTCATGATGCAATGCCTGTTTAAAAACTGAGGAGACTAAAAGAAGTGCCACCTAAACGTAGCTTAATAGAGGAACCACTTAACCAACAAAATGGCCACAGATGAGTTTGGGCCGCAGTCTGCGCTCGTTTCTCTCCTGAGGCCCGGGTATCTGGTGCTGTTCTGGAACGTTCAAACACGGCTGGCGTTTCCTCATTAGCGGCTTTCGTTAGCCTCGTTTTGGGGCTGTCACAGCCAATTTCCGCAACGTCTCCCCACCCAGACCTCCATCGTTGCAGACAGGGAGAAGAACATGGGGGTAAGAGGATTATTTATCTGAATGTCTTCATAAACCCTCTTGCCTCGTTTCAGAGGCTCATTAGACGACTGAGGAATTGGTAAACGGAGGCTCAGGTGGGTTTTGTGCATCTGGGAGCATGAGAAGATCTGCTTCTGGGTTTCAGATTACTAGAGTTTCTGTTGCTGTGTTTCTTTAACAAATGTTAAAAAATTTTGTCAATATTTTGCTGGTGTTGGAAAAAACACAATTTCGCAATTTTGGTGTTTCCACTAAATAATAAAATTAATTAAAATAACCCCGTTAAAAAGCTTGTTCAAGCAATAAGCCAATAAAAATCATGGCAACAACATATATGAACAACAAATATAGCCCCACAAACACAAATACTACTCTTAGAAAACATTTCTATTTCTAGTACTCTTCTTTGGGACACCAGTCACATGATGAAGTGTGATTTCTATCATTAAACTACAAACTGTAACCACATTTAATCATATTTTCACACTTATTGACGTTTTCTTGATGGTTCCATTGAGCAAACAGTGGAGAAAATAGCAAAGCTAAGAATCCCAACAATACAGACATTTTAGGGAGTTTTAAATATTAACTGAAACTTATCATGACAACAATGAATCAAAAATGATCAAATTTGTCTTAAATAAATGATAAAGGGTGTTGAATGCCCTCCGCTAATCAGTGATGGTGCTAAATTCCTGGAAGAAGCGTCGGGTCTTTACTGCAGTTGGAAATAAAAACATTCTGACATTTTTTGCATATTGGACTCTGAACGAGTAAAACTCAATACGTTTTTAGTTTAACAGACTCAGTTTGAGTATTTCAAACCTCCAGGTCATTAAGCCAGTCAGACCAGTGTGTGTGTCGGCGTTTGGAGGCGTGTGTCACAAAACAAATGTTGTGCTCAGACTTTATTCTTGTTTTTTATTTCTGCTCCGGTGTTAATTCAGCCTAACAAAAGTGCTCATTAGTTCTAATAAATCCTGCAACTCTTGCTCTCTCCGTTCCTCTGGAGCCTGACCTTTGTCTCTGCACTGCCCAGAAAATCTCCTGCTTGGGTTTTCACCGTTTGATGCCTCCGTTAATTGGGAATGATTTAAGCTGCTTCTTCTGCTTCTGTCGCCGGTTGAATTCAGCATGGATCTAATGGCAAATGTCACTGTGAATTGCTTGCTGAGGTATTTGGGCGAGCGTGTAATTTTATTTATTTTTTATTTTTTCCGCCCTCCCCTCCTCAGCCCCCACAAATGATGTGTTTACATCACTAAACAGACTTTTGTTAAAGCTGACGGCTTCAAGAGAGGGATGGCCGAAGCGTCAGCACAAGCAGATGACAGAATGTGCAAAAGAAATTTATATTTTTCACGTTGACCTGGAACATTAGCAGAATTCTGTGTATTTTGTTGGAAATTCTTTCAATAAATCAAAATATTGTTGTTTTGAGACCATTTTCAGCTATTATGATGATAAAAGCATAATAATGCAAGTTCACTCTTCATAAGATCAATTGTTTAATGCTGCAACTGGAAGATATTTTAAATAGCCAAATAAACGAAGTGACAAACTGTATACTGAGGTTTTTGTGCACAAAATGGTTCTTCAGGAAAGGAACTTGAGACCAAAATCCCAGACTGAAACTAAACTTCTATATGTAGAGTATTTGGCAGACAGATATGAGAAAACAATCATAGAAACGGAAATTATTAAGTGAGATATTTGCACTAGAAACTAAACCAAAAATACTTGATAAGATTTTGTGTTTTTGTAATGTGGGGATCCTAATAAACAATCAAGATCTCAATAAAATACATTAAAGAACAACTTATGCAGGGTGATTTATTCCAAACAGACTCACTTCCCAAACACTATTCACCAACAGCAGCAGAAATGATCAGCCAGTCTAAGATCAGAGCCAATCGGATCTAATTATCCCTGTACAGCTCAAACCATGTGACATTCAGCAGAAAGGTTAGCAGGAATCCCCAGACCTAATCTACAGAACCGGGACCTCCTGGGCCTTTTGGACCTGAACAAAACAAGCAGGCGCAAATAATACAAAGACGAGACTGAGGTGAAACTTCGCTCTCCCTCTGCAGAAGCAGCAGCTTGTGTGACAAATCTACTCTGATGTTTAGGTTGATTAATTTAAAGGTCAGCGTTGTGTTGGAAAGCTCCACTTTTTATTATCTTGTCAGTCCTTTATGACGATGTGTTGTTGTAGCTCCCCTACTTTCAACATCCGTGTAAAATTAAATAGCTTGAAACAGGAAAAAAAAAGCCCTTTGGCTGATAGTGCCACTGTTTCCTCGCTCTGCAGCCAACCAAATGATCTGCTTCTCCTCTTATCTGAGCTCTCAGTTCCTCCTTCAAATTATATTTTGCTAACAAACATGAAGAATAGCAGGCATCAGATTGCCGCCGTTGGTTTGCAGAAGCCTACCCTTGAGACCGTGTCCTTTCGCCTCGTTTTGCCTTCCATCTCGGCGGTTCTGTTCGGAGATTTAGGATAGTGACGGATCATTTTAAAGATGCCTTATTCACCCATCATGTGCTAAAAAAAACGCCATAAAACTGATTGTTTTCCTTGCGGTTGATGTGCATTGTGGAGGGGGAAAAAAAACAAAGAGATGAGGGGGGAGAACCTTGATTAAAGTAAGAAGAACGCGCTTCTGTGAATCAGAACGTATAAATCAGGAGTCAATGTGGCGTAGTGGATCTCAGCAGGCAGCGAATAAACAGCCCATTAGATTTAGCCGAGCATCATCACGCTCAAACGTCTCTCTCTAATCGCACTTCTTATCAAGTTGTTTTTTTCTTCTGGTTCTTTTGGTTTATCAAAGTGGGACCTTTTATACAAAATTAACATTTTGCACATTTTTATATTTCCATGCTTTTAAAAGAAGCCCAAATGCCATAAAAACACCAAAAAATCCACCAAAATTTGTCATTTTAAAAACCAGTCCATTACATAGCAGCAGCTGCGCTCCAACAGGTTTGCAGGTCAGCTGGTTTAGCCGCTGTACAATGGCTGCTGGGAAAGACAAGCGTTGTTTTGTTTACTTTTCATCCAGAAACTACTTGTTGCATTCTTGTTGGTTGTGCAGGAGACTCCACTTCTGCTTTTCAGAGATGTACAGTTACATAATTGCGCATCTGTTTGCAGCCATTTTAACATTGTACAAGTGTACATTTTGAGTTGGGGGTGTGGCCAGCAGCAGCTTATTGGATTTAAAATGACAAAATGCCTTAAAACAGTTGAAAACAGACAGAGTTGAGCAGAGTGAAATCTCATGATCTAAGAACGATTTTGAGCTAAAAATTTTAGGAACATTTTTTGCATAGACCAGAGGCCAATCCTGACCTGTTCAAAGAAGCATAATAGGTCACCGGTGGTGCTCTGAACTATCCGAATCTGTCCTCTAAATATGTTGCATCCTTCAGTTTCCCCTTAAGGGAAGGGAGTAAATGTGTTGGCGTGTTGAGTAACTGCAGCCTGACAGTTTGTTCTGTCACCGAGTTCCTCTCTGTGCTGGGTGTCTCTTTGGTTGCCTTTAACATGATTCACCAGAGCAATAACAGGGCACTTAGCCATGCTCTGGTTTCTGCAGTTGCCCACATCATCATCATCATCATCACGCGGGCTTTGTCGCTTTGCCTGCACATTGGGCAGTAAGGCAGCAAAGGTCCGTTTGAGCCACAGCTGCAGCCGGACAAGAGCAGATGTGCTTCTCGAGGAGGAGAGGCAAGGCGAGCGAAAGGCATGTGGCGTAAAATCTGGGGGAATGGGGCGAGAAGGCGCCATCAGGCCGCGGCTCAGCTCTGCCGCTTGTCTCGTCTCGTTGAGCGTATGTGGCGTCCTCTGCTTCTTACAGGCAGCAGCTGAGCCAGTCGCAGTGGGGCCTGTACACTCCTCACTCCACTCAGCTTGGCATCCGCCGGCTCGGGGGCTGACATTTCCAGAGGTGCTAAGTCACTCAGCATCTTGTTACTCCTCCTGACAAGTGGAGCTGGATCACAGCAACTTGAGACGGGAGGGGGAGGCAACACGCTTTCGCACAAGTCACTGATCTTCCCTTGCTGGAGGTGCCGAGATCTCAAGGTGTTTACAGAAGATTGGGCGAGGTGTCAATCTCGTGTTTGGCCCAGCAGGCCACCCCTGGTGCCGGTCAGGTGTGAGGAGCGGTGTGAGGTCGAGGCGGTGGGTGGGGGGCGGTCGATTGGTTGATGGAGGGGAAGGGCATCGCAGTGACAGGTCTGCGGTGTCAGCGGTCAGATTGCCCAAAACCAAACTTCACGGCGGATTTTCTTGGACGCGGCAGTCGAGAGTGACACAAGTTCCCAAAGCCGGAGGTAAAAATAGACGCTTGATTCACTTGTCATTTTGCACAGAGTGCAGTCGCAACACACCATGAAGGAGTCCGGGATCATCTGCTCATTCAGCCTGTCAGCTGGAGACTTATTGGAGGGTTTAGAGAAAAGGTCACTCCACTGCTGAACTAACTGGAGTCACAGTCGTCATGCTGCAGAGAAACGGAGCTGCACCACTCACTGCGCCTCAGGTCTCTTCAAGCAATCCCGACTTCGTTTTCATGCAGACATTACGGAAAGCAACAAAGATTCAACTGTCAATACCTTTAGAAAAATTAGCCTCATTATCAAAATCTTATGGGTAACCGGAGAAAACAAAAAAAGATTTCTGTTGATAAATTAGCGTCAGGTTTAAGTGAAAACGATCCAAAGACGATTTACACTTTGTGTGATGATATCACAGGATCTCTTTCACTCTCCATAAATCAGATGAAATACAGCAGGAAACGTTGCAGGTGTTTTCTGCAGGCAGCTCAGACCAGTAACCAATGTCCAGCAGAGCTGCCTGCCAGCAACATGCAAACAGATGCAGGTGTCTGCTCCTCTCCACGCGTAAAACAAGAATCCCAGAGGCTATTTGTGACATACCTCTAGTTGTAAATCAGCAAAACACACAGAAAAACATAAACAAATTACCAAGATGCAGAAAGAAAACACCTTACACCAAAAAATCCCAATTCTTGTCTCTTATACTTGCCACTTTGAGGGATTTCTTCTCTTGTTGATGTTGAGGTTTGTTTGAAAAATCTCACTGCTGTACTTGCAGCAACGTTGTCGCCAAGAACTGATGTTTTAAATTCTTTTGAAGTGAGACTGAGTGACGGCAAAGAGCAGCCTCTCTATTATGCATGTGTTTCCATCACACAGAGGAGAGCTTGGCCTGACAAGGTGGCATATCCCATCATGAATTAATCACTCTACACCTTTCATCGGCAATGACTGAGCTTTTTAAATGGTTACACTTTGATTTTTGTCGGTGGAAAAGGTTAATTTCTAAAGTTTTATGCACACAAATTAACAGAGGAAAGATGTCTGACCAGAGGAGCAGGAAGGGAATGATGCTTATTGATGGACCTGCAGATACTCAATCTTATAACAAAAAGTTGTAGTGGAAACAGTAAAAAAATACAGTAAAATACTTGTGATAAATAAATAAAAAAAATAGGGATAACAAATCAATTAATTGCATAAATTAAAGCATGATTTACCTTATTTTCCCTCTTTTCTGCCAAAACTATATGAAAAAAGTATTCAGACTGTTGTATTGGTCTCAACTAGCCCTTTTTAATGAAAGGTAACTTTGTTTACAGAGACTTTATTTGACATTTTATTAGTTGTTTTAGGTTTTTGTTTATTTATTTTGGATATTTAAAATGTTTATTGATCTTTGAGAATATGTTCTCGCCTTACTATTATATTACTTGAAAACCGAAATATTAACGTTTGTCGCAATAACTTCTGTTTATCATCCAGCAACATTTGTTACCATGACTGACCTACTTTCCACCACATCTTGCTGTAGTTGATGCGAGGAGCAGCCATATTGAAGTCATAACTGGGTAGGAGTTCCAGTTGGTTTGTTTGTTTATTTGTTTGTCTGCGATGTCAGATTTTCCCAGTTCTGAGCGCAACTGGAATGCAGCATTAGGCCCAGGCTGTGTGACTGACAGCTTTCAGATTTTTTCTCTCCATCATCGTGAAACAAAGCTGATTTTTTAAGTGATGGAAAACATTTGGTGAAGTCGACCCGGCTCTGCGTTTGTTGGTCGGAGTCCATGCGGCCTTGCACTTTGGACGGCGTGTGTCTCCCGGTGCAGATGTCTGCATGGACGGCAGCCAAAGCGATGCTGACGTTATAAATAAAACAGATTGATGCAACCGGCAAACATTAGGCTAATGCAGGTGTGTCAAACTCATTTTCATTTTGGGCCAAATCAAGATCATGAAGGCTCTTAAAGGGCCGGTTGTGCCAGAATTTGTTGATAAAACCTGTTCACAAACTGTTAATATGTCAATGAATACTTAAAATTACTTAATATATTTGAACATCTTTTCATAATAATAAATGTGTCTGTTTACTCGCTGTATAAATCATGGACTATAATCATACATCAACTAAATTCTCAGGAAACTGGAGGGATTGATTGATATAAATTGGCAGTAAACATAAAAACTGCATAGATATGATTGATAATATGATATTTAATCACACTTAGTATTTAGCCTACAGTGTAGAGGGCCACATAAAAAGCTACGGTGGGCCGGATTTGGCCCCCGGGCCTTGAGTTTGACACATGTGGGCTAATGCCTCGTTTAGATTAGTTTAGTATAAGTCTCAAGATGATGTTTTTGGACTTGCTGGTTTTGTTAGCTTACAAAAAACTCCAGAAGTTTCGATAGTATTCTTGTAATCATGGTGTTGAAGATGTGAAGTATTTAAAATAGAAACTTTTAAGCACTTCTTCGACATTCAGCGTCCTCTGCGTGGCTCTCGCCTCCCTCTGTTCCTCCCCATCTTTCCGGCTCTGGGACTCAGTTGGGTTTTTTGGGGGGGTGAGGACGCGGAGGAACAGCTGGGTCCCATCACTTCTCATCGGGAGCCTGGGAGAGACGTCGCTGACAGAGTGATGCACAGAGTCTGTCCTCGCTAATGACTGCGCCATTCTCCATCATTATCGCCATCATTAGGAAATTAGAGGGACAGAAGGTATTTACTGTAAACCTGCCACCTCCCAAGGAGAGATAAATAGAAACTGATAAATGCGATCGCGTGACGCTGCCTGTCTATTAACCTTCCCATTTTCCAGCTCCAGCATATGCACATTTAACAATCATTAATATTCTCTAATTGGGCCAGTTTCTAGTGAGGAAAACGCTGCTGATGAATGATTTAGAACAACAGAGGGATCTGTGCAAATTTACATTAAGATTAAACTGTTTTTCCAGGTCACCTAAAATCATTTTTCACATTCCTGTGCCGTGTTTCCTTGCAGATACCAGGCTTTTGTTTTACACTTCACTGATGAAGCTGCTAGGAGATGGACTAAAGGGGCATTTAACATCTTGCTAACAGCTTGGCAGCGCTGCAGAGGCTGATTGTTCGCTGTTTGACCGCGTTACAGCTGGACAACAGCGCGTCAGGACCGACGTCAAGGGCACCGGCACAAACACACCCACAGAAATCACACATGCAGGCCTGCAGAGGGGAGTTGAGCCCGCTCAGCAGATATCTACAGGACGTATGTTCTGTGTGACACAGAGACACAGACCGAGCTGGGGGCAAGGAGACTGTGGATGGTGGGATGGAGCGGGCTTTCACAACTGGTTAGTTTGGGTGTTTCTTCAGCAATTATTACCATCTGGACAGCAGAGTGTTCGCTGGCTTTGGGAGTCTCACTTTTTTTTTTTTTTTATAACTCTTGTTTTTGCTTTCCTATTGTGTGATTCTTCTTTAGTCATCAGTGATTTCTCACTCCTTTGAATTGTGCTTCTAATGAGGAGTGAAAATTTATCATATCTGTTGTCAGTTATCGTGATAATTATGATTTATGGCTGTCACACAATAAATTCCAGTTAATTATGTGTAAAATCCCATGAAGCTGCTGGGATTGTTGGCTTGTTCAAGAAAAGCATCAATGAATATTTGAAAATACAGTTACCATGAGCAGGTTAGTGATTAAAGCTGCACAATGGAAACAAGACATATCAGATTTCCAGCTAAATATTTGGTTTGGAACTAATGTTTAG
This sequence comes from Poeciliopsis prolifica, assembly GCF_027474105.1. Taxonomy (NCBI): domain Eukaryota; kingdom Metazoa; phylum Chordata; class Actinopteri; order Cyprinodontiformes; family Poeciliidae; genus Poeciliopsis; species Poeciliopsis prolifica. The sequence goes on along the minus strand of NW_026562389.1, from coordinate 9,386,348 downwards.
TTTGCTAACTAAAACTTGAGTTTGAAGTTAAATATTTAGCTTATTTAGCCTAAACATGTCACTTGAAACTAAATATCTAGTTTGGAGCTAAATGCTGAGTTTGCTAATTATTTAATTTTAAACTGTCACATTCATAAATGAATTAATAACATGGTTAAAATGTGACTGTGAAAGAATGAACCTCCATTTTCAGGCTCTTAACTTTACAAACAGAATCCGTTGTCTTCGACACGACAACCCAATGTTTCTGACCGTCATGCAAACACAGAAACATCCTCGTCTAATCAGAGATAAAAGCCTTAGTGGTCATTATCAATGCTGCTTGATGAAATTAGATAATGCAAGTGCAATTTTATAACAATGACAAACAAGGAAAAAAAATACACTGATGTGCATTTGATGTAGCAATTACAAGCGAAGGGGGGGGTTTCTAATGATGATGATTTGAGTTTTAATTCTGAACCCACTAGTGACTGGCAGAGTCTATCAATTACAGCATTAAAACAGGCCCCAGCTGCAGCAGCCACGCCGGCCGCCCTGCAAATTGTCGCCTAAACTGCTGCCGTCTCCCCTCCCGTCGCTCGCTGGCATAATTGCAGCTTAACCAGTTCATCATAATCACACAACAGTTTCCTCTCCTGACTGAGAGGGAGGCACATTTTCACATCCACAGCAATCTGAACAGTTAACCTACACTCACTTTATTCATCGTATTCATCATAAATTTCAAGTATTATTTCCTTCAAATGTAACGGAGAAATGTGCGATTTTCACCAGGAGAATGAGATTAGAAATATTGACAGCAAACTTTGAGTTCTGGTGCCACTTAGCGTGATCATCCTTCCAGCTGCAAGCAACACGATGAGCAGAAGGATGCAATCTTCATCTAATGGCCTCTCCCAGTGTTTTTGCTATAAGTTGAAGCTGATTCTGCTCTTTCTGGGTGTGTAAGTGAATGTTAGACCTCTGCAATTCACCTAAGATTCTGTTCTAAGAGAACAACAACCATGAAATGTGACCCAGTAGCTGTTTATTCATCAAGATGTTTCAAGCAGCCCAACTTTTCCCAATGTGTTGCTACAGAGAGGCCGACCAAAGATGGAGGAACAGGATTTAGTCTTTAAGCTCTACTAATGTGGAACAAACTTCTAGAAAACTGTAAAGCTGTTGGAACACTGACTTCCTTTAAATCAAGGTTGAAAACAATTATCACTAAATTTCCACTGGTGTTAAAAATCCTTGAAAATGCTTGAATTTCAAATTTTCAAGGTTTGTTAAAGTGCATGGTTTATGTATAAAGTATCAGGAAGTGCTTGATCTTCAAACTGCACAGTTTTCTAGTGAAGCCCAAATATAGAAAACATTATTTACAGTTGAGACCAGATATTTAAAGATAATAAAAAGGCACATTCACATTTTATTTCTCACAGTTAAATCAGATCAAATTTTTTACAGGAGGAATATCATCTCAAAAATCATGAAAAGGAGGAGAGAAGAAAAGAGGAGACAGAATCCAGTTTCAGTCATGTTTTTAAATGCTAATTATTCATTAATTCATATTAGTTGCATAATGCTAGAGGCGGCCTCCGTGATTATCTCATCCCAAAACTGTCAGCTGGCCTGATGATGATGATAATGAACCAGGTATTTTATCCTGTACCTCAGTAATAAAGACCATTATTTTCTCTCACAATCTCTAAACATGGACTCTCCTGTAGCCCAGCCCTCATTGTGTCAGTGCAACATCACTGAAACCACCTAAGGTCCTGTTCTGGTTCTGGTTCTGGTTCGGTCCGGCATACCCGTGCAGCTCAGTCGGCGGCGTCGTGCTCACATCCAAAAGTTTCCTCAAAAACAGATGAAGAAAGAAGTCGGGAGGCTGGATCAGCTGGCCTGTGATCTCCTGCGCGAGCCAAGCTGTCTGATTGGCTGGAGGGCTGCAGGGCCATCTTGCCTCCCTGGCAGGCAAGTGGCTCAAGCAGTTCGGTTTGGGGGGGGTGCAAAAGTGTGTGTTCGTGTCTCAGTGTGTGTATATGGGGCGAGAAGGGGAAAAAAGAGCGTGGGTGACAATGTGTGAATGTGTGTGTAGAGGAGGGGCAGTTCATGACTGGGAACTGTGAAGATGCCTTTCTGTGTGTGTGTGTAGGGGGCGTGTGTGTGTGTGTGTGTGTGTGTGTGTGTAGGGGCGTGTGTGTGTGTGTGTGTGTGTGTGTGTGTGTGTGTGTGTGTGTGTGTGTGTGTAGGGGGCGTGTGTGTGTGTGTGTGTGTGTGTGTGTGTGTGTGTGTGTGTGTGTGTGTGTGTGTGTGTGTGTGTGTGTGTGCGTGGCAGCATATGGATGTGGAAGCACTGGCAGTTTGCAGGTTTCTCAGATATCTATAATCATCTGAAATGGCTGTTTGTGACTCACGTCACTCGGAACGTTCCGGTTGGAACCATAAACCTTTTCTGAACATTAAAACCTTCCTCAGTTTCTCCTTTTTGATGGTCATTTCTTGTGAAATCTTCATGGAACCACATGTTGTTTTCGAATCATGTTGGAGCAGATCTGCTCTGTTAGTTTACTTTTATTCATTGTTTTTGTGGTTGAATGCAGCTGGAAGGATTTCTGCTTGTTGTTGAGCTTCGAGCTGAAATAATTAATTGCTTTAACCATGATTAATCATTTATTGAAACTATTTTAAAAATAAAATATATTTTTTGGCCTAATTACCACTATGAATGTGTTTTTTAGTCTGTATTAGTAAAATTAGTTGATGATTAATTGATTAATCACGATTAATCGTTTCACTAACGTTTGCTGGATAAGTTGTGCAATTGTTGCACGTTTTCTGTCCCCTTAAATGCAAAAAATTAAAAACTGGACATTCAGGACAGACCCAGTTGTTTGCTTATGTCATCAATTTGTCACTGAAAGGAAATCGGCTTTGACGCTGTGCAGTCTGTGGACTCAAAAACAACGTTGAAAATACATGCAGCCTTAACCTTTCCTAGTCCAAACAAGAGGCGGGAGGTTGTGTGTGTGGTGGGGGGTTATGACATCATTCTCCGTGTCGCCGTGGTGCTTTGACACCCGTGGCCTTCTGAAGCCCAGACACCCCCTGTGGAGCCCAAAGAGACGCGTCACCTTGATCATGGTGTGATTCTCTCTCTTAAACACACATTAGTGAAGCTGTGGGAGAGTCCGCTGACAACCACGCTCCCGATGCGGCTTACAGCGATGGGTGCGTCGTCAGGGCCACCGAGCACTGTACGTTGGGGACGATGGCGGGGTGCAGCGCTCTGCTCGTCCGCCGCTTCCTCTCTTGTGACAGGTGATAAAGTTTGAAATGCCAACCCGGTGCACTCCATGCGCAGGTGTGGAGAATATGTCCAGGAACAGCCGAACCCTCTGTTCACAAGTCTGTTGACACCACTGCAGCAAATATGGGCCCCCCGCTGGACAACCGCTGGACCGGACACAATGATGCATGTCACCTTCTCTTTTCACTTTTTATCCCCCACTTGTCTTGTTTTGGGTTGTTTCTTTGCTTTGTTTTGGTGAATTTCCTGCTGTAGAGTTTTTACATTTTCATAGGTGATCCCCAAAATCCCCCAATTATTGATCTTTAAAAATCCTGACCTGACAATTCTGATGTTGGCCAATGCCAATGTTTTCTGTCTGAAAATGTCTCTTAAATATAACAAGAAAGTCACGGCGTTGGTGCAGACATGACCCGGTGGACGGGTCTGTAGGTCAGGCCTCTCTTCAGGCTGATCTTTAGACCTTTGCTGAGGAATCGAGTAATAAGATCGGCTTCACATGTAAGTAATGGAAGAGCGCCGATCTCCTAAAATTAAGCAAACCCGCTCCAATAAATTGGTGCACCCTCAGTTTTCTTCAGTATTGAAACATTACTTTGGTGTTTAATTGATTTAGTGGGTCAAAACAAACAGTTTCTCTAAATTTTAAACCTACTTTGTGCACTGTCACCATGGCAGCAGTGCAGCTGTTTTTATGCTTTTCCACATCTGTCTCACTTTATCATGAAGTGGCAAAAGGAGGAAAAAACATTATCCAAGCACGCCTTTGCTGTGATCAGTGTCCTTTTTATTGTTTTGCATTTCACTATATAATTTTTGATGTGTAATGTTGGGTACAGAGAGAACAAAGAACAAATAATTCAACATGTTATTGCTTAAAATTCAGTAACAGCATTCCTTTAGTGACGCTTGATCATTTGTACCACAAAATGCATCAGAAAAAAAATTCAGCCCTTTCTAAGCTGTTTGGCTGATTATTTTTGGGAAATAACTGATTAATAATGGATAGCAAAAAATGCTTAATAGTAAATTATTTTACAAAATTTGAATCAGGCAAAGCTAAACTGCTATTTGAGGAGTTTACAGATTAGAAGTTTTTGTTTTTTTTAGCTTAAATGTGAAATGTATATATTCTTTGTATAGTTGTGGCTTTATTGCTGCTCTAAACATGTTGTTTTTTTAGCAAATGGGTTTTTTTGGGTCTATGTCGTCCAGTTGACCATTAACTGGTTACTAAATTAGCTGAAGATTATTGCAATAATCAATTTATCACGATTAATCGTTTCAGAACGACTTTTTGAGTTTGACTGGGAGAAAGCCTGAGCTTCTCCGTCCTGCTCAGGCAGATTTCTCTCTTTTAAATGCGACTGAAGACTCATACAGTTCCTGCTCGTTTTAAGACAGCTGTTGTTCACGCCCCTGCTCGTTTCACCGTCTCACTGCGACGCCGCACTATTCTCACATTAGCCTCCTGACCATGGTGTCTGCGTGGCGACAGGGGCTCAAGATGTTTTCAAATCTCTGCTGCTAATATCTTGCTGGGGGTGGCCATCTGTTTTTGGAAATCCCAGCGACGCTGCGGCGGAGACGGACTCCTGGCTCCCGCCTTCGCCGGGCTTCTGTTGGGGGTAATAATGTGTGCTGGTTCCGGAAGCCCAACTGGTGTCCATGAGTTTGTCCTTTACCGCCACTCATCCTTGTCCCAGTCACGCCACAGCAAGGGCAGGGAGCCAGGGAGTGGGCTGCAGGGGGCCGATTTTCATGGCAAACAGAGGATTCTGGGTAGTTTTTTCTCTCCTCTCTTACATCATGAAATCACATTTTGTTATTTTATTTAAAAGGACATTCAGATTGTTACTGGCCTTAGAGGATTTTAAGTGTTTTGCTTCTGATACTAATATCAGTATAAATTCACTTATAACATGACATTTTTCCCGTGTTATAAGTGGATATATCTGCCAGTGGATCTAGAACTCTTTCATCAATATTAACAAATTATTGACTTAAAACAAGCTCCTACATGTTGCTGAAAGGTTACTTGTAAGTTAGTTTTGTCTTATTTCAGGTTAACTAGAAACCAAACTAAAAATACTTGGTTTTGTGTTTTTGCAGTGTATTAATTAGTGTTTAGTGTGTGCCAGAGAGACTTTTCAAACATCAAATGTTCATTTCAAATGTTTTAATTTGACTTGTCCCTGCTGCAGAACATAGAATACAATAACATTGTTATAACAGCAAAAAATGATATAAAATAGTGAATTGAAACTGTCTTTTTCAGTTTATTTGTGCTGTTTTCATCTCCAAAGTTTGTTGAGGGAAAAGTCTGAAAACGTACCTAGAAAATGCTAGAATTTTAACCTGTTTGCACCCTCTTCCAAAGCGATGGATCAGGGTAATTGTGGCATTAGGCAGAAAGCTGGAGGTAAAATAACCAGTTGCAGGGACAGCTAGCCGCATCTCATCTCACACCAGCAGCGTTTCACCCAAGTTCAAGGACAGTTCAAGCTTTCAGAGAAGAAACTGTAACCTCCACCGGTCCGAGAGTACGGACTCCTCCAGAAATTATCTTTTCAAATATACGATTTCCGAGGGGTGTAATTGTCTTCACGCTTATGGTCATTCACGCCTCATTTCATTTTCCATAAGTCTATATTTTCCTTGGCCTATTACAAGGGTATGCTCCACCTAATGGCAGGAAAATCATATCATCACTTCTTTATGTTTAATTCCTTCTTCTCCTGCACTTCAGGAAGCGTTTTGGTGAAACGTTCCTGTCAGAGCGGATTGAAAGAAATGGCGTCATGTAAAACTTTTATTGTAGCCATAAAGAGTTGCAGGTCGACCCATCCTCCACACTTTGCCCACACCACTAACAGCAAAAAACAGGACACAACAGCGGCTATTACAGAACAATCATCTGTGAAATCATGACGTTTATTTTGGTCCTTTCAAATAAAGGGCTTTAGGACATTTATTTCTGTTTTTATTCTAAAAGAATCTGCATGTAATTATGAATCAGTGAAGAAAATTTTGGTTGCGATCCAAAATGTGAAGGAAACATTGAAGGAAAACAAGCTTTGTCACTCAGGCACCTTCAGTCTCTTAACAAGTTGGATTTTATCTGACTAAATTAGCATATAAGTTTGTTTGAGTTTTCTAACTTAATGAAAATTTTAAAGCAGTTTTGACAAAATTTGCCAAATTCAAAGTACTTGTGGGCCACAGTTTTTTGTTTATTTATTTAAATACTAATTTTTCTATTTTCACCTGTTCCCTATTGAATTTAAACATGCAAGATTTTAATTATACAAAAGAAAAAAATCAAAGAGAAATGATCTGTAAATTATTATATATCCAAATCATTTAAAAAAAGGTTTTCTTATTTATGAATTTTAAGTTTATGCTCTGTAAGTAGAATGGATTATGGAGTCATTATTTTTCCCCAAAAAATGTGTTTTGTTGACTTTAATGTGGGTGCACTCTTGTATGTTAATAGATGATGTTGGATATTTTCATAAAATGAAAGGAGAACTATAAGAAAATAAAATGAGAGGAAATAAAAGAAATATTTTAGATTAAAATTTCTAATTTATGATTTCAAAATTTTTGTTTTGACTTTGATCTATTTTAGCCAAAGATGAGGCCAAACATGTTTCAAGAAAAAGGCGACATGAGTTCCATCTCACCGTAAATTAGTTGAAATCAACCAACATTCTGGCTGGTCATCAAAATGATGAACATCTGTTTCCATTTCCTGCTTCAATGCACATCGGCTGCAAACAAATCCTCATGTAAACTGCCTTGTTTTCTTAAACGTCCCGCAATTATTGTCCTTAGCTTAAGCTGTCTAATGCTACAAGCTGTTGAATCACTGTGAAGACAATGGCAAAGACTCATTCTTTTTCAATTGCGTCACTTCATTAGCTCCTACAATGTGAGTCCAATTACCCAAAAATCCCTGCTCCCAATCTCCACAGCGCCGTCTCTCTGGCTGTCTGCAGGGGCTGGCGGACTGCCAGGGTGCATTCAGCTTGCTCTGATTTGTCGTAATTATCTAAAATGTTCATTATTTTGCAATTTATTCAGAAGGTGTGACAGCGTTTAAGATTTGTCCAGTTTTCTGAAATTCAGCTGAGGCCAGAGGCAAAATAGCTAAATCAGCGGTCCTAAAGAGTGTGAAATGCAAATGAGGCCGCAATTAAAGATGTTTGGGTGCTTGAATGAAAATTGGGTCCTTTTTATTGGAATCTAAATGAAAGTATTTGAACAGAACAAAAACAATGAGATATTTGTGCTTCCAAACATAATAATGGTCATGTTGTCACTTTGAGAAAAACCTCCAGAAAACGTTGATGAGGATTCTTTGCAGTGGAGGCTGCAGAGGGGGAGGGAAGCTGGCTTTAGGCAATGACTAAAACACAATCAACCTTCTCCCCATCTCCTAACGCTGCCGTGGCCCACAACCCCCTGCTAATTAAAGTGATACAACATCTCACAGGCGAGCGCGCACATCTAATGGGCTCGGTGAGGCCCTCCTGCCTCATATACTCTCATGCGATCGCTGCGTCCACGCACACACCCGTACATAAAGCTTTCCTATTTCCAAGGGTCATGAAACCCAGCGTGGAAGAACCCAATCGAACCCTCTTACCCCAAACACCCCAACTGGCCTAAACCAAGACTGGAGTGGAGATCCAGGATCGTTACTGGAGATGAAAGTAGGAACAACTCGGTGTGAAAACGTGATTGTGCTGGGAAAACTGGTTGTTTGTTCAGTTGAAATCATGAAAAAATGTCAACAATTTAATAGATATAAAACAGGTGTTTAACTTCAAGAAGGTCATTTTTAATGTGATGTCACGTGAAAACGTAGAGATGGCACAAAGCTTGAGGCATAGCGTAGCTGTTTTCGTGTAAAGACTGGACTAAATGGCAGATAAACTGAATAAACAAGACCTTGAGAAAAGCTGAAGTATTATCGATCAAATTTAATCTAAACGCAGTTTATTCAGGGATTCACCGATCCGTGAATTTCTTTGTAACTTGAAAGTATAAGTATTTAGATTTAAATTAAATATTTACCTTTAAGTTAAGTATTTAGCTTACTGACTAAAAATTTAGTAGAGAAATAAATATTTAATTATACGGATAAATTAGTTGGGTTAGCTAAATATTTAGCGCAGATCTAAATATTTTCTTTGGAAATAAATACTAAGCTTCAAATATTTTTGCTTGAAACTAAATTTTTAGCTTGCTGGCTATTTAGTTTGGAAACAAATATTTAATTTAAGTTAAATTAGCAAGGTTAGCTTGCTAACGATGCATTTAGCTCAGAGCTAAATCCTTCGTTTGGATCTAAATATTTAACTTGCTAGCGAAATATGTTTGAAACTGTAAGGATTATAAATTAATGAATAACATGGTGAAAAGATCATGACAGTCTGAATAACCCCAATTATTGATGTAAATTTTTGACTAACTTTACAAATGGCACCTTGGAAATAGATGAATATTAATCTACAAGCTTTCAAAATCAATTATTTTACACACATATATGTTCAATTAAATATTAACAAGTTGTGCAATGATTCAAACTTTTTCTTATATAACTGGAGTGCAAAGATATTTGTTTGAAAGCCAAATGGCTGCAGCCAAGTTCATGTTTCCGTCGTCAGAAGGAAAACTTTAGGCAAAGAAACGGTTTCCTCTATTAAAGAACAGGATGATTATGTCCAGGACGACTGAGAGTGAATGAATATCGTTAGCTTAAGCTGACTCCGAAGCAAAATAAAAGAGGCAACTTTATAAAACGTGCAACAAAAACAATGGAAAACTTGAAGATTTTGAGCATGAGAGAGATTTAAGGGATAATGTCTAAATTAAGAAGGCGACAGACTCCCAACAGACAAGGTAAAGAGACAAATAAATCCTCTCTAAACAAATTAAAGAAAGTAAAACACAAAACTAAGAAATTAACACAAGAAAAAGCGGCACAGGAGCACTTCTTAAAGAAATGGGACGGATTACAGCCAAGAATGACAGAAATACAAATGCCAGCATGAAAACGTGGCAACCGAGGAAATGAAAGGCAAACAGATACGATGATGGACTCCTGAAAGAACGACGGAGAGAAAACAAAGACGAGGCGGAGCAAACACTCACCAAACAGCCTGTGTTTGGTCATTTGGAAGCAACTCTTCTTCTTGGATGATGTTCCCTTGATCGCAGTGTGTGCAAGCACATACACACACACCGGCCACCACGCCTCGAGTTTCGCCTGCCAAGATCAAAAATGAAGTGGTCAGTGGACAGCTTGGCTTGTCACAGGAAGCAGTGGGCCGCCGAGCCACATGTAGCTGGGAGGACAGGCCAAGGAGGGGCCGGCGGGGGTCGAGGGGCGAGAACAACGGGGATCAGGCAGTAAGGAAGCCGCCTATAACCTGATCTCATCACACCACATCTGCTCAGCTGTGAACCCGAGAGCCGTGTGTCGTCAGCCATATTTGATGAGTTATTCTGTGTGTGTGTTAGCCTTGACTTTAACGTTGTTTTTAATATGAAGTCTCCACCACCTCCTCCACCCTTCCTGCATTAATAATGACCAAACATCTTTTGACTTTGAGAACTTGGACTTTACTTAGCAGATTAGAAAACAAACTGCAGGCACTTTTAAATGCACAAACATTCAAGCCATCTTAAAGATTGTGATAACTTCTTTTATTTCTGGCTGCTTTTCCATTTATTTTCAGTCCAGAACCAGAGGATGACATTTTTCTGTGCATAAAAACCCAACAAAACAATCCCCAACAGATTCATAGTTGTATGAAGTGCTGCATTTTTGTTTTGTTTTTTTCAGATTTTCATTTGCAGTTTTTATTTGGTGCAGAATTTGCATTAAAAATAAAAGAACAGAAAAACGTTTAATCTTCAGCAGACTAAGTGCATCTAAAACTTGACAAAAAAAGATAATAGCTCATTGAAATGACCTATTTGGTCCTAAAAATCCAAATCTGTTAATATTAGTTATTAGATTCAGATAAAAAGTTTACAATTCAAATCTAAAAATATTTTTAATGATTCCAAAGGAAAATTAAAAAAGAAAATTCCTTTTCATTTTTGGTTTTCCCCATAAAGACTACAATACATACAAAAAACAACAGGTAATTGCGACCCAATTCAGATTTTTTTTCGCTTATATGTGACCCATATCCAAATTTTCACACCCAAATTCAGTTTGTGCCACTTAAATATGTGGAACTAAATCAGATTCATATCTGATTAATCCATCTGAACGGTCATGTTGCATTTTATCCAGATGCATATAAACTTTACAGTAAATAAGGTAAAAGATAAAAATACATTATGTGTAATCCAACAAGATAGTATTTAATTATAATATACCTGGAGATAACCCACACAAACGTGTTGCATTTACCACAATGTCATTGTAAGAAACGACATTTTGTGACAGAATATTGTAAAAGCATGAAGAATACACTGTGCAATAATGCCATAATTTATTTTATCTCTATGCTACATATGTCACTAATCTTGATCTGATTTTTTGGATAAATCATATGTTTTCGTTTTGATGAATTTAGTAAATATTAGTCTGATATGTTGAGATAAAACTTCAGTGGATTAATAGACTGAAACGACTGAAAAGGCAACCAAATGGAAGATAGAAGTGACGAAAAGACAGGAAAACTCAACATGCATCAATTCAGATTGCACTGAATTGATGCATAATCAGGATGTAGAGATTTCTAAAGTCCTGGTTTGTTTGGGCTTTTTCTGCTTTTGTCGAGAACAATGAGATTTCATGCTCAAAACGACGAGGGAGAAGGGAAACTATCTGGTTTGCAGCACACTGAGGACAGATTTAGACTCCATGATGAAACTCGTGTTCATCCCGTCGTACAGCAGCGAGTGGGAGCTCATTTGAGCAGAACGAAGTGCGACACACAAACTCTTACAGACACCTCAAATCCAGAGCACTTGCTGTCACGTTCACACTTCGCCTCACTTGGCCGACTTCAGAGGACGTTACCAGTGGGAAAAGAAACCTTCTGCGTGTCGTCCGGAACAATAGCTGCAGCATTGTGTGTTTTCACAAACCACCCCTGCAGAACATCTTTGTAAAACTCTAGCGCTGCAGCGGGAGTGAGAAAAAGACAAATGTAGAATACAAGTCGATGAACAAAGGAGGCAAATTCCACAAGAATACGAAGAAAAGCCTTGAAACATCTGCAACAAACCGGCTCCAAGATGACTTGGTAAGCTTCCTTGAACAGGTTAGGGCAGATCTATTTGTACACAACATGTTAATTGGGCTTTTAGTCTACTCAGTTCAGAATTAGCTGTTTTAGGGCCTCCTGACACTTTAAATCCAACTCATACTCTACTGTCACCTGTGAAAATGGCTGTAAACAGATCTGCAATTAAACAGCTGTATATCTTTGAAAAGCAGAAGTAACGCTTCCTGCACAACCAACATGAACGCAGCAAGTGGCTTCTGGATGACAAGTCAACAATAAAACTCACAATGCTAGTCCTGTTCCACTGTTGGGCTTTGAGCGACGGCCTCTTCTTTAAATAATCTCTTGTGTTTCAATCTCTTCTTTAAACAGAGAAACTGAACTTTGAGGTTTCCGTTCATAAACGAATCCCTTCATCTTTCCGAGGTTGGGTCGTGACCTGAAGACAAGAACCGGGTTAAAGCTTGTTAGTGGTTTTAAATCGCTAGAAGCACGTTGTTTGTGTTTTTGAGGTGGTAATTTTCTTCTTAAAAAGCAGTCGGAGAAGACCAGGATGCAATGCATAAATCAATCATTGCTGATTTGAGCTAAATTACTTTATTTATTCTAAAGTCATACCTGATGTGCTCTCGGCAGGCTTGTTCCAGTAAGGATCTTCTTAAAGTAGAAAACATTTTTCAATTGAAAATACTGAATATCGCTGCCTTAGGAGATAAATGAAAAACACCTCAAACAAGATGAATTAAGCTGGTATATTTAGTTTTTCTCAAAAGTAGCTGCCATGCAGGAGTTTCCAAAGACAAACACGACACCTATGATGTGTGAATTTATCCTCTTTCTGTCTTGTTTTTTTTGTTTGCCCTCAAACTGCCTGTCTGACGCTCATTTCCTTTAGCAGCTTATTGTTTACATCGCTGAACGTTGCTTCTTCCTCCAACAACCAGAGAACAATGCTGGCAACTATGTGGCGAAGAAGGTGCAATGTCTCGTCACTGAAAGGCCAGATTTGTTTTTTTCTTTTTCTTTTTTACTGTGGAGATGCTGGAAGCAAAGCCGGCGTGAAAACAGGAATATTTATTAGACTCAAAAGGAAACACATTTACAAGGTGTCAAAAATTATGTCACTAGCTGCATTTCCATTGATCATATAATTGACAATTTTGTGAATAAATGTATTTAATAGAGACACCTATTTAAAAAAAGTAATTTTGTTTTTGACTTATTGCATGAACAAACTTATTCACGTGTGATTTTAACATAAAGCTTAATTTTGTGCCTTTTGAATATATAAATATTTCTATTTGTTGACACTGTCATTATGTTGTGACAGTGTAGCATAAGGCAGATAATCTGTGGAAAATAAAGCTCCTCTGCCTTTTCCCAACGCTAACTAAAAACAACCAATCAGAGGCAGGAGGCGGGGTTTAGTGCTGTCAATCACAATCTCGTGTGGCGCCGCTCATTCTCGTCCATTTGCTCTGTGCTAAGCTGCAATTAGCATAGCCTGTTGTTGATGCTCTAGTTAGCATAGCCACCACTGATAGCAGATAAAAGGTTTTCCTGATGGTCAGCACTAAGACCCGCCTCCTGTCTCTGATTGGTTGTTTTTGTCGGTAGCTGTACATTTTTTCAGTAATGACTCAAAAAGGAAGTGGAGGAAGTCGATCTTTTCACAGATTTTCTCTCACATTAAACATGTAAAAAACATATTGATTGTGTCTGTTCTACATCAATGAAGCACTGACAAAGTTTTGCGCTCATTTGTGATGTGTAGCATGGTGTGGGATCAATCATCTTGAATGCAAACAAAACAAAGGAGATGATTGTTGATTTCAGCAAACCGAAGGTTAGAGGTCAAACCCTATTTCCTTCACGGGAGAAGAAGTGGAGGTGGTTGCCTCTGGCATGTGCGTCACACAGCCTGCAGCACTTGCATTTCTGTTGATGACACTGGATGAAAAAAGGCTCAACTACAGTGGGGAAGCAAGGAGACTGCAGCGTGCCTTCACCCAGGCACTCAGGTTCGCCATCAAGACGCTCAGGAGCAAAAGGCAAGCTTTGAGAGAGCAGCTATGATTCAGCTGGAAAAAAATAAAAAACTAATTTGAAGCACAGATTTTGCCATCTATAAGGAAGGAGAGCAGACTGGTCTTCTTGAGGAAGCTAAGATCCTTCAAGGTTTGCACCAAGATGTTGCGGATCTTCTATAAATCTGTTGTTGAGAATCATCTCTTCTGGTGTCATCTGCCGGGGAAGCAGCATCAGAGCCAAGGACCCAAAAAGGCTCGACAGCCTGACAAAGAAGACTGGTTCTGTTCTGGGGATGACAGTGGAACCTCTGCAGATGAATATGCAAAGAAGGATTCTTCATAAAATCAAGAAAATTACGGACAACCCCGACCAGCATCTCAGGAAGGCAGAGCATCTTCTTCAGATTTACTGTAATACAGACAGCTGCAGGAGATCCATTAAAATCTACAATCACTCTTTGAAGAATCTAAATTAATGAGTTAATTTCCCTTTGGGATTAATAACGTATTTTTGAAACTGAATTTGTAATGAAAACACAGCCACTGTTGCAGAGGTTCTGTAGGTATTTAGATCACAACTCTCCATCTGTACTCAGGCTCAGCAGCCGGGCCCTGCCTGCGCATCCAGACGGCCTTCAGAGGGCTCCTGTAATTGGAGAGACAAAGAAAGGAGAGCTGGCAAGGTTTTAGCAATCCCACGTCAGCAAGGCTCCATCAGCCGTGAAACGAAAAGAAGCCGGTGATTCATCCGGCAGAAGAAGGGTGGAGAGGTGGGGGGAAGGCAGCAAGGAATTATCCAGAAAGGTCATCCTCAATTTCTGTCCAGAAATGATCTTTTCCCACTATGTAATAAACATTTATCTGAACCCTTTATTGGCTTTATTAGATCTGACAGTTTAGTTAAGCCGTTTCCATCCGCCGCCGCCGCGGGTCGTGACAGTTAACGTTGCGCAGAAAGTTCCATTGCTGAGGTTTGGATTTAGTGTGGGGGGGTGGAGGACGGCGGGTCTGGGCCGGGTCTCATTACCACTGTGAAACGAAAGGCTCTGCAGACGTGCTCGTCCACATTTAGACGCCCATAAATATCCCTCCAGCGCAGAGCAGAGCAGACGCCCCAACAGGCTGGGCGTCTGAATGTCAGCTGAAAGTGAAGCTCTGCCTGCTGGAGAGGCAAAGAACTTCAACAGGGTGTTGGGTTCTGGTCCGTTTGGCCAGTTTAGTGGAAATTACCTCTGCAACGTTGACACTCTGGTCCAGTTTGGGGCCACAAGGCCTGAACCCAAACTGAACTGTTCGTCTGACACCTTTAACCTCACAAGGCTTATTTGTAGAGCAACTTATAAACCTGAAACTGACCAAAACATAAAACCTGTCCATATTCCTGAACACTTTAAATCACTCCTTAAATCTCATTTTTATTTTTTGGCAGTTACATAACTTTGTAACACTGACATTCCAATTGTCCTGACTGTTTGACTTATTGTGTTTTATTCTTGTTTTTATCAGTGGTTTCAAGAATATTGTGCAGCACTTTAGTGCAGTTATCAGCTGTTTTTAAATAAATTGGCATTAACCAAAATGGTGGATAAATAAAGACGGTAATAATTCCGCAAATTAAAAAACAAAGAGACGAAAAGCATAAAATACAGAATATCAGCAAAGTACTTAAATACTTTCATAAATAAATCAAAATCTTGGTTTTTAACCTAATTTAAAAACCAATGAGGAAAAGGACTTAAAACTATTCAAGACCTTTTATACTTCCTTGTACATATTAGGAAAGGTCTAAAGTTTACACAAACCATCATTACATTTTTTGCACAAATTATGAGATTTCAGTCTGGTAATTTCTGCCTATTGTGCAATTATACAACTGTACATCTTTGAAAAGCAGAAGTGGAGCCTCATGCACAACCAACAAAAATGCAGCAAGTGATTGTCGACAAAATCCTTTTCCAGCAGCCATTGTACAGCGCATACAGCAGTAAAACCAGCTGACCAAACATGCTAGAGCTCAGCATGCTAGAAGACAGGGTTGTGTGACTTGACAATCAAGATTTATTTTGTTTCTTTTGTTTTTATTTTAAAGCTCTTTTTATAAAGAATTTAGGCCTAAATTGAGGTATAAAGACTTTATTTTTTTATATAATAGGTCCTTTTAAAGTCGAGGCTGATCTAATGTTTTTAAATATAAGCATTTAATAATCAGTCCTATTATTAAATCCTATTATTGATCACATATCACCGGATGATATGTGATCACACCTTAACTTAAGGGACTACTTGTAGGAAATTCATTAATTTCTGGGTAATTCCTTAATTAAGTAAATTACAAGAATCCAGCCATGATGAAAGGGAGACAACCTTTGACCTTGGCTAAAAGTCTGAGTAGGTAATAAATGTAACAAATACTAAGAGGATTTGAGGTTTTAAGATTTGAGTTTCCATTTAGTCTTTATCTTTGCTTTTTTCTCTCTCTTTTTACTTGTTGTACAGCACTTCTTTAACTTGTGTCCATTTTTAAATGTTTTATAAGTAAACATGGCATTATTTGATCATTTGACCAAACGACCCACAATACAGTCTTCTTGTTTCATGAACACATATATGTTGAAAAAGCAGGAAAAGTCTGGAGAAAAATGCTGAAAACCTTAATGATTTATAAAGAACTTAAACTTTAAAAGGTTTGAGAAAGTCTCAACTGATTGGAGGTAAAATGTCGACTGTTTTATCAAACATTGATGCTTCTCTTCTTCTTAGCGGCTACGTAGAGGTGCTTTTAATTTAGATACACATTACCTTTCTCAAATTAAACAAAAACTGCATCTTTATCATAGAAGAGCTTCGGTTTTTACAGCAGCTTTTTGCTTCTGGAGCAAAAACCGTCTCCTGAAAATCCTGACCCGCCAGCCGTTGTTTAGCAGGTTACAAATCCTGCGTAAACTCTGATAAATGTCGCTCTGAGCCTCTCCGCCGTCCCTCCGTAATGACGGCCAATCCCACCGCTGATGCCTGCATCAGTATGCGGCGATAATGGGGCGCTCGCAGAAGCAGTTGGGGTTGTAAACAACGTCTGTCATGCAGTTTAATAGACTTGAGGGCATCGTAATGGCTTTGTTCCACGTTCTCGTTCACCGGACCAAACGCGCAAAGTAAAAACGCCAGAAGATAATTTTACCTTGGAAATAGATTAAATAAGCCTTTCATCTCTTTGATAGCTCTATGTCTTCAAGGACACCCTCCCCACCCCCCTTCCCCGAGAGCCTGCCTCTATTTCAATCATTTGTGCAGGCAAATGACAAAAGCTCTTTGAAACGTCGCCTTATTTGTCTGTTTGAATGTTTCTGTGTTTACTCAGCTGTCACCGGATGAATTACAGTTAGTCTCTGCCACATTACCCACTCCCCAACTCCACCGATAAGAACGCTACGTACAGTATTTTCAATCCTATTCCCAATAATGACCAGCTTGTGTTCCTCCTATCGGAGCGAGCGCCTCCTATTTGTGAGATTTACGAGGCCTCCACCCCTTCAACGCGGGGCTGGTCACCTCAGAGTGAGTCGCAGGCATCCCAAGGTTAATTAGGTTGATGGTGCCTTTAAATAGCGGGATCATCACTGCTCCTCTGTGTCGCCTGGGTCTTCACTCCCCCCTCTTCACCCCCTGGTTCCCTCTGCCTGATAACAGCGAGACTGCTCATTGTCTGGGCTCCGGTTCAGGAGCTGTCAGCCTCCTTCCTCTAACTTTTTCCCTTTTTTAAACCCCATCCTGGCTCCCTATGTGGGGTAAGTTAGTGCGAAAGTGAAGTTGTCACTCAGAGACAGAAGAGGTGCGGTGCATCGTGAGCCGGAGGAGCTAACGGTTTGCCTGCGCCTCGCCTTCAATCCAGACCATCTGTGGCCCCAGCTGGAGTGCCAGCGATGGTCTGGCACTTGTACCGCGCCATATTTACAGATCTAAACACAAATGGCTACTGCCTGATTGTTTCACGATTCATTAGTCAGACAAGCTCGGCTCCTGCGCCAGCCCAGCTGTTACAGAGTAAACCTTTGTCACTTAATAGGGCTGCTTATTGCCTCCCCATCAAACGTATTGATCTGTGGCCTCCTCCTTTAAGGAGAGGTGACTGGGAGCCCCGGGACACAAAGGAGGAGGAGATGGTGACATGATTGAGGTCAAAAGGATGCAGGCAGAGTTTATTAAAACATGACCTACAAATAGAGACGTGCATGAGAGCAGATAAACACCAATAATTGATTTTAAGCAGCTCAGTCATGTCACATGCAGTGGATCTGAAAATGTTAAAGTGCCGGGGTTTTGTGTTGGTAAGCAAAATAGACAATGAGAAATCATAAAGTTTTCCAACTTTTAACTATATTCCTGTACGATTTAATTGAAAAATAATTCTGTGAAGAGGAAAATGTAAAAATAATAAATAAATGAATTAATATTTGAATGTCAAATAATTCAAATATCAGTGTTAGTTTAAAAATACATTAAATATCAAAAAATTTGTGGCAATATTTTTTCAGTATCTTGCATGGTTCTGTATAAACTGCAGCATTTTAGAGATCAATTATTCTATAATTTTGATGCTTAATCAGTGGATTAATGGGTTAAAAATGCATATCAGACGAGATGCATAGCAAAAAAAAAAATTCACCATCTGGAATGATTCCTTGTAGGGATGCAACAATTCATTTAGTAAATGATTATTCTGATGATTAGTCGATTAATCGTCAATTAAAAATTGGCTGACTGCAAATTTTTCATTTAACCACTTACATAAAAGGTCATCTTTGGGTCATCTTATACAATATTAGAAATGCATAAGAAAATGCCAATAAACAATTTGGTTAAATTAATAAGAAAATAAACATTTTCTAAAATACAGTAACGGATATTAATTTTGAGTTTGCTTGTTCATTTGTAGCAAAGGATGAATTTACAGCAAAAAACATACTTTTACCATCAATACCAGAGAAACTTCGGCCTTTCTGCTTGACGTAAGAGCAATACTGAGTAAGCGGCCATCTTTAATTTAAAATGTATATATTCTTTGTACAGTTTTGAACAAAGAATTTACAGTAAATCAGCATAATAACATCGTCAACATATAATATATTAAAATAAACAAACCAAAATTCTAAAAGGTATTTCTAATTTTGGGTTTGAAGCTTTTAGGACTGTAAAGTGATCTCGGTATTTAGAGACTGCTCCAAATTCAGGAAGCAGGCTGTAGTGCAGAGCATTCTGGGTAAATACAACAAAAACAAACGTGAGTCTAGAGCCAAAGATGAAAGAGAAATCATTACAATCTGATGCTGCTCAGTTTTTATTTAAATTTAATAAAGATGTGGCTCTTAGTGGTTTTTGTGTCGTTTCCTTCAGTGATTCTCTGTGCAGCGCCCCCACAGGTGAGGAGGGAAACTGTTTTTTAAATAGGTTTGGTTTGTTTGACGTAATGCAATGAGAAAACAAACCACACCATTTGAAAACGTACCAAATGTTGCAATATTGAACCAAGTCCACTGCACTATCAGGTGTAAAACACCTCGACTTCTCGCTCCCCAAGTCTCTGCTGACCTTCCAACCAGGGCTGTTTGCCAGATCCAACTGGTTCTGGCAAACAACTGGTTTTGCGGTCAAAACCAGTCTCAAAGTAATGCTGAGCCCGAAGCAGAAGGACGTAGAGGTTCACTCTGCATGATATAAAATCAATAGCAGCCAATAATCCAAAAATAAAAGCTGTCCTCAAACGTACGGAGCCATTTCTTAGAAGACAAAAGGCGGAAAGGAAAGGAAAGAAAACACCAGGCCTCAGGTCAAGTGATAATCATTGGTTAATCTAAGAGCACATATTGATTTTACATTACAGCAACTGACACCAAGCTAATTTACTCATCCAATGGTTCAAGAAGAGTTCAGATATTGGCTTTCTGCCATTTTTGATCCTTCTGAAGAGGATTCATGCCTCAAACATTGATCCAGAAGCTTTTTTTTAACGTATGTATAAATTTGTCACGCCTCTTCTCAGGGGAGCAGAAGCAAGAATGGTTACTGGTTTGCGTGGGCGGGGTCAGAGGGTCAGGTGGAAGCAGATAATGGTGGTGCAAAAAGGGAAATCCCACCTGGGACTTGGATTTAATATCAACACCGTGACATTTGCACCGAGCGTGTGCAGGCGGAGCGTCGCTCTGCAGCCAGCCAATCACACGCGCGCACGCTGGAATATGCACCTCTCAGGACTTTAAAAAACTGATTTAATTAACAGGTTATTAGCTAATTAGTGCATGTTGATTAATGCTCTATTAATTCTGCACAGACCCGGTTGAACTCTCAATGGCTACATTGGATATTAAAGTTGCAAACGGTGTAATTAGCAGCTCAGGCTCTAGTGGGTTTGCAGCTGTTCAGAGTTACAGTGATGTAAAACAAAGTCATTTTTTATGTTCTCTTTTTAGTCAACTTTCTGACCCTAATATATGGTGAACAATCTATTTATCCACTCATGTTATACTAATTTACCTAAATGATGCTACAGGCCCATCCAGCAAAATAGAATTTGATAAGTATATTTATTTCAGTAACTAATTACACACAAATTAATATTTGAAAGCCTTTACTTCTGTTATTTATTGTGGTTTTTCACTTACATGTAAAATTTTTTAAATCAGAACAATAAAAAAAATATTTAATACAGAAATGTAGCCTTAAAAAAGTTTATTTAATACCTGCTTAAAAGTTTTCTTCTTTAAAAGATTATTTTATTCTTGTTGTAATGTCTATTGTAATTGGCTGTAACTGCAAAAGTAAAACTTAAGTAGAAGTTCTGCATTTCTGAAGGAAAAGTAAAATATAAATAAATTTAGACTGTTAGAGGTTTTTTAGCACCTTGTATTGCTGCCACATGAGCTGTGCTTCAAAAACAAAACTCAGATTTTTGTTTTTTATTACGAAACAAAAAGGAACCAAGTTAAACATAAATGTTTTAAATGTAAAATTTGGTTTAATTACTGCTCTGAATGTGAACAAAATTTCTTCCTTAGAATCAGTATTCTCCAGTTAATGATTAATTATTAAATGAGTTATTATTTCAACGATTGATAAATCACGATTGATCCATTTAATTTGTGTTGTAGTGAAAAAAATACTTTTGTAGTCTTTTAATTACCTTTTTCTTCAAAGTGTGTGCTTACACCGTTGAAATGTAGGTTTGCGTGTTTGCAGCGGTGAGTGTGCCAACATCTGTGGGATTTGGAGGTGTGCGCGGCGCTCTCTGTTTCTAACGCAGACACACAGAGACAAGTCGGTCTTTGTACAGCTGCCGGCCCTCAGAGAGGCGTGCTGGGGGCAGCGCGAGCCTCCAGTGCATCGATCATCGCGCTGACAGCGCTGCTGTCCCCACACACTGTTCAAAGTGAGATCTTCAGTATGGCTGCTTAGCAAATAATTGATGGGGTGCTTCCTGGTTTTTAAGGAGGGAAGCGCTCAGACGGCGGGCCGGCGACAGGCACTTTTAATGTGACACGTGAATCACTCTTTCATGACCCATAAAGCCATCTGGAATAACAAAGCACACTGCGACCGTTTGGGTCTTCAAACGGTTACCTGTGAAGCTCCTGTTTGCTTTTTCTGGGATGCTCCACTCTGACTCAGAGGTGGTTTCATTTTCATTTCTTTTTCCATAATTTCATCATTGCAAAAGGTGATCATTAGGAAGTCAAGTGCATGAATGATTCACTTGTCTAGTAAATTCCCCACTTTTTATTCTTTTATGGCAGCTTTTGCCACTGCAGGTGATTGTAGTGTCCCACTGCAGTGCTGGCATGAAAACCGCCTGTCAGATGTTGGCAAAATAAGTTTATTTCCAGGGTTTGGAAAAATGAATGAAATCCTTGGAAATGCTTGAATTTCATTAAGGTGTTTTCAAGGTTTAGAAAGTGCTTGTTTTCTGTAGAAAGTCAAACTCCACAGTTCTGTAATAAACTGCAATCCAACGTTTCATTAAAAGTCTAAATTTGGAAAACATTACAGTTGAAACCAGATATTTTAATACCTAAGTAAAACACAGACCTTTTTTTTTTACTGTCAGAAGTTAAATGAGACTAAACTTCTCTTGTCATTTCAAATGACCGAAATTAGTTTATGAGACACAATTGTTATATTTTAGTTTACCACAAATCAAATCAATTTTTTATTTGTACAGCACATTTCAGCAGAAAGGCATTTCAAAGTGCTTTACATCAAAACAAATACAAAGTTATGCAAATATAATCAACAATCAAAACATAAAATTAAGATCCATCATTTAATTAATTCATTTCAAATAAAGTTCTAAACAGGTGCGTTTTTAGTTCAGATTTAAAGGAAGTCAGGGTTTCTGCTGTTTTACAGTTTTCTGGAAGTTTGTTCCACATTTGTGGTGCATAGATGCTGAAAGCTGCTTCTCCTCTCTTGGTTCTGGTTCTGGATGCAGAGCAGAACCAGAACCAGAACCTGAGAGCCTGGCAGGTTGATACAACAACAGCAGATCTTTGATGTATTGTGGTGCTAAACCATTCATTGATTTATAAACTAACTACAGTATTTTAAAATCTATTCTTTGAGCTACAGGGAGCCAGTGGAGGGACTTTAAGTCTGGTGTTATGTTTCTATCTTCCTGGTTCTAGTGTGAAGCAGCTTCTGGATCAGCTGCAGCTGTTTGATCGATTTGCATCATGAAAATACAAAATACACAATCAACAAAAATCAAAACCAGTAACTAATGTTGCATTTTGTCAGGTGCCTCATCAAAGTGTTGTTAATGTCTCATTTATTATGTTTCAAACCAACTCTCACCATGTGAGTTTTAGCAGTTTTCTGGAACCAGAGTTTTTTGTGGCATAAATTTATCCCTCCTTTTCCGTTTATTGCTTAAAATGCCCCTAATAAACTTCCAAATGAGAGTTGCAGCAAACAAGAAACTTTTGCTTTGTTCAATAGTTCTGAGCTTTTGGTCCAAAACTACAACAAGCAGAATCAAAACTAAAACTTGCAGTGTGTGCCGGTGCAGGGGAAAAAAACCTTCTTGGCCTGACATCTGTATTGACAGAACATGGTGAGCCGCGAAGTGTGATGCCTGCAACGTCTGCGAGCTGTCGCCTCACTTCCTGTTATTGTCCAGCATGTCTGAATGGCGCCTGGAGCCGACTGCACCTTCCCAGCAGATGGACGGCAAATATGGCCTCTGATTTATCTGGCCACTGATTAACTGTGAGAAAACAACACTCCACCAAATGTGGATCTGTGTGTGTGTGTGTGGTGGGTGTCGGCAGCGGGGAGGACAAGCTAATATATTCATGAAAATGTATTCATAAAAAATGTTAATTGTGATCCAAAGCCGTCCCTGGCTCGGAGGATGAGTCAATAAAAAGCAGGCGAAATTGACAGGCGCCTGTTATGTGGACAGCACTCGCAGTGACAGATCTGGGGGCAGAGGGATGGACCGAGCACGGGCGCCTGATTGATCACGCTGAAGTGGGGGAGTGTTAATATGTTACGCAACAAGCTTTCACTGCGCTTCCTTCCTTCTTCAGACCTGATTATTCCTCCATGAAGAATACTTGTTGTTGTGATCCATTTGGGACGAAGCCAGAGAAACAGATTCTGACTTCGACTTGAGCTTTTCCTCTCTTCCTTTCTCTTAGTTGTTGTTGGGGTTTTTTCCCCACTCGTCAGGCTCCGGCTCTCGTTGTCTGATTGTTTAGCAGAGATTTGGACCAAACTCAGACATAGATGAATGTCAGCCATTATCTCGGGTGGCCATTTGTGCTGGTATTTGACTCACTAATGATCGTCTTCCAGGCAGGGTAATCAGCTTCAACACACACACACACACACACACACACACACACACACACACACACACACACACACACACACACACACACACACACGTTTTAGGTCTTTCTATTTTTACAAGTACTTTGACTTCCATTCATTTCTGTAGCCTAACTCTGACCATTACCAGAACTAAATTCACAGTTGAGCTGAAACAATTAAATAATTGTCAACCAAGTTTGTAATCGATTAACCATTAATTGGGGCACATAAACTCAACCAAATGCCTCCTGATTATAAAACATCCTATTCAGTAAAACATCGATGCATTTAGGATGAAAACACCATTTTCTGTAAATATGTCTTATAGTCGTAGTTTTAGCGTTCAAATTCACTAAAGGAATGCTATATTGTAGCATTCTTGGCTGATTTAAATTATTATTTAAATAATAAATTCTTAATAAACATATTAAACCATTTATATAAGACACAAATCTTTTGATGGAATAATTTGGGGCGTTACTGTAGTTCAACAGCACTCTAACATAATGATACATGAATAAATATGAATATTTAAAGTGTTTGAATTAACTATTAATAAAACACTTTATAAATGAATTTAATTAATAATGTTGATTGAAGTAGGAGGTTAAGATAATAATGTTTTATAGATATTTGCCATAATGGATTCAGAGACATCCTTTATTAATTGAACTAATAATAAAGTTTAATTTGAGCTGCATCTTTTTGTGTCATCTGGGATTTACAAGAGTTAGAGGATAAGTTGTTTCAGTTTTTACTCTGCTGCTTTTATAAACTTGACATTAAAGCCACCATCTATGGATCAATTTCAAAGTTGTTTTTCAAACAGTGTCATTACAAAAATCATAAAATGAAAGCAGATAGTAAAAAAGTACAACCAATATCATCATGACATAAACGTTGGGTGAAATGTGAAATGAACATTCTGACAACAGAAACATTTGAAAACTATTGAATAAATAACCAATTTAGCACAAATCTATTGCTAGAAGATATTGTTAGTTGATTATAATCAACTAACAAAATAACTAAACTGAAATAAATAAAAACGGGACTTAATGAGAGAAAACTATAACTTACGCTAACTTTATTGTGCATTTATAAAACTCACTGAAATTATAAATATAATATTCTTTGTTTCTGTGAATCTGTTTAATAGCCTTTCAATCTGATGTGAAATAGTTAATTTTTTCCCCACACAAGCAGTTTCTGTTGAATCGATGTATATATTACATGAAAAACTAAAACTACAACTATAGCTAATAAAAACTAAACCTGTGTTGTTGTTCAGGTTTGTTGATGTGGCCTTACAGAGACATTCAGGGTGAAACAATGACTTTGACTAAACAGCTTCAGTTATCAAGAGATCAAGTCTGAAACCTGAATAGAATAGACCTTAAAATACTGTTAGCTTACAAATCACTGAGCGGCTTAGCGTCACAATACATTAAAGATCTGCTGTTGTCAAATCAACCTTCCAGCCGCTCAGTTCTCGTCTCCGGCCCCAGAACCACAACCAGACAGAGAAGCAGTTTTCTGCTTCTATGCACCACAAATCTAGAGCAAGCTCCAGAAAACTGCAAAGTAACCGAAACACTGAGTTCCTTTCAATTAGGGGTGTCCAAACTTTTTGTCATGTGGACTGAAATCGAGATTTTTTTAAAATTTAAAAAGTAAAAAAAATAGAAATATTAAAATAAAATCAACCAAATAAAGTTGTTTGGTTTTGCTTTTTTCGGCAGAACTTGGATGTTATTCATCGTAGATCTAAAACTTTAACATAATTTTGTATATTTTCTGCATTTAAAGAAATTTAATTTAGTTTTCTAATTCTTGATTGAACAAATTTATTGTGCCATAAAAGATAATTGAGCCACTTTCTTTCAAAACACTTGTTATATTTGGCCAAGTTTAATAACTTAAATAAAAGTTGACATCGGCACAGCAAAGTCAGCTTTGCAGTAAAAGTCTTTGCATTGCAAAGACTTTTACTGCAAGGGCTCTAAATGGCCCCCAGGCCACACTTTGGACCCCCTGTTCGGAAAAACTCACCTGTTTTGAGGTATTTTGAACAATAATAGAAAAAGAAATACTGACCTACAGATGTCTTGATGATTTTAGTGAAGTCATTAAAATTCTGCTGTATTTTAATGTTTATATGGTTTAAAGCACTTTGAAGCGCCTTGTTGCTGAAATGTGCTACACAGATAAACCTGACTGGACTCCAGCTCTGAGTCTCTCCATGCAGCTCAGCCTCACCTTTAAGATCATATTACATTTACTGAAGCCTGCATATAAATTTCCTCTGTCTCATCAGACCCTCCCTTCTTCCCCACACTCAGGATGGCCTCTCCTCTGACTGATATTGGCTCATCATACTTAATCTAGGGTGAAATTTCCTAGTCTGTGCTAAATGACTTGCAGCCTTCACGAGAGAGAAGATATTTATTTTTCTCAGGGCTAATGACCTGTCCCCGGGACCCACCCACTGATGGTTATTTACTAGGGCCCAGATGCTTGGGCTCAAAATGAGTGGTAATGTCAGCGGGCGCCATCCCTCTTCGGGAAGCCCCCTGATTGAATCCGAGTGATCCCATTGACATTGACTCTGTGACTTTTAAGGCCATTACCTTCCACCGCCCACCATGATCACCTCGTCATCTCCTCTGAGCTGACAGCTGATTAGCAACAAATTACCGACAGGAGGAAGGATCCCGCGCTTTGCGTGTGAGAGTCTGAGGCTTCCTCCTCCTCGGACACACGCGGAGTCGAACTCCCGGCACGCGCATAAATAATAGCTGCGTCTGAATGCGGCGACGTCCTCGCCACTACGCTTGGTGTGATGTAATAAGCGTGGACTGGAAATGCCAGCGTTTGCAAGCAGCTGCTCCTCATTATGGAGGTCGAGTCATGAAAACTAGTGGTGGGACTCGATTTAAACTTTTAATCAAGTTCATTGCAGTGTCTAATCAATTAGTTGCAATTATTTGGATTTTAATCAAATTATATATCAACAAATTAACATTTTCAATTCAAAATCCCTTTTTTGTTGCAAAATTATTAAATTGATCAAATAGATATATGTACAGCAGCATGTTACGACCTTTGTGGATTTTTAAAAAATGTGTTGAAAGAATAATTTGCAGAAAAAACTGAGATTTGAAAAATCAAAAATTTGTGAGAGTTCTTTTTCAGAAAATTTTAAAAAAATATTTCTTGCACAGTTTTTGACTTTTCAAACTCAGAAATTTATTATTTCTTTTATGGAAAATTTCTGTGATTGATCTTTGATTTTTTTATTTTTTTTTTTTGTCTTGTTTGTTTTTTCCTCACACATTTTTGACTTTGCAAAACTCTTGAGAATTTCTTATACTAATCTCAAACTTTTGAGTTTTTACTCTCTCTTTTTTTGGTCTTTTCAAATTCAGACAGGTATTTTTTTTCTAGAAAATTTCTGTTATTAGTCAGAATTGTAAAGTTTTTTTTCTCACAAATATTTGACCTTACAAACTCAGACATTTTTTTTTTCTGGAATTATTTTCTGATTCTTTTCACTGGAAATTTTCTAGAGATTAAGTTCACAATTTCAAAATTTTTTCTTGCAACTTCTTTGAAGAAACCTACTCCAGTGGGAAAGTAGGATGTTCAGATCTGCTGCCTTCCTCCCAAGGCATCAAAAAGCCCAGACTAGAAGGGAGATGCTCCATTTGCTGCCAACAGGATCCATTTTTAATGCTTTGGGGGAATTTAAAGCCCACTTTTAATTACAGATCCGTCCCAGCGTAGCAGGAGTCATGGATGCTGGCTCTGCGGCCTCAGAGGTGCTTTGGTTCTGATCCTGGGACGTTTGTGAGATGCTGGAGATGACAGCTGACCCTGAAGCGAAGAGTTCCTCAAGAACGGAGAAATCCCAGAAGTGGCTCTGAGGGAAGGATGGACTCGTCCTCCACTTGCGACCAACAGGGGCAGAAGTGGCTGAAAAAGCACTTTCTGAAAAAGCTGCTGGTTAATGAAGCTGATGGTCTCATGTGGGTCTCATGTGGGTCCCGCTAGTGAACGGTCAGAGCAGATGACGATGAGAGATAGAATGCTGTTTGTCACCAAACCACTGGCCTGGTTTCACATGAGATCGCTCTGATTACTTTATATGTTTTGTTATGTTCTTAAAGGGGATCCATTGTGCAAAATTTCCGTTTTGCATATTTTTATACCTCCAACCAGCTGAAGTGCTAAAAACAAACCACCCACCTGTTTTTCGACAATAAGTTGATGTTTTTTGGTATCTTGAAAATAAACAGTTTCAAGATCTTTCCGATCTTACCTAGTAACCCAGGTGGAGCTCCAGCACATTTGGTCAGCTGGTCTTACCACTGAATGTGCTGTACAATGGCTGCTGGAAAAACCAAGTGCATTCTTGTTGGTTGTGCAGGAAGCTGTTAAATGTTCATCAGCATTCAAAGTGTATTGATCTTTGAGAGTGTGGCCTTGTATTATTAATCTGTATAAGTTGAAAAGGGTCTCAAAACAACAATATTATCATTTATCGCAAAAACTATTTGTCCTCCAGCAAAATTTGTTATTGTGACAGGTCTACTTTCAACAAAGATTGCAGAAATATTTTTGTCTTTTTCTGTCAATTTAACAGTTTATTGAAGTTAGTAAAACACTGAAAACGAATCTAGAAGACAGTCGAAGCCGTTCTGTTATCCTGCTGCCTCCTCTCTCTCTCTCTCTCTCTCTCTCTCTCTCTCTCTCTCTCTCTCCAGCGCTGCATCGTTGTCGCTGTCGGGTCATGGAGGGGGCTGGGGCCGGGGGCTGGGGTCTCCCTGGTCTCAGACCCGGTCTGTGGCCTCAGAGAAACTCAGTGGCTCCAAGACGGAGAAGCCGCCTCCCCTCCGGTGCTTCGGGTTGCGGTGGCATGTCTGTCACTTACCTTGGCTGACTCGCCCCTCTCTATCTCCATCTCTGTCCGACTCTCAGGATGGCAGATGACAGCGGGGGGCCACCGGGGGACCACAAGCTCTCAGTGAACCTCCATTCGCTGATCTCCATGGAGAATAGCCCCCACCAGCTGTATTTCAAGGCTGTCAAACTGCTGCTGTCACGACAAAGACCACAGCAACCAGGCGAAGCCTTTACCATAAAACATCAAAAGCATCCAGTGCAATGAAAACAAGCGAGGGAAGCGCAGAGGGAGGGTGGGGGGGGGCTTGTCAATCTGCACGGCCCCTCTTCTAAGTGACTGTAGCCCACCGCCACTACACTCAGCTTCCACGCCATTCATTTTTCATGCTGCGCTGTCGGTGATCCAAACTGTGCCATCCATTCTGCAGCTGACATGTCCAAATGTCTGAGTTACCGCATAGTGCTGCACATAACAAAGCTGTCTGCGAAAAGTTTTATGATATGGAAATATGGTGAGAGCCTCTGTGATGAATGGGCATAATGGGGCCAGAAGTAACGCCGAGCTGCTGTGGGCATCTGGAGCGTTTTTATCCTGACACTAATACCGGAGTGACATGGTTGCCTTAAGGTTGCCTTAAAAAAGCATTTATACAATAGGGTGTTTTCACTCCTGATAGACCGGTAGAGTGGGTTCGATTGGAGACCAAATTTGCAACATTTATTATATTTCCAGCTGCTGTAATTTGCTTCCACACTGCACTGCCTCAAAAGACCCAAACACTTTGGAATACCTGTTCCCCTCCTCGCCTGTAGGGGCGCTGCACCAAAAACTACTTCTTCACAAAATGTAAACAAAAATGTATTAGCATGAGATTTTAGTAATTTTCTTTTGTCTCCAAAAGAGAAATCTTAAAACCGCTAAAATCTGACAGCACTCCATTTTTGTTTTCATTTCTGAAGAAGGAAGTTGCTTCATGTTATTTCCTTCAGTGGGTTTTGATGCAGCGCCACCACAGGTGAGGAGGGTAACAGGTTTTTCAAAGTGAGTGCAGTGTGAAAACAAACCGCATCTTGGTTTGTAAAATCTCAATTTAATCTCAGCCTGAACCACGGATGAATGTCTACAAGTGAACGTGGTTCTTAAAGCTGCAGAGAAGAACCACTCACCACGCTGAGATGGAGCATCATGTCCCGGCTGACGCGTCAAGAGGCCTCAGATTAACGACCCCCCCTGCACACACACACCACCGTCCCACCTCCGTTTACTGGGGCCACGCTCATTTACATAAACTGATAATCCTTGATAAAAATTTCCATTAGACAAAGGTGAAATGGATCAATTTCTGCTGCCAAGATAAATCTCAGGTTTTACACCGACAGGGTCATTACACGAGCCACATTTCAGAAATAATGTATTTAAAAAGTCCGCCGATAGCGGCCATTTTCCGTTTTCCAATTACCTTTAAGAAAAGCTTATTCTGTGGACAATAAAGCACATTACGGCACAATATGATACAGTCCATAAAGATCAGCGTGTTTGATGAGAGGTTAGCGAAAGCTCAGCATATTTCGGCGGGGATGTCACAACCCCGTGGTTATCGCTGACACCTCGCTGTGCTCGCCATGCAAATGTCCTATTACGCCCAGTCCAAATAGATTAGGAGGCCTGTTCAGAAGTAAACAGTTTTTTCCGGTTTTTTCCCTCCTCTGTCTCCTTGCAGAGAAGGTGGGAGGAAATAAAGACGGCAACGGGTGAGAGAGGAGGGGAGAAGATTGACAGGATGGAAAGGTGATGCCACCTATCCAGGGCAGGAAGAGAACGGAAAAACTCATTAGTTTGCCTTCATCCCAATTCGCTGCTTTGACCTTGAGACATCCACGCCTCCCTCCAGGCTCAGCCCAGTCAGGACTCTCCGGATCAACCCCCACCTTCATCACCAGCATCTCCTAATTCAGCTGCAGCCATTTGATGAAGGTATTACCAGCCGGTTTTCCATCTTTATCTTGTGTCATACTTTTCTTTTTTTTATGTTTCTGAAACTTGCAAGATGCATTTGAGAACCATTTAGTTTTATTTATATCTTAATCAGTTTTTAGGTGTGTTTATTAGTTATTATTTGTTAAATATTAGTAGTTTTAGTTTATTCATACTTTTGCAGAATTCAGAAAGTGTTGTGATTATGTATACATCAATTGTGAAAGGAATAATCAATGGATTCAGAAACACAAAAATGAAGTGTATGTATATATAATATATATATAAAAGTATATAGTTATAGTTTTTACCTATTAATTACCATTTTTATTTCATAAGATGTTCGCTCTACTTCAGTTTTTGATATTCCGTTAGCTTTTAGTTCACTATAATAACCTTGCTGTGAACCACTCTCCATTTTAACACTGTTTTATACATTTTTTATAAAACACAAACACATTACAGAGGTGGTGTGGCTATGATACACGTTGAATTGTGTTGAGCTTAAAGCTGCACCATGTAACTTTTATAAAAATATGTTTTCAACGTATTTGTTTCAACTCTTATGATAGTTAGCATTGCCAGCAATAACGGTGTATAAATGTCTTTCCTGAAGCAGTGAGTTGTTTCTCCTCTATTAGCAAATTTAGCAGCATGTACACAAGAGTGAGTGATAGCGCTAAGTCCCTCCTCCTGGCTCCGACTGGTTGGTTTTTGGTCAGGAGCAGCACATTTTTTCAGATGGCAGTAGGATATCTGTTTCTTATTATACTGTTACAACATAATGTCAGTTTTAACAAATGTTATGTTTTTATAAAAGCTAAATGTTTCAGTTATAGGAAATTAATGCTTTATTTATTTTTGAAAATGTGACGAGCTTAAAGGAAAAAAAACAGAAACAAAATAAAAACTGGATAGAAAAAGTGAATAATTAAAATATATATTTGATATTTCCAGTTGAAAGTGAAATTAAGTTTATTTGCTATACAAATAAATTTGACTTTAGATTTATTATAAATCCAGTTTCGCAGACGAAATTTCTTTATTAAAAATAGTAGCTTACCAGTCAGCTGAAATGAAATAACTGTTAATAAACATTAATAGAAGATTATTAAATACTGATATGTTAAGTCAATTCTATCCTACAGCAATGCAGAGTTAGAAAAGATGTAGGTATCCTGGATTTTATGGGAAAATATTCATTTCAGTCGCTGGAGACTTGGATTTGAAAAAAAATGACTTTTGTACTAGTGAGTTTTGCATCTTCCAGTTTTTAACAAATAAACTGAAATGGCCTTATTGACTTATTACTGATCGACGTCTATCAGTTGCTGCTTCTCCAAACCTTCAGTCTGAAAACGGTTCTCCCTCCAGAAAAACTGTAGATTCCCGCAGATATGAGAGCGGAAACAAAAGAAATCAGCTGCAGATATCTCCTCTGTCCCAGCAGCTGCCTCCCCCTCCGACGCCAGCAGACATGAAACCCATTATTGTGATGAAATCTGAGGTAGCAGCCATTAAAGTGTGGAAGCTGCAGATCTTCGAAATGTTTCTGCACTTCGACATTTTCCTGACAGCAGGTTTGGGGTGAACCCTCAGAGAAAAGAAAATTATTTATCAACAGATTTTTATCTGCTAGTCCATTTTTCATCATGTGGGTGTCCCAGACCTCCATTCTAATAATCATAGCCTCAATTATTACCAGGATTTAAAGCACCAAATTTTAATAAATCATATACGATTGCTGAGTTCCTCATGCAGTTTTGGGGGCTCTCATGTGTCCATGAGCTACCATAGCGCCCCCCGCAGCTTTCAGAGTGAAACAAAAGCTTCCTTTAACTGTGTGACTCATGGGTCTGCAGCTGTGAGTCTTTTGTTTCAGCCACACAGCGAAGGAGTGACAACAAACAACTGGGTCCAGTCTGTGATCCGCTGCCTGTGAATCACTGAGCTGCTCATTCAGTCTCACACAAACACAACCTTAGCAGCATTTTTTCAAAGTGTGCAGCTTTATTATAAAGAAAGCTGACCTTTTAATGAAAGTGAAGATTATTTATTGGTTTACGAGTGTGTAAAGTACAAGAAAAATCTAATTTTTCCTGTTTTAATGTTAAAAAGTAGATGCCTGGAGCAGCAAATTGAATTCGTAATCCTGACCTGTGGATTCTGTCGTCGTTACTGTACTGTTTCTGCTCCACGCTGACGGACAGATTAGAGTCATCAGCTTTCTGCTGCTTAATGTCAGGCAGCTCAGATTGCTCAGTGGGTGGCCTTCTGCCACTGCAGGTACAGAGTGACCTCTACAGGAAGAGGCCGGAACTGCAGCCTCTCCTCCTGCAACAGCTCCGATTCATAAAAACACAGACATCATTTAGAGCAAACTCATTTTCATTTTGGGTCGCATCGCGATCATGTGTACAAGGTCTGGGTGAGACAAAATGTCCTGGCAAAACCCCTTAAGAAACTAAAACATTAAAAATTGCTGTCTGAATTCAGTGAGTACTAATTAAATGTAATATTTAACATCTTTTCACATTAATCTTATAATTATGTCATTGGAAGACAATAAGAATTGGAATTAACAATTTCTTAAAAAATTTAAAAATGGCTTACATTAGAATTTTTTAAAATAAATATCAATTGTTAGCACTTCAGTTTTCAATCCTAATTAAAGTGTCCAAAATTTCCCTTTATGCATGATTTGTCATTGAAGTTGTTAACATGTAAACCAGTAAAGACAGGAAGTGTTAAATGAAGACAGACACCCGACTTGTGTTCACCTTCTGACAAACTGTGTTTCCCCAGAGAATCTCTTTATCCTGTCTTTGCCATCACTGTTACTGATGTATAAAAAATAAAAATAAAACAAAGAAATAAACCATTCTTAGCCTGGTGGTGGGCAAGTAAAGCCTAGAGGCCCGTCAGGCTTATTGAACACCGTGGGAAACTGCAGTAAATGTGACTTTTTGTCACTCGCCACATCGATCAGTTTGTAAGTGGAGCCTGAGGCTGCTGCGTAAAAGTAAAGAAACACTGCCACCTGTGGGTGGGGGTTAGCTCTCACTTAAATTCAATGTTTTTGATTATTTTTGCTGAAAATTAGCAAGAAACTCACATTCACTCATTAATGAGAAAAAAAGTGCAGACCTGTTGATTTTGTGCGAATTTCCATGATCGTAAATTTGCGAAAAACTGGAGGGACAGAGTAATGAAATTTAGAGGGCCACATATGAAGCTACGGCGGGCCAGATTTGGCCCCCGGGCCTTAAGTTTGAATACAAGTTTGATTGACTTATATTAATCTGGTTATTAGGTTTTTTATTAACCTAATTTAAAGTGTTTCTCTATTTCTTTATTAATTTCTTTTTCTTTCTTTCCTCTTCTTAGAATAGAAATATAATTAAATACTTTTTAAAAGGTGTAAAACTGATAAATCATCTTTGTCAGGTTTTTAGTCCTGTTTTTGATGTAAATAAACTTGTTTATATTTTCTACTTCATTCTTATTCCATTGGATCTCAAATAAATTGTCATTTATAAAAATACAAAGCAGACATCAAAGTTTTATATAAATATGTTCATTAATAGTGACAGATGCAGATAAAATGTTTAAGAAAACACTTTGTAGAATTATTTGTCTACAGGATATATTTGTAAAATATTTTTAATTTATAAAATAAAATGTATAGTTTAAGATATTTAATGAAAATGTAATTAAATTTAAATGCATTTATTATCACAGCTGCATTCTCGTGTTTTTTTCTAACCTGAACAAATCAATGGTCAGGTATTTTGGGATGGATTAAAATATGCTCTACAGCTTCTGATCGCTACATGTCCCAATCATAAAAAACCTCTCCAGGTTACAAAATAAAATAATAAAAAGAAAAATCCACAATTACATTGTTTTTAAAAATCTAAATCTTCTTTGCAAAAGTCAGGAAAACTAATCTGCGTTGTGTAGCTCTGCAGAAAGCGGATAACTGACGGCGCATATGCAGCTGCAATCTTTGCAGAGTTTTGTAATAAAGGGCTTATTTCTGCATCACTCTGGATGTAAGGGAAAGAAATTACCAAGCAGACATCGTCCTTGTGTCATTAAGCTTAGTTTCTCTGAGTGATGAGGATGAGCTTTCTATTGCTGATCCATTAAGGATTACCACTAAGTTTCGTCCAGCTGCAAAAAAAAAGGTGCAACACATGACGGAGCTGTAATCCCATTCCCAACAGCAGCGAAGTGTCCTGCAGCCACCACTCTGCCCTTCTCCATAATCCCTCCACTACTGTAAAAGAACAAGAAAAAAATTGTTTTTCACTTTTCCTCTGCACTCGCAGCAGGAATTAAAAGTCAAAGAACCAGATGTATCTTCTAAGACTAAAAAAGTACACGTAAAATCTGCGGATTAAGATTAATGCCTTTCAATATTGTTGCACAGATGAAAGTTTGCCCAAACAAACGGAAAGCAGGAATGTCATTTCATTCCCAGAAAGCGCTCAGCAGGCCAGATGCTTCAAGGATAAACTCAGATATTAGTACTCCAACATTTGTTCATGCAGACATTTCAGTTTTTAGTCGGATTCAGAAACAAAGCCGCCCGGTCCAACTTTACGTATCGACGAGGTTGACTGCTGTTGACTTATTTAACCAAAAGCCAAACTTTTATCTGGAAAAACAAAAGTTTCCTGAAAATCTGAGAAGGAATTTTGTTCTTACTCTGATTAATTCACCAACAAGAGAAGAATCTGCTGAGTTGACCAAACCATGAATTTGGTGAGGATGGAAAGAATAGATTATAGTTTATTGGTTCCCCAGGGGAAATTGCTCGGTAGCTGAGAAGCTACTCCATCTACAGTGTTAAATATTAACAATACAAATAAAACCATAAGAAATCAAGTTTCCAAAACTCCACTGCACTGAACCTCGTGGTTGTTCCATCAAATATGGATTTCTGAACTCTTCCAGAGTTAAAACGTTAGTATTGTTGTTTCTAAATGAATATGAATTTATTTTCTCTGCATAATTTGAGATCTGAAAGCTCTGCATCTTTTTCATAATTTTGATCAGTTTCTGCAAATAAATACTAAAGTTTTGCTTGGAATTTCGGAGACATGTTGTAAGTAGTTCATAGTAGTTCTTTTTTTTTCTTCCAGAGTTGTATATGTACCTAAGAGTGATATAAGTAATTCATTCTGACTGAATGAAAACAAATGAGTAAACAAATTTAATAACAAGCATGCAAATATGTTAATCTAAAAATAATCTACTAATGAGTGCAGAAAAATTAGATTCAAGTCACTCAGACAAGGGAAGCCCACAGCATGACTTCATTCATCTCATGTAAGTTTCAAGCAAATAAAGACCGCAAGCCATCTGCAAAAAATGAAGTTTGAATGAAATTATGTGTCTGTAGAGTTTTATGAAAATGTGATCAGAAACATAATGAGAGTTTCCAACTTTAAACTCTGGGGTTATTTGACAGAAACTCGTCAGTCCTTTCAAAAAGAGAAGCCATCAAAAGTAAATCTCAGATAAGGTTCAAATTTAAACCACAATGTTTCAAAGAGCATTTGATTTTCTCACCCATTCAGCTTCTTTTACATTGGTAATGAGTTCTTTAATTAAAAGTACAAGTTAAACTGGCAAATTGTTTCACTTAATGCAGCATATTTTTCCTAAGTCACAAGTTGAGTGATCTGCCAGTGGAACTAGTACTTCATCAATATTAAGGAAATATTTACTTGAAACAATTTCCTGTGTCGTTTGTTTCACATCCAGTATACGCTGCAAATATTCATGGTCAGATTTGCCATGTTGGTTCTTTCAAATCAGCACCTTAATGAAACTTTACACAAAGTCTTACTAATTGTGTTAACAGTAAAATTGCAAAAGAGGAGAGAAAAAATAATCTTTGAACATTAAATTGGTACGTTAGTGAAGAAATTAGTGTTTTTACAAACTTGTAGTACAACTCCGACTTTCATGGTCATACGAGTTGATAGTTATAGATTTAAGTTGCCAAATTCCTGATTTGTTTCAGATATTGACGTCAAACTGAATCCGTTTGGCTTCAAGTGATTCTCAAAGGACAGGCGTTTGATGAAAAACGTCCTTTTCAAAACCTAATTGTCCTGGACGATAAATTGTTCCAGACGTTGTTGCGATAAAGGATCACGTTGTTTTGTTGCATCTTTTCTTGCCAAACATCTGCATATCTTTGCATTATTTCCTCAGCAGGTGATTTCTGTTTCTAAATGTTGCGTTTCTCAGGGCGGTCCTTTTCAGGAACACATCAGCAGAATATTTTCACACTCCTCCTCCTCTTCCTCGTCTCTCTGCGGCAGACTGAGTTCACCCCCCACTCTGCGGGAAGAGCAAAGAGCTGTCCGCAGCGTTTTGTGTCATGGCCCGGAGCGCGGTCCTTGATGCGAAGAGGAGAGAACGGGAGAGGAAGAGAAACTCTGTGTGACACTGAGGCATAAAGGAGGAGGAGCAGGAGGAGGAGGAGGAAGGCGAGGCCGCATCAGGAGGTTGTCAAGCCACATCCAAGTGTCAGAGTCCTGAAATAGTGGCGAGCGACAAGCAGACTGAAGACACCAAACAAACAACAGCTCTCAGATCGAGTAAACATCGGCTAACACGCGGGACGCGACAAACTGTGAAGCCTCCCTCTGTCTTCCGGTCCTGCTAATCAGATCCGTGGAGAGAGCGACCGGAGAGGACGCTGGTCCTGCTAGAGGAGGCCTCTGTTCTGGCCGGGGTCCTCAGAGGAAAAAAAAACAAAACACTGACAAGCTCAGTGTGGACACAGAGGACAGAGTCTCGTCTCCAGCAGATGTCTCGTGGCGCAGACTATAAATAAAGCCAATGAGAGCAGCCGGCTGCTGACGAGCGCCTCGGCGACGCTGCTTTCACTTTGCAAAAGGCCCGACTGCAGAACACAGCTTTTTAACTAAAGTATCGATCTTTAGTTTCTCAAGCCGATGCTTACCTCTGTACTCAGGCTGGATCTGCTGGAGTCAGTCCTGTCCACTGTCGCCACCTGCTTGCTCAGGGTTGCAGCCAATGATTATTTTAGTGATCAACTTAAAAACTGGCACTCTAGCCTGTCTTATACTATTTAAACTGACCTGGACGTGTAATAGAGCAACACTGAAGCATTTTTGCTCCAAATGAGAAAATAAAAAACTAAAACTTGCAGCTGAAAAGGTTTGAAAATAGTATGCAGTGCCACTTCTGTCATGTTTAATGTCTGCTCTTTGCTGCAATGTGCAGCCAACTCAATGTGACTCTAACATCTGTGAGAAGATGCACGACATCCACTGCGTTTAATATCGCAGCGTGGGCCTTTAACTGTGAAAGAGGAGCGCACCAGTGTGGCGTTGTGTTCAGCTGATGACCCTGACAGTCCCAAAGGACGTCGGTAGCCTGGAGGCTTGTCTGCCTCCATTTATACCCGTCTAATGGCGCCTTGTTTGGATTGGACAGACAGCCAGCTGCAATTAAAACACATTTGTTTTTAGTGTTGGGGATGAAAACGTGCAGAAAGTGAGCAGTTTGCAAAGCAATAATTGAGTTCACAATGTCTGTTTGAAAGGAGCAGCAATCAGATTTGTTACTGGAATAGAGATGAGACAAGAAGAAAGGATAAATACTGAGAAATACGGATCAGAGCGACTTGCCAGTCAAACAATTTTCTTAACCTCAGAGAGCTTAAATATGAGGCAGGGTTAGGGTCAATATAGTCTAGTTATATTTCATTGGGACTTCTTGTATAATTCAGTTTTAATCAGTTTTTGGTTTGTGTTTTCTAGTTTTTATTTAATTAATAGTTAAATATGGTTTATGTTTAGTTTTTATGAGTTAGTTTTATCATACTTTGGCTAATTTTTAGGTGCAGAGTTAAAGAAAAAAAAGGTCTAAATATTGTATTTGTGTGTACAATGGTTGGGTAATGAAAATGCAATTTTCTAAAAATATATGTTGGTTCTGGAGTTTTCTCTTAACTTTTGCTGTCGCCATTTTGTGAACAAGCGTAAATGATGATTAGGAGTGCCGTGATTTGCCAACAGTTGATATAAACTCAGGTCGAAACTCTAATACAAAAGGTTGAGGGGAATAATATCTATAATTTCAACATGTTATAATTAGTTTTATAAACGCACAATATAATTCCAGTTAGTTAGCGTTTTCCTAATTATGATTTCAGCTGACAAAGCGCTTTCTCAATTGAAATTTTTGTTATGTTGTTAGTGTTAATTAACTATAATGACCTTGGCTTTTAGTATCTAAAATGATCGAGTTTTCCTTCTCTGCATTTGTTACAAATTACTGCAGGCTGCGGTCCTATAAAATCAATTAATTTCGTTCGCGGAGGATTTCTATTACTTGCCCCTGCGTGCACGAGTTCCAGTCTTAACTTGGCGTGGCAGCTGACACTTTGCCAGAGTGGATGTGCTGAGAGGTGTATTAGAAGTGATAATGAAGAACACACTTCCACTTGAGAACGAGGCAATTAAAGTGGAGGTGTAAACAGCCGAGGGAGCAGCGAGTGTGACTTCCCTCGGGAGGGAATCCACCAACATCCCTCACACCTGAGAGGTCTGCGGAGGACTCTGGCTCTGATGAGGATCCCTGGTGACAGTCTGCGATGGGGAGGTGTAAGACGAGGAACCGGAGCCCGAGAGCAGCCAGTCACTTCAGCTACCTCTTATGTCTGTGTGTTTGTCTTCCAAGCAGCCAGAATATGTTGTAAAACTATTTCATTTTACTTTGGGTGTTTTCCACTTGAGTAGAGGCCTATTTTCTTCTTCTTGAACCACTTTTACCGCATTTATTTATTTACACAGAGACTGTGCAACATACAATTGCATGTTATGGTCATTGCAGAGAGAAGAAAGCAGGGATACATTTCTGCTAAAAAAAAACTTTTTTGCATGTTGCCTGACACTGGACGAAATTTTTAGAAAAAATTTGTAGATTTCTATGCTCTAAATGTTGAAAGTTTTAAGACTTTTTAAAATTTTATAGGAAATGTCTGAGATTGATTAAAACTTTTTTTTTTCAAAAGTAAAATTTTGACTTTTTAAAGTGAAGAATTTCCATGTTTTTTTTTTTTAGAACATTTTTAGATTCATTTCAAATTTTGCAGTTTTTGAGTAAATCTTTGACTTTTTAAACTCAGAAATTTCCACATTTCATTTTTTTAGAAAATTCCTGAGATTAATTAAAAATTAGGATTTTTTTTTTTCACCAAATTGACATTTCAAGCTCAGAAATGCTTTTTTAAAAATGATTTCTGAGTTGTTTTATTCCCAGAACTTTGCCTTTTTCATATCAATGTTCCTAATATGCTATTGTACAGTGCATAGAGTGGTAAAGACAGCTGACCAAACATGCTGGAGCTCAGATTGGATTGCTAAATAAAAGGATAGAACAGTGCCTGCTGTTTCTGAAACAGGTAACGGACGCCATAAAATATTTACTTAGAGTATTGACAAAAACACGGCTGTGTGTTTGTTTATTGCTTTTTTTTTCATTAAGTGCTTGTCATAGCAATTGAGACCCAAATGGAAGTACAAAAAACGTGCGACATATGAATGTTGTATAATACATCCCATGTTATGTATGTATTGGGATTCCAAGACGTGTTTTGAATGATGTGATTTAATTCGACATAAAAGTGTATACAAACTCAAATAAAAAACATTTAAAAAAGCAAACACTTTTCTGTTTATCTGTTAGCAGGACAACAATGTGGAAATGAAGTCCAACAAACTGTTACAAAATGCTGTTCTACAAAATACTAATAATTCATGGCTGAATGCAAATATGCATTTTATGTGTGCAAATAACATTCTTGATGTTGTTTGTAAAA
Organism: Poeciliopsis prolifica; assembly: GCF_027474105.1. NCBI lineage: Eukaryota > Metazoa > Chordata > Actinopteri > Cyprinodontiformes > Poeciliidae > Poeciliopsis > Poeciliopsis prolifica. Next base: position 9,346,141 of record NW_026562389.1, on the reverse strand, counting down.
CAGCCACAAAAGTTTTTATTTTTAACCCTTTTGGGTTGTCACAATTTTAATGCAAGTTTGTAGGTTGCCTGTCAATAATGCTTCTGTAAAGCACTGAATGTGTACATTTTTCTTACGTAATTTTTAAGTACGTAAAAGTTAAATTTGCATAGTTTGTGAGTTGTATTTAGTAGTATGAGGGGCTCTGTAAATAAAGTCTTACTTTTATTGAATATAGTGTAAAAAGAAAAAGATTAACATTGTGTATCATTGTTTTTAAAATTGTATCTAAAATATCCGGGGTTTTATTCTTCTTGAAAATTGTAGTTAAGATTTCTCTTCAGGCAAAACCTTTCTTTTTCTTCAGTTGCAAATGGTCGATGTTTTCAATTCAGGCAGTGTTTGGACAAGCTGAAGGGGTCCTTTAATTCCGATGACGTCTTCGTAAGTGAAGATGTGAATAATTTTATATACCCTTTTTTATGTATGTTTAATTTAATGCTCATAAATCAATACAAATGCGTAGTTCGTATTTTAAGCCACAAAATGGCTCAAACTACAAATACACCAAGTTAAAAGGTAAGTTTATTTTTTAGTTATGAACTGTAAACAAAGCGAAATGCTAACTAGCCTAGTTAGCTCTTGTTAGCCACTAAACACCAAACCTGTTGGAAAATCCCACCGATTTTAGATTAATTTGATTAAAAAGCTACATTTTACATTATAACACTCAAATTGAATTTAATCTGAGCTTATTTGATGCTTAACAAACATTCGGCTTGTAAAATTGTGAAAAGCAAACGTTTTATTGTGCTGAAACTTTATAATCGTTAAGAAGCACAGAGGTTGGCTTTACGTAATCGTATTCAGACGTGCAGCATAATATATGCAATATTTATAAACCCATTTTCTTTACTCTTAAAAGTATAGGTAAAAAAAGTAATTAAAGCGAAATCATGCAATTATAGTGGAGCCTTTAAAAACGCCATAAACATCTAAATATTTTCCTGCAGATTTTAGTAAATTCACATCCAATGTGTCTGTTGTCTAAATATGTGCAAATAATGCTGTAAAATTAACGTATGTTTGCTTGACGTATGTAAAGCATCTACATTTTACACATTTGAACCTGTAACTTACACTATTTGATCTCCAGCTAAGCCAGGCTGCCATGCATTTCCAGCCTAAATGACTAAATATTACATAATTTCATTCTGCTTATGCAGACGCTCTGTTTGCGCTGAAGAACAACTCGCTGATTGAACAAATTAAAGTTATTTTTACATGTTTGACTAACTTTGTGAAGCTATTGGTTTATTTAAGTGCAGTTTACTGGTGCAGAGTTATTAAAAATGTCAGTTCAGAGCTGTCGGATATCAATATTGGAAGTGAAAGAATAGACCCACACAGCTGAGATTTTTAAAGTTTTTTTTTTTCATCATTGGGTAAGCATCCTCATACTGAATGAATAATAATGTTGCATTCCAAAAAGTCTGGTGTGATGATATTGTACAAATCTGATGGAAATTATTCATTTCTTTATGAAAGATACAATATGGACCATTGTGGTCTCAATGATAAACGCTAGTGCTGAAAACTTCTAATAAGTGGACAAAAAGGTCATGTACATAATGCCGTCATCAGCATATTGTCCCATCTGGGCAGTTTTGCTTAGTTTGCTTAAAATTGACATTTGCTTTAACCTTAATATATATTTTTTGGCATTTTTTTTTTTTTTTACTTTCAGCTTCAAGTCAGTTTAAGACTGATTCACCAAGCTCTGCAATGTCCCAGAAGCCCCAGAAAAATGCCCAAACTGCACATTACATCGAGCTGGGAGGCTACCAGTACTGGCCTGTACTGGTGCCCAGAGGCATCAGACTGTACACGTACGAACAGATCCCGGTTTTCCTGAGAGAAAATCCATACATCACCGACGGATACAGAGCCTACCTGCCATCCAGGTTGTGCATCAAGAGGTGAGGCGTTGCTCAAAGTGTGGTGTAAACCAGGATAAAATACTTCTTGGTGCTTTAAACTTGGAAAACTACAATGGAGCAATGGTTTGTGTGCAGCCTCTTCATCCTATCCAATGAGACAGTGAATATCTGGAGCCATCTGTTGGGCTTCCTGCTCTTCTTCTGCGTCGGCGTGTACAACATGGCGTCAGTGCTGCCCTCCATCAATGCCTCCAGGGAGGATTATGTCATCTACTCCATCGGGCTGTTCTGCTTCCAGGTGGGATGCCGAGTCAGAACCTTCAGTTAAAGGAACTTCTGAATTGTTAAAGTGAAAGATTTCACTTCCATTCACTGCAAAATTGCACAAATTAGAATTTTAAAAATGAGTTGGCTTAATTGAAACACATCAGTTTAGAAAGTTTGGATGAGGTGGTTTTTATCAAAAGAAAATTATATTTTGTAAAACTGAAACACTTTTTTTTCCACAAGTAACATGATCAACAAACAGATGTTACTACTGGCAGAAATGACAAAGAAGGCGACAGGAAGTAGGAGGAGGGTGATGATTTTTAATGACTCAAACAAACTTGTTCATATTTGTTCCTTATTTAATATAAACACAAGAGTGAATTTGTATTTCAAAATAGATTTGCACACATTTGTAATAGAAACGCAGCTAATGATTCAGTTATGTGAAGGCAAAACTGTCAATTAACCGATCGATCTCCATCGATAGAGAGAATCTAAATACATTACCAAGCCTAAAAAGTGAAAACAGAGTAAATTATGAAAATGTATTACATGTGCTTTGGAAAATGAAAACGTCAGCCATTTTTATTTGTTGATCAATCAAAGAAAAACAAATGGATGATTTTGATCAGTATTATTAGTAGTGATTCTCCAATCAACTGATCATCAGAAATGATTGAAATCTGTTGTATATTTTGAGTTTAACATCCATAGAACTGACAGAAGCAGCTTTGATTTTCCTCTTCATGTCTGCTGAATTGTTTCTGGTTGCATTTTTAAAAACAAGTAGAAAAAGTTAAACCTCCGCATCATGTTTTCCTGCTCAGTTTTTACAATATGATGATTCAGGATGAGCCAAATATCATTCACTGCAACTGCTGTCGCCTTAATCTGAGCGATTACGAACCGACATCAGTGCAAAGTTCTGCTGGATGTTCTTAGCAAATTAAACTGAATCCTGTTCCTGAAATCTGCCTGGATCTGGTCTGGATAATGAAATGTGTCTTTAATTCCTGATGGAGCTGCGTTTCCACCCTCAGCTGTGCATGCTCTGCTCCGTGGGTTACCACCTGTTCTGCTGCCACCGCTCGGAGAAGACCAGCCGCCGCTGGATGGCGCTGGACTACGCCGGCGTTTCCATCGGCATTCTGGGATGCTACGTTCCAGGAGTGTTTTACACTTTCTACTGTAACAATGTAAGTTCATCCCCGATTGATTTCTGGTGTTTGTGTTCAATTTTTTTGTCATTTAGCTTTTCATTGGCATTTTCCACATTTGCTTACAAATGAAGCGTTTTAGAACAAAAGCTGTTTACATGTTTGGCAGAGCTAGCGAAGCTATTGGTTCATTTAAGTGAGCTGTTCTGGGGCAAATAAATTTGTTATTCAGGGCATTTATATTTGGCTTGGAAACAGAAACGCTTTAAATCAATTTAGCACTGTTTTTTTTTTTTATTCTGAGCTTTTCACCCAAAAAAACAAGATTTATGGCTCAAACTTCCAATTTTTGTCAAAGCGTTTACAGTCTGAACTGTTGTGTTGCTTTTAATTCAACTTTTACGTTGCTGATGTGAGACTTGCATCTTAAATCTGCACCAAAAGAGGCAGATGCACTAAATCTGAACGTAAATAATGGCTGAAAATTATAATTTTGAAATTAAGAAAGAAATCTGCATCAGTGAAGTGAATCACATCACAACCCCAAGAACCACAATTACAAGAATAGAGTCGTAATATTAGGAGAATAAAGTCATAATTTCATGAGAAATCCACAAAAGAATGCAAATAATTAAAATGAGAAATATGGGCATCTTTTAAAGTTAAACTTTGGTGTAAATTTTACAAATATTACTTCATGCTTACAGAAATACCTATATAAAAAATAAAATTTTTCTTTTAATTTTAAGACTCTTTTCTGCTAAAATTACAACTTTATTCTTCTAATCAAACAAAAAATCTTTTAGCCTGTCGCTAACACTGATGGAATAATTGAAATAAAAGCCACCGTGTGAAATTATTTTTGTGTCATTTTTACTTTTTTAAAAGAAAAAAATTATTAAAATTGCATCTGATATGGAAAAAAGTCTAATTTTATTTCCGGATTAAATGAATTTACTGTTTTAAGTATAAAATGAAACAATCGGACGATAAAAGGAGCATTTGATTTATTTATGTTTTTGCTGTGAATTGTTGCATCATGGCGGCGGCGGCCTGAGGAACAGTTATTGAACAAAGCGAGCGCCTCAGCCTGGCTTCGCTCTTTGACTCATTGTTCCTGGTGAATAAGCAGCACAACACCTTCGCCGCTCTGATCCGGTTGGAAAACAGCCTCCGATGACACAAGCTCCTCATTCCAGCCGCCCACCGTCATCATCATCACCATCATCGCCGCTACTGCCGTTTTATTTAATTTTTTTATTTTTTTTGTCCCTGAAACGCTTGGCTCCGCTCCGGGACGCTCGCTTTCCCCCGCATATTGGAAGCGCCGGGTTATTTTGCCCCCAGAACTGGGCTGAAATCTGCTCCAGACCAAACCAGATGGCGGCGTTCACGGAGCGGTCCGTCACTCCTGTTCCTCACCATATGACGCTCGCAAGTCCAGGAGCCTCGGCGGCAAAAACAGAGCCCCTCGTCCCCCCACCGCCGCCGCCGCCTCCTCCTCCGTCCACGCCAAGATGGAGGCTTCGCTTCTGGGTGGCTCCACTCCAGTGGCAAGCCAAGTCCCTGAAGAAAAACAGATTTTTATATTTAGCCAGTCAAACTCTTGTCTCGTCCTAGTCTTTTGAGGGATGCAGATTTGGAGATCTGTGATGAGGAGGAGGAGGAGAAAAAGAAAAGAAGAATTTGGCTGCGGCCGAGCCGGGGGCCTTGTTCCGGGTGCAAATTTATTCACTGTGAAATTCAGCAGGACTCGTCGCACGAGGACGTGTGACTGGACGGAGGCCTGCATCCACACAGGCGGACAGAAGGGACGGAGACGAGGCTGTCCAGACTTTTCAGCCGCTACTTATAGAAGTTTAAATACCAAGCGCAGATCCAGGGACAGGTTCGCCGCAGATCTGTGATAACGGCTCAAACAGTGGGAGAGATTTCTTAACACATGCAAGGAAGAAACTGAGCCAAGATGAAAGACAAACGACGCTTAGTTTTCATTCTCCGTTTCTCTTTATTTGCTTGTTTCACTCATAAAGATCTGAGTCATTAATGAACGTATAAAACACTTTATTCTGTTTAGAAAGAGAGGAATCCTCTGTGATGATCATGGAGTCTTCAGCAGTTTCTAAAACATTTTCACGTTTGGTTTTGTTGCAAACAATAAATTGGAATAAATCAGCTATTGAAATAGTTGTCAACTAATTGAGTAATCGATTAATCGTTAACTGGAGTATACAGACTATAAAGAACATTTGCTGAAAGAACAACATAATCTAGGCTGTAATTAATTACTTTCACCCAGTACTATTATGTTCAATAATAGCAATGACTGTTATGTTTGCTAACTAAATAATTAGCTTGCTGAGTAAGTAGTTGGTTTGAAGCGAAATATTTAGCTTAAATATTTAGTTTGAAGAGAGAAAACCCCATTGTTTTTCTTTTATGACATTCTAAATAACCCAAATTATTGCTGTTAATTTTGACTCTAACAGCACCCCGTACTTCCCTGCCACCTGAATCACCAATAAACACAAACATTCATGTTTATGGTTGGAAACGTTCAAAGGAAATGAATTCCTGTCAAACGTTGAGTCATTTTTGTTTCTCTGGCTCTGACCGGTCTCTGTGGTGCTGGTTCCAGTACTGGCGGCAGGTTTACCTGGTGACGGTCCTGGCCATGATCCTGGCCGTCTTCTTCGCCCAGATCCATCCTCTCTACCTCAGTAAGCAGTGGAAGCAGCTGCGCTCGCTCATCTTCTGCTCCGTGGCCGGCTACGGCCTCATCCCGACGCTCCACTGGATCTGGATCACCGGAGGATTCTCCTCACAACTCGTCCAGGTCCAACAAACTCTTCTGGTTTTCACCCACTCTTTCTGCTCAGACGTGGTTCTTCTTGACTTTTGTTGTCGTTTCTCTTCAGGATTTTGTTCCACGGATCCTCGGGATGTACTTCATCGCAGCGTTGGCAATTATTTTCTATGTTTCGAAGGTTCCGGAGCGATATTTCCCAGGTGAGTCCACTCAGTAGTTTCACTTCACCTCTAGCGACGAACAGATTTATGGATGCAGAATTCCTTAATTTTTGGGAGGTCAGTCATCGCCTGACACTTGCATATGAAGCTGATCTTATTCAACCTCTATCCTCTTCTGCCAGAGGTTTGATTGACAGACTGGCCAATCAGCTCATTTCTGCATGTTTGCATTTAACAAACTGTTACCAACTCAATGGCTTTCTTGCTACATTTAGCAACATTTCAGGCAGAAAAATCACAGTCAGCTGGTTGGGCTTTTTACAGATAGGTAATCGGCAGTTGGTGCACCCGTAACTTTGTCACATTGTCTCACAATACTTTAAGTATTCAGTTTTTGTACTGACTAGTTGAATATTAAAAGTCTTATCCTGTTTTTGTACCGCTGTTCCATGTAAGTCAGTCACATTAGAAAGATATCTGAAGGTTTTTTTAATCAACCACAAACTTATGTTTAAAATGAAAAAGCAAAACAGATTAAAATGGACTTTTCATCTTTTCTTCCGTTTCTTAATTGAACAGAAACTTTCCGAAAGAAGGAAATAAATAAATGCATCCAAACTATTTGGACTTTTTTGTGTTACTATAATGAGATCTGAGTTTTGATTGTATCTTTTTATTGTTTGCGTCTGAATGAAGAGCCGATTTCCTGTGCAGTCCCATCTCTACTTCTCAAATTATAGACAACAGATCGATTTTCAACCAGTTTCTGCACCAAGACTTAATAACATAGAAACATTTGGATTATTAAAGGTGTTCATGTCCAGTTTTAAAGTTGTAGTTGTTGTATTTGCCAATTTATTGCGAGGAAAAAAGCGGTTCTTGTAATGTTATGCCCTTGAATCACGTTTTTTATTCCCCCTCAGGTCAACTGAACTACCTGGGCTCCAGCCACCAGGTGTGGCACCTGCTGCTGGTTCTGATGTTCTACTGGTGGCACCAGTCGTCGGGTTTCATCATGGCGTACAGACACAGTCAGACGTGTCCCGCCGCTCCGCCGCACACCTAGTCCACAGCGCGACACGCCGAGTTTCTGAACGTGAGACGTTTAAAACCCTCTGCATGTCGTTTTGTCCTTAAAAGGAAGAAATGTTTTCTGAAAGTTAAAAATAGAGCAAAATTTGGTCAGAATTAGAGTGAGAAAAAAATCTGATGTTAAAGGAGGAAATAAGTTTGAATTCAGTGAAACTTTATTCATCCATATGTTTATTTATCCATCCAATTATCCACCTATTATTTATAAATTAAACTATGTAATTATTCATCCATTCATTGAGTTATTTACCTGTCTGTTATCCATCCAGTTAAACCTTCATACATTTTTCCTATATATTTGGTTTTTTTGGCTTCATTATTTTATAATATTTTTGTAATACATCAAATTTTAGACTTTATGCTTAAAAAATGTTTTTATTTAAATCCCAACGCCTGCAGAATTAAATCTACTTTGACCATTTTTATTTATAAAATTGTCCAACAAAGGAGAGATGTGGATGTTGGTGTAGAAAATGTGTTTGGAACCAAACACTTGAAAGAGAAAAGTAAATTATAGACGTATATTTATGCATAATTTATCCTTTATTTTTTTATTCTTTTCTTTTCTGTATTCCTTAGTGTTTTTTTTCTTGATTTTGTACTTTAAATATTTAGATTAATCTAAATTATAGAAACATTGTTCATCCCTTTAATGATAATAATACACTGATCTCAATTTATTTAAACAGATAGTTATAATAAGTTAGATCAGTTTTAAGATCATCTAAAATATCCCTCTAACAGTTTTTTAAGATTTTGATTTTAATTTGTTATTGCTGTTTAAACAAAACTAAAAATAAAACCATTACTTTAGAGTTCTAGCCAAATTTCTGTCGTGAAATAAGTTTTTTTATCAGTTAATAGAAAATCTATGTTTCTACAACGAGAAACCGAAGGAATAAATTATTTTTTATTTAGTCCGTACATCTGTTCAGGACACAAACATTAAATGTTGCAGCTTCCAAGATCCGATTTAACGTCCCTTGTTTTTTTTTTTTCGACCTTTAGGAACGACCTTTGACCCGGTGGCTTGGATTTCACTTGTGATGAGGAGCCAGATGACCAGCGGCGTTGCAGCACAGGAAGCGAGGTGACGTGAACGCATCATAAAAATCACCAACAGGAATAAATTAACAGGAAGCTCCTGCACTTCCTGGTTCTCCAAGTGCCTGTAAATGATGTAGCATCAAATGTTTCTGAATGGGGAAACTTACATCTGCTGATGTAAGTTTGATATGTTTTTAACAATATCAAGAAGCAAAAAGTGAGCATGTTAAAGCAATTAAAACCCCAAAGACTTGTTGTTCTGCAGCTCATATTAGCAGGAAGTAATGAGCAGCTCTGCCTCTGGAGGTCACTACTGAGACACAGCAGTAATTTAAGCGGCAGTATTAAAACCACATTCTCTGTCCTTTTATATTCATTGTTTTAATCCTTTATTTGGTTCATATGTGAGGATTTATTGGGGAGTAGACAAGAGACAAAAAAATCAGTGTTTCCAGATGTGATACTGTAAAATATGATGTTCTAGCTCCCTTAGGGTGATGTGCAATGTTTTACTGTTTTAGTATTTTAAATGACTTCATTCCAAAATGCAGCACCTACATGTTAAACCAGCTTTTATGTACATTATATGAATGTTTTATCTATCAAAAACATTTGGTTAGATTTAGACTTCAAATTTGGCCTCAGCAAAAAAAATATATATGTAAAGAATATGTTATATTAGTCTCCTAATTATGATTATTGCCTTAAAACAAACCATTAGATCTTTAGAGAGGAAAGAGCGCAAACGCACGAGACACTGGCTGTTACAAACATATAAAATAGAAGCAAAAACCTTTAACTAAATGCAAATGAAAGGAAGTGGAAACAAAATGGGAGAATTCCTTAAAAATAACTAAATATTAAAAGCTTTCTCCATGAAAACAGAAGTGCTCCAGACCAATTGGTCAAGCTGTAAATAAATGGGAATCTCACTCAAATTTGGAGGCGACGATTGAAGAGCTGAAAAAGAATAAGTCTCTACACTCATTCAGGCATTTTTAGTAAATATTTTTCTTTAAAATTTCAAAAGTCTTAAAGTGATTTAATAAGTTAAATGGTAGCAAACTCATTTTGGAATGAAATTTGATACTGTTTTTAAATTATTAATGGACTTAAACTGTACTGTTTGTACATTTGTCTTTTATATCTGTGTAAATGAGACTTTTTGTTCCATTTTGGTTATGAAAGGAGAAGCTGTGTAGCTACGTTTGTTTTTAAGGCTGTTTAATACAATGTGCTTCACATGTTTGTTTAATAAACTGTTCAATAAAATCCAACAAACTGGTCTGAATTCATCAGAAATGGTCCACAGGTACCGAATCCTCCACAAGTGACCGGCTGCAGCTTTGTGTTTTTATTTTGAATTCATAATAAAAAAAAGAAAAGAACCAATAATTGAGCAGAGATTATTCTGCTACAAAGAACAGTTAAGAGCCTAAAAATGAAAAAAAAAAAAGTTTTTATTTTCTTTAGTAAAGTACAATAAAATACAAAAAAATCCCTTCTAGTGAAATGCACCCACTCCCACGCTGGCTGCATAGATTAAAAACCTAAAAAGGACAAAGTGGTTAACGCTGCTCCCAAAATATGTCAAACGATGCGGTTTTTTTACCGAGGTACTGTGCGGCGGGTCGGGCCCAGCTCAGGTAAGGCTTCTTGGTGCTAAAACTCATCACAAGGCAGACTAGAAAGTCAAGTATTAACATCAAATCACAGTACAAACTCTCAGTTCCTAAAAGCGTTGAGATGCAGCATCGAAGGCAGGCGCAGAGAGAAACTCCACAGGATTCAGGCTGATTAGAAATGATCCCAAACCAAAATAAAAAAAAACAGCTGTGGGTTAACGGCTACTGGCGGAAGACGTGTTGAGTTACTGCTTGGAGGGGAACGGCGCCGCTCCAAAAGGGTCCAGGTCCAGCGGCTGCGCAGGCGCCACCACCGGCTGGTGCGTCCCGCTGTGGATCACCAGTTCTGTGAAGGGAACCGCCCCGAAATCATCTATGATCCTTCCCCCGTTGGCGGTGCTCATGTCGGGTTTACCGTCGCCGAGGCCTGGGTACTGCGGGTGGAAGGGTTTGGCCCCAAACGGGTCTAGGAGAACGTCGTCCACCGGAAGAGGCGCCATGGTGTCCTTCCCTTCGGCCATACTGATGTCCACGCTGATGTTCTCCTTGGAGTCGGAGGTGCTCAGGAACTCGTTGCTGCTCTGAGAATCTCGGCGGCCCACCTTCTTGTGCCTGCGGACCTTCTCTGGAGTGCGGTAGCTCGGCTTGTTGGTTTTGCGTCCTCCAGTTGGGGTACCGTGGTGCCGCTTGCCGTTGCTGCCCCCTGCCGTCGCCTCCTGCTTGGTTTTTCTCTGTCGGGAAGACAACTTCTGGAGGCTGCGCTGCTTCTGCCTCTGCTGGAGACCCGGCCGCTCCTCGAATGGCGACTGGAAGATGTCTTCGGCGCTCCGGGAGGTAGGAGGAGCCTCGGTGTGGCCCGGCTGGAACGGAGAGAAGCCGAAGACGTCGGTGCCTTCCGGGGATAGGGGCGGCGTCTGGCTGCTGCTCCTTCCGGACCTCGACACGTTCCGGCTGAACGGGGCTTTGGTGAAAACATCAAACTCATCAGCAGCCGGCTCCTCCTGGCTGACCTGCCGGAAAGGCGCTTTGGTGAAGATATCGTTGCCCTCTGCGGGCCCGACGGGCGAAGCTCCGCCAACGAACGGAACGGCACCGAACACGTCCACACCTTCTGCTCCGCCGGAAGACACTGTTGGAGTGATGAGACTCTGCTTTGACTGCCCTCCAGGACCCCTGGAAACGCTGGGATTGGCTACTTTAGCGGCAGCTGGCTTCTTTGAGCGGCCTTTGACCTTGCTGACATCACAGTCCGAATCTGAGCTATGTCTGTCCTCCTCTTCCTCTTCCTCTGAGTCCATCAGTAGAGGCCTCTGACCCAGATTCTCCGGCTCGGTGTCGTCACCGTGCTCGCTGTTCAAGGCCTCCTCTTCCTCCTGCTCTTCGTCTTCACTGCTTTTTGGAGAAGGAGGGTCGGACTCAAAGTCGCTGTCGGACTCGTCGGCGAGTTTGCAGCTGCTCTTCTTTCCTGATTTTGGCTCCTTGACCAGCTGAGGATCCTCGACGGGGGCCTGGACGTCCACAGGCCGCTCACTCTGCATCAGACCAGTTCCTGTGCAGAAATCAGAAAATTACACATAAAAACGCTTTAGCTTCATCTCAAACCCTGCAGATATTTACAAATCTTAATAAATTTGAAAGTAGTTGAAAAGTACTTTTTTAAAAGGGATTATAATTATTAAGTTGCCGAGAACGTCTCATTTTCTTGACATTTGAGGTCGTCCAGTTATACAGGTGTTGGTTCCTTTGGCAATGTGGGCCAGAACCAAGTCCTGCTGGAAATGAAACCAGCCTCTCAATAAAGCTTTCAGGACAAAGGGTTAGCGTTAAGTTTTAGGGTTAGCGTTAAGTTTTAGGGTTAGGGGTTAGGGTTTAGGGTTTAGGGTTAGGACTTTGGGATGGTCAACTGAGATTTCTGAAGGCAACACTCAATCAGTTAGCAAAAATATTTAGCATTTAGTGGTTGCTTCTCTTTAGTCTTTGGCAAAAAAAAAAAAAAAAAGCCATCTCTCATTTAGCTCCAGACTCAAGCCTTTGTTTCTTTTACATTTACCCAGAATGCCTCGCGCTGCAGTCCACTTCCTGCTTCTGGTTCGGTTCCCATGCACATACATAGATGCAGTCGAAGCGGAGTCACTTCAACTGAACCAAGACCGAGGTTTGTAGGTGGACCGGAGTGCACATCAGAGTTACACCCCCACGAATGAACCGGACGATACAGCATTGCATTCTGGGTAAATGCAACCAAAACAAACGTGAGTCTAGTGCTGATGGGAGAACTGGCCACAGTCAAAAGAGAAAACCTGCTATCACTAAAATCTGATTTCTGTTTGAAGAAAGTTACGCTCAACATGTTTCCATGTTTTTCCTTCAGTGCCTGCAGCGCCACCACAGGTGAGGAGAGGAACAGTTTGCAGAGTGCAGTGTAAAAGCGAACCACACTAGTAGATCACATGGCACCCTGAATTATCACCAATTGACCTTAATTTTCAAATGAAATGGAAACTTTACTTTCACCTGAGATTAGGACTTTGGAGTCTTTGTTCTTTTTCTCCATAGAAAATCTACATGCACCGTTTTTCCTTCCACTAAACTTTCCAATAATATTCTTGTATATGGAACTCTGTAAGCATAACTCAACAATTTTCCATTCAAACATACTTACATTTTCATTTTCCTACAAAACCCACTTGACCTTCTTAACATGCAGGATTACTGACCCCAGGATTGACTTTGAAATGATTATCTGACAAATGCCCCCAGTTTGCCTCTCATGGAAGCAGCAGAGGAGCAATATGGTGCAAAAGCTGCTGTGACTCAGGGCAGCGCAGTGAGATGAACGGGTTTAAAGCGCCGGAGGAATAAGATGCCGAGCCTCTTCCACGATCCACAAAATTACTTCTCAGATCAAATCTCCCAAAAAAGATTGAAGCTTTAAATCAGAAAACCTGAAGCAAAAAAAGAAAATTCTGCAAAAAAAAAAAAAAACTTCTGTGATTTGATGTCCAAAACATTTGCATAATGGCAACTAAAAAATTAGCCTAATTAGCGAGTGGAGAGCCTCCAATTGTACTGAAAGTGAATGGTGCCACACTGACGAAGCCAAATTATTGTTCCTGATTAGAGGAAACTCTGAATCAGAGGAACCCCCTGCTGAGAACACGAACAAACTCAAACCTCCTCATCCTTTTCCAAACTGGCAGAACCAGGCCGCGGATCCGCCAAAAGCAGGCAGCGAGGCGGCGCCACCATCCACCGGGTCCGGGATATTAGTTAGAGCCGTGCATCTGTTCACTACACCGGTCACAGATTATAACTTTAATCAGGTTCACCTCTCAAAACATCTTGAATCGCTCAGAGGTCAGACTGGGAAGAAGATGCAGAATTGCAAACCACGCAGATTCTTCACAAGAAACCAACAAATGGTGGAAATGGGATTGTTCTCTTTGAAACGCTGGCGAGGCAGACATGAATATAAAAATATATCAAATTATTCCTGGTTAAAAGCTGTTAAACTTATTTATCCAGCGGAGGTTTTCACAGATGTGGTTTTATTTTGACTGCTTGTTTTCCTGTTATGAACAATTATTTACTGATTAGTGAGGTTTTTATTCAGTATGGAAACAAACTGAAATCTAAGATTTATCATAAAAAAGGCTTTTTGTTTTGTATATAATAAATTTTAAAAACTGTTGCATTTCTTAAAGTTTGGGTTTTATTTTAGAAACATTTTTTAGAGATTTTTCTTCTTTACTTTTTCTGTGCTAGATATTTTAAACAAGCAAAACATTTCACTCTAATAAGGACTTAAAGTTTAATCAGTTCAGTCGTTGTTGGGAATTTGATCATTTTTTTGACTCTTAAAACATTATTTACCTTATAGACAATCGGCTTATCTTCAGCTTTACAGTTAAACCTTTTGTATTTCAGCAGGTTTAATCGATTTGTAAGTTACCAAAGACATTTTATTAGGTATACACAACATTTCTGCTTTTTAATAAGTACTTTCCTGTAATTAATCAAAAATATCCAACTTCCAGAAACACCAAACTTTTCTGCTTATGTGGTTACAACAAAATTATCTGACCTCATTTCAACTCAAGGACCCGACTTCGCCAACCTACCTGCTCCAAAAGCTGTTCAACACACCTGCCTGTTCAAAAGTACACTTCCTGTGCTTATCATTCAAAAAACATGGTCCTAAACATTTTATATTCCATACTTTTAATGACTCAATTTGCTAAAATTTTCCATCTATTTTTAGTCCAATGTTACATATTTTACGAGTTTATTGACTTGGATTGTTTAAAATCCTTAATTCTGACAATAATCAGGCTTAAATTAAATCAATCTCTATAATCACTTCCACACAAAATCAGGAAACCTAGTTGTTTTCTGATTAAGGCTTTAACAATTATTTTAGTTTACAATTGATTAATTGGATTTTTTTTTTTTAAATCACCTATTGATTTTTTATTTTTTAGAAAAATTGGCTTTTTCACTTCTGGTTTTCATTAGAAGTGCAATAAAAATGCAAATAAAGAAATTACTTTAAATAATCAGAAGCTGTAAAATATGCTTGTCAAACAAGATGAACTGTGGAAACGCAAACAGCAAAGGTGGGGAAAAAAATCCCAATTTTCCAAAAATGTGATCTTCAAAAACCAAAAAAAAAAAAAAAAAGTGATAAATTGATAAGATTAAATAATCAACCAACCCTATGAAAACTCAAATCTTGAGATAAAAAAGGTCAAGTTGTAGTGAGGAAAGAATAATTAAAATTTTTCAAACTTTGGAAATAAGCTAATTTCCCATTCATCAGGACAGAACCAGAACCAGAACCGGTTTGTGTCGGGTCTCGGAGCTCAAACTGAGACAGCCACATCAGGAACATCTTGCTCTTGGTGGAAAGACTTAAAGAAACAACCCAAAGTGAAATTTGATTTGAAATGCTCTTTTTTATTGGTCAGGAACATTCTATAAAGAAATACATTCACACTCACAGAACGTTACAGGGCAGAAAACAAGGAATAAGAGAAGAAGACATGTTAGTGACGGGGAGCCGCTCACGTCTGGAAAAACCAAAAATGTTTTTAACTCCTCTGCAGGGAGGGGAGGAAAAAAACGGTTACACACAAACTGAGATCAACAAAAATACAGAAATGTAAACATGTAACATTATATTCAGAGATTCAACTGGGACAATAATCTGATTCTGCTGTAAAGTGCAGCAAATGGCTCTCTTTGTCCCTCTAATGGTTTTTTATTTTTGGCTCCATCCACCAAAAACACATGAACAAGATGTTTCTGAGTATGGCTGTCTCACTGAATGAAGAACGAAAAACGAACTGAGGTGAACTGAAGCCGTTCCGGCGGCAATGTGAGCGGGAACATGAACTTACCTTTGGCTAAAAAGAAATCAAATCTTAAAAAATGGACGACGGAGATGGAGGAGAAAGTCACTGAGCGGCGGCGGCACACAGACATGCAGCCCAGAAACTGAAAGGAAGCATTCGCAGCCAAACAGAAACAGAAAACAACCAAGGAAGGGTCGAAAACTTTAAACTCAAATCGTCATTTTTATCCGAATCTACAAGAGAAACTATGAGCTGAGGCTTTTCGTCGGGGAGCTACAGAGGTTTTCTGATCACCTTTGGTCATCAGAATAATAAAATTCTGACGTCGGACTGAAACAGTCGAGAAATATTAGAAATTTAAATCTAGAGTCACACCTGAATAAAGTATCGATATTTGAGTTACAAAGGTTTTCTTTTAACAACCGTTTGCTTTTCGCTTTACCGAAATATATTTTTACAGATATAAAAACTGGAATAAAACACTTTGGAATCAAACTGCAAAAACAAAATATTGCCAAGACAAAACTTAAGTAACTTTTCAGCAAGAAGCAGGAGCTTGTTTTAAGTAACTAATTCCTTTAAACTTTTTTTTTTTAAGTGTTTCGTCATCGGAAGATTATTTCACTTACAGCACTGGAAAAATGTCTCGAGTCAAATAATCTGCATGTGGAACTAGAACTTTATCAATATTAAGATAAAGTTGGACTCAGATCCAGCTCTTATATCTTGCTGAAAAGTTACTTGTAAGTTAGTTTTGTCTTATTTGAAATGTAATAAGATATTTGCACTATAAATTAGACCAAAAGTACTTGGCAACAGTCTTGAAAATAAACTCATAAAAAACGTAATTAGCAGAGAATAGCTTAACCTCGCATTAACCCGTTTCTCCTACATTATGTCTGTTTATTCAAACTCACTTAAATTTGGAAAAAGCTTGAAGGATGTGTAGGAAACCCTGCATGTTGAATCGTTTAATGCGAAAATGAACCGCCTGGTTTCAGCTCTGCTCTTTGAAAATGAGGCTCGACTGAAACGGCAGAGCAAATAAAATCCCCCAAACTGAAGGTTTCTGACCCCAAACGTAGAAAAGCCAGCCTGAAGCAGGAAGCGGCGTTTGCAATGCTGAGAGAGAAAAACAAACCATGAAGAAGGAAATCCTAAAAGTGTGATGGCTCAGAGACAGGAAGCTGGAAAGCTGATCAAAAATTTGCAGCAAATTTTTTTTCATGCCAGCCTGAAGGAATGAAACGGGAATAAAATCTGTTTGGTCTTTTTTTTTTGTTTGGTTGATTTTGTTTCTTTGATGCAGATTTTTACCACAGAGCATCAGGGCCATTGTCGATGTGGAAACAGAAAGATAAATTTCCACTTCTATCATATCAATATATTCTCTAACGTTAGAAAAATAAAGAATCCGTGACTTTATACAGTCAGAAATTTGTGACAAAAAAAGTCCTAAAATGAAAAGCTCAGATCGGCTCTGGGGTCCAGACTCGATGCGGCCATCTTGAATCTTCTTCACCGTCTCAGCTGTGATTTCTGGATTGTGATCGAAGCGTTCAGGGCGAGTCCGGACCTGGGAGACCCGGTTCTCTCTTCAGAAGGAAGAGAGAACCGGGTCTAACATTTACACTTTACAAGAGATTCAGACGTTCAACTCCTGAATTTTTTGCTTCAGTCTCAGAACATTTCTTACTTTTTTTGAGAAATATCTGACTTTATAGTCTCAGAAAATCTTCAAATACATTATTTTTTATGCAATGTTTAAAACTTTGGAGAAATTTTTACCATGACTTGATTTTAATATTGTAAATTTATACTTTACATCTAAAAAAAAAAAAAGTATTTATTTTTGCAAATTTACATTTTTTGAGATTTTTTGGGTTGGAAATTAACACCATATATTTCTGTTTGGCCCTAATTCTCTGCTGTAGTTCATTTAATTTTATTTGTCAGAAATAGAAACTTCAGCTCACAAAGAAACGACAAAAAAAAAAAAAAAAAAAAATTCCTGCTGACATTCAAGTGCTCACAGAGTTGTATTGCATCGCTGTCTTGCCTCGTTCCAGTCCAACTGAAGCGAAAACAAAATACTCTCACTCTTTCTAGAAAATATAAAAACACAGCTTATAGTTACATTTACTCCACAGCTTTTCTATCGAGCCCACAGAACCAGTTCACATTGAGAAGCAGGAATGAAAAGGAGGCACAGAAGCTTATTGCTGCCGTTGATTATTTGACACTTAGCGAGCGCGTCGGCCTGGATCAGAGCGGATCAGAACATTTCCAGGTTTCTAATGTCTGCAGTGTCGATGGGCGACGATGTAAACAAAATGTTTTCTGTGAGACGGGCTCGGTACCACCAACAGAACCGGGTTCCTACAGGTGCATCTCGAATTAGAAGATCGTCAAAAAACATTCAATTCAAAAAGTGTGACCAGATTCTAACCATTTATTCTACTGAGTTTAACAAAAAGTACAAGAAGAAAAGGATTTTTGCAATAGAAAAAAAAAAGTCTTAAACTGAATGCTGTATGCAAGAACATTAATGGAAAGTAAGTTGGAAGGAAAAACTGCAGTGCATAACATAGACAAGCTGAAAGTTGCTGTTAACCTTGCACTTCCCAAACACCTCAGCAGAACCACAAGCTGATCTCCAACCATGGCACGCCACACTGATGCAGTAATTCAAGCCAAAGGAGCCCCAACCAACAGCTCAGTACATGGACTCAGGAGGCATCCCATAAGAAACTACAGTTTTAGTTTTCCCCACTTTGTTTCACTTCCTGAATTGAATTTCTAAAATCAATTTTCAATGATTTTCTAATTTACTGAGATGTACCTGTAGTCACTGACGAAATCAAACAGTGAACTGAAAACCAACCCTGGACTTTGACACACTTTATACATCATGAAACGCATTAGAAATCAGCTAAATAATCAATAAAGTAGTAATACAGATTTTACTGAGGTCATCAGGCATATGTTTGTAACTCCATGGATGCTCTGATGCTAAATATCTGATTCTGTAACATGAGCACCATGACGAGAAACGGGAGGAAAAAGAAACATTAAAATCTGCAGTGAGATGATTTTTTTTTTTTTTTTTTTGAACTAGTTGGTGTTTCTTTCTGATGAGAATCATTCAGCCCTTGCAGTAGCAGCCCTGTTAGGTGTTCGTATTGCTTTTAGCGCTAATGCGTCAACGCAGAGACTCGACGCTCTGCCCACACATCGGTACCGTTAGCTTCCTGCAGAGCAGAATTCAGCATGTTGCATAAATGTCTGTTAGAGCAGAACTGTGGTAACTAGTGATAAATGAGCCCAGTGTTGAGTATATTTGGACAACATGGCTGCCTTTAATTTTTCCACCTGGTTAAAGCGGGAGCAGCAACCCACTTCCTGGTTGCGTCTGCACCAGTGGAACTTGGTTTATTGTGGGTTCCCGCCTGGAGGACCGGGCCGGCGGGGCAGAGACTCCTCTAAGACTTGCCTGCGTTGGCCACGAAGGGGACCGAGCCGAACAGATCCTCGGGCTGAAGAGCTCCGGACGGCGCCAGGTCCGGTTCCACGCCGACCGTTCGCTCTTCTGGCTTCTCTGTTTGGAGATCAGCAGAAACAAAAGACGGCTTCTTGAGACAATTTCAGAGCATCTACAGAAAGTGTTAAGTTAAATTTAATGTTTTTTAAATGCGACAAAAAAGTAGGATAGATTTTTTTTTAAAATGAAGTTCTTTTCCACATCAAAAGAAAAGAGAAATTTTTAGCTTAATCTTTGAAATTTTCTAGAGAAAAAGAAAACAAAAAAAAATTGCTAGAAAATCTCAAAATTTTGTGATTAATCTCAGAAATGTTCTATAATTTTTTTTTTAATTTTCTGAGATTCAAGTCAAAAATTTGATAGAAAAATAACAGACATTTTGAGATTAATTTCAGAAATATAGAAAAAAAAGAAATTTCTGAGCTTTAATTGAATATGTTCTAGAAAAGACTAATTGCAGAAATCTTTTTGTATGAGCTCAAAAAGTTAAAAACGTGCAAGAAAACATACATTTTCTATAAAATACATTGAAATGTCTGAGTTTCAATAGTTTTTTTTTTGACCAAATAGGAATAATTTTTTGTGTTCTGACCCAAGAAACAAAAACAGTTTGATTTAACTTAAAAATATTATTTTTGTTAGGCTTAAG
Organism: Poeciliopsis prolifica; assembly: GCF_027474105.1. Classification (NCBI taxonomy): domain Eukaryota; kingdom Metazoa; phylum Chordata; class Actinopteri; order Cyprinodontiformes; family Poeciliidae; genus Poeciliopsis; species Poeciliopsis prolifica. Next base: position 9,326,517 of record NW_026562389.1, on the reverse strand, counting down.
AAATATTTTGTTTCAACTACATATTGAACTATTAAAAAAAATTACCTTTCTGCTCAAATTAAATGTTTAAACACAATGCAAAAATTTTTTGTTGCATTTACAAAACAGAAGTATTTCCATTATTCTAAGTAACTAAACAAAAACAAAAACTTTACAGAATGAAGTTAATTTACACTGAAATTAAGTGTAAAATATTTTTAGAAATGTCTTTTTCTTAAATTTATGAAAATATGTTTCAAGTGTGGGGGGAAAAAAAACTAGAACATTTCTGAGTTTCAAACTTTGGCTCAAACTCTGAGGAAGTTGACTTGCTTGCTCTGAGCATGTCGAACTCTCGGTCGATCAGCTCCTCCTCGGTCAGTTTCGAGAAGTTGTCTTCTCCGAACGGGTTCCAGCCCGACATGTCGGGCGGGTGACTGACGCTGCTGCTGCTGCTGCTCTGGGAAATCGGCGTGATACCGTCTGTGACCAGCAGGGGGTTTCTGCTGCACAGAGAGGAAACGTCGACCTCAGGGATCCGACTCTTTCCGTACCGCCAAACACTTTTCAAACATTTTCAAGACAAGTTTTCAAACTTTTCCTGCACCACATTTTGAGACAAATGCAATACAGACTAAATAAAATAATAATAATTAAAAATCACCCAATATGAGTAAATAACATGTAAAGTATAAGCTTGTCTTTTATTTCAATTACTGTACACGGATTCATAGGTCTGAGAAATTAGCAATAAATATTAATCACATAGAAACAATTGAAGAAAATTGTGCCAACGACTTCAAGCACAAATAAAGTGGCTAAATATCATATTCAAAGAAATAAATAACACGAAAATACCTAAAACAAATTGGTGAACAGAAAAATGAAGTTTTCTGGCTTTTAACAAGTAGAAATAATTTTAGTGATTCTACCGAAAGCAACAGAAGTTCAGTTTGATTTAACTTCAGACAGTGTGAAAAAAATTTGTTTTTTTTTAAGGGTATAAAAATATCTGGTTCCAAATGCAAGTTTTTAATCAAACATTAGCACTTTATTACATTCCTTAGCCGTTTCAATATGAAGCACTTTCAATGACTTTATACAGAAATGGAACAATTTGTTAAATTAGTGTTTTGTTTCTTGACCAGGTGAAAGGCAGACATTTCAAAACCTAAAACATTGTCATATTTTAGTTCAGTGTTTTTCAAAGTGGGTTTCTTGATATACTTTGCAGCATTTTCAACAAAGGGAGTTCCAAGCCAGAGGTGAATCGGTTTAAAGTGTGAGAATCCCTGATTTACCTTGTAACAGCTGTGAAGTAACATGAGTGCAGTACGTCGCAATATAGTGAACTGAAACTTTTATTTTTATCTCCAAAGTGCAGGAAAAGTTTGAAAAATGACCTTTAAAATGTTTGAATGTTTGTGTGAGCAAATTGAAAATGTGCTACCTGGGGTTAGTGTACGAGGTTTCCACAGGTGATGGTCCAGCGATGGGTCCGGCTCCCGCTGTGGGCGTGGCAGCATTATAAGAACCCAGAGGGACCTGGAACTCAAGAGGGGACGACATGTAGGGAAGAGGCTGCTGCTGCTGCTGCTGCTGCTGCTGCTGCTGCTGCTGTTGGTGATGTTGCTGCTGCAGCTGGACAAAAGCCTGCTGGTACTGGTGCAGCTGTTAGGGAAGGAAGAGAGGGAGAAGAGGGGGACGGGAATGAAGGACGGACCATTGACTTCATGGTGCAAAAATGACGATGAAATGTTGTTAGAAACCAGTTCTGGTTCTGGGAAGCTGGGGGACATGGTGGGAGGGAGGGATGAAGGAATGAAAGTCAAAGAGCAGAAAACAGAAACTGAAACAATCAGAGCTCAACATGCAGGGAAGATCCTGAAATATTCTTCCTGTTGCTTTTTATATTCGAGTCTGACGTTAACAACTACTCTATCGATTCCTCGGATAAAAATGGCACCTTCTGCTAATTTCTGATTTAACCAATTATTAAACAACACTACAGGTACAATGAAAGATGAAAATAAACAGTTCAATTCCTGTTTTTAAATAAAAACATTTTATTGAGCAACATGCAACAACCAACTATTTCTTTAGTGAACGCTTCATCATTTAAAGCAAAGGAAGCAAAAATACCTAAAATCAATGCAGTTCAGGGCTGACCTGTTGGTTTAACCAATTAATAATTTGGTAGCAATAGATGGGCAATATGATATTTTCTTTATTATTATTATTTGAGGAATTTGACCCAGGTGAAGCCAAAATTATGCCACTTGGGGAGTTTTAGGTAGAACATCTTTACAGACAAATTTAGTTAAAATGCATTTGTTTGTACAGTTGTGTCTTAATCACTGCTCTGGATGCAATTTTCACCAAGCAATCTGCTTTTTTTAGTTTGTTAACTACTTGATTACTAAATTATTTGATGATTATTTTGATCATTGATTAATCGTTTAATACGGAGTCCAGCTGTGTATAATTTTAATCTTATAAATCCAGCTGGTCTGTTTATGGCCTCAAAAGTTACTTAGAAAACAAACAGCATCCTGAAGACCAAGGAACAAGCAGACAGAAAAAATAGCAGCAACAACACAGATTAGGACTGAAACCAAATTGTAATGTAACAAAGTCTTAGTGGTGTGAATACTTTTGCAAAGCACTGGATCCAAACAGGAGTCTGTAAACTTAATCATTTATAAAAGTATACATCAAACCTGCAAAATCTTCATATTTTTCATGCAGAGCAAGCCTACAATTAGACCGAACGCTTCCTTTAAATGTTCAGCAGGTATCCGGGGAATTGAGACCCCCCCTTCCTGTGAACCGCCTTCAGTGCAAAACGCTCCATTTCCACCCTCTGTTCGATCCCCCGGTGGCTTCGCTCGGACCAGATTGCTTCTGAAACAAAGCAGATGGTGCGTGTTCGGTGGGAGAGACGGGCTAAAAATTGCGCCGCCCTTACGCCGCACATTTGGGGGACCTGTGTTTGTGTGTTTGGTTCAGGAGCTGCATAAATACGAGTTCTCTGAATGTTTGGAGAGATGAAGTAGGAAGTTTGAGCGTCTGTTTCTGATGCTGCTTGGCAGAGACCGGGGGGAGATTTGAGTGAAGGAGGACTTGCTGCCAGTTTCGGGAGCAGAGAAAAGCAAACTGACATTAAATGAAATATGCAGCTCGGTGATATTTCATGCTGCGCCTCCATGTGTTTCACTGTCATTTGATCAAACTATTTACTGCAGTTTTGGGTGAAATATGCCCTGAAATTCTGTCACAACTTAGACGGAAAAGCTTTAAAATGACAAAAAGAAATAAACTCAGTCTGATGGGTGTTTATCTCAAACAGGAAGGAGATCACGGATGCTTTGGCAGAACTCACCATGGCAGCGTACTGAGCCTGAGCGACCTGCTGCTGATACATCGGCTGCATCATCATCTGCTGCTGCTGCTGCTGCTGGAGCAGAGCCTGCTGGTGCTGCAGCTGCAGGGACTGCTGCACGGCCTGTTGGTACTGACACATGTCGAAAAAAAACATCTTTGAGCATCGTTACTCATCCAGCTAACAGCAGAGGTGCATAAAACAGCTGAAAGTCGTCATGTTCCACATCAAAACAGCAGGAATAATTTTAAAAAGAGGAGTGTCTGATTATTCTCCAGGCATGAAGCTGCTGCTGAATTAGAAAACTCCTTTGACAAACTGCTGTGTCCGAAGTTCATAAAGGAGCGATACCAGCAGCTCTCGACTCTACAAACATCACTGCTCCTACCAAAGTTTTTACATTCCTGATGGTATTTGGACAATTTACTTATTATTAAATGACACTTCTGCTGTTATTGCACATCTGTTTTTCTGCATTTATACTGATTTACTCCATTGTAAAGAATTTTCTGTCTTTTTAATGTTTAAATCTTTATTTTAGGGTCTCTGTTGCCGTTTTATATTAATTGTTTTATCGGCTGTGGTACTGAGATTTTTATAAAGGTAAAGTGCAATATGCACAGCGTTGGGTAGTAACTTCATGTTTTTACTATCCTGTCCTTTTTACTTTAACTCAAAAAATATGTTGTAGTTAAACTCTTAGTTGAGTACAATTTTCTGGGACTCTGTCCACCTCTGGTTATAAATAAAATTTATTATTTTGTTGATGTTTAATACAAATTATGTAGATAAGAAGAAGTCAGTTTTCTCAGTTGCACATCCCTTGGATTACGAGTACAATATTTCTATTTCTGATAACTGTTCAGTATTTTTCTTGCAATCTTGTGCAGCATATTATTAATTATGTTTTTATATATATTTTAACACTTTTGTGACTTTTCTGTGAACCTACCCATCTTTATGCAGCCATTTCACCTGCATATTTCCACTGAGGGACAATAAATCATATTTCTTTTGTATTCACTTATTGATAGATTAGTCTTGAATATTTTTGCTTTTCTTCAATCCATTTGGATGATAATTTTCCATTTCATTCCTGGTCTTTCTGGTTTACATTTTCAAAGTCTTTCAGACATTTAAGCAGAAAACGCATCAGTCTGCGCTTTAATCAAAGTACGCCGTTCCACTGAGCCACGTATTGAACGAAACGTAAAAACAAGAGGAACTAAACTAACGTGCATGTTAAACCTTTACAGTCTTCATGTTTGAACCAGCAACACCAATTTGCAGAAATACCAAGTATTTTGGTCCAGTTTCAAATAAGGCAAAACTAACTTAAAAGTAACATTTCAGAAAGATAAAGGATCTTGTTTAAGTAACCAATTCCTCAATACTGACAAAAAAGAACTTGTTCCAGTGTAATATTCCCTATTACTTGCAAGTTAGTTTTGTCTTATTTCAAGTGATATTTACACTAGAAAACAGACCAAAAATACTTGGTAGGATTTTGTGTTTTTGTAGTGTGTTTCTGATCATTTATTCCTCAAACACCGTGATGTCCAGAAGTCGGTCCTGGAGGGTCGGCATCCTGCATGTTTTAGTTCTCTCCCTGGTTTAAGACACCTGGATCAAATTATGTCCCACTAGAAGGCCTAAGAAGAACATTGACATGTTGAAAAGGTTGTTACCACCACCAGCCAGAGGACGAAACCATGCAGGATGCCGACCCTCGAGGACCAACTTTGGGCACCACTGATCTGCCACGTGTACTGGCAATAATTGTTTCTGAATAATTTCTACCAAAGCAGAGTTTGGTCCAGTGATTGATGGCAGTCTGATACCTGCAGGTACTGCAGCTGCTGAGCATTAGCATGCTGCTGCACAGCTTGCTGCTGCTGCTGCTGAAGCTGCTGGAGGCGCAGATCTCCAGGCTGCAGCTGCTGCAGGACGCGGTGCTGCTGGCTGCCGGGCGCCGCCTGGACGGACGGCTGTCCCGATCCAGGAGTGGGAGCTGGACAGACACAAGGACGCTTTTATTACTTCAAACTAGGGGTGTCCAAACTTTTTCTCAGGTGGGCCAAAATGGACAGGTCAAAAGTATTCACAGGCCAAAACAATTGTAAAAATAAACAAACAGAAATATCAAAATATATTTAATTTGCTTTAAAGTCTGATTTTGCACATTTCAGTTTTTAATTTTCAAATTCTTTTGGGCTTGATTGAAGAAATTTATTGTGTTAGAAGATTTGAGTCATTCTCTTTCAAAATAGTTTATATTTAGCCAAATTCAATCATTTAAATTGACTTAAGCACAGTAAGGCTTTAACATAGCTGTGGTTCATCAAGATAAATACTTTGTGATGTTCTTCACATTTCCTACTGTAATCATTTTACCCTGATTAACAATAAAAAGCTTCTATCTGGCCAACTCTTGAACTGCAGTTGGGGGCCACACAAAATCAATTCCAAGAGCCACTAATGGCCCACAGCCACACTTTGGACACCCCTGCTTTAAACCGAAAGAGCTAACCAGAGGATAATAAACACTGAGAGGGAAAGTGGCCTGACCTTTCTGGCCGTTGCTGACGGGCGCTGAAGGCACGGCCATTTTAACAGGAGTGACGGTGTTGGTGAGCGACGGCAGGACGTTGCTGTTCGCCGCCTTCGGCCGCTGCCTGGGAGCGATGGATGTTTCTGTTGGACCCACGGACTCGGTTATCCTAAAACAAAATAAGGACAGACGTTTCTGTTTACTTACAAGATTCCTTCATATTCCCAAACTTTATAGAGCTCAATTTTCTGGAGTTCCCCGTGATTTTAGTTAAGCTAATTTTAATATGAAAAATACTGAAATTCAATTTATTTATGGCTGATATTTATGTTTGAATCCTGGATTAACACAGAAACTGGGAGGAAAGACAGAAAAAAAGGATACACAGAACAGAAAAGAAATAACAGAACAAGAAAATGAGAAAAAATTTCAGAAGGAGGGAAAGAATAACGAACACGGACAGATACAAAAAAGAGAAAAGAGAAGGAAGGAAGCAAAAAAGGGAGAGAGAAAAGAAATCAGTTTGGACAATAAAGGAAGGGATGAATGACAGGGAAACAAAAAACGATACATGGAAGAAAAGAAGAAAAAACAGGAATGAAAGACCAAGTAAAAATTAAAGGGCAGAGGAAGAAAGAAGGAAGGAAAAAAGAAAGAGAAAGAAAGGAATGCAGAAAGAATGAAAGAAAGAAGGAAAAGAGCAACAGAGATAAAGACAGATTGAAAGAAAGACTGAGCTGTCAAGGATTAAAACAAAAATAAGAGGGTCAAAATAACGTCGCCAGACAAACTATGAACAACAAGATTTAGAGAATGAGAAAATAAATTAAATCAAACATTTTTCCAAATCTAAAAAATATTTAAATAATATTCCAGACTTTAGCATTTTGTGGTGAATCTGCACCCGGAAGCGCAGCACGGCCTTACATTGATCTTTATTTCTATTTGATAACCTCCTGCGAACGGCGCCGTACCTGGCTTTAGTCATGCTCTTCTTAGCAGCGACCTCACTGGCTGTCAGAGGCTCAGGAAGCGACGTTGGGATGGGAGAGTTCTGGGGAAACAAAAACAGGTTTTTAAGGTCAGCCTGCAGATCTCAAAAATATCCCACCGCCTGGCTGCAGCTACTTACCGAGAGGTTTGGGACCGGGCAGTCTCTTCCTGCTAGTTTAAAGGCAAAGTAGGACACCTGATAGATGTCTGGTCTCTTCTCCTGGTCCGGCTCAAGCATATATCCTGAAACACAGCGGAGACATTAATGTGCAGCTCGCCTGTTGGGCCACACGAGGGAGCTGTTGCGCCAACATTTAAAGGACAAGCAGAGGGGCAGGATCCTGTTTGGGGAAGTGAAATCACTCAAAGCACCCAGTTTATCTTGACTGACGGCCCTGGACTGGTACAAACAGGAACAAGATGTGCAAAAGCAGAACAAAGACGATAAATCAGCTGCAGATGTCGAAAACACTCTAATAAATCCAGTTAATTACAGAAGAAAAAACATATTTCAAGGTAGCGGTTCAATTAAATATCTCATAACTTTACAAACTTATTCAGGGTCTTTAAAACAGACCATCACAAGACAGTTTAATCGAATCAGAACCGGTATTATTGGTCTTCCTGTGTCGCACTGAAACGATTGATTGTGATTAATTGATTATTAATCAATTAAATGGGTTGAAATAGTAGTCAACCCACTTAGTTATCAATTAATCATTAGTTGGACTCAAAAAAAAGTCGTCTCAGAGGAGTTATGAAGCCAAAACTGAACAAAATATCTATAAAAGGTAAACATGCCTCAGTCTGAAAATATGTTACATAAAACTATTCAAATAGCAATTTTAGCTTTTTTATTGCCTAAAATAGAATTCAATTATTTTGTTTAGAAGTATTTCTAAGGATGTATGAGAAAAGCTTCAGAGGTTAAATAAAAAATCTGTAGATTGTGCTAATTTTTTTGATTCTTGCTCGATTAATTGTCAGAATATTTGATGACTAAAATGCATCGATGTTCCAGTGTACTTACTGATTAAGCAGTGCAACTTGGTGGAGAACTTGGAGTTATCTGGAACGATAAAGGTTCCGTCACAAATGGCAACCTGGCTCTCCCCAAATGGAAGTGTGAAGAAACAGAGCTTGTACAACAAGCATCCGAGCGCCTGTGTGTGGAAAAAAATAAAAAATACGCCCAACATTACATTATAAACACAGCATCAACAAATCATCATCAATCTCATGAATTTTCCAGAAATATCTACAAGGCCTCAGTCATTAGCAAATGGTGACAGCTTCTAAAATATAAACTGTTTTAAGACGACTTTTCATTCAAAACAGTTCAAACAGTTTTTGTGGAAACAAAATAGACTTTATCGCTCTATTTTTATCTGTAAACAAACAAAAAAACTGAAATCTTAGGGGTTTTTTTGTTTGTTTGTTTTTTTTTTGCAAATTTGTTTTTTTATTAGTCTTCATTCTGTGTTTTTATCCGGAACTAGGAAACAAATTAATTCCCCACATTTCCAAACTGAAGAGGCCTTAAAGTAAAAACCTTCAGATAAACATTTCACTTCTCTCTGCAGTAACAAACGTGCGCCAATAGGGGGAGGAGTTTCACCTGTTTGATTAAAGTCACAGTTTATGAAACCAAGAGACAGAAATAAAGTAACTATAACTTATTATTGGAAAGTGGCATATAAAGTAAAATGTTGAGGATTAACTAATTCTGGGAATTAATTTGAAATATAGACACAAAAACTGAATCATAAAAAGTGGAGAGTAAAACAAAAAATGCAAGAAATGCTTCACATTAGTTTCAAGCTACAGCTTCATCATTGAAAATCTGAGATATAAACTTTTGAAACATAAAAATTCAAAGTAGATAAGATGAATATAGAGACTTTAATTAAACCAGTATTATGACTGGGAAGAAATGGAGCTGGAAAAAGGGAATAAATGATGAATCTACATGGAAAAAGCTCAGCTGCAGATAAGTAACACGCTGATGATACAAACTTCAAAGAATTTAACTTTTTTCCTTTTTCTCCACTCAAAAAGTAATTCAAATCTGATGCACAACTTCAGGTCAGTCAGTTTGTAACTCAAAAGCTTTTATGCAAAGATTAAAACTAGGAAGTGCACATATTGCACTGGACCTAGCGAATACTCTGGTAATAAGTTATTCTCATGACTGATTGATTGATGTGATTAAACATTGCCACATTCTGCAGTTTTCTTTTAGCCTTTTTAAAGAAAATTCTAGAAAACCATTAAAAATGTAAAAAAAAAAAATTACATCTCTTATTAAATAAGAAAATACGTTTAAAATAATTGCAATAATGTAGCATTTTTTTAGTAAACACAATCATTTTACAACAAACGATTCATCTGAAGCTAAAAAGTCAGTTGTTTCTGCTGGACATGCATAATACAATCTGAGGCTAATCGATTTATTCTAAATAATTCGATTTTTTCAGCCCTTTAGTTCTGTGTTAATATATTTAACAAACAAAAGTATTTTTCCTCCCATCTTGAATGCAAATTGTACATATTTCTGTACAGTTTTGGCCTACTTAATCATTTTATTGTATTTATAAGTCAGTATTCTCCAAATTATTATTTCAGTAGTCGCTTCATCACAGTAAATCATTACAGCTCCAATATTCAGCTTTTACTTTTAGCAGCTACTGTGCTTCAAACCTTCAAAAACATGCAAGTCCTGGAAGGGGTATCCTAATCCTAATCTCAAACCCAGAGAAAAAACAGGAGCTAAGATAAGGCAGGACAGAGTTCTGGTTTGTTTCGTTATGGAGGAACGGACAGATTGCTGGAGAGGAGGAGAGAGGGAAATGCCCAGGGTGAGCAGAGCAAGAACCTGCTGGGTCAGAGTGACGCAGAGTCGCCGCTTACCCAGATATCAGCCTTAGTGGTGATGGCTTTCCCTGCGTACAAGTTAATCATCTCTGGGGCCCGATATGAGAGGGTCGTGTACCTGCAAGACATCAACAGGAAACCCTCAAAAACAGGTCAAAGGTCAGACTACAAAGATTTGAGTCGTTTTCTAACTCCATGTTGGGAAATATTTGTTTTAAAATAAAAAAAAAATGGTAAAAGACTAGAAAACACGTCAGTCAAACTGGAAATGTGTGTTGAATCCAGGACATTGCATCAAAACAGAACAACTTCAGTTAAATTTATTCATGTGATTCTAATTGCACTTCTTATTTATTGGGAATACCATAATTATGCTTCTTCTTACATTAGCAGAATATTGACAAAGTTTTGAAAATGCAACTTGTGACTCCAATGTGTTCACCCAATCTAGATTTACCTTTATATATCATATATGACAATTTAAAATGTTTTCTTTAACATTAATATTGCTGAAGACAAACTTTCAGGTAGAGATGCAGAGATTTAAAGAGATGAGTCACTTTAAATGTAACAAATTAAAAATTTAACAAAATAAATCAAAGTTTTTCCTGAGTCAGGGCAGCCAGAGTTTCTTCTGACTGAGCTGATGCAGACAGCAGGTTTACACACAGCCATAAACCTCTGATAAGCGCCAGACGCTGCACTTTATTCCAGCTGTAAATGTGGGAAAGTTAACAGGCCAGAGCTGACGGAGCGATCAGAGATTTTATTCTGTAGATATAAAAAACACACAATGGAGAGCAGCAGCGAAAGCCTGTAGCAGAGACCGCCTGATAAACCACCATTTGCAAAGGGTCAATAAAGTCGCGTTTGCTGCCACAGGATTGATAGGGGAGCAACTGTGATGCGGCTGAGATCTGCTCCCTGTGTGAAAAACTTAAACTATATCGATAATTCAATTCAGTAAGTGACTCATATGTATTTATTTTGCACAAAGTGATGCATTTCAATCATTTATTTCTGCTAATCTCCAGGATTATGGCTCACATCTGAGAAAGACAGAGGAAGAGTGAATGAATGTACTGCAGGGGATATTCAGTTGTTGCTTTTTTATTGTGAAATAAAATCAAATACAGCTGATAAGATTAAATAAACAATCAGAAACAAAACAAAATGAGTGGAGAGAAACTATGTGTGCTATGCATGTTCTTTACACTGCAAAGACAAAATCTTACCAAGTATTTTTGTATAATTTGTAGTGCAAATATCTATAGTACAATTGAAATAATTCAAATCTAACTTCTAAGTAACTTTTCAGTAAGGTGTTTTAAGTAAATAATTCCTTAATATTTGATAAAAAAAATTTTAAAAAAAGCTTCTTGTTGCACTGCTAGATAAATCAACTCATAATATGGGAAAATTTAATTTTTATAAGTGCAATAATCCGCCAATTTTTCATCACCTTTAAGAAATCGATGGCTTAAAACAAGCTGCCACATCTTAGTTTCGTCTTACTTCAAAAGCATCAAGATAATTGTACTAGAAACTGGACCGAAAATACTTGGCAGAATTTTGTTTTTGTGTGAACATACGCTGCACAGTGGCTGCAGTCCACACCGCTGTGAATCTCTCAAAATTTTCTTGTTTGCTGTTTTCTGCCACACTTTTTCCTTCTACTCAACTTCCCATTGACATCTTGCTTCTCAAGCAATGACCTCAATCACTGTTGAGTGGATTTTATTCAAATATTCTCAGAAACTGAACTATATCAGCCATAATCAACAAAAATGTATCACTTTGTGTTGTTTTTTTTTTTTTCAATTTAACTACTGAAATAAAGTAACTTTTAATGATATTCAGGTGTATTGAGATGAACCAGTGAAGGAACATTTCTTTTGTAGTGAAAGCCAAGCATGACTCTGGTAGCTTACTTCTTTATCTCATCCTCCACAGCCGTCACTCCGTCTTTTAGTGGCAGCAGAACCTTATGAGTGGAGCTGCCGAAGTCACACAGGACGTAGTTTCCCTGGTCGTTCAGAAGGATGTTTTCAACCTGGTGAAACACACAGACAAAACCTTAGAAATCCCCAAACTTTTATATTTACCATCCATATTTCTGACTACACCTGCAGTGTTAGTTAACACAGGGTTTGTAAAGTTGTAAATTTGCAGTGCAAGCTTTTATACTTTTCCAGAGATAAAAACAATTAAAAAAAAAATTAAAGACAGTTTCAATTCACTATTTTATAATATTTAATACAAAAAAAAAATTATATTTCAAAAGGTCTCTCTTACACACACCCGATAAACCCGATTGGTCACAGAAAAAATAAAATAAACCTTAAACATCTTTCTATTTCTACAAGATAAAATTCCAGTCCATATGTCTCCAAGCCGAGTAGGAGGCCTGCTCACCAAACAATGCAACCTTTTCCAGCATAACAGGAAATCCCTGCTGTTTTTTGCATGTTGTAAATGCTGTCTCTGATTGGTGCACAGCCAATCAGAAACAACACACTTTTTGTTTGTGAAAAAGTGCGAAAGAGAAATAAACAAATTCACATTTAAAAACTACAAAATGGAGACACTCGGTTTGCAGGAGTTTTCCGAAACTCTTCCTAGATGCCAACTCAACAGAGTGCAGAATTGATTACAAGAAAAATCAAACATGTTTGCATAGAAACCAGATGTTAAAAATATAAAACAATAAGAGCATCTAATGTTTGCATCTGATGTCAGCTCAGGGTTAAGGATTTGGGATTTTTTGCAGTCTCACTTCCCCTGGCGATGCATGACTGGGCCTCCACGCTCTTTTGTGTCCCTGCAATGTTACGTAAGCTGTGTAGGCTGAGCAGATAGACAGAGGACAGGCCTCTGGAGCTGAAGGGACAGCACTGTTCACAGCCCCGTCCAACTGGACGCAGCACAACGGCCCACTGATGGGGAGAATTCAAACCAAGGTGGGAAAGAACCACCAGACTCCGAGCATCAGCAGAACTGAGGTGAAAATGGCTCCCCGCCAAACTCCCAGCACAAAATCCACCCTATAAAAAAATTAAATCAGTTCACAGCTTCTTCTGAGTGTAGCGCCCTGAATGTAAAAGAAAAAGCAGAAGAATGAATAAGGAGAAGTGAAATTAAAACGAGTCTGCTGATCAGACAGATTTAAATTCTCGTGTTTTTGTTTCTCATGTGTTTCATGCAAATGAAAATGAAATGCAGCAAATGAACTGCAGTGTGTAAATGGGTTTAAGTTTACGGATTTCACGATTAAAGGTGCATTCGTTCCTTTTGCAGGAACTGGAATGTTTTCTCAATCAAAATACAGGCGAGAGCTGAGCAATATAGCTTTAAAAAAACATAAATGAATAAAAAAAATCAGACTTTTTTAACACAAGAACTGATGTTTTATTTTTTTTTCACACGCTTTCCTTTCTAAAAAAAAAAACATTACAAATGACACTTTTTAAAATATTTTCAAAAAGTGGCTTTTATTTCAAATCGTACCTTCTGCGAGTTGTACGGCAGATCTGACATGAGCAGCTCAGTTTGTGTGGTTCCTTCTTAGAATTAGACACGGTTTGCAAAGTCCTGCTTCAGATAATCTGATGCTGATGTATTAAACAATTAATTATATCTATTAATTATTAAGTATCTGTAAAGCCTATACAGTATAACTGCACACGATTTTTGGTGTTCTCATAAAATTCCAACTTTATTCTTATAATACTATGACTTCATATATACATAACTATTATTCTAATTAAAAACAAAACAAAATTGTTTCCTGGCTCTAATACTCCGTTATAGAGTTGACCTGAATTCAAAGTCCAAATAACTAGAAGTTGTAAAACAGCTTGTCGAACAAGATGGCCGCCCTTCGCTACACATTTTCATAACCACCAAGAAGCTTCTGTATAACTTTGGTTGGATATTCAACTACTGAAACTTGTCAGAATTGGAAAACTCTAAACTTTTTCTGACTGTGTTGGACTCTAAGAAAGCATCCGAAAAACAGAACCTGGATAGAAAAGCAAAGACAGACAGACGCTCTCCTCACCTTAAGGTCTCTGTGAATGATGGGAGTCTTGCATTGATGAAGGCGAGCAACAGCTTCACAGGTGTCGCAGAAGATGTGGAGGACCTCCGCCTCACTGAAGCCCACGTTTAACCGCTGATTCATCTGCTTCACCACCTGACCCGCTGCAAAAAACACAAAGTTTCTACGCAATCTGCCCATTTACGTGGTATAATACCAGTTAACTGAATATTTACATGTATTAGGGCTGGACAATAAATCAATACGTATATATCAATAAATAGTACGTCTGATAGAATATTTATCATGTAAGGGGAGCTGCATTTTGATTTTGTGCATCCTGAAGGTTTTGGTACCTTTGCAGTACTCCATGAGAATTAGAACCTCCCACACGCTGTCGGAAACGAAGCTGATTGTCGAGTCCAGGTAGTGGACAATGTTCTTGTGGCCCGACAGCTCCTTCTGCAGACGGGAAGAAGAAAAGAGAGAGTTCAGGACGGAAGCAAGTTCATATTTACCAAAATATATTAAAAGTTCTACTAAAGGGTAGAAATCCATTTCTGTAAAAATAAACACTTTTCCAGGGTTCTTGTTTCCTTTGGCAGACAATTTAAAGTACAATTTAATTCAATGGAGACAAATCTATAAAAATCTGACTAAATCATAAAGGAATGTTATAAGAATTTTTGATGGTGGAGGAATATTTTTATTGGATGTTTTTATTGTTTTAAAGGACAAGGCTGGGCAATTTTATTGATTAAATTTTTGAAGCTTTAATTTGGGTAAATCTGAACTTTTTTTCTCCTATACTCCTTGGGTCTCCATAATCCAGAGCGATGTTAGCATACCCAAGGCGACCATCTTGTTTGACAAGTTTATTTTACAACTTGAATTTATTTGGACTTTGAATTCAGAAACATTAGGGCTGGAAAAATATTTATTATTTATTTTAATTGTGAGAATAAAGTCATAACTACAAGAATGCAGTTGAAATAATAGAAGAATAATGTCTCTTTTTTTTTTCACCGAGAATTTTTTTTGGCTCTAGTGGCCCGTATATTTTTTGAAAGTAGGCCGACAGGAAAGAGGGGACGGAAAATACAAAAACTCTCCTTCAGCTCCCCTCCTCTGTCATTAATCTGCAGATTTCACTTTATTTACTCAACTCTTTAAAGTCGGTTTGCGGACTGTTGTCGTTTACAGACGCCGTTTGTCGGTAGTTAAAGAGCCAGCATAATAAATAAGTGTGGTGTGTTGTGGAAACCAACACACCTAAGGCAATGTCCCAACAGACCTGAGCGGTGTCATCGCTTAAGGTCAACTATGTGTGTGTGTGCGCGAGCGTGCTTGTGTGTGTGTGTAACACGTGTGTGTGTGTGTGTGTGCGTGCGTGCGCTTGTGTGTGTAACACGTGTGTGTGTGCGTGCTTGTGTGTGTGTGTGTGTGTGTGTGTGCGTGCGTGCTTGTGTGTGTGTAACACATTGTTCCTGATGATGAGACAGCAGATGGATGCTCAGATCAAGCTTCTCTGAGTCAAACGTTCATAACAACGGTCAGGCAGGCTCAAAGTGTCTGAGACTTCAGATATTAAAAATACGACCATTTTAGTGCCAAAAACAGTCTGCATGTCCCAAAGTAGTCATGCGTGATAGATCAGAGTCATTTGTAGATCGACCAGGTGCATTAATCCCATGTCTGCCTGCGCTCAGCTAAAAGCCTTTCACTCTCACCAGACTGGAAATGCTGGAAACAAAACGGGGACGGAGACATTAGGATGCAACCTGATTCATGACGCTTGTGCTTCTTCAGAGCAAAAACTGCATGAAAAGTAAAATCCCAGAAAACTGGTGGAAGTTATATTTTCAGCTTTTTCAGTTACCAAGTTTCTCCTACTGTGAATATCTTGGAATAAGAAAAAAGTAACTCAAAAAAAACATTTTCCGTAAGATATAAGAACTTCCTTAAAATCAATAACACTTAATATTGATTAGAAAGTTCTAGCTCCACTTCTCTAAACACTTAAAAACAAGTAAAACTGCAAAGAGCACACTAAGTACATCAAACACTTAAATACATAACATGTAAAACAAAGAAAAACAGAACAGTCTTATTAAAAACTGATGTTAAAAGATGTAAGGTGTTTTAGAAGTGATTCGTCACAGATGTAATAAAACGTTATAAGTGTTATAAGTGAAAGAATCTGCCAATGGAAGTAATAATGATCAATTTTCAAGAATTTTTGACTTAAAACAAGCTCATAGCTTGATGTAGTGTTGATTAAAGTTAGTATTATCTTGTTTCGAATATACTAAGACACTTGAACTAGATAACAGACACTAATACTTGACAGGATTTTGTGTTTTTGCACTGCAAGCCTTGTAAATATCTAACTGTTCAGTTAAACAGAAAACGTCTCACCATGATCGTGATCTCTCTCTTGTAGATATTCAGGTCCGGCACGTTGTTCACGTACATCCTTTTGAGAGCGCAGCGGACGCCACTGTGTGTCCGAGCGAGGAACACCACCGAGAAGCCCCCTGGAAAAGACAGTAAAAACAAAACTAATTAAAGCAAATTAACACATTCAACCAGTTTAATGGTGATGAGCAGGAAGAAACTACTCATTTAACTTGTTAAAAATGAAGACAAATCTCCTACATAACACTCAGTTGTCAAGGTTGTAGTTAGGGAAGCATCTCATGAGCATGGTTTTTCTTTTCCAAGTAATATTTTGGTTTCCCAGGAGAAACATGAGGATATTTTGTAAACACTAAGAGAATGCTACTCTAGGTAGTAAAAGGCTAACTGTGATAAAGTTGCAGAAATCTGATATAGCAAAATGTGTCAAATCTTAACTGAACCCTTTGAAACTGCTCAGATTAATGAAGCACGGTCTGTGTTAAAAACTTTAATAATTTAAAGGCGTTTTCACACCAGCTTTAATAAAACCCCAGTTTGTTTCTGGACGAGTGAATGTGTAATCAAACTCTGCTGCACACTAAAAACAGCAAACTCTGGTCTAAAAACCTGCGTTTCAGTTTGTTTGAAGTGAACTGGTGCGGTTCAAATGCATATATGAACACATGATTTTAGACTGGGGACCACTCCAAAGTCAGGAAGTGAACTGTAACGCAGAGAATTGTGGGTAAATAAAACCAAAACAAATGTGACAGAAATAGCTTGTCGTCTTTTATCAAAGACAAAAGAAAAATCCTGTAACTGCAAAACTCTGACGCAACTCCATTTTTGTTTACATTTCTTAAAGAAAGAAGTTGCACTCAGTATATCCTTTTGTGTTGTCTTCAGTGGATCTTGGTGCAGCGCCACCACAGGCGAGGAGGGGAACAGGTTGCTGAAAGGGTTTGGTAAATTTGACACAGTGCAGCAGCTGAAAATATAACAAATGTTGCAATTTTGATTCCCAACCAAACCGACTCTACCAGACTATCAGGTGTGAAAACACCTTCAATATGTTTTAGGCTCTTCAGCAAAGACTTACTTCATTGTTTGTTTGTTTTTTAGGATTGGACTGCATCCCATTATCTCAAATACTTGGTCTCATGTCATTCTGAACAAAACAAAAGCTGTGACGTATACAACTTTTATTCTGCTTCTGACAACAAATCAAAAAGCGGTTTGAGTGTTTCCCATACGAACAACCTTAGAGTATTTAAGTAAAGTCAACCTGAACTGTATAATTCAACACTGATTACAGTTTTAAAAACTGCTTGTGATCAGAGAACAAACATGAGGATTCCTGGTTTTCTCCTGCAGAGGACAGTGACAGGAGCTGGAGAAGTTCAGAGATTCTGCAGGACATCATCAGGACTCCAGAGATGCAAAACAGAACCAGACAGCTTTCTGCCTCCAGCTATTCCAATGATCCTCAGATAATGAATGTTTTATTGCCCATCTTATCAAAGCAAACAACAGCAAAACTAAAATTAAAATCTATGTGGAAGCTCTCGAACCAGCATGCAGTTTTTACTCAAACAGAATGACGTCTTCAACTTCAGCTCCGATTACCTTTACAGGTGTACAAACTAAACGTTGGAGCACAGACTGCTCAGCTAATCTGCAGCGTATAAAACTGATAACAGGACCGGTGATGGGGACAAACACCTTCCTGAAAACGGGGTGGACAAAAATGTGCTCAGGAAAAAAAAAAAGTTAAAACCCATTTCAAATTTCTCTAATGTAGAAGAAAACCTGAGGTCACTGGGCTTCTATTGGTTTCTCATTTAGGTTTAACGTGAAAACACTGAAAAAATAAAATTAAAGAAATCGAGAATCAGCAGATTTTGGTTCAAAACAATCAACTAAGTTAGCACTTGAATATTCTTAGAAAGAGTGATACGCTAAATAATAACACACTGAGTGCAGTAATAAACCCAAAATAAATTTTACATTGAAAATTTAAAAAAAAGCCTTTGACTGATATTCGATTCACCCGATTCAAATTCTGTAAAAAATAAAAATAAAAAAATCTCCTATTAGATATCTAATATGAGTTTTCTAATATACTGGCAGTTTGGTGTGTTTGGCAACAACACACTGAGGTAAAGCGTTTGCTTGTATGTAGCTACAACAGTGAGTGAAACTGTAGCACACTTTATCAGATTAGGGATGGCTGATGTTATTCTGCAGCACAGAGCTGGCAGATAATGAGACAAGGATCACCGTTGCTCTGACAGGGCTGCAACAGAGCATAAGCAGCTCAGACAAACCATGAGAAACTTTAACTCAGATGGCCCATATCTGTTCTCATTTGGCGCCGTGAAGCATCACAGATGACAGAGCTGCATGAAAAGGTTGCAGAAATGTCAAAGAAATGAGAGCAAATCTGAGCAAATGCTTGGAGAACAATACTGCAGCTTGATTTTTCCAAGTTTCTACAAACGCAACAGGAATCTGTAGGTGCAGAAAACTTGTGATTCCGTTGAGAACCTGCTGGTAAAAGCCCATTGATTTACTTTGTGTTCCCAGGATCGTTTAGTGGTCAATTAAACGGCTAAATCCAGCTTTAATAGATTTTCTGACAACACTGTTGAGTACAGCTCCATTTAAAGTCTTCAATCTAATGGCATCATTTTACCTTCTTTCCCAAATAACACAAAAGATGACTTGTTTTCTTCTTTTTGTCAAAATCCATGTTTACATTCAGTCGTAAAAATCATAAAACATCTCGGGTTTTACCCAGATGGATAAAAACCATCAAGTTAGAGCAACGGTGGATTAACACATTTCAAATGTGAAGACCACATTGACCAACAATTTAACATTTTATTGCTTAAAATGTGATTATTAAATCTGCACTTCCGTTTCGGTTGCTGTGTGAGAGTGATTAAATCGAACTACTGCTGCAACAAAAATGTTTTACTAAATTGATTATAAAAAAATAAAAATAAAACTACATTCTGCAAATTTTTCATTTAACCACTTAACGTTTTTTTGTTGTTGTTTTTTTACACATTTGAAATGCATTAAAAATTGCAAACAATTACTTTTTGAAATAAAATAGACATTTTAGTGCCTAACATATAACAACAAAGTAGTCTTAGTGTACGCTTACTAAAAAGCAAATAATGCATCTGGAGAACATATTTCCAGAGAGCTTTGGGTTAATTACTGCTCTGAGCAAAAATACCTCACTATCCTGCTGAAGTATAAAAGATATTAAAGGGAAAAACTACAGGCAGCAAGATATTTGAGGTGAAATGAAAATTGTCTAATTGAAAAGCTGACAAAATCCTGCAATGGTAAACATGATGAAGCCGAAAACAGTGAGAAATTTTAATATTTCATCCCCTATTCTCCCTCCAAGCTCAAACTACATGACCATGATCCACCTGAATCAACGCTTTGTGTGCTTCCTTGACAGAGACGTCGGTTCCAGATGCAGTAAATCAACGTTAGAGTAGAATGGAGACAAGATGTGGTGGCTGATGGATGTGATGGATTTTATAAGGCGAAATCCATTTAGCCGGGCGGAGGGCCAGGAACAGAAAGCAGTCGGCTGTTTGAGATTGTAATGATAAGATGTAGAGGGCGCACTAATCCTCACTGAAATCTGCACAATCCTCAGAGCAAAATGATTCCTAAAAAGAGATTTAGCCAAACCTGACAACTGGCTAATAGTATAATCAGCATCACCTGGGATTTACAGCACATCTAAAAGCTGGATCCAACAAAAAGTAAACAACCTAGAACCATAAACTGAGCATAAATAGCTTAAGTTTTATATTATGAACACTCCTAGTGTTGTGTGTAATATTTTTCCCATTCAGGTGTTAAATTTTAAGCTTGTACTAGAATCAAAATATGCAAGATAATATATTATGAAGCGACAATTTGACAAATGAAGGACATGGCTTCAGCACATTCTACAGAACACATTGAGTGAGAAAACATCGCCAAAAGACATCACCAAAAAACAACATCCAAAAGATAAAAAACTTTGTATCTTTTGGATTCATACTTTGCTCCTTTTCTCATTCTTCTTAATTGTATTTTCCTCCATAATAACTCTATTAAAATAAAATTCTACAAAAGGAAAGACTGGCACTTGACCAGCATACTGCCATGACAAAATTTAAGACTTCTGGTTAACATATTTAAGGCCAAATTGCATTTTTTAAAAATGATTTTAAGACATTTTAAGGTCTTATGTTTCATAAATGAGTATGTTTGGCAAGATACAATCAAATACCACATTACAGGCAAGACGTGTGTAACCCCCATGAAAAAAAGCCCAGTCATGTAGCCAACCATATACAGAAAAAAGGCCAGCATCTGGACTTTTGTTCACTTTCAAAGGTGCTCTGGTGTAAAGAGAAACAATTTAATCAAAAAACATGTCAGGAGGGAGAATGCATGAGTCGGTTTTTAAGTTATCCATTTTTTCAAAAGTAGTAAATGGTTAAGAGCCCCGATTAGGTGAGCTCAAATAAGTAGACACCATGACAATATTGTCAAAAATAACTTAGGAAACAATCACAGCTTCTCCATTCAAAACTTCCGACCTTCACCTCCAATCCGTCATTGCAACTCGTGATTAAGAGACGTAGTTGCAAAGTCTCAATAAAAGACGACCACCAGTTTAATAAACTTAGAAGCAGCTGTTCAATCTGGTCTAGTTTCAAGAGGAACCCATCCACCAATGCAGCAGGTTATCCATCATGCAATACAAGCTGACATATTGAAAGAATTTAGCTTCAGGACAGCAACCTGCGGATGAGGCCATCCATGCAGACCACTCCATGTTCACCAACTGGTTTGCGCTGCAGCTGACTGGGACCATATGCTGCGGGATCAGGTTCGCTCTAAATCACCAACCCCGGGGGCTTTTGTTGCCTCCCAGGACTGTGCCAACCACAGAAGCTGAGTGCATTATTCTCCCGAGTTGGTTTGGGTGGAATGATTTGTTGTGGAGCCGGCTTTGTGCACAGCATACAAACTTCACGGACAAACAAGGGGCTTTTCTAGATGAACAGGAGGCTTAACTTGCAGGAAATTTGCTGCTTTTCAGACAATTTCCTTGGTCTGTCTGTTTAACAAATATGAGGAAAAAAGTAGCCCTAAAATGGTAAATCATCATCAAATTCTATATTTATATTATTAAATTAATTTAATCTCGGAATAAACTTCATATTTAGCCCAGAACACTAATGATTCAGGAGTCTTTTCCTTTAAACACCTTACTAAACTCCAACAATAGAAATTATAATTACTTTTCAATAAAAAAAAAATTCTTGAGCAAATTCTAAATCTTAAAACACACATATTGATCTCAGGTTAAGAGTAAAAAATGTATTCTTTGATCTTAGGTTCAGTGCAACTAAACCTTTCAGCTGATGCATGACTAATAAGCATGTCTAACTTGTTCAGCCGCCATTAGGCCCAACTAACTGCTATTTCCCCTCTGCTGCCGCTCATCTGCTGACTGGCTGCAGGGTGGACAGGATATGTAAAAACATCGGCTCAGCTGTTTGTGACAGTTGGGAGGAAATCCCCAAATTCATCAGGCCAAGATAGGGAATGGATGGACGTTTCAGCGTGGTAATAAGTGGGCTTTTCACTTTTTTCTTTTTTTTTAAACTAACCACAAGTGAATGTCAAGAATTTTGGACACCGACATCATTGATAAGCATGAAAAACAAGGACTATCAGCTAACACAAAGCGCAGCTTGACATGAAACGGTTCCTCTGGACAGCTTTTGATAAATGACGGGGAGGAGGAAACTAAAAACGAAGCCTCTGTGCCTCTGGGAAGATAAATCTACAGGGATCAGTTTGTGGTTTCTGCACAGCCGCAAGAAGCAGATGTTCTATTGAAGCGTGTCATCATTCATGATGGTGCTGATGACCCATCTTTCTAAAGCAAATCCTCCCCCGATCGTCCCCACCTTGCATAAACATGAAGTAAGAAGGATTCTCCTAAGGTTGTAGAGTCTTTTATCTTCCTCAACCCAACATTTAGGAGAGCAGAGCAAGTCTTTAAGGGTGAACATTTGAGGCCTTTCTTCTTTGAGGCCCCATCCTGGAATCTAGAAATATTCATATTTCTGCTCATCATCAGCCATCAGAGGAGACACTGGCGTCTTGATGCAAAGCCCTCGTAGTCGGGAGCATTTACGTACAGATGTGGCGTTTTGGGGAAACTGGAGACAAAGTGTGCGATGCTACGACACTTCTGGTGGCGTCAACTGCCGTTTACAAATAATCGTGCTGCTGATATGATGAGCAGAAAAGTATTTCCATTGCACTTTTGCAAAATAACACTTCAATACGACTGAAAACCCACTTCATTTTAGCGTGAAATTTTTTAATCCAAAAACATAACTTTTTTTTGAATTTGACATATTTCCATTAAGTACTGGTGTCTCAATCTGATATTGATATTGGTCCCTTAACAGCCAAAAAAAAAAAGAGTATTGGATTACATTGGCTTGCATCCTTGATAAAAGCACTTCGCGTGAGCATTTTGTCAGCATTTCTATCCAACATACACACAATGTTATGGTCAGTGGAAATGTTGAGAACCAGCAACATGAGGTGGTTTTCTTCCATGTAAGAAGTAAAACTGGACTGCTTAGGATGATAAAAACCATCAGTTTGGTAAAGGAAGGGGTTGAGCTGAGCAGACGTATTTTCTGTGCCCTCTTCAACATTAAATCTCTTGACTTCCTTTTCTCACTCAAAACAAGTTCAGAGGGATTTCCTTTACTTTTTTAAATCTTAAACACAGTAAATGTTTTCACCAGAAATCCTCCAATCAGCTTTGAAGAAACCACAGTGAGTGCCGTAAGAAGAAATCATCCACAATGCATAAAAACTTGTTGATCCCACTGAGGCTCATGAACCAGGGAACAAATTTTATGACTCATGCTGCAACCATCCCATCCATTCTGCTTCTCCAAAATCAAGTAGTGGGGCTAACAGATGCAGAAGGGAATCCCAGGATCGCCTCCCTTCCTCCTTCTGAGGCAAGCAGTTCCTGGGACTCCGAGTTGGACATTCCCAGAAAATCTCTTGAAGGGAGTTAACCAGGGCATACCTTACACTTAAACTGAATACTTTTGAAGCAGTTTTGCTACTCAACGTAACTCTGAGATCTGGCAAAAATTCATTTCAGTAGCTAAAATCTTGCATCTTATGGTGTCAATCATGACCGAAGCCGAGGGTGGGAACAGAGAGAGTAAATGGAGAGTTGCAACTGCTGCTACAGTTATGATCACTATGGGCCACAGCCCACATTTTTTTCTCCTCCACATTGTGAAATATGATGCCAGGACTTTTATTTAACATAAATAAATGCATGCAGACAAACAGAACATTTTCTTTTATTCTATACAGAATCACAAATCCCAGTCCTGGGAATTCTGAATCAATTCAAAATGTCTTGATTTTTTTTTTACTATATTTTGAATAATTTTTATTATTATTATTATTATTACTATTATTTATGAAAAAGCCAGGAGTCTGAGGTGATCCCATACTGGTAATTTAAGCAATAAAATGTTATGCACAAAGCTGTTTATTTAAATAACATTATTTCAATAACATTTAAATATCATTGCACAGGTACAATGATATGCTTTAATCCAGCTTGGAGGTAGAAAATATGCCTGAAAATTATGATACAGTGAAAAAAAACTCACTTGCTTAATAATCCTACAGTCCTTTTGTTTTCAGTTAACTTGAGAACCAAAATAACCACCTTCTCTTTTCTTTGTGAATTATTTGTACTGTCTTAAGAAAAACACAAACCTTCAGTAAATACTTAGGTCAATAACAGTTGGCGTCTTAAACAAAGCTAGGTAATATTTCCTGGTAATTTTTTTTCTGTCAGTGCCAGCTGCTCCTGTTAATTACCAGTAATGACTTTCTGATCCTCCACACTTTATGAAATCCTCTTGGCTTCAGTAGAGCCCAATGTAGAAGCGGCTTTTGTTCTCTAGCTGGCTTAATCACGGTGTAAATAGAACTTCAGCAAGACATTAGAAATCATGTAAAAAAGGAAAGCAGACACAACATCAATCAGCAAAGCTCACGCTGTTCTTAACCACACAATTAAGAACCAATTTAACTGCTTATTATTCAGACTAGCCCTGTAAGCCATTCCAGGTTAACTAGAATCTATTAATACATCTTTGTTTCTCTGAAGTTCTGAAAAGTTGCACAACAGCAACACTCCCACCTAAAAATAGATGTGCTTTGGGGTTTTTTATTGAGCAGTCAAGACATTCTGCACCCGGTGAGCTTTCTCCTGATGCTCACCGGGTTTTATCCACGTCCAAAGTCTAAAATGTGACACTTCTAATGATAAGAAATGTGTGGATTTTTAAAAAAAGAGCATTATCAGACACTTTGCTAAAGAAAAAACAAATTAATATAGGCCACAGAGCCAAGACACTTGTTGCAGGTCAGATATTTCTTAGCCTTGGCGAGAAACTCTGAAAATGCACGAAGGTGGTAGAGGCATGCTGCAAGTATCCTGGACTTGTATGATGGCTGTCTCCGTTTATGGTTCAAACAAAAACATCTAATTTC
The DNA here is from genome assembly GCF_027474105.1 of Poeciliopsis prolifica. Taxonomy (NCBI): domain Eukaryota; kingdom Metazoa; phylum Chordata; class Actinopteri; order Cyprinodontiformes; family Poeciliidae; genus Poeciliopsis; species Poeciliopsis prolifica. Next base: position 9,301,647 of record NW_026562389.1, on the reverse strand, counting down.
TGTTCTGATTATCAAAAGCAACTTTTCCAACCCTAGAATAGCAAAGTCAGGAAGATTTTCTGATTCAACTGTGCAGAATCCATTAAATTAATGTTTTAGGGGTGATGAGGTTCGTCTTCTCCTGGTAAAGATTTCCCGCAATCTTCAAAGCAGCTCTGACATGTAAAGCGTGCACAATAAAAATGATTTATCCAGCTTGTGCCTCGTTATTCTTTTCCACTAAATGAATTTCTTTCCACCGGCATGCTCTTATCTCAGAGCAGGGCTGCTTCTCAAGGTTGCTTACGAATGTCATAGTTTATGGCGGATTATTGCAGAGATGATGAGACACGTTTGGAAGAAAAGTAATTTCTTGAATCTAAATATAAACAATAAATCCAAGTAGAGTTTTTAATTCTATTGTGTTTTATGCTTATAATTTGAGTATTTAACGTTATGAGATGAAACTTGTGACAAAACTTGAGTGCTTAGTAAAATATCACGAACCAGGATATTTTTCTGCATCTGCCTGTACTTTTTTTAAATCACTGCAATTCTGCAGACACATCCTCATTTCTTCAGTAAACATAACCAGTTGCTTAGCTAGAGGAAACTACAAAAGACTTACGTTTACCCATCTGTCATCTAGACTTTCATTCTCCATTCTCACCCAACTTTTCCTTTAACTTTGGCTAAAGTAAAAGCCAGAGATTGACGGGAAGAATCCACATGTTTACCCTGACCGAGGCTCAGGTGAGCAGTGAAAAGCCCTCGGAAAGCTGGATAAACAGCTGTTCCAAACCGTTTCAGAGAAGTAGCTCCATAAAAGGCCACATGAGGTGCAGTGACTGGACTTGTTTTTCATACTGGGATCAGTGAGCTGGAAGGTTCTGGTAATAAAACGTTTTTTTTTTTTTTTTTTTAAGTCTACGCTCAACTTCAATTGTTACAAGTAAACCAACACAGAGGTGTGGATCTGCTTTCAGAGACTTTATGGGACAGAGAAAGGCAACTGAAGTAGCGCATTTCAGATTTAATGCGATATATATTTTTATGGCACAAAAAGAAATATGGAGCAACATTCCTTGTTTATAATGTGCATCGTTTGTCGCACTGATAACCGAATTAGAACTGAACCGATGAGGATTTTCCAGACAGATTTCTCTCTTTTTAAAGTTTGAGAAGTCAATTCAAATTCTGACTGATTATCCTGAAGGACTACCAGCTATAAAGACTGATAAATAAAAATGCTGGATATTCTTTAATGGAGCTAGAGCTACAGATTTCTGAGATTATTCTCATTAATGCATCAAAATCTCATCTCTAAACTTTGTTCATAGAGATTGCATGTAGTGCTTAAATTTGGTCTTTATGCACTAAAAGATTAACTTTGATACATAAAAGTTGGTATTTAATGTACTGAAAGTTGCAAAAAATGCCAACATTTTATGGTGAGGTGTAGAAAAAAAAGCTTCTAGGTTTGATAAATTTAATGAATAGGATGTTTAAGGTTTTTCTTCAAGTCTAACTGTAAAATTCTTCCCGTAAAATTGGTTGATTCCGAGCCTTTTCAGTTTTGTTCCATTGTATATTTTCCATACACATGAAATTTCCCAAAAATTACTTGTTGTTAATATGAATCCTTTGCAAACAAACTAATACAAATCCAAAGTTCCCTTTGCTCGTTATTCTCTGCCTGTGTTTAGCCTGGTCTTGTGGTCATTAAACTTTGGTTAAATGATGAAAACAATTCCTTACTGTGAAAAATTGGAAAACAATGTAAAAACAAATGTGAGAAAACTGCTTTTGGCGAATCACAAGGCCAATAAAAATGTTCTTTTTGTGTTTACTTGTGTTGTAACTGCCGGTTTCAGGTCTGGAATCAATAATTTAAAACAAACACTTCCAAATAATAAACATACACATTACTGTATCAACCAATCTTGGTTTCCCGTAATCGTTGGACCAGCAGCGGTCAAAATAATTCATTTGCAGTTTCCTGGAAAGAGAAAGCAGACACAGAATGAGCTGAATGAGCAAGCACAAAGGCAGCAATGCCATCATGGGACCATGAGCTGCATCGCCGTACCACCACTCTCTCCAGGCTGCTGGGACAAGACAATGTGCCCATTCATCACCACTACAGCATGCTGATAAAAGATGGTGGCATTCTCCCTTCACAGAGATTCAAAAAAGGAAATTACTGCAAAAAACAAACAACTCCTTATGGCACGAAAATAAAAATAATCAAGCAAATACAAAAGTGACAAGTCCCTAAAAAAATACGTTAAAATATATTTTAAAAAAATGCTAAAGAATGAATTTGTCTTTGATGGGAAGTTTATTTCTGTGGTAAATTATGGGGGAAAAGATTCAAGTTATTCAATTAAGGCATAATGTTAGCTGTATTGGGAAATTTGAAATTATTTCATGTCTATCAACAAAAATAAACTGCAGAGTTTCTAGTCCAGGATTTTCTACTTAAAATTAAAGTTATTTTTTCCTTCAGTTCTACTGAATGAAACTCATTTAGAGCCACAAAATATTACACGGCATTTTAGAAAAAAATAACTTGCATCTATTTTAGGAATTGTCTTTTTTATAATCATTTTTTGAAACGCAAAATTTTATTTTATTTTTTACGTTTTTAAATGAAGTTTATTGAAAGCTTGCCAAAGGCAGATAGGTTTGTGTTCTATGAGATGTTCATATTTGTGAAAAAATATTAAAAAAAACATTACATAGGTGCATTTTCAGCAAGTAAATAATGAATTCATCATAAAACAAAGTTTCAAATCAGACTTAATACAAAAACAATCACAAAAACGGCTCAAAACGAACTTCATTTTTCCAATAAATTGATTTTTGCCAAACAGAAAACCTCCACCCCATCAACCAAGGTATTTACAAAAGCACAATTATTCACGTGAACCAGATCTACTTAATGTAATAAGAAGCAAGAGAATCTTCAAAACAACCAAATATTACCAAATATACTTTACAACCGCTAAAATGTAAATTTACAAAGCTAACAGCATTCTGAAAATACACAAGTAAAAACTACACACACAACTGAAAATCTGCGAGTGACACCCACCAAGACCACAAGTGGCGGAGGAGGAGGTGAAGAAGCCATGTGCAAGTGTTTGCATGGAAACAAAGTTTTGCATTAGTCTTGTTTACATAATCTGTGGCTTCTCATCCTTCCCACTTTCAACACTGGAAATTGTAAATAGCTGTTGCTGCTGCAACAAACAGGGCGTTGATTATTGCAACAGCGTCTTCACAGGTCTGTCCAACAAATCAAACAGCTGCAGCTGATCCAGAACGCTGCTGCTCGCGATCTCACTAAAACCAGGAAGATAGAGACATAACACCAGTTTTAAAGTCCCTCCACTGGCTCCCTGTAGCTCAAAGAATAGACTTTAAAATACTGTTGTTAGTTTACAAATCACTGAACGGTTTAGCACCACAATACATCAAAGATCTGCTGTTGTTGTATCAACCTTCCAGGCTCTCAGGTTCTGGTTCTGGTTCTGCTCTGCATCCCCAGAACCAGAACCAAGGGAGGAGAAGCAGCTTTCAGCATCTATGCACCAAAACTTTGGAACAAACTTCCAGAAAACTGTAAAACAGCTGAAACACTGACTTCCTTTAAATCTCAACTAAAAACCCACCTGTTTAGAATTGCATTCGAAACGTAATCAATTCTAAATGTAATGACGGAACTTGACTTAATGTCATGCTCTGATTGTTGATTCTATGTTGCACAACTTTGTGTTTGTTATGATGTAAAGCACTTTGAAATGCCTTGCAGCTGAAATGTGCTATACAAATAAAATTTGATTGATTGATTGATTGATTGGTAGAAATGGCATGTTTTAACCCTCAGATTAAAACATCTGCAGGTGATGCAGACTCATAGCTGCATTGTTGTGGCAGTAGTAAGACTTAACCCTGAGGTAGGTTCTGGAATAAAGAATATATTTAGGCTTACTAATGTAACCAAAATTCTAAAAGCTGTTTCTAATTTTGGGTTTAAAGCTTTTTAGCAACACTCAGCAACTAAGCAACGGAAATGACAAAAACTAGTATAAAAAAATTGAAATCAATTTGAGTAAGTTTTTTTAAAAATGGCATCAATTAACACAGAGATTGAAAAGTCTGTTTCAGTTCTTGAATGTCTAGTGACTCCAATTAGAATCATACTAAAAGTTTACACTAATTGCAAATCATTTCGTAAGATTGGATGTAAATTCAGGTATTAAGGAGTTAAAAACATGCATGAGTTGTAGGTGAAAGGTCAACATGTTCACTGAGTCTGTTGCTTGCAGCTTTCTCAATTCAATTCATAATGTAGCACCGATTCACAACAAATGTCATCTCAAGCCACTTTATAAAAATATTTTTAATTTAATCACACAATCCAATCATCCTAGTTATCACTTAGAGCAATATGCTCAATTACTCTAAGTAAATTCAAAAAAATAATTTTAGACAGATGGCAAAAGAAAAGGTGCAAGAAAAAACAAAAATAATAACAAATGCAAAAGAAAATCTGCAGACGTGACCTTGTGAAGACGTAGGAGACACAGCTGAACCAGAGCTGTAAATGAGCTTGTATAACTGCAACCTCAGGAAGTGAAACCCCAGTGGCACAGCCTTCCTGTTCGTTTTAAAAGGTCCAGTGAAAATATATACCAAGCATTTACTAACGAATGCTAACGACCTTTTGACTTGTGACCACCTTCGGAGGCCGATGTCGTATTTGCGTAATGGAGACGGTGTTGTTTGTAAGTCATCAAATTAATGCTCAGGAAAAGCTGATTAAATATTTTGTCTGCAAAAATCAGGCTGAGAACAGTCTGTGTGGAACGAGTTTAATTATTAATAAAAAGAAAATTCTGACTAATGTTTATGATCCCCAAGACTTAGGGGGAACTCTTCTGTGGACTGATGAGACAAAAGTGGAGTTTTTTTGGACATTGTGTTTCACCTGGCTTGAAACCAACCAAGAATTTCATGAAACATCACAAATTAACATAAAGGCGCCGACATAATTGCATTTTAAGCACTGAAATAAACTCTTCTTGACGTAGTTGAACAAGAAAAAAATGGCATAATTTTATTCGCAGTCATCCACCTTGACACCAAACCGTGGCTGAGCTATTTCGACTGAACTCCGTAAAAAAAGTTGAGATGGTCAGAAGTTTGTTGATGCGCATTATGTGGAAATTACGCTCATACAGCGATGTTGATATTTCATTCAAACTATCTGGTTTTTGTATCCGCAGGAGACATGAATACTTTTTAAGGAATGATCATCTGATCCAGTGAGGCTTTATAGACAATGTACAATTTATCACTAAAGTTTTATAATAGTAACGCTGTTTTTTTCCCCCCATAATTTAGGTGGTTCTGCGGTTTGTAATCCAGAGTTTTTTCCCTATTCATTACACAATTTTTGACTTATGAGTTGAATGCCAATTCAAATCCAGTTTGTCAAGAACCACGCATCAAACATTACCTTTCATCAAAATGGACAAGGTCTCTCTGAGGTTTGACAATTTCAATAAATTCAACTTGTGTGTTTTTTTAATTCTTCATGTCACATTTTTTGACTTATCCAACTTCAACTCCAGAGCGATTTATAGCCTGGACAATATGGTACTTTACCACACAGAGTCAGATTGGTATTGGATCGCTTTTTTTTAATCCCTAAATAAGCTTCTTTTTGTACTTAATTTGTTTAAAATGAAAAAAGAAATAAATAATAAAAAAATTAACTTAAGAAAATAAATTAAAAGAGAAAGTATTAAAGAAAAAAAAAGAGTAGCTCATCTGCTAGCTTACAACAAAAGTGGAACAGACTTAAAAACCTTCATTTAAAACAAGAAAAATCGTAAGATCTGGTAGCTATTTTTGTCACTCTTAAGACTCTGTGTGACAAAAGTGAGCAAAGGGTGACGAGTCAACAGATGCATCCTGTTCGTACATGTTGCCTTTGGTTCCTCTCGACAGCAGCAGGAGCTGAAGAGGAACCTAAAGACTTGAGGAGGAGTTGGAGGGAAATATAAACTTCTTACTCAGCATGAAAAAAGACCAGCTCTGCAAATATGGTGCAGACCAGAGGAGATCATACTGGCCATAAAGTTTAGCCGTAAGGGAATCTTGCGCTTTTCATTAAACTGGTATAACTGCTGGATAAAAGTTGAAAGAACGAGTAGCGAAAACATCACATGACTAATTCGGCACAGAGACATCAATGGTCAAAGCCAACCGGCGGCTCACATGGTGGAACAGAATACTTTCTGTTTTCTATACAGAATAATCGACTTCTTTATCTACATTGACGAAGCTCTTTGAATGTCCTCTACGTAAAGACAGGAAATAAACTGATGCAATCTGGACTTTCTGGCAAGGTGAAGCGAACAGAGATAATTCAAGCATCAGTTTCATCACGCTATCAGACTGAGGAAGAGGAAAGAAAGCAAAGCGGTTCAGTCGATTTGCAGATAAACTCAAACCCATTAGAGGATGAGGAGTAGCTGGTGCAAGAGATTACACGTTCATCGACTACATCAGAAAGCTTCATCTTGAAGTGGGTTTTTACACCTGAGGTAATTAGTCCGTTTAAAACGGATTCGCTTTGAGACAATTCTTTAATAGTCTCATTACGGTTCTTAATGAACTGCAGAACGGTTCGTTCATGTTGTGAAGGTGATCAGACCCCAATCCAACACAACTTCCAGGTGTCTGCTGCAAATTTGAGTCAAATGCCTTCCCATATTCAGGTCTGCGTTGCATTCTGGGATGCGGTGGAGTAAAGAAACTAACAAACAAAGCAGTACATCTTTTTGGTAAAACATAAAACCGCATGCAACTTTTAAAACATCTCAATGTACTAAATCTCCTTTCAAACATTTTAATCTGTTTAGAGTAATTGAGCATATTGTACTGATTGATCAATAGGGATGTATGAGAGATTGAATTTAAATGATTTTAAATGTCAAGGCACTTGAGACGACATTTGTTCTCAATTTTCACAAATTAAGAACAAATTTGTGAATAAAATTCAAAATCATACAGTGGAATGCTCAAATGGTTTTGTCAGAATAAAAAAACATTCTTCGCATTTTCTGCCAGCTTTGACCTACCCAACCAATAAACACACACCGGAAAAAGTTAAAAGTTAAAGACATCAAGTGATTTGGACCAAATTAAACAAACTACAGGAGTTAAAAACACCTTAAAATGCATGAGTATTCTATTGTTTTAAAATGCATAAAAGAGACCAAACTTCATTGCCATTGTATATATTTCTAATCTAAAGAACATATCAAGTTTTGCCAAAGCCAAAATGTTTAAAGGTGTAGGTTTAGATGCAGCAACAAAGGAGAAGAGCCTATTTGTCTAATGAGGCAACATTGAGTCACTGGTGGTTTGTAGTTGCATAACGGTGCAGTTGATTACTTTAATCTGACTCCTTCATGTTTACTTTCTTCAGAAAAATTATGACCACATTTCTGAAAATAATATGCATTTTTTATGCAAGATTCACACTTTTTGACAAACTTAAACTATGTAGGGCAAACTGTCCAATTAGTCATTGGCTGATTTTGATCTCTAAATGCACTTGGCTGTCTCGAAACACCCAATTAAATTGTAAGTTGTTGGTAGATCTTGGGAAATATAAAGACGAAAAGAATCCATTTATTGCTTCTGGTGGAGAACATAATAAAATGAATCACCTATATGTGTAACTATTCCCATCTGTTGTCTGTTCATTACTTTTTATTCAATATTATACTTTGCAAACATATTGAATATTAATATAGTTCACAAACTAATATATATAAATACTAACTAAAATATTGATCTGTACACTACAACATGAATGATGAATTAGTGTTGCACAATATTGGAAAAATCTTACAATGGTGGTGATACTAAAAACATTTCAATGATGAGAACAGTTGTGATATCGGTCTTCTTCTTTCCTCTCTCATCTGTACTGCCTTCACTCTGTGGCTTTGTGCATTGTGGGTAATGTCATTAATGTCCAGTGTGATCTGATACCATTAAACTCTGTCCAACTATTACATACCCATGTTCAATATTCCAAGTTCATAACACTTGGAATATGTAGGTCAACAACATTCCAAGCAAACCTTTGCAATGAGGATATATTTACAATATATTTTGCTGCCTTGTTATGAATATTGTTAAATATATGGGAGATGTTTTGCCCAAGTTTTAACAAGAATGTTTCTTTTTTTAAGTTTTCATCATCACATTGGCACAAAATGCTGCACTAGTTGCCGCTATTGTTTTTAAAAGAAATCCTCATTTGATTTCTTTCTTTCAAGATTTCAGACTTTGAAAAGCTTCTTTTCAACTTTCAAAAACTATTAATGAAACGCTGCTTTCTTTGTTCACCACAAAGACATTTATATGACTTTTCTTCTAAATCGTTGATGCAAAAAGATGGTTTAGGTGCTGCAGAAAAATACAAGAATTGGGCTGAGAGAAGATAAGACAGCAGCGCACACGATTTTTAGGGGCTACATGTAAAATCTAAACTTCCCAACTAATTTTTATTGGTGATGGAAGTTTTGAAAAAATTTGCTCAACAATAATTATATTATGTTCTAGTGTGTAAATAACTACTCGATTTGCAGTGGTTATGGTCTTTATAAAGCTGAAACAATTTGATTGAACAAAATACCAAATAAATTATCGGTGCAAATTTTGATTTGATGCTTTGTTTAGTCGGTAAAAATGTGCACTGCTCAGCAGTTTTGTGTGTTATGGCTGAGAGTTATAATGACTGTTTACTGATGAAGACAAGAACAGCAGAAATCTCTGATAGGCCATTAAACAAATTATATCTAATTCTTGAAACCACATTCCTTGTTTACAGAAACAGGCCTTCTCTGTTCGGTATTCTCAGTCTAAATAGATTTGTACATCTATTAGTTAAATTCCTGATAACTTACATTATGTTACTTTCAATCATTTAAACATGCAATTCTAAATCCATGTGTCCACAGCCAACAGTTTTTAGATGTTTTCCCAGCTTGAACACACTCCTGTTTAAATCAATGTGCCACTGACAGGCTTCTGTTGAACTTTATGGCCTGCAGGAGGTAATGCATTCATGACAATCCTGTCTGTTGTGCAGAAAACAAATGAAAACAAGCAGGGAGGTGTGCACTAAGAAGAAAGGGTGTCTTGCCCTTTTTCTCACAATGTGAGGACCAATTCATGCTCGGCTTGTGAATTACGTTTTCTCACATTCACTCAAGATTTATTTCCAGGAATGCTTTTTTTACTGTGGTTTTACCTCAAAATCTATAAAACTTCAATATATACTTAAAGATATGTGACAAACTGAGCAGAGTGACACATAATGAAGTAATCTATGACTAATTGTGACGCCCTGACAGCTAAGCATTTACCTTGAGAAAGACTGATGAGCAAAGGTCGTTGTGTAACCTTGTGTTATTTGCAGGCGCATAAAACCCAACGCAGCAGCCACTTCACATGATTATATGATCACACTGTCATGACTGCTTGCAGGAGGAACTGTGGTTTTTAATTTTTTTCCTCTCTTTTTCATTTAGATGAGTGAGATCAGGCTTGTAGGCTGAGATTACAGTGTGTTTACAGTGTTGTGCTGCAAGAGGAGACATGTTTGTCAAATCTGATTTGTTGATTCGGCATTCCTTTGTTTTTTTACTCAGATTCAGAATTATAATTTTTGGTTTCATTATTTGACATTTAAATTGTTATTATAAAAGGAAGCACAAAACAGGCTGGATCTTATTTTGAAGTGTTGTTTTACTGCGTTTGTTCTCGCTGTTCCAGTTACTCTGCTTTAGTGCAACAACAAAGCAAAAGTACTTCCCACAACATAAAAACAATCATTTGGTACAACTGGTTGAGTTTCCATCAGGGTCAGACGAGGCAGTTCTGCAACTCAAAGTCTACTGAAACCCACAACGCCATAATCACTGAACCGTTTCAGAAACAGCTGTTTAAAAAAAAAAAGAAAAAAGTTTGTCTCCTCACTTTCTTGTTTTCTTCCAGTCTGACTGAACCTGAAAGACATTTTCTCTTTTTTTCCCCCCCGTTTTCCTGTAAGCGAACAACAGCAGGTTTGCAGAGTCATGAGGGGCATGTTTACAACTTCAAGAAGAGCCTTGAAGAGCTGTAATGTGCAGACGCAGCTTATTGCTCAACATTCGACCTGTCATCCGGGACAACCCAGCAGTTTTTGCTTTAATGTTGCAACCCAATCACATCGGCACACGTCAATCGCTGACGTTTCCCCTCAATGTTTTTACTTCATCTGAGAATATTTTTTGTAAGACAACTGTAAACAAAGCAAGAATTTGGGGGAAAAAACAAAGTTTCTAACATTTATGTCAAAACTCCTCACTTTTCCAGCCCCTGCCCCAATTTCATCCCATAATTTTTAGGAATCCAAACATCCCCATAAGCCTGTGTTGCATCATTATCACATGATCAAACAAATACTGCATGGCCAACCATCCCTGAAACAACTATAAAATGGCAACAAGATGGAAATTAACGGTTTTAATATCAGCCCAACACCGATGTTTAAAAATGACTATCATCAGCTAATGCTGATATAGAAGTCGATATATTGTGCATCTCTAATTATTTGAGCCCATTTTATCTAAATTAGGTAGAACCATTTCAGCCAAGCCTTCACTTCTACATTGATTTGTTATCCCAGTTTTGGCGGGGTTCATCCTGGATATGTGTTGGGTTCCACAGCAGTTGTTAATTTGTCAAATTGATTTTTTTAATGTTAATTTTACCTTCTTTGTTAGGTTCGGGATTGAGACGAAACATTTCCATTGTCCCTTTAAATCTCATAATGACGAATAACATGGCAGGACTGTCTGACTTCATTTTCAGGGGTTGATGTGAGATCCTGCTGTAAATCCTTTCCAAATAGAATTACAGAGCAGAAATATGCCACAAAGTTTATTTTTGCTAGGTTGTCATGCTGTAAAAATGGGCCTCAGCCTGGAAAAGCATAATGACTGTTGATAAACAAGTTTATAAATTATCACTCTTTAGTGGTGGTGGTGTTATTACCAGAGACTCATGGATTAAAAATATGACGATGTCAAAAAAATGCACAAAAACAGCCAGACGGGGGGCGGGGTGTTAAAATTTGTACGCTTTGAGTTGTAGTATTCAATAATTAAAATGTATCCTACACTTCAAAGCAAGACTTTACAAAATACCATTTTTTTCCTCATATACATCACTTAGTGAGATTATAAAAGGCAGTTCATAAAGCAAGGTTTGGTCAAGTAAAAATATTTGTGTCTTCTGTTTTTAATTCACATTTGTCCTCCTGTGGTATTCTGTTATATTTTGTAAGACTACGACCTAATCCCAGAGCCACATATGTGAGAACACAGATAGTTTTACCCATGCCCGTCCCTCCAAAAAAAAACAACAACAACAACAATAACAATAAAAACTGGTTTGTGAAGAGAAGAAGGAGTGTTTCATCAGCCAAGACTGCAAAGAATGATCACCTGACAGACTGACACCAGGTCTGGTCAAACTAGTTAGCCCACCATGTCCCCATCTGCAGCACAACCTGTTCTAGGCAACAACACCTGGAAAAAAATTGGAATAAATATTCTTTTAAAGTCTAAGCAGTAATAATATACAACAGTATGTTTTTAACTGGAATGAAAAATGAGATGTGTTGTTGCAAGAGAGAATGTAATCCAGAGTTTGACCAAAGTTGCTCGTCTAGCAGAGTTTACTCAAGCCAACACCTTGAACACCTTTGTGTCGATCCCAATTGTTTGCTCAGATAATGTCAAACCTTACACCTCTGACATCAGTGAACCAGATATTCCCGGAAGTAAATGTTGCAATGTACATTTTTCACATTTTTGTGAAACGCTGCAATGTCTTACTTACAACTGCGCAGTTGTTGAAAGAGGACGATTTGCTTGAAGTAAGTTTAGTATTAACTTGGAGCTGGAGATTCAGAGCACCTGATTATAAAACTTAAAAATTACTTTTTAATTTCCAACAGAAAAATAAATACAACATAGTCGACCACCTATAAAACACCTACAAAATGGCAACAAGATGAAAGCAAAAGTTTTTTAATATCAAACTCATTTGTGTTGTTTTACAAATGCCATTAGTATTTTTTTTGTTGAAGAACGTAGTCAAGTGAGTAGAACGACTTCAGCATATTTTCACTCAAATAAAAAGTAGATGTCCAAGAAATTACTCGAAAGTAAAAAAGTATTTGGCAGCTAAGTAACTGACCAAATGATCAGTCATTAAATATTTTTAAAAATACATCATTAGATGGACAAAAATAAAAAGTTAAATAAAACCTTATGGACCAAACTGATATTTCATACAAATAACAAAAATGAATTTAAAAAATCAGGCAAAATAAAATGTTTTCAAAACAGTTTCTTTCAATAAAAAGAACATTTATGAACTTTAAGAAAAACTGCAGCTGTGCATCTGGTGAACTTTTACTCAAGTAAGAGTTGCAATCCTATACAATAAAATTACTCAAATAAAAGTAAAAAGTACAGCGTAGTAAAAATACTCCTAAAAGCACATTTTAATATTATTACTCCGAGGAATAAAATTTCTGGATGAAGAGCAAATGTGCTTGAACCAAAGATTCTGTAGACACACACCTGCAGTTTTTGTTAAAGTTTCATCAGTTTTTATTGAAATAAACTGATTTGCAAAGATCCATTTTTGCCTGATTTTTTTTTTTCAATGTTGTTGATGACACTTTTTATAAATTATCATTCTCATCCTTAAAATTCCCAAATTTCCACTTAACTGATAAGGTAAATTTGAAATATTAAATGATTGATAGTTTGATCAGTTACTCAGAACTTGACTTGTTGAGTAATTTCTTTAACTTTTATTCTAGTAAAAATATGTTGCAGTAGTGCTACTCTTACTTGAGGACAATTTCTGGGTACTCTGCCCACCTCTGAATGTAACTAGTTGCCATCCAACCTTGGTTAAAATGCAACAACCTGGATTTGAGGAGGAATGACCTCCTTAAGATCCAACTGTGGACACAATTTTGTGTTACTGGGACACAAACGGGCGTTTAGGGGAAAACAAGACCGCTTTCCTGGGGAGTGTAAACCAATTATACACCCATCTGATCCATCTCTGAGGAGGAGGATCTTCACAGAACAGGATAAGGCGGGTGTGACCCAGAAATGGAGAACATACCTTCTGCGACGAGCTCCTCCACGGTGACCTGGTACCGGCCAACCGCGAACACTTTCCCGAAGTAGCTGCTGACCCCCGAGCTGGAGCTGGTACCGGACGGCCCTCCGAGTCCTCCGCTCTCGGACTTTGGCATTCTGGAAAACTTCTTCATCCTTCAATGTTCCTCGCCGCGACCTCTAATCGGCGGTGAATTAACCACGCAGTCCTTTTTAAATCTCGGTCCCGTCCGACGTCCCCTATCTGTTTATCTGGACTCTTCTCCTCTCCTGCATGCTCCGCGTCCGGCTCTTCGAGAGGGGATCCCGCAGTTAAGATAAAGCCGTCATATCATAGTGGCGAGTCGGGGGGAGAACCAGGTCGGCGTCCTGACAGCAAACCCTGGGCTCGTTAGCTGGCTAGCATACATGTAGTGGGGACGCTCCTCCAGCGCGCACACACAGAAACATAAACGCAGCACACGAACAACAACGCGGTTGATTCTAGTGTGGATAACACCTCTTACAGGAAATACACGCAGTTCCGACAGTCCTATAAATGTAACCGCTGCGTCGCCTGCTCCACACGCACACCGAGAGGACTTCTTCACTTCATCCGCGGTCAGTTAGCTCGTTAGCCGCTGCGTCGCGACAGATGAGACACCCCGATTTTTTTCTCTTTCTTTTTCTTTTTGCAGTAACCGTCAGCTGCTTATCATAAACCGTCCGTTTCGGTAAATGAATCCCCACGTCTCATTTTTGTTTCCTTTAGCTCCGCCAACGTTAAACTTCCCGTGATTCCCCCAACCGTAGGCTTCAAAATAAGTGGGTGGTTTGTTATTTACCCAATGAGTGTGACAACCAAACCTGGCGTAGCCCCGCCCACTTCTATTGTTATGATTGGTGTAAGTGGAGAAGTATGGAAGCCTGTCGATGCCAATAAGAAGCGGAAAATAATGAATGAATTCGGGTTAAAAATGAAATGTCCATTTCCATTTTTGAAATTGTGAAATAAATCAATTAAATTCAATCTAATATACACATAGCAAGTTCTTTAAATACATATATCAATATAAAATATATTATTTTTATGTATGTATGTGTGTTTTGTAATAAAACTAAATCCAATTCATAATAGACCATTTAACAAACATACATTTGTAAGACAGATCACAGGATAGTTATTCAGTTTTTTAGTAAGGTCTGAACTATAACCAGGATGTTCAAAATATGCTGCCTTCATCCATAAATAGAAATGAGGGCCAAAAGTTTGGTCACAGAGTAAATTATCTTACTCAACTCTTCACTGCTTCACACTTCACGCACAACTTTCAGTAAATCATTCAATTACAAAGAATGTCATGACTGCTGGGTCTGTTGATTTTCTGTTACAGTTTACTGGTGAAATAGTTTCCAAGAGGAAATATAATTTCAAACAAAATATACATATATAGTTTTGGTAGCGATGTTTGAATAAAAATGTACACAAGCATAGAAATGTACCTTAATTCAAGCTGTGATGTTTTATATTCAACCTGTGCAAAAAAGAGAGGAGGTAAATATTTTCTTCGTTTTCAACTAGGAAAAGTAACATTAAAAATATTTCCCAGGTAGTTACAAAAAATTTATAAAAAATAAATAAGTAAAATAAAAACTATTGTACCTTCAGTGTCATTTTATTTTAGAAATTCAGTGGAACTTAACTGAATCTGAATTGTTAAATTTTTAACAAAACGTTAAGAAATTAATAATTACAAACAGTTTTGTTGCTAATGTTCTCTAACATCTTCAAATTAGCAAGATTGGATTGACTTGCACCATCCATTTACTGGATCCTGTTGAGACAGTTACTGGAGGGTCTTTTCAACAAATAGGTTGTATTGTTAAAGATAATCAGTGTTTTCTTAATAAAATCAGTTGGGAACCAGATGTGTCATTGGTTCTGGTATTCTATGGAAGCATTTTAGTGGAAAACCTTAAATTAGAGGGTAGAGGTGAGATATTTCCACTCCAATCCATTTACAGGTTATTCCAAGTCACAAATGTTGTTGTTTTTTAATGATTTTTTTTAGCTTTATGTCTATTTAACTGATATGTACTATTTTTTTATGGTTTTATCCAAGTTCTTTTTAAATTGATTTTTATTACACTTTTATTTCTGACTTCAATAATAGTTTTGCTTAAATTTCACTTATCTGAAAAGTGCTGAAGTTGATTCCCCCCCATGAAATGTTTAAATATTTTTAAATGTATTGTTCTTGGTAGGAATGGGGTTCCATATATGCACCCAGACAATACTCATCTCTGACTGGGTTGCAGCAGTGACATAAGCAGTTTGGTTGGAGGAGGCGAGCACAAAACAGGCTGGAAAGAATGCAGTGCACAGTGAAGTAATGAATCTCTCCAAACTCCCATCTGCATCTGCAGCTACAACAATCTTTTTAAGCCTTTCTAACTACTGAAGTTTTCTCTTGACAAAAAGAGTTTAACAATCACCCTCCTATGGAACAAACAATGCTGTTTTTCACCAGACTACAAATGAGGAAGTGGTGTGACAGCTGCCTTACACCATGAACAAAGGCATCTACAGTATGTGTGGCAATTTATCAGAAAACTTATCAATTTAAAAGCGACCTATAAAATATGACTGATAGTTTCCTCTGATGTGAACAAGTTATTTGCTAGGAGAAGCAGAAAAAGTTCACAACTGTGTAGTTAGTGGGTTCGATAATCACATGTAGGTCATTGGTTATGGGGGTAGCACATGGCTAAGATGGGGATTACATAAGACATGAGGAGGAGTGGAGTGTGGTCACGTGACTGCATAAACCCCCATGTCTGGACACATCCTGTTTCTGCATGGTAGGGTAGAGGGGCATCTTCCCTCTCAGAAATGCTTACAGTTCTGTGGATAGCTATGAAGTGTATGCTGCCACCTGCTGTTCTGACCTGCAACTTCAAGTAGAAAGCCTGACCCAATATCTCCCCTCCTTAAAAAACGACCAGAAAAAATTTGAATAATTGAGTTGTAATGAGTAATTTCTGGTGTTTGCATGTTTTTAAGGAGAGGGAGTTTTTTTTCCAGAGGGATCTTTCAATCTCCCTTTTTAAATATCTAAACAAAAGTCGTACAATAAAATATTCTATTGCAGGAGCAACATATTAATTGCAGGTTAATTTTAGTACATTTGTGGGGTAAAGAAGAAGCAACTTTGTCTTCTACACATACAAGTTGGAGACATTTTTTGACTATTTCCACAATTTCTCTAGATCTGGGGTGTCCACAGCTAGAGCCCCGTGGCCCTCTAAGGATTTTGTGCGGCCTGGACTACAACAGATTAACTAGAAAAGTCCTGAAGAAATTTAACTGGGGCCTCCCAAAGTATTCCCGTCGGTTTCAACCCAGCATTCTGATGGTAAAAATGAGCATCAATGCTAAGCTTAGCTAAAAACTTGCAAAGTAGCCCATGTAGAGTCAAAAGCATGTTGACTGATGTGGACTTGCACCATTCAGTATGTTAAAATTGATAAGTCCCTAAAGCTGTGGCCATTGCTTCCCAAGCTCACAAAGACAATGAAGGAGGCCCTGCAACAACGCTTTGAGGAATTAATGGTGGCCCACTTCCATATGAATGTGATGCCCACTAGTGTATTCCCACAATAGCATAAAACAGGAACATTCATTGATTTAAATGTTTATGGGGTTATGTAGCTATTTTATTTGTTAATAGGGGTTAATGACAATGGGTGTATTAATGGTGCTTCACCAGTAGGTGGCGCATGGAGACTGCCGTTTCTCATAAACCGAGTAACATACTGCGTCTCCATTTATATGCTGTAATAATAGTCCCTCAAGTTCATTTTAACAAAGTCCTTTTTGGTTATTTGGTTCTGTTCGAGAGATGTTTAACGAAATGCGTCGATGTGGGAAATGTGGGAAAGATATTGGTTGACTTTTGTTGTGTTTCGGAGCCAGTAACGGTTAGAGTAGCTAACATGATGCTAGTTGGTTAGCACACTGTAGCGGCGGATAATGGCGGGTTACTGAGTTACTGCCACTGTTATCAACCGCCACGGTTTATTTGTGTTCTAAACAGTGATAGAAGGTTAAACTGTGATTTAATACAAAGCAGCTCGAATTCTAAGATAGTTGACAATAAGTGTAAGATACATAAAATATGTCACTTTATGTGATTAAATATGCATATGAAGTGCAGTGAATTGAAGGTACCTGTTACCTGAGAGAAGTGTGACAAGATAGGATGTGATGGGATTATTTCTGGTTAGGTCAATGATGGGATTATAGATACAGTAATACATAGATTATATATATAGTAAATTACTGAACTATAAATTGGGACTGTATTGACAGTTAAATGAGCTGGTTTGTTCAATAAGTAAGCTGAGAGAAACTGGAGTAAGAGCTTGGGTCTCCGGTGTGGTCATTTGTGTGCTGTGTGCTTAGTCATGTTGCTGACGGGTCCAGAACTATGGTACCCGTTACATGAAGCAGACGTTGCTCTGGTGAGGCAGGAGGACACAAACGTTTAATGAAGCGAGGCTGAGTGAAGAACGGTTCCTGGATTATCTTGGAGCAGAGAAGGATGATATGACTCCTGCAAGACAACGAGAAGCTTTTGCAAGAAAAACTGAATCAGATCAAATGTTCATACAATGAACTGCAACTATGAAAGCGAGGTTTCTGAACTAAAACAAGATGTAGAAAGATATCGGCAGGAAGTGAACCGTGAGAAAGGCCAGCTTAGAAAAACTCAAGAGTCAGCAGTTCATCAACAATCTGAGAGCTGAGAAGGAGGAGAAACAATATCAACAGAAACCACAATTCTGCAAGAGGGAAAAGCAGATGCTAAATGAACTCGAGCAGGTTCACGCTTCATGTGAGCAGCTAAAAAGAAGGTATGAAACAGACATTAAGAATTTACAGCAGCAGGCTAATGTAACAGAGAACAAAGTGTGTGTATATGTATATATGAATTTTACCCAAAATAATAAAAATTTGATTTCTAATGGGATTTTTAAGTGATGTGGAGTGATGACAGACTGCATGCGACGGGTTCTTCTGTTCTTCATTGCTTTTTTTACTTGGGGTCATATTTTTCTTGTTCAATAATTAACAAAATACTATAATAACATTTAACATCTACAAATATAATTTATAAAGCTTTATCGTGGTTGGGCTGGAAAAATATGACCCTATGACTGACAACTCAGTCATGACGCTGTGTCTTTTGTCTTTCAGCTGAGGGGCCACTCGCAGGCAGTCACATTTTGAAGAATTGTCTTTCTTTGTCGTTCTAATGACAAGCAAACAAACGGGGAAGGTTACACTAAAATATAAAGCAGGAGGAAACCGCTCTTTCCAATTTGAGAAACTACAGCTGCAGATAATTCAGAAAAGAAAAACTCATCTGGAGAAATCAGAGGAGGACAAGGCACTTCTGGACAACATGAGAGTAGAGAATGCTGTTCTCCATGAAAAAACAGGAAGAGATTCAGTTCCTGCAAGAAAAGTTAAGCAGTGCCCAGGCTGAGTTAGAGAAGGTCAATGGTTTGTACCAGGAGCTCAACTGTCGGTATGAAAGCGATGTAACTGCACTGAAACAGGAAGCAGAACAATACTGGCAGGAGATAAATGTGCAAAAAATGATTTCGAAAGAGCAAAAGAAGATCTACTTGCTGTCGAAAACAACCTGAGAGCTGAGGAAGAAGATTCCCAACAAAAACCCATAACGGTTTTCAAAGAGAAGGAGGAAAACTCAGAGCCAAGTCGACCTGGTGAAAGATTTAAATCAAGAGGTTTCTTCAGAGAACAAACTCCCAGGAGAAACCATGGAAGAGAATGTCATCACTGGAGAAACCATCCTGGAGGATTTGGACCATCCAGTTATTAAAACCGTGCAGAATGGTAAAAAGAAAAAAATCAAAATTTTCAATTTGGAAAAGATTGTGAAACCTGCTGGGATTGAAGAAATCAAAAAAGAAAGCAAAAGAGTGCCAACAATAAAGAACATGTCTAATGTTCCTGATTTTGATATTTAGAGGGAAAAGATGTGCAAGAGAGGAACCGAGGACCGGAGTCAAACACGTCGAGTTTGTAGCCTCTGTGTACGGGGCGCCATGCGACCCGCCGTCAAGAGGAAATTTAAAAAGGCAAAGTTTTTTCTTCCATTGACAAATTTGACAATAGATCCCTTCCCAACCCAACTGGAAAAAACGTGGGCAGCACGGTGGTGCAGCGGTTCGCGCTGCGTCTTCACAGAGACGATCTGTGTGGCGTTTGCGCGTTCTTCCTGTGTTTGAGTGGGTTTTCTCCAGGTGCTCCGGTTCCCAACATCTTCTAAAACATGTAGGTCAGGTCAGTTGGTCACTGTAAATCGCCCCCAGAAGAGTTTAAGAAACTCCAAACACATGTGCAGTTTTATTGTTAAACTTGTAAAATTAATTGAATTAGCCGAACATTAAACATTTTCACTTCGCTGGTTCAGGGGTAGATGGCACAGAGCCACAACACTCAGCTCAGTTTTTATTGCAACGTATTGATTTAAGAATTAAAATTTCTTCTTTTAATAGAGATTATTTCCGTTTATTTTTCTCACTGTACTTTTGCTTTTATGGTGTGTCCTTTAGTGTGTGTGGGTGAATGTGACTGCAGTGTGAAGTGCTTTGAGTGGTCATATGGCTAGCAAGGCACTACATAGGTTCAGTCCATTTACCTTTTTTTCTTTGATAAATCCTATATTATTTTCATAAAAAAGATATAAAACATATTAAAGAAAGATGATTTAATGCATTTGGACTTCTTCAGCTTCCAGGGTGTTAAATTGAGAATAGAATTAAATCTGCATAATATTAAATGATAATTGTAATTATAATTTAATACTCCGGACCGTGAAGAAGCCCATAGTTGTTATATCTGGTTTGTTTGTTATAAGAGAAAAACAGGTTTTATCAAGAATAAAAGTTATTTTTATAATTCTAAAAGTGAGTCCAGTTCATAGCTTTGACAAAAACAAAACTTTCATTTTACTAGGTTTAAATGAGGAACTGCAGAATCCAAAATTATACATACCGACCGCGAAATAATACTGGGAATCAAGACGATCGAGATTCCTTTTGTTTTATTTTTTCTGCTGCAGTGTTGCTGTATCTCTACACAATAATAACAACACAAACAACACAGATCATAGTAATGCAACACTCTGCATCAAACACGTCTCTCCTTTTTCAATAACAGTTTGTAGGTTTTGACAAGAGGAAAAGAGAAACAAAAAAATTACATATGGGGAAGAAATAAAAGCATCAATTTAATGAAAATATGAAGGCAGATGTAAATTATGTACATCAGCTGATGGAGTTATTCTAAGTCGGTGGAAAACGTCTTGAATTCACTGAAACATACAGAGGTCAACAAAGGTCAGCAAAGGGCAAAAACAACAATGCAACAACAAAAGCCACAACAGAAGTTATGCTTAACCTGGCAGCATAACTTTCAATGCGGCTTTTTGCTGTTGTGTTGTGACTTTTGCTTTTTGTTGACCTTTCTGGTTTTCCGTAAAAGCTGAATTAAAGCCTCTCAAGAGAAATACTTTTAAAAAATTTAAAATTGTGTGCACAAAATAATCAGCAAAAGTAAATAAACGTTCCATAACATACAAATTATACTAGCACTTTTATTTGATAACTTGTCATTTTTGGGCATTTCCCCTAAGTATAACAAAGTAATTGCAATTGACTATTTAGCAGGAACACCTTCTTCTATGTACTGAGTACACAATCACTATTACTGTAAAATAAAACAGAACCCTACCAAGGTCATATGACTTACCATGTTGAGCTCATAAAAAACTAATATTAAAAAGACAAAGCTAAAGTTCAAGCTCCCAGTTGTCAAACTCTACTTGGTCTTGCATCATGAGCTTGTCCCAGTACAAATCCATCAGAGCATTTGGAATCATCTCCTCAGGGGTCACCAAACGGATGATACGAATTCTTCTTAAGAGCTGATATGGGTCCACTGATTCTGCAGAGAATTAAAACATAAAATGAACCAAATAAGAAAGGCAGGTGATCGTCAGCATACAGTTAGCTTACTGGACCTTATTTGGAGCTATTAAAGGGTTAATTTACTTACAAAATAGCAATAAATAACTTAAAATGAAAAAGCAATCTAAAATATAAAGAAACTAAAGACTATACAGTGTAAAAAATAAAAAAAGACATCCTAATTATTGCTATTTCCTCTGCTTGTTCCCATACACTTTTAGCCACATTACGTCTTTGCATTTTGTGCTATTTCAACCTTTCAACTTTCCCCATATCCTGCTTATGCAGGACATTGCAGCTATGTCTTTTGGTAATGACATCTTCTACGGTTTATTAAATATTCAGCTTTTTCAATCATCTTGTACCCCACTGAAATTAACGGAAACAAGAATTTCTGAAAAATTTGGCTAAAAACTGCACTCTTTCTCAGCAAACTATTTTCATGTACTTTGAGGTAAAAACATCATTCAAACTTTAAAATGTAGTCATGTCCTTCAACTTTCTTTGTTTATTTCAGCTTTTTAATTTCTCTGTCTGAACTCATTTTAGCTGGACATAAATTTCACCCCTATTCACCATAAAGTTACACAAGATTGGTTATTTTACAAACAAAAAATAAAGGGAATTGCTATGTTTCATTTCAATTCAATTCAAAAGTACTGCATTTCTCCCAAAAGGAAATTAAATGTAACTCAGACTGGCACAAAAATATCCGCTATTGACCCAAAACTCACTGAATTTAGAGGTAGTTTGGCAATCTAAAGCAAATTGAGAAAAGTCTTTCAAAAACAAATGTTATTTTTCATCTGTGTTTTCAGTTCATCCAAAAAAAGGTTTGAGGAAATCTAAAGAGGGGATTTTCATCTGAATGTTTCTGCTGTATGTAGACACATGACCGACTCACCTAAACTCGGCTCCAGTTCAGTAGAATCGTCTTTGTCGGCAGGAAGACGGATGTCGGACAGATTTTGTTCAGTCTCTGAGTTCAACAGGTAGTAAGACAAAGGTTTGTCTCTGAAAGTCACCTTTAAGACAGAGGAGGGAAAATACCATGTTTGAGTCAATTACAATTAACCTCCCAGTTTCTTTCTTTATTACGAAACAATGTGTTGACCAATCTGTGAACTTCAGCCTCTCAGTGCCAAAAAATATTAGATGGGAGCAGTAAATGTATTTAGTTTTCATGCAAAATCAATAAACAATTGATTTCTTCAAAAAAAGATATTGTACCAAATATTGTGTCCAATCGGTTTGCAGCAACAGCAACACGTGATGAAGATTCCAGTTTGATATTTTGTGCAGCTCTAGCTTTCATACATCTTGATTTGATTTTGCTGTTTTGTCAAGTTTCGGCCACATGCTTCCATTTATTTTATTGTGATTTTATGCAACATGTATATATCAATAGAAAAGGTGCCTAATAAAGAAAAACAACTTCACTTACACTTTTGAAAAACTCAAATGTTTCAAGAACCGGGGCTATTTTTCTGAAACTGTAAGGTGGCATTTCAGTGATACGATGAAGACTAACCTTGTTCAGAGCATACATGGAGGTGACAGGGATGTTATTACCAAGAATGGATTCCAGCCAGAACTCTGGAGCCCGATACGACTTCCCTTTGCTCATTATTACACCACCAGAGAGAACCTGCGCAACATGCTGCTTATTCTGCAACAGAAAAGAAGACATAATTCATTTAAGAGTAGCGATACTTCATAATAAAATTACTCAAGTAAAAGTAAAAATACTCCTACAAGTACATTTTTTCCAAAAAGTTGCTCCAGTAAATGTAACTAAGTACATCTAACTAGCTACTATCAAACTCTGATTGTCGTATATTTAGATTCATCACAATTAAACGTTTCAGCTCTAGTTAATGATAACTCTTAAGAGATGAATGTCACCTTTAATGTCAGATGTAAATCGCTGCCCTTGGGCAACACTCCGCTCTGTACGAGCTGACGCAGACCTCCACCATCATCGTTAGCCCGTCTTTGTATCAACGCATTCTTTCCTTTCATCTTAGAGAAAAACTGCAAAGCGGCTCTGGTTTGTGGACCGTTTCTGCAGCTACCGGCTTCCTCACTCTGCAGGTCAGGGAGAGTGGGAACAGCAAGGCTGACTTGATGATTCAAGAACTGAACTGAAATTTTAGCTTTTGCTGTAGTGAAAGCTGCTTCCAGTTGCATTTGTTTTTGTAGAAGTTGCACCAAATGTCTCTGATTTGAAGCCAGAGACAAGAACTGACTTTTCAGGACTCGGTGGCAAAGGTGGTGAGACACAACCCTGGAAAAAGAGATAACCATGTTGTTAAAAGTAAATGTGCAAACAAATCAGCAACATAACTGCACGTGTGCATCTCAAGAAATTAAAATATTAAAGATAATTCATTTATGGAAGAATAATAACATTTTTTAGTAACAACGCAAAAACAAGAAATTTTGACACCACTGGCTTTCCATACCGGCTACCATTAAAATATCTGGTTTCAACTGTAAATAAGGCTTTTACTTAAGCATTGGACTGCACTTTATTACCAGACTGCAAAATTTGAATATCAAACACTTTCAAGGACTTTATATAAAAATGAAGCACTTTCCAAACCATAAAATTAAAGTATTTCCAAGGACTTCAAGCACCAATACAAACTCTAATGAAAGTAGTGATCCACTTTGAAACCTGGGAGTAGTGATGGACTCTAACCTGAACCTTAGAGCCACATAAAGACAGTTAGAAAGTCGGGCTTCTATCACCTGAAGAACATTTCCAGGAATACAGGACCAAAGTCTCAGCAAGATCCAGAGAATCTCATCCATGCATTTATCTTTATTTGCATTGATTACTGCAACAGTGTCTTTATAGGTCTGACTAAAAAAACAATCAGATCCAGAAAGCTGCTGCTGCTGTTCTGACTAAAACCAGGAAGATAGAGTTCATCACCCACATGGAGAAGCAGAATTTGCATTTTTCTCAAATTAGTAGAGGAATTAAAAAGAAAAAGCTAATTTTGTGGTATTTGCCAATCTGAAAATGCTTTAGCTTAATTGATGATATTCCTGAACTGACCTGAATTTGTGGGTCAGATTGTTCTTCTCTAAACGCTGCTTGGTGAGAATGTCCATCAGAAGGTTTTGGATCTGCAACAAAACTTCTTTGCATCTCCCTGAAAATCAGAACTGCAGTTAGATTGGAGAGCATGTTAAAGGTGATAATGTTCAATATTTTTTACAAAACTGCTGATGAAAACTGAAAGAGATCTCACCAACATTCTTGAGATCTTTCAGACGCAGAGTTGACATTTCAGCTTGTTTCCTCCTGGCATCCTCCAGAAGCGCTGAAACCACCTCTGAACTGCTCTGAACTGTGAAGAACTGAATGAAATCAAAGCAGGTTTCAGTAAAATGATGCAACATTTATCCAAGAATAGCCAAGTTTCCATTCAACGTATAACAGCACACTTTGACATTTTGAAAATATATATAATAAATATTTCCTAATGGAAATCATTTTGGTGCAAACCATAAAGACGAAGACAGAAAGTGGTTGTAAGATGATGGAGAGGCAGGGTTTTTAATAACTTATTACGTGAATAAGCGTGATTTACATGTGATTTTATTTGCGTTTTTTATTTGACAGAAACACAACACATGCAAAATTATGTTTTTCCAACATTAGTGGAATATTGACAAAGTTTTGCTCACATTTCTAATAAAAACGCAGAAAGTGTAATATGTGAAAAAGTCTCACATTATTTATCCGTTTCAGCTGAACATCAGTAGATTCTCTGCCTGTGTCACCCGATTCTCTTGGATGAACGTCTGAAACACTCACAACTTTAAATAAATTTAAATAAT
Organism: Poeciliopsis prolifica; assembly: GCF_027474105.1. NCBI lineage: Eukaryota > Metazoa > Chordata > Actinopteri > Cyprinodontiformes > Poeciliidae > Poeciliopsis > Poeciliopsis prolifica. The sequence goes on along the minus strand of NW_026562389.1, from coordinate 9,276,484 downwards.
TCAGGATTTTAAACCTTTATCATATGTCTAATTAAATCTCCTCTTCTTTAGATGCTCACCTGGTTCTTCGCATCGTGTTGGCCCTTTGCTAGACTTCCTCTGGCCTTCACAGGATGCTTGGAAACTCATGAGCAGCTCTTTCATACTCGTGTCCTTGGCCGTGTCCAACAAACTTTTTCCACCAACGTTCTGGTCAGCAGGGATTGATCCGTTCTCAAGAAGGAGCTTCACAACCTACACAGAAGAAAAACAACATTTCAAACATTCTGTTAGAATAGAAAGAAACTCTTTTCCAGACGAGGCAGCCGTTTATTATAAAAAAAATTTAGATAGTATTTGCAGGACTGTGAAAAACTGTTAAAAGGTTGCTTTGTCTTATTTCAAAGTGTACACTAGAAATTAGATTAAAAATACTCTGTAAGACTTTGTGTTTTTACAGTGTGTGCCCTGTATTGACTTGACATTGGATCAAAAACAAAACATGCAGTAATTATGCATATTTTGTTAAAACCGAATAAAGAAATATTTTACTTTTCATTTTCACAACAAGAGAGGAAGCCGTTGATTTTTTTGACGTTAAAGTAAAACAATCAGCAAATAAACTATACTTTGCTATGCATATTCTGAGAGTAAACTGAGCTTTTTTTTCATCTCGTGCATGTTTTCTGTATCTAGATGATGTGCTTTTTCTTTCTTTTTAGATACCAAAACTTCACCTGGTGGTTTCCAGCATAAACAGCATCATGCAGCGGCGTGACGCCCTCACAGCTCCGAGCGTTAACGTTAGCTCCAGCCCTCAGCAGCTCCTCCACCACAGACTTGTCTCCAGAAATGCAGGCCTCATGCAGAGGTGTCCATCCTGACCAATGAAAAAATGCTTCAGCTAACACAATAGTTCCCAAAGTGAGGGGCGCTTCCCCTAGAGGCGGCACAGTGCCATTGCAGGAGGGAACAGGAAGCGGTATGGATGAAAAAAAAAAAAGTTACACAAAAGTGTTTTACTGTAAAGGTGGTTTGTAGTGTGTCTGATTGCAACCTGAAGAGTGAAATAAACTTCAGTGGAGTTTGAAAACAAAATATGTGTATAGGTTTATGTCTGGTTGAACGATGTGTGTGCCCAGTTTATTTTTTTTTTCTTTTTGGGGGGGATTTTATTGTAATCCATCGGGGGAACCAGAAAATCTTTGGGAACCACTGAGCTAACATACAGAGGAGTAAATGGCTGAAATGTTTCAGCCGTAACAAACCTGCATAATCCTCCATGTTGACGCTGATTCCAGCCTGAAGGAGCATCCTGACTTGAGGCAGATCTTTCCTCCGGCAAGCTTTGTGAAGAAGTGTTTCTCCCTTCTCATTTCTCTTGTGAAGCATCTTTTTAGTTGGAACTTTTGCTTTGAGCAAATAGAACCAACAAATGAAAAATCTCCAATTTAATCCCAATAAACATGAAGCTTTAATGTTTTTCCAGCTCACCTGATCGTGATGAAGACACAGACTTTTCACCTGTGCAGGACTTCAGTTTCCCTCTTTTCTGCTGATTCAACTCCAGTTTGTTTTTAATCTCATGAGAACCTGAAGCAGCAGATGATCTGCTTTGGAAAGCAGGAAGATCCTGCAGTAAACTGACAGATTCCTGGTCTGAAAGCGTCGCCTCTTCATCCATCTCAGCTTCATTGGAAATGTAACTGAATGCAGAAACACATAAACACAAGTCACGGTCTATAACAACTTTCTGAAAATACTTCCTATTTATTTACAGACCTTTCACTTCAAATACATCAGACAACTAAGAGTTCCAACTATTTTAGCAGCTTATAATTTTAAAAAATGCAGAAAGCTGTTTGCTCTGTACAATAATCTATCATGATGGCACAAAAACTGACACTGTAAAGTTATTATATAATATGAATTTTACAAGTAAAGGTATTAAACAGATGGATCAAACCTACCAAACGCTGCTGCTTTCATTCATTCTCCGTATCTGATGAATCGCTGAGTCTCAGCAGTAGCAGTTTCACTTGAGTATTGATAATACGTTAAACATTGGCCTCTGGTTAAAAATAATCGTCCTTCCTTTGAGATTCAGCTGATCCTGCTTCCCATCATTTCATGTAAAAACTCTCTAGAAATTCACCTTCAACAGGGAAATAATATCCAAGTAAATAACTTTCTAAAAAAATAAGAATCATGAGATGATAAGGTCTAAAAATATTTCCACCCACCCACAAGGTGGCAGTACAAGCTAAAGAAACAAACAGCTACACGGAGTTTGTATTATTTATACTTTTAATATAATTTGTGAAAAACTTAATTTCTCAGGTTCAGTCCTCCAGGGCTGCAATTTTTAACCATTGATTTCATTCATGACATGACATTGAGAACAACTGATATGCAAACTATAAATGATGGCTTTACTATTCCTGATGGTTTGGGTCGGATAACATTAAAAAGAAAAGCAAATCCAAGAACAAAAAACTAAACTGACCCATAAATCGTGTGAATTGTTTCATCACTGGTAGGTTAATTTTATACAGAGTATTAAATGATAGAGCTGTCGGGTCTTTTTTCTGTTTTCATTTCAATTTAAAAACGTATTCACTCTGAAAGTGTCTCAGCTCTGAACATGGAGCAGATGTTGTCAAAAAGACATAAAAACTGGTTCAGGAAGTCTCAACATTGCCGTTCCTGTTTTGTCTCTTCAGCTGTGAAAATGCTGAGTTTCATAAAGCGCTGTGTTTTTTTTACTGTTACACAATGTCAAATCTCATGAACAAATATGGCCTAAATGACTATTACAAGTAAAACAAAGATCAACCAAGAACACCAAGAAAAATCATATTTTTTTCCTTTTTTTTCAAAGTTTTGTCAGCCATGTTATCCTTTAATATTGAATTGTATAAAAATATGTATTACTTGTTTTTCTGCTGTCAATCAGATGCTTAATTAATTTGAGATTATTAATTTGAACATTGCAACTATTTCAAATTTTTATTAGATACACCAGGCATTTAATGAACGATTTAACAAATGTCGATTATTTTAAGAAGATACTAATATTCAAAACAAGACTTTGAAATTGAGTCAACATACATTTAACAATCATTATTTTTCATCCCGCAGTCTTTTAAATACAGCTAAATATTGAAAGATATCTTTATTGTCCTGGAAACTTCAAAGATGAAAACAAAAAATGTATTGTACTTATTAAAATAATTATTCAACATCACTTTAAACATTTTTATAATCTAAATAATCATATGGTTCTAAGTTGTGTAATCAAAAATAATGAATTTACAATTTCTACAATTGCACCTAAATTCCGTTTGCTGCCATTCACGCCTATTTTGATATAATGTATGGAGAATACATTAGAAAGCCTAAATACATAACGTCACAATTGCTAATATAACTTCTTAAATATTTATCATTAGATAGGCACCAAAAAACGCTCGTAGCTTTGGCTAACCCTAACACGTTCATAGCTTTGGCTAACCCTAACACGTTCATAGCTTTGGCTAACCGAAACATTTATAAACAGAACTTACCACGAAAATACTCGCAAACATTCCTTAACATTGGTTTATTTTCAAACTGTGTTCGACATTTCATAAAAATACCTTTAAGTAATTGTAAATATTTTACATGAAACGTAACAGAGAGCAAATAAATAGAAATTTTAGTAAACGACCGCAAATACGTCCGAGCGAGAGACCTGCAGCGCGAGATGTGATGCATTCAATGGTCGTCGGAAAACGGAGCTGAAATGCAAATTTTGTGTTGGAATGACGAAAATTGCGGATTTCTAAAATCCATTCTTTGGTGGAGAACTGTGTCTGCGAATAAATGTGTTCTTCCCGAATAGACTATGAGTCACCTTAAATTAAAGACCCAGCTTTAAATTCGCTCCACTGTTTTAGAGCATTATACATTTGTACTGAAAGTAGAGGCCATTTTGGATAATGTAAACACAGCACTGAACTCTGACTTCCATCCATATCACAAAACTTGGTCTACACAAAAAAAAAAAAAAAAAAACAATGAGGTATTTTGAAATGTATATTTTTAATTTAAAGAAAAAAAACTATAGTTTATTAATAATAATAATAATAATAATAATAATAATAATAATAATAATAATAATAATAATAATAATAATGTTGTGGCTTAGCAAGGCTCACATTTCTTGTACATTAAAACTGCACATGGATTTTCAATTCAATGTTCAATGGGTTAAAAAAAAAGATAATTTATTTTCCAGAAATTATTTTCAGATATTTGGATAAAAGGTTGAATCCTTAATGAACATTACTGGTGGTTCATGCTATCAATAATATACTATTTTAATTTTTTGCTTTATTAGATTTGATTAAAGTAACGACTGGTTTTTCTGATTTGTAATTTCAGGTGACACTTGGAAGTAGTTAATGTTGCCTGCTAAAGATGTAAAACTTCAGAAGTAGAAGCCCAGGAGGATCAGGGTAAAGTAAAGTTTTTGTATGGCAGTAATTATAATTATTAGCTCATGGTTTCCTCCAATTGGATCTCTTTATATTGCTTCAATGTGATTGGGAGTTCTAAAAACCACCTGTATTGCAATCCACTTACATGACAATCAAGTATTAATGGACAAAACGTTCCTTAATTAAATAAATTGAAAGGTGGATCTGGACCTGATCTGCAACATTTCATCCAAAATCTTCTGAAACCACCAAACAGAGCAGTAGAGTGAATGGGGTGGAGAGAAAAGTCCTTCTGCTTACTAACACTTAGTGACTAAAATATTTACCAACTAAATGTACATTTTCCTTTCAGTCTAAAATTGCCTGAATTGATTGATTAATTGACTGACTGGTTGGTAGACAGTAGCAACAAATAGGTTCTCTCTGGGTACTCCTCCTACAGTACAAACAGTCCTAAAGATTGGAGATTAGTTAACTAATCTCTAAGTTATCCACGGTGTGGGTGTGCATTGTTGTTTGTCCTATGTTTCTACCAGTAGTACAGCTCAAGAAGACCAAAAAAACAACATTTAATTGTTTCTATGTATTTGTAATATGTTTTTAAAATGCATAATGTTAGTAATGTATCTAAGAAGATTTTTAATTAAAATCTTAAGTATATTCACTTGATAACATACAAATATAGTATTTAAAAAAAACACAGCATATTTAAAACAATACTTTGTTATTTTTTTCACCAGGCTGACATACACTTGTCTTTAGATCACAGCCAACTACTTTCTGCAGAAGAAATCAAACACATTTACTGACTTCCTCTGCCTTATTATTAAACACGTTCTATCAGCGATAACTGTTTTTCATTAAAATTATTTACCGTTTCATTATGTTTCAGGTGAATTGCACAACCTAACGACTTCATGTCCAGCAGGTGACTGAAGAAGTTTTTTTAATCTCCTGGGTGTGATAATTACCTTTGCTAGTATCTAAAGAAATGTATTTTTCTTCAAGCTGATGTTCAGTTTTCATGTCATATCTTGTCCACAGATGTCACAGAAAGCAAAGACAAAATTCATAACTTCAGTTTCTGACATCAAGAATATTATGTAGGCAGAAAATGTATTTCATATTAATCAGTAAAATACTCAGGATCTGTGTAGTTCATGCCAGAATAAAGTCGGAACAGGTTATGTTACTTTTTGCTTTCTTATTTTTGAGCCACACCTGCATTTAGTGGAAAGGCTTTCAGATTTAGTCTCTGTTGTGATTATCTCAGGGTGAGACGAAGACACAGACCTGGACAGGTGAGCAAAACGTCACTCTGAACTTCTTATTAAATAAATTTAATGCTGGCAGAGTTAGAAAAGTGATCTTTTGCATTTTAGATTTTACAGATTCAGTGAAGTAAAGAAACTCGAAGTTCCCATCTGTTTCTTTTTAAAAACTGTGAATGAGGACAAGTATGCTCTTGTAAATCTCAGATTTTCTTTTCTTTTTCTCCTCAGTTTGACGCCACAGATTATGGACTCTACGGGAAGCCGTGAGTTTTATTGAAATATTCTGGTTTGTTTTGTTTCTCTTATGTAAAACTTAGAAGCTGGTCTAAACATGTTTAATGTAAAGGTTTGTTCAGAAGGTCTGAAGTTACATAATATTTGTTCTATAGTAGTAAACAGCAGTGTTACACCTCCCTCATTCTGCTAATATACATTTATTTTTTTTTATCTAAGATTCAGTATAATGCAATGCTTAACTTGGACATTTTCTTTTAAAATGTTAAATTCTTCTACAGAAGAACCTGCAAAGGAGCCCATCACTGACAAGGTGAGAAAAATTATTTCCTGCTTTGATTTTTCAGTTTATAATTTCTTACATGTTCCGTGTTTCGCGACAGCAGCTGGTTGGGGTGAACAGTTTTAAAAGCAGAAATCATCTGAGTTTAATCCAGGATAATTTATTGTTGCGGTCAGACAAAAGATTGAAATCTTATTTACTTCATTTTTTATATGAATTTATGCTATGTGCTTTTCTGATTGTTTTCACTCTGTGTTTACTAGAGGAGAGACAGATGTGAAGACTAATCTTTAATATAGTTTTGACTAGAAGGCAAAGATAAAGAGGAGGTAGAAAGTTTTTCTCTGACAGAATCACAGAAACAAGATCAACTAGTTTTTTCAGCTTTACTATTCCCTTTCCCTTCTCAGTGTGCAGAGCAATTGTGATGGCTGGTAGCGATAATCACATATTAGTGCCACATATCTGTATATTTTTAAAAATAATCCTGTTTACCTGCATATCCTTAGATTATTATATAAAACAATCTTGTTTATACATACTTTCAATATTTTAGTATTTTGTGTGAACTTCGTTTTACATCTGAATTTCTCTTCTGTTGGATAATAAAGGTAATTTCCTTTTCTGTTGATTTCTATGGTGAGCTTAACCAGAGAAACGACAAATATAAGACAAATATCAGAACTTCAGTGAAGGAGACATTCTGATCACGGATTAGTTTTTATTTCTAGTGAAGAAAGAAAATATGCAAACTGCAAATGAAACTGGAGCTAAACTACTAGCAGCCTGACAGATGAAGGTTAAAAGGAAAATAAAAGAATAATAGAAATTATTCTTTTTGCCGTTTTCTTCCTTTAAATCTCAGAACGGAAATGAGCCAAAGCCTGGAGACCTGATTGAGATTTTCCGTAACGTTTATGAACACTGGGCAGTGTACGTTGGTGACGGCTACGTTGTCCATCTGCTGGGACCGGACGGTGAGTCCAGTCCAAACTGGTGCTACCAGAACAGAAACCAGTTTGTTTCAAGGCCAAATTCACTAAAACACTCTTCTGTTCACTGAGAAGAAGCGTTTATATGAATCTTTTTGCAGCTTAAAACATTACACTGCAGCCCAGAAAATATCAGAACGTCCTTAAACTAAACCCAAGTCAAACTACCATCAGAACCAGAACCATTCTCATTCCATAAACATTTCCTGCCATTTGGTTTCGGTTTAAAGGAAATTTCTCGTCGTTCAGCACCGTCAACCTTCCAGTGGGGAAGAATAACATTCTGAAGCAGAAACTGGTGGAGGTGGTTTCCTCAGACGAGTGGCTCATCAACAACATCCTGGACCAGGAGAAGAAGCCGCGCCCCGCCCACGTCATCGTGGACCAAGCCAACAGCCTCGTCGGCACAACTCGATCGTACAATGTCGCCAACTACAACTGTGAACATTTTGCCACTGAGCTGCGCTACGGAGACGCAGAGTCCCAGCAGGTACATTTGATGGAGACCAAATCGGAGAAGGACAAACAGAGTTTCTGAGCAGGAGGAAAACTACTTCCTGGAGCCGAAACCTCTGAAAAAAAGCTTCACCAGTCAGTTTTAAGGAACATTTCATTGTTTCAGCCTCTAAATCACATGTATCAAATTCAAGGCCTGGGGGCCAAATTTGGCCCCCCAAATGTGGCCCTGTAGGCTCCAAATTACATTAATAGGTCCCTGATAGATTCAGGGACTTATTGACTTATAAAATCTATGGTTCCCAACATTTTTCTGATTTTACCGCAATTTCGTCTCAAAAATTGCTGTAAATGCTTGGAGAAATTTGACTAAGCCTAAGCAGTCACTTAAACTCAAAGACATTCAGTTTAAGTGACTGAATAAAAAGTCACGTTTAATATCATACAGTAATGCAAGTATTGTAAAAATTCCTTACAAGTATTTCTAAATTAGCGCCACAAAAATCTGTGATTCTGATTGCACAAAAACAATCACAAAGTCCTTGATGGACCGAGCAATGTAAATATTATTTATGACTGAAACAAACACCTAGTTAGTGATATTTTAACAGTTCAATGGGTTTTATCAATACATTCTGGCACAACCGGCCCTTTGAGAACATTCCGAATTTTGATCACGATGTCCATGATGTCTTCACTTCAAAAACACAAAATCTTGGCCAAACTTCCAGTGCAAATATCTTAGAACACTTGAAATTAGATAAAACTAATATACAAGCGACTTTCAACAAAATATAGGAGCTTGTCAATAATTTCTTGATGAAAAAGTATTAGCTCCGTTTCACTGACGATGTAGTGAAAATGTCTGCCGGTTGAACTAACACATAAAACAAACTCCCATATCTTGCTGAAAAGTTACTTGTAAGTTATTTTAGTCTGATTTAAACTGTAACAACATGTTTAGAAAGTAGACAAAAAAAACTTTGTAAAATTGTGTTTTTGCAGTGCAGGATGTCTTAAACGTCTCCTCAGCGTTCTCCCTGACCTGCTGCTCTGTATCTGTGTTGTTTCTTCTTCTCTGATTCTCTAAGGAATCTCTAAAACCAGAGCATCTGCAGTCATACTGAGATGAAATCTGGATTCTGGTTACTAACCAAGAGACTTCTGAAATGGTTTTATTGTGGGTTACAAGAGTAAAGGGGTAAATACAAATACATCACAGTTTTCCGAATTTTTTGTTAAATACCTTAAGCACCAGGTATTACTGTCCTCCACTCAGTGTCGGTTTAAATCACATAAAATAAATAGAATACACTGAAGTCTCCATAAGGTGATTAAACATCAAACTGTTAGAAGGAAGTGAAAAGTTTCTCTGTAGGATTAATCTGTTCCTCTCTCCTCATTTCCAGGTAGAAGATGCTCTGAAGATCGGACTTGGTGTGACTGGAGCCTCTTTGGCTTTGGGAGTCGTGGTCGTAGCTTTTCTAATCTGGAAGACTAACAAGTCAACCAGTAACTGACAGTGAGAATCTATTCTGAATATTTTAGGTTATCAAGCTGTTTCAGTTTCATCCTGACAATGGAAACAACAAATTTCAGATTTGTTATGGTCTATTTGTTACCGCTGATTCACAAGCGATCAATCATAGTTGTGATAATAAAAATGAAGTACGTTAAACATTAAACATTTATTTTATGTTCATATTTTAATTTTGAGGAGTGACTCTGGCTCTTTCTTATTCAACTCAACTCTCATTAAAAAATCTAAACATGCTGCTACTACTGCACTGACCAGTTTTAACCTGCAGGGGGAGCTTAACCTCATCAGTAAGGTGTAAAGCAATTTGTGCTAAACAACTGTCCACATGTTATTCAGACATAAGCTGAGATGAGGTGTACTATTAACTGTACAACAATTATATAGTCATATTAATAAATCAATCAATTAATCCATCACTGAACAAAACACATTAACTTTGTAGCTAAATAAACATGACATTTAAAATTGAAATACTACATGAGAGAAATAAAACTTATTTTAGTTGAGAAATATTGGATAAATGAAAAGTTTCTTTAATAATTTGACAAATTAGCCTAAATGGAAACATATTCTTATTGACTGACTATGACCATAAAACTTAGGAATGTTTTATGAAATATTAACTCTATTTAATTTAAATTAAATTGACTCCTATTGATTTGGGGATAATACAAATGAGTTACATTAATGCTCCATGACAAGAATCAAGCATAATTAAAAGAAGATTAAAAGAAGAAATCCAGCACCAAATCCATTTTAGACTGACTTATTTTCTCTGAAGTAATATTTTATTTGCAAAACCTTTTTATTTACATTTATGAAACTCTAAAACCTGGAGATATTTAAATATTAACATTTCTTTTTTAATGGTACTGAATTCATTCTTACTCTTACATTTTCTGATCTTTAAATTATTCTTCTATCACCTGAAGAACATCTCCAGGATTAGAGGACTAATGTCTCAGCCAGATCTAGAGAAACTCATTCATGCGTTTGTCTTTAGTCGCATTGATTATTGCAACAGCATCTTCACAGGCCTGTCCAACAAATCAATCAAACAGCTGCAACTGATCCAGAATGCTGCTGCTCGCGTTCTCACTAGAACCAGGAAAATAGAGCACATAACACCAGTTTTAAAGTCCCTCCACTGGCTCCCTGTAGTTCAAAGAATAGATTTTAAAATACTGTTGTTAGTTTACAAATCACTGAATGGTTTAGCACCACAATACATCAAAGATCTGCTGTTGTTGTATCAACCTTCCAGACCTCTCAGGTCTTCTGGTTCTGGTCTGCTCTGCATCCCCAGAACCAGAACCAAAAGAGGAGAAGCAGCTTTCAGCATCTATGGACCAAAAATTTGGAACAAACTTCCAGAAAACTGTAAAACAGCGGAAACTCTGACTTCCTTCAAATCTCAAGTAAAAACGCACCTGTTTAGAGTTGCATTTGAAATGTAATATGTATGGATTTGATTTTGTGGATATGTATGTAATAATTATTATTATTATTTTTATTATTTTTTTATTTTTTCTTTCCCTGTTGTGGGCAACGGGGCCTGGCGAATACCCGTGGTTAAACGGACGGCTGAGTCTGGCGGTAACAGGCGCTTAAATTCCGTGTCAAAGGGAAGGAGGAAGAAAGGGAAAAAAGAGGAAAAGGGGAAGGGGAAGAAGGGAAAAAAAAAAAAAAAAAAAAAACCTTGGTATTTTATTCTATGTTGCATGCCTTTGTGTTTTGTGTTTATGATGTAAAGCACTTTGAAATGCCTTGTAGCTGAAATGTGCTATACAAATAAAATTTGATTATTTTTTATTAGTCTACAAAAGCAAAATTTCAGTGGTTTAGTCCATTATCCAGGTTACAACAACATGAAGTACTGTAAATGTATGCTTTTTGATCACAAAACAGCCATTTAATGCATGTTCTCCCTGTGCATGAGTGGGTTCTCTCTGGGTACTCCGGCTTCCTCCCAGACAAAAAACATGACTAAATATGACTGTCAGGTTAATTGGTCTTTCTAAATTCTCCCTATATGTGAGTGTGTGTGTGTGTGTGCATGGTTGTTTGTCCTTTCTGTCTCTGTTGCCCAGCGACAAACTGGCGACCTTCAGGGTGACCCCGCCTCTCGCCTGGAACGTTAGCTGGAGATCAGCACCAGCACCTTCCGACCATACTAGGCACAAGGGCGTTAGGAAATGGATGGACCAAATACAACAGAACACTGAGCAGCTATTAAAATACATTAACTGTATCTATGCAGCTTAATAATTTAAAGATAATTTATCTGTTTCTTTTGAAATGTGCAGCCATTTAGATAGGTGTGATTATATGTTGATCTGTCAGTGGGCTTCACTGGTCAGGCCCATTATATCCTCTATTCAACATATACAAATGTTTCTATTTCACACATGAAAGTTCTGGACAAAAGGCTGAATTCGGATGACAGTTGATTAAATCCTTAAGGAACGAAAAACTCTCTTGACTTTGATTTAAATGGGAATAAAAAATTATTTAATTTCACAACAGCAGAACATATAACAGGCAGATAAACACTTAAAGGAGTAACAAAATACGAAATGGTTGTCACATGACAAACTCAGAAATACATCAGTAAATCAGTTAGAAATAATCTGAGGAGATAAAAGTGCAAAGAAATTACATTAAGAAGTTTTCTTGTTACTGTATCATCGGACAATTCTGAATTACAGAATCAAATTCAAGTCAAACATGACAGACAAAAATCTGAGAAGAGTAAAGATATTTAGAGAAATGAAATACAAATCATTAAAAATCACCAAAGCAAAGAAAAGGCAGTGATTTTTAATACCTGCCCGTCACAGACAACTTCAACGGTAAAATTTTAGTGCCCTGGTCAAACAATGGAAACATCTTATTTGTAAAAGTGTGTGTGAAGGTGTGTATGACGGTTCTTCTTAAAGGGTCAGAAAAAGCCAACTTTCCTGCTTCCCAGTCCAGTTTGACTTGGATTCTCCGTATTTTCTTAGTCACTTTGGGCTCAACGCGGTCGGTTCTTTGCGACCACGCTGAATATTTGCCACGACCGAAACGAAGAACCCAATAGTCCTGCTTTACATCACTGGGGCCGCCAGCTGACTCTGCCACCATGCCGACCTTCCAGGATTCACCTCTGACCTCTACATCCCAGCTGTGGATTCCTGAGTTAAAGCCCCTGGAGCTGATGACGGAGCGGCACAGCAAAGCGGACCTCTCCGGATTGTAGGGAGCGCCGGTCCACTTCACCCGCCTCACAGATGTCAGGTCATCAGACAACAGCAGGTCTGCGGCTGCTGTGTTCGGGTCCAAAACCAGAGGCGTGTACGTGACCATGTCCTCCATCTTGAGCCAGATGTTGAAGCTGAGGTTCCCCACATGTTTGGCCTCATCCAGGAGAACTCCAGAGGGAAAATCTGGCGGCTCCAATCTGAGCTGGTTCTGGATTTTCTCTGTTGCCGCTTTAAAGTTTCGCAGGAGTGAGAGGTCTTCACCTTCCAGCTCATCCTCCGTGGTTCTGATCGTTTCAGACAGACCTGATATATTTTTCTTCACAGTCTCTATCAGCTCCACCATTTTGCCAATCTTCAGCTCTGCTTCTTTCCGCACAGCAGTTAGCCTCGCTTCCTCTTCATCTGCTAAAAACTGAAAAAAATTTCTAAACTGCTTCTTAATGATCTCCTCTGAGTTTCGGGTTTGACTTTTTAAGTGCTCCACTCCATCATGAAAGATCTCTTTGCAACATTTTAAACCAGCGATGCGGTTTTGTAAACACTTCAGGTTTTGCTCAAGTTCAAGCTTCATCTCCGACACTGCTTCACTGACTGGTCTGAATCTGTGTCCAGCGTGTTTCACTGAATCCCTGCAGATCAGGCACACCGGCTGCTCATGGTCCAGACAGAACAGCTTCAGACTTTCAAAGTGCAAAGAGCAGAAACCCTCCGAGGCTCTCCGGCTCCTCTCCTGCAGAAAGGTGTTGCACAGCCTCTTCAAAGCCAGGTTACATGGTGGGCTTCCACCTGCTGACCTTCTCCGACAAACTGGACATGATGGCTCCCGTCTCCCTCTCCTTAAGTGCAGCAGGCAGGCTTTACAGAAACTGTGGCTGCATGGGAGGAAAACAGGATCCTTGTAGATGTCCAGACAGACGGGACAGAGGAGATCCTCTTCTAACATGGAAGACATCATGTTCCTGAGAAGCACAACAGACAAAAAGCTAATTTATCAGGCCACGTTCACTCTGCAGGTTTTAATGTTCAACTCTGATTTTTTGTAAAATCCAAATTTATTTTGTTCATATTTACAAATACTGTATTTTCTGGATTATAGAGCTTCCTGAATACATCTGCTGGATGTATTCGGAACACAGCCCTTCGTTTCCAACGCCAAACCATGGATTGGCTCACGCCGAGGTTTCGTGCAGCGACTCCATTTCCATCCTGTACTGCCAGATCGATGACCTTCAACTTAAAAGCAGCATCTTTTCTGTTCATGTGGTTTCCATGATGAGGGGGTTTGAGTTTGAAAACATTTCTGCTGCTAGCATGTGCTTGTTCTAAATGACAATTAGCACTTTCTTCTTTGATTTCCAATTTTGACCCCCAATTACTCACTTCCTGCTGAAGAGCCCCCTGGTGGTTGAAGAAAAAGCCACACCGGGTCATCAGGGTGGGAAAAACGTAGCGGCTTATAGTCCGAAAAATACGCTATATGGTATGTAACCTCATATGACCTGAAAGTGTCCCACAGACACAGTAGAGGGCGCAATAACGTCACTCAGAGACAATCTGCTCAGTATTTTGGCAACCGCTATACATGTATGTTTTTGTACATTTTTGTTTTGTTCATTTTAGCAAACTGCCTTGTTTTTAAGAGTCTGTATACACCAGTTTATGATTATCCAACAATTAAACAAAAATCACCTGCCAACATTCCCTGGAGGTTTCCTGAAGCTTTCTGACTTCTCTAAAAGTAGATTGGGAGGATCAAGCTCTATTCCAGTGAAGCCACCTCCCAGTTTTTCCCCATAAAAACTGGGAGGTGGTTTATAACTTTCATTTTAATGAACAGGACAGCTAGAGTACATTTTCCTCACTCTGCTAACTTCTCCTACTACTCTCCATACCAAAGAGAAGTTGCCCCACACTCACCTTTCTTCAAACTTAATGAAATTAGTGTCAAACATTTGTGCAGTAGAAATGAGTTTGCTGCTACCATTTTGAAGATGAATGACTGTTTCTGAAAGTAAATGGTCAAACAGCCCCTACAAAAACAATTTCATTTCAATCAACTGTGCAAACAAGCCACATTCAATTTATATCCATTTATATTTAACAACATTTTTTTGTTGTGCCACAAAAAAATGTTGCATAAATGTACAACAGTTGATTAACACCATTAGCAACAATGCGATATCCTGGAATAAGCCCTGAGCAAAATGGCGGCGCGAATAACAAATCTTCCTGACCTCGGATCAGCTGCAGTTGAGACGGGCTTGTGGTTAATTTCTGACGAGTTCCGACCGACCAGCTCCGACGAGACGCCGCTTCTTGAGACGGAAAAAGTTTCCGTTCAACTTCACAGCTGTTTAATTGTCTCCATTAAGGATCTGCGAGTTGCGCATGCGCGGGTTGGTACTTACAGTGCTAGCAGGTCCTTCCTATTGGTCGAAATTATTTTGGCTTCGAAACGAAATTGGTACCAGAACAAAACTAAAACATAAAAAAAGTTAAGATTATTGCAGCCTTGATTAACTGTTTTAATAAGTAATCAACCTAATTATTTTTTTTAAATATTACATTTAAAGATCAACATGTTTTTCTCTGGACTTTTACCTCTAAAAGACGAGGGAAGTCTGGTTTTATAACTGTGAACCTGAAGCTTTCAACTCAGCTTTTAGTTCAATATGGCCAGAAAATGTGGGACTTACAATAAAAAAATAAAAACTTTCTTCATGTCCTTATATTCCTGTTGCTGTCTGAACTGCGCCTCCTGGTGACGAATTTGAGGAATTGCCCCAATAATAAGAACCGGAATCCATTAATTTACATTTTTGGTATATTCCTGCTAAGAAACAAAGTAAGAAAACAAACAAACCTTTCAAGAATTAAGGTTTTTATTTTCTGTAAGCTGAAAAGACAAACAAAAAAAAAAAAAAACTGGGAAAGTTTTAAACCAACTTTAAAAACTCCTCTTAAAGTTAAAGACATCCTTGTCAAAATGTATTTGCTTTCATACAGAAGTTCTCCATAAGTTGATTTGTTTAATTAGAAGAAGTATTGATAAGAAACTTATGTTTTAAAAGTCGTATCAATTTAGAGTAGTTTACAATTTAAATATAAAACTTGAATCCTGATTTGATGTTTGAGTTTTCAGTCTTAATATGACACCTTTTAGAGCTGAAACTAAATTAACTTATTTATAATTAACGGATGAATTAAACATCAGTGAGAAGAGAAGGGCAGAAAGCCAACAGGATGAAAGAAACAGATCTATTTTTGTCTTCAGACGGACGACGTCAGTCGTCTCCTCCACAGATGGCCTTCAGGCAGTCGCCGTACTCGCCCGACACGTCGGACTGCAGAAAACAAAACAACCATTTTAAAGCAAATAAAAAATTTATATTTATAAATCGGATTGACAGATGAATTTTTCTTCCCATTCTTTAACTGAAACAATCTTCTTTGACCTTTAAGTGTCTAAAGGTCAGTCCATCTTCTCTCCATCAGAGAAACTTTTAATCCTTCAGGAAATCGTCTTCATTAGCAGATTAATAATCTCTAATCTCCTGACTTAACAAAATTATTAATCAATAAATATAACACAGAAGTGAATCAAACCCAGAGACTCTTTGAATAACATTTAACTTGACATAAAGTCGATGTCGTGTTTTGAAGATGAACTCCACTATATGAATCAAACACTGAATGAAGTGGTGAAATTCTGGTGAACGTTTGAGTTCTGGTCCGACTCACCTCGATGTCGGACAGCAGAGAGTGTTCGTAGAGTTTCTTGAACTCTGCTCTGATGTCCAGCAGGTCGATCTCAGACCGGCTCACCATGATCCGGGTCAGAGTGGACTCATCGGTGCCACCGCCCTGAACAGAGACAGAACCAGAACTCTGGAGTTTATAGACGACTGACTAAAACTAAAACCATTGTCGAAAGAATCTTTTGGACTTTGTGGGTGATGACAACAAAACATTTTAGTTAACACGCAAAACGTTGAGTCTGATTGGAAAGCCTCAGTAAATGTTCCTGAAACATGGTGGTGGCAGCATCATGGTGCGGGCTTCCTTTTATTCAGTAGGAACAAGGAAGCAAAACAGAGTTTCTACTAACAAATAAACATCAAAGAAAACCAGAGTTTCAAGTTTGTCTTTATTTTAAAACCTAAGCATTGAAATTAAAGTTGTTTTTTTTAAACAAAAACAATACAAAACATGTATTTAGTGGATATAAAAAGCTAAAAACTAAAACTTTATCCTTTCTGAAATGTGCTAACACGTATAAAAACTGGTTTACCTTCATGCTCTCATGCAGAAGTTCTGCAAAATACGCCGGTAAACTCTTTGCACATTTCACTGCAGAAAGAAAGAATTGTTACAAAAGCAGCATTTTAGTATCAGCAGCAAGTTTTAAATAGTGTCTGAGGGCAACAAGTTGAAAATTTGCTGGCTATAATCTACTCTTTTTTTTTCTTTCCCTTTCTCTCTTCAGTAGCCCTCATACGCTGTTGAAGCTTAAACTCCTAGAGTCGGCACAGGAAAATACATTTTGTTTGTGGTTTTGTGGATGGAAACCAGTTTACCAACGGCCACCAGCAGCTCCTCCAGTTCTCCAGACATTTCTCCTTCAATGCTCTGCTGCAGCGTTTTCCCGCTGATGTTCTTGTATTCGACCAGAGCTGCAGAAAAATGTCCGTCACTTTACATTTGTGATGATCCCGGTTTGGGTTTCCAAACAGAGCCGGTCTTACTCTGCCTGAGCTGAGGTATGCTCCTTTTGCAGAGGATCTCAATGAACTTGGACTCGTCTGTGCCCCACTTCTTCTCCCCGGCTTTGTAAAGTGTCTTAGGGGAAAAATACTGAAGTTCAAAGAAAAAATAGAAACAAATCAATTGTATTTTTTTTGGTTACTTCACCTCGGCGTCTTCCTTCGCTTTTCCTACATCTACAGAGCTGCTGTCGTCCCTCTCACCCTGCAAACAGCAGTTTATCAAAATTAACATAAGTTTATCGACATTTGTCTATGTTACATTTTAAATAGAGCTGTAGACATTAACAAATGGATGATAATGAGCGACTGTCGCCTCACGGCTACTTTAGAAATGAATGGAGAAGAACATTTATGAATTAACATTTAAAACAAAATTACTTTCTTTGAACTTTTCTGCTAATTTGACAGTCCCTCCAACAACGGCATCCATGTTTATATTTCAAGCTTCCTTAGGCATTGTGATTAATCGTGAGTAATCTGATTAAAATAATTGATCAACAGCTCTAGTTATGAGTTAAGTGTGTAAGTTTTTCTAGGTAAGTTTCTTTTTTTTGTTCTAGACCTTTGCCAGAAGAAGAAGCGCTCTGGAAAAATCTCCAGAAACTTCACTCTCCAACTTCTTAATCAGGTCCTTCTCTGTTTCTGCAGAGGAAAAAGATGGAGGCCATAAATCTGTTTTCTGCAACAAAACCCATAAACTAAGATGGAAGATGCTTCTTTACCTTTTAGGTAAACGTCTTTGAGAGCTTTGATTTGCTGCTTGGACCTGGAGGCAAAGATTTCAATCAGGACGGAGTCTTTTGTACCAGCTCCCTGCAGTAAGACACATTTTATACAAATGATGTTGTACAGTAATAAACACAGTTTCATTTCATTTTTAAAGTTTTTGAGCGTACTTTCATGGCTCGGGTGACTTCGTGGCAGTCGTACGCTGCAGGGGGAGTGATGAGCGCCAGCAGCAGCTCCTCAAAGTCTCTGCCCGTGTCGCCTTTCAGGTCTTTCTCCAGCGTCTGAAACGTAAATAGAGGCGACAGATCCAGAGGTTTACTCTGCGTGTTCAGAACCGCACCCATGAAAATAAAGCAAATACAGAAAATAAAGCAAACGAAGCAAACGAAGCACCGTAACGACTGAATAATGGCAGAGAACCTGTGTTTCAGCAGGTCAGAGTTCTGTTACTTTTACTTGGTTATACGTAAATCAATTAATAAATTAAAATACTCAATTAACTTGAATTAATTAATTTAATGATTTACTCAATTAAAATACTCTTCCAAAAAGATACTACAATACCTTTTTGGAAAAAATGTACTTTTAGTAGTATTTTTACTACTTCTTACTTCTTACTTGAGTAATTTTATTATGAAGAATCTTTAAAATGTCTGGATTTTCTACCCACTGAATGAAGAACAAACATGTTTTAACCCCAAATTCACTAGACACAGACATATACCTGCAGTTTATGTTAAAGTTTTTCATCAAAAGAAACTTATTTGGAAAAAAATAGATAGAAATATTTTTTTATTTGGGGTTTCTCCACAATCGTTTATTTATTCCAAGTCCTGTCATCACAGCACCATTCACTCTTTAAATAATAAGAAAAACATATAAAAATTATCTGCTGAACAAATACAATAAGGTCTGAATGTTTTTCTTTTATGATTTAGTGATTATAGATCTGATTATGCCTTAAATTAAAATAAAAAAGCAACAAAATAAATCAAAAATAAGTAAACAATCTGTTCAAAGTGAATATATGAAGCATAAATGTGAAAATTTAGGCTAATAACATTAAAGAACACAACTTATTTTATTATCTTTTTGTCTGTTTCTGGTAAAAGTCACTCCTGTTTATTTTTTTAAAATAAAATTATAATGTGTTTCTAATAAGAAAAGTGATTATAGGAGGTCTTAATATTTAAAAAAATCCTCGTTTATTTCACATTTAACGATTAGAAACACTTCAATTCACAACATTTTTATAGTAATATAGTGATAAAGTGAAGAAAATCTTACTCTGCCGGTGTCTTTTTCATACGCTCTGCAGATTAGCTGCCTCTGATCGTTGCTTCTTTGTGTCAAGATTTCAATCAGGACTTTCTCATTTGTCCCTAAAAAATAAAAATGAAACATGAATCTGTGTTTCTGTTGTATATCTGGAGGCAATTTACATTAAAAGAAGCACAAAAAGCTGTAGATTTGTTTCAATTTCAAAACATCGGCCATCAACGTGAAGTTTGTTTTTAACAAAAATGACCATTTAACCTAATTTTTAAAAATTAAACAGTTTTACACCAATATGTCTTATCGATTATGTAAAAGGTTTTGAAGACGAAAAGCAAACACAAGTTTTCTCCAAAGAAAAAATTAAGAACTAAACTTAACAAATATAGTGTGAAGGGATTTAAAACGTGTACCGAGTCCTTCAATGGCGTCCTTCAGAGCTGCAGCGTCTTTTTCTGCATCAAAGTTTGCTTTAGGCTTGATGGTTCCTCTCTGTTTGCTCTAAAGAAAACATTCAGATTTAACAATTAATTGAAACCCTGCGTAATTTCTCATATAGAAAAATCAAGAGTTGGTCTTACTTCTGCAGCAGAAGATGTCGGCGAATCCACAAGACTTTCCAAATCATCCTGGAAATAAACAGATTTAACATGTAAAACTCTAATGAAAACTTAAAAAATATAAAATAAAAACCTTTCTCACCCACAAAGAAGCCATGATGAATGTAGTTCTTCTGTAAGACATTAGAGACAATCTTAATCTCAGCTAGACATTTAAATACTGCAAAAACATCAAATCTCACCAAGTAATTTTGGTTTAGTTTCACTGTAAATTTCTTAGTACACTTGAATTAAGACAAAATTAACTTCCAAGAAACTTCTCAGCCAGATATAAGAGCTTATTCTAAGTAATTAGTTACTTAATGTTGATGAAATAATGCTAGTTAGTTACAGGATATTTTTTCTAGTCCTTTTCATCAACATTAGGAATTATTAAATTAAAACAAGATCTTATATCTTGCTAAAAAGTTACTTCTAGGTTAGTTTGATCTCATTTCAAGTGTACCAAGATATTTTAATTAGAAACTAATACTTGGTAAGATTTTGTGTTTTTACAGTGCACTAAACAAATCATCAAAGGCATCAGTTCCAATCTGTCATAGATAAAAGATGATTAAAATATGAATGAGATGTAGTGAATTGTCGTACTCTATTGTGTTTTAAAAATGTATTTATATGTGGCGACATTTTCTTCTGCTTTCCAGAACTGGGAACATGCAAATACGTTGCTGTGTAAAATGAGACCAGCTTTGCATTGAAGCAGTGAGTAAAGGCAGACTGGTGGAACTGGAAGAGAAAAATCTGCCTTCTGTACAAACCGGGTACATTAAACCTTCTAATTATGCAAAATAAAGTTCTTAGAAACCAGAAACTTACAACTGAATCAAACAAGCAAAGGAGAAAAACTCACCTTTGTCTCTGGAGTGGAATGTTTCTTTCCACCACACCTAGAAACTCTGAATCTACCTGTAGAGAAAACAGTTGGACACACCTGTTTGGCACAGTCAGACGATGCCTTCAGGGACTGCTCGTAAAATCCAGTTACTAACCAGTTTAACTGGCTAGTACAACCAGTTAAACTCATTTTACGAACCATTCTTTCTTTTAGAAAGTTCTGAAAGAACTTTTAGATTTGTAGTGGAACCAAATGTTACTTGGAAACTTTATGACGGCCATAATAGATAAAAACATAAAATAGCAAAGCATTTCCCAAAAAACAAAACAAAAAAAAAACCCTGAGGATTCTCAGAAATTTTCTAGAAAAAGTCAGAATTGTCCAAGTTTGAAAAATAGAATATGTGTTAGAAAAAACTCAGAAATTTCTGATTTTGAAAAATCAAAATTGGTCAGAAAAAAACTTGAAGTTTTGGATTAATTGACGGTATATTAGGGCAACGATATCAATACTGCAGATATTGAAACAGCAAACATTGGTGTCACAACTTTTGCCCATGAGTATTTCAAGCTTTAAAACTACACAAATTTAAAAAGTGCCAAAGCATAAATAACTTAGTAAATGGACAAAAAACAGATTTTTAATTTTACATTTATTTTATTACGAAAAAAGGCACCAAATACAGGCATCATACTGATATTATTGTGTTTTCCAAAAATTATAGCACCAAAAATATATATTTTTTTCTCCCCAAATCCCCCATTTTCATGTTTTTATAGGCACACATTTGAAAAAGAAGTAGCGTTATTAGATAAATACAAACCAGTGTCAAAAACATCATCAGTGGCTGGGCTGCAATGCAACAAATCAGACGAATGAAACGTAAATGAATGAGGAGAAACAGAATGAGATCTGTGAGTCTTTGGGCCGAACAAAGGCAGGCAGACGCATCATTCTTATAAAAACATGTTTCTTAAAAAGTGATCACTTTCACTCTGACAGTAGTAAGGCTGAAGCAGTCATTTGGGTGAACGGGTTTCCTACAGTCACACTCCGACGCTCTTCGATTGAAATACTTTGGACGATCTGTTCTCAGTCTCATGAGCAAAAATACTGCATGGCACTTAGAAATCGGCAGCTGATTGGATTACAGTACAAGCACGGAAATAAAAAGTGTTGAAAAGAAGAAATTGTGTTCAAAATGGCAGTAAGTACAATTCTTTAACCCCCTTTTACAGCGGATAAACACCAAACTAGTTGATAAAATAAATGGCTTTTTAGTGAGAACAGAGAGCGCTTTATATTAAATTACAACATTAAATATCATAAAAATTAGAGTTGATGAAGGAGAGAGTAGAATAGTTTTGTCCAGGCTACAATAACTCAGCAGATTCAACTTTTCTTTACGATATCAACATGTTAGGTAATAATCCAATTTTGGCGTTTCAAATCATGAATAATTGTGTGGATTTCATTGTATGTGCAATAAATCTGTATAATGTTTCACATTCTGAAATGAGAATGAAAATAAAAATATTCAATTTTAACATTTTTGGAGATTAAACTATTTAGTTTTTTCCCTCATTTTTATTTAGCTTACTTTATATTTTCAGTTTATAAAAACTTATAGGGGGGCTTTATTAGTTATTTTATATTATATTTAGAATTAAAACGGCTGGATGTTTTTTTTATTTATTTTTTATTAAGCACTTTGTTTTTAGAAGCCATAGAAACCCAAATGGAAGGTGCAAAATGCATAATTCTGCACAATAGATATAATAAAAAAGAAAATATGTCCTTATTACAGAAATAGATTGTGTTCAAATCATGATAGGTCATACAGGTGAGATATGACCTATCATTAATCCAGTGTAAAACGGGTGTAATCAAGGCTTAAAATGCTTTTTAATTAAAAAAGTCAAAGCTCTTCCATCCTGAAGAAAAGACGAACTGAAGTTGTGACATAATTGCACTTGAAGGCATCATTAAATTTTTATTTGCACTCACTCAGCCTGCAACAAAAGCAGCTTTGTTTGTGCTTTATATTTAAGCAACTTCTGCAGGTGGACAGGTTGTCCAGTTAATTCGCCTGCAGGATGATTGTGTGTGACATACGTGGTAAAGATGCATGAAAGGAGGACATTTTTCCTCGCCTGCCTCTTCGTACAGCAGTGAAATGAAACGATGCAGCAGATAGAAATCGTCAGTGTCTGAGCTACTGTTCACCTTTCGGTGATGAAACCGAGATGAATGTCGATTGAAAAGAGAAATAAAGATGGAAATCAGACGCAGCTGAGCAGTTTGTGGATTCCTGAGGTAGCCCAGTTGGCTGATCGTCACACGTTTCCCTTTTTTTTTTCTCAAAGTGGTATAAAAATACATAAACAAAACATTCCTTTAAGTACAAATTTTCAGTTTAGAAAATACCAATTTTGATGCTGTTTTGTTGTCCTTTGCCAGTAGCTGCGTTTCCATTACAAATGTGTGCAAAACTTTGTCAATATTCTTCTAATTTAAAAAAAAACATTTTGCGATGACAGCGTTTCCATTACATCGAAAACAAAATTAAAATCTCATTTGAGTAAGTTTGTTCACACATGAAGTCATTAAAAACATGCTGCTCAATTATCCTTCAACTACTTCCTGTCATCTTCTTTGTAGTTTTTGCCAGTAGTAACATCTGGCTGTTGATCATATGACTCGCAGTGATGCAAAGAACATGTTTTTGTTATGGTTTTACGAAATACACCGATGTCAATAAGGCTGAAAAAAAAAACCATGAGGAAGACGACGGCAGGATGTAGTTGGGCAGTCATGCGTGGCATGTCTTTTTTCTGATGAATTGTCTCAATAAGAAACTTTTTAATTGCATTTCATATTTAACAGAAACACTGCAACTGCATAATTGTGTTTTTTCGGTATTAGTGGAATATTGACAAAGTTTTGCTCACATTTGTGACAGAAAAGAAGCCAACGGAAACGCAGCGAGTTTTTCAGACCTCGGTGCCGTCGCCGAGGTTGTTGTGGATTTTGACCTCCAGGTTGACCTGCTTCACTTTGCCGTTGGGCTCCTGGTTGCGGTTGATGTTGACGTTCCTCACGATGCAGTGCTTCGTGCCGAAGTTCTTCTCCACGCACTTGTCCATGCACACCTCCACCTTGGTGTTGAGCGGGTACTCCTCGTAGGCCTTCGGAGTCTTCGTCACCTTCTTGACCGACCGCCTGCAGCGGCGGAACAGGAAGCAGGAAGCCAGCAGCGCCAGCACCAGCAGGGTGATGGCGGCCACGCCCCCGCCCACCGAGCTGCCCACGTGGGCGTTGAAGGTGGCGGACGGGCCGGCCTCCAGGCGCAGCGACTTCATGTTGGTGCCGTTCTTCACCTGGTCGCCCTCGTTGTCGTAGATGAGCGACTCGTCGAGCGTCAGACGCCCGCTGCGGTCCACCAGGTCGCGTTTGGAGCGGCTCACCTGATACGTCAGCGAGCGCTGAATCCTGGGGCTGGAGCGCGACTCTGGGCCAATGACGTAGATCACCTGCAGGTACCACTGGTGGCCCGCCTCCACCTGTCAGTCAGACAGGTAATTTATTAATTAGTAATTTACTTATTAGTTTATTTAGCTCTAATAGTATGAGAATAAACTCACACTATTATCAGAATAAAGTAGAAAAATTGAAAGACAGTCACATAACCATAAAAAAGTAAAATAATACAAGAATAAGGTTGTAATATTATCAGAATAAACTCACCAGAGAAAGTAGCAATAATAAAAGAATAAAATCATAATGAAGGACATTAATAATACTCCCAATGCTACTAAATTATAGTAGTATTAATATGATATCGTATAGTTATATAGTAATATTACCAAAATAAAGTAATAAAAACAAGAATAAAGTTGTAAAAAAAAACTTTACTTTGCTATCACTGAGTTTATGCTTGTAATATTATGACTTTATTTTCATATTTTACAACTCTATCCTTACAAAAGTCATAATAATGAAAAAATAAACTAATTTTACCAAAATAAAATTGTAATAATACAACACTATTTTGGTAAAACAAAGTTGTAATATTAAACATGTGATTTTATTCTCATATTTTTCTGACTCTATTTTTTACAAAAGTCATAATATAATGAAAATAAACTTATATTACCAGAATAAAGTAGTAAGATTAAAGTCACTATTAATATTACTAGAATGAAGTGACATTTCTGTGAAAGTGAAAATTTATTTAATTTATTTCAAAGAAAGAATCAAATGGATTTATCAGATCATTTTCTTGTAATTTTACAATTTTCTTCTGCTAATATTATGACTACATTCTCGAATTTTTTCTTATAATAAGAAAATACTCTAAACAAAACAAACTGTTCTGTACAAACAGGAATTCACTCACCTTGTAAAGAGCGTCGACCTTCATGGTGAAGCCGTCGACGCCCGGCATGGCCGCCATGGCCTGCAGCTCTGGGACGTCGGAGGCAAAATCGGCCTCGAACGGAACGTCGTGAAAAAACTTGTGGCATACGTCCGGCTGTTTACGATCCTGAAACACATTCAGAGCAGATCAAAACAGAATAATAAACATTTTAAAACTAAACTGGTCGCTTTGATTTTTAAATCAGTGGCACTCTCAGAAAATGTCAAGAGCCATGGGCACCTTGGTCCCCCCACTTGGGGACGCCAGTGTTTCAAACTCAAACGTAAATACATGGTTTTCATTTAAACTCAAACGTAAATACCTCATTTTCAATATCAAAAACTAAGAGAACTACAGAAGAAAACCTTATGGTAGTTAGAGTCAATGTTCCCTCTAATTGTTCATGTGTCTGGGCGTACACACAAGCTTCCTGGGCACACTGAGGACCACTGTGAGCATCATCAGTGTGCACGGCGTGGCCACGCACAAGTATCATAAATCTGGGATCATAGAAAGTTGCATGGCTTATTAAAAAAATCAAATTACATCAGCAATTGTCTGCTTATCCATAGTCAAAAGTCTGAACTCAACATTTCAATATCAAATGCAGACCATTCCTTTCATTTGATTTGATTCCATTTGGTCTTAGAAGAAGTGCATTTCTTTTTTTTTAAACTTTGGCTTGGTGAGTGAATGTCCCACGTAGACATGATAAGGTGATGGTTTTCACGTTTCTTAACTCTACCGCACTATTCTCACCTGCACGGCGCATATGACCAAGGCACGTAACCCACGTACACACAGCCAATCAGCATTCGCTGATTGGCTGCGTAGCGAAAGTGAACCGTATCGTATCATTGGCTGGATTCCTGTCATTCACTGAGTTCGATTGCAAAGTGGTACGGAAAACATTTTTTATTGGTCCATAGTCAAAACTGATGTCTGAGCTCAATGTCCACTTTACGTTGGACTTTATTTTATGCGCTACATAGATTTTCTTGTGTGCTGAGAATATGTGAGCAGTGCGCGATTGCGCAGGCGCGCAGCTTAGAGGGAACGTTGGTTAGAGTATCACCTGGATGACAAACCAATGTCAAACCCAGTTTGTCCAGTGTGAACTGGTATGGAAAGCTGTTAAACTGGAAAGTTTTCTTTGAGCATTTTGCTGTGAAAGAAAATCAGGATGCCTTGAAATAATATTAGCAGAAGACTTACAGAAAAACAAATTACAAAAAAATATTATGCATGAGAAAAATACCCAGAAAACTAGCACCAGCCTCAGGAAGCTGCCGACCATCATGTTGTTGATTTTTTTTTCTTTGGGCCAAAGCAGATTTTGTTGTACTTCCGTACAATGACAACAAAGGCTGATTCTGAATACTTCAAAGTAATATTGTTATATATTTAAATTGTCAAAGAAGGGCAGAGTTCTCAAAATTGTACTCATGTAAAAGCAATGTAAAAAAATGACATCATGAGATGAAACAACATATAAAGTTAAGCAGCAATTTTGTATTTAAATGACAATAATTCATATAAGTAGCAAAAAATAACAAAAGCAGGGAAAAAAATCTGATTCTTTCATTAAAAAACTTCGGAATATTTAACATAAACTGCAGGTGTGTTTCTGTGTCTGGTGAATTTTTGTTTAAAACATGATTGTTTTTCATTCAGTGAAGGAAATAATCCAGACATTTTACTCCAGTAATAGTGGAGATAATTCATAATAAAATGACTCAAGTAAAATTGAAAAGTACAGCGTAGTAAAAATATTTGTAAAAGTAATTTTTTCCCCCCAAAAGTTACTCAAGTAAATGTAATTGAGTAAATGTAACTAGACACTAAACAATAACTTTCAGAGAGATGTGTCACAGTGAGTCAAGTAGGTGAAAAAAATGTATAAAAAAAAAAATAATAAAAAAACAATAAACCAAAAATATTCATAAAAACCAAACAGATTAAATAAAAGTTTGTTTACCAGCAGCAGGAAGCGATGTTTGAGATGTTTGTTGGGTTGGATGCAGCCGTACTGCGGCCCCTCGTTGTACAGGGTCCCAGTGGGATCGAAGAAGGGAACGTAGCCGTCCCGCCCCGTGCACAGGTAAACCTTCTCCAGCTGCAGCTTGTATGCTGCGTTCAGGTTCTGCTCCGGGTTCCACAGCACTCTGCCGTACAGAGTCTGACCTGCAGGGGGCAGCGAGTGGACCAGAGAGGAGTTAAACGGTTTAAATAAGCTGTGATAAAACAAACACTTCCAGTGAGGAGATTTTTATTTTTTTTGTATTTAATTGGAATTGTAAATAGACTCGTACTTTATTGATTCCAACAGGTTCAATAATATATATGGGTTTAGACATGTGATCAATATTAATATAGAATAGATCTCAATATTGAATGCATGGAATATTCATTGAACTCCGATCCAGAACCGCACAGCATTCTGGGGGATGAAGGCAGAGCAAACCCTTTAGCTAACTGAGCAAAGCTGGTGGAATCAACTAACTCGCTCACTTTTTGGTTACCTAGCAACAACCTGTTGAGTAACTGGCGCAGCAGCAGTTCAATATTTCTCCACCGTGCATCTTAACTTATTTACACTGCTTCTGAGAAGATAAATAAATCTAATGTATGCGCACATCTACAATAACCACATACAGGTAAAAATAGAGTTTCTCATGAAGACGCCATAAGTTTTAACTTCTTATCAGAAAAGAAAAACTTCAGACTTTTTTTATAACTCAATTACTGTCAAATTGACAGCTTTGGCCCAATTAAATAATTTCTGGATGATGTGATTTAAATATTCAGTGACAGCTATAAAATTAAGATATTTATCAGATCCTATTTATATTACAAAATATGAAAAATGTGGAATAGAATGAAGAATAATTTTTGACTCCTACCCATGGAGAAGGCTCCCTTGTAATCCATCTCAGCCATGGAGACGTCGGCGGAGGCCGGATCCAGCAGGAAAACCTTCTCATTGTTGCACAGCTGGAACTCCGTGTTGAGGGAGTAAACAACCGGAACGGGCCGGTTGGTCTGCTGGAAGGCGATCGGAACCAGGAACCTGTTGGGAGTAGAAAAAAGTGTTCAGGATACAACTGAACACAGGGGTTCTGCAGGTTTCACCAGCGCAAATTAAAGGCTTTTTTTTTAAAAAAGACCATTGTGAATTAAATTTAAGACCTGTATCATCAAGAAAATTGTATATTTTACATCAGAATAGTGCCAAGTTTTTTATATGGGTCAACAACAGACCCATATAACAGACAACAGATGTTCGTGGCGAAGACAAACATCTAGCTAACTGGTGACAAATTCACACTTTCACTTGATTTAAAAGATAGCTAGCAAGTACATATTAGTAGCTAGTTAGCGGTAGCCTCAACTGGCTCAATTCACACAATGAAATGGCGATACATTTACACTTTCTCATGACAGACTCATAAAAAGCGAGTTAGCTGTTAACATAAGGGTTTATTATCAGCTAGTCAAGGCTAGCTCAACCACCTCAAGTCACACAAGGATGTGGCAATAAATTTACACTTTCTCAAGATAAGTGCAAAAAAAACTAAGCTACCCGGTTAGTAAGGATATATTAGCAGCTAGTCAGCAGTAACTCAACTGCCTCAAGTCACAGAACAGATTGAAGATGTCTGTGCTTGATATAAAAGTCCAGCAAGAAAAATTAATTACATAGAATATGCAAAATTAAATAACTGACCAAATTTAAGACACACGATTAACGATTTTAAAGACCATCTTACATTCCTTCATGGATTTAAGACATTTTAAGGCCTTCATTTTAGAACCATAAATTTGGGACTTTTAAAGATCTGTGGGCCGTACTTCTCTGGAGCGTGAGCCGTGCAGGACAGAGGTTTATCTCCCGGGTCAATCCAGGGCTGGGTCGGCTGAACGGTGCACGGGATCAAGAAGACGGTGTACTCCCCAGAGTAGTCCTTCCTGCAGAATATGTAAAGAATATTAGATGCTCACAAAGGAATCTATATGAGAAAATCTACAGAGACGAACGTGAAGCTAGTTAAGTCAATCAAAAAATGTTAAAAACATCCTAAGAGAAGATGACAGATATGCTTATCCCACATATACACTGCAAAAATACAAAATCTTACCTAGTATTTGGTCTAGTTTTTAGAGCGAGGACAATAGAAACGAGACAGATTAGGTAAAATGTTCCCACCTGCTGTAGGAGCTGGTGGCCCTCCACAGCTGATACGGCGAGTCGAAGGTCTGTGCGCTCCACAGAAGCTGCATGTCGAACTCGATGCCCCCCAGGTGGTCTGGGGCCATCAGGCGAGATTTGTGACCCGGCAGAGTGTGGTGATCCAGAACAAACTGACCTGAAGGAAAGCAAACGGCAGGAAAAAATGCTTTTAAGACTTTCGCTAAAAAACACCAGCAGCTTTCATTTAATACATGTTTTTAAAATTTCCTTTTAATTACACATTGAAAGAATAAAAGATGAAAGAATTAGAAATCCAGTAATACAAACACATTGTATAATTATGAAATTTGGTACATATCACAACCAACAAAAACGTCTCTTCAAGCCATAGCCCAAAACCAACAGAAAGTCAGCCATTTTGTCTCTTTTACCTACATTGTAACTGCGTGAATTTTTCCTATTTGGACATGGAAACTTCAAAATCACTCAGTATAGTGTTGAGATGTTGGACAGCAAAAGTTATCAAAAGCTTTTTGCTGCACCAAGCCTCAAAATATGACCATTCACCAAAAAAGGTGGAATAAATTCCCCATCTAGTTTCACAGCTGTATGAGACAATCTTTGTGACCCAGAAATGTTTAATGTTTAATATATTTTCATGGTAAATTGGTGACATTACCATTAGCCCGCCCCCTTAAGTCACTTATTTTACTGTTGGTTGTCTTTCTTTTACACTGTGAAGAATTTTGTAGCAAAAGTTGAAAGGTCAAATTTCAGCACACCCTTTAAGATTTCCAGCCCTACTTGTAATAATATGAACTAAAGATGATTTGGAAAATTTGGCAAAAGCGCCACCTAGTGGGAGAACGCAGGAAAGGTGGGAGAGCGATGATGTCAAGGACGGGGTGGCACCGTCCAATGCTGCATGAAAGTTTAACTCATTTCTATGCTCAAAGCATAGAATTAGACGAAACAGATCTGCCCTTATTGATCAGGCACATTGTTACTGATACCAAAGATGAAATTATTTTCAATAACTGAAAATACAGATATTACTATCGGATCGCTGCATCTCTAAACCTGACAATCCCAAAAGACATAAAACATATTTTTACCACTTCATCACATGTTTATGTTTCTCTTAGTTAGGAAGATTTTGTAGGAGAAAATATAGAACGGTAATCTGAGCTGCTTTGCAGAGTGTTTCTCTGTTGCTGTGAACCGACCTCTGAATTTGGCGTGAGTTTTGAACTCAATCACAAGACGGCCGTCCTCTCTGATAAAGATCCTGATGATCTGCAGTCTGGCTGAAAGGACGCTGTCAGTCTGGATCCCTGCAGACAGGAAAACAACAGAAGTTAAGAACCAAGGTCCAACCCTTATCACAGTAACTTCTCTCTCAGTTATCTGTCCTTAAATGGTTTCATTTCCATTCCGGAGGCTGAGGCATGAAGAGAATTGATCAGGAGTGATTTTTTTTTTGCTGCGTTAAGTCCTGACCTGTCCTCCAGAGCACTGTATCGTAGAAGAAGGAGAACTCCATCTCGGTGTGATGCTCCAGAGAGGCCCAGCCTCTAGGCGCCGTCACGTAGATGTAGGAAACATAGAGAGGAACCTGCACAGTCAGGAAGGATTGAGCCGAGTCCCGAACCTGAAAAAACAAACAAAAAACAGACAAAAAAAAATGTGTCTTTTAATTCTGTTTCTCCACTTCCAGGCTATGAGCTCATGTCCAGGGTTTCTACACTGTCTAAGAAAGTTTGGAATTTGATTTAAAGGTGACCTGTCATGTTTCCTTGAGCATGTAAGGATAGCTCTATAACATTTACAAATTTTTTACAACAAAGTCATTTTTATATAATGGGTCTTTAGTCTGTTTTAGGGAATCTTGTCAGTGCTTGGGCTGTTTTTGGAAACAGAAGAGACACAAATAAAGGTACAGAAATATGTACTTTTGCAAAATTCGTCCCCTTTTGAACACTTTCCCACTCTGAATAAGAAAGGAAGAAGAAAACAGAGTCCACCGTCCTTCCATTTATCCATGAATTGAACTGACTGAGCAAAATGAAGTTGTGTTGTTTTTAGATGTTTGGTGAAGCTGAGAAGCTATTGGTGTATTTTAGTGAGCTGTACTGGTACTGAGTTATCCAATAAATTTGTAATTCAGTACATTTATGTCCAGATTTTAAAAAAGAAATAGAGATTTCAGACCAATTCAGCTATGTTTTCCTTTATTGGGTCGGTAGTAAACCTCAGATATCTGTACCGGTCCATCCCTAACCCTACATCTAGGACAAAGTGAGCCACCTGGAAATCAGCGGTGACGGAGCCGCCGCAGACGTCGATGAGCTCGGTCATGTCGTAGTAGGCGTCAAAGGTCCAGATGCAGCTCTTCAGGTTCAGGTGCTTGTAGAGCTGGATGCTCTTGGCCTCTCGGACGTTGGGGTTAAACTGGTAGGGGCGGTCATAGCCTGGACCGAGAGAGATGCTGTCGTAGGAAACGTCTTCCAGGAAGCCAGACTCTGTGGAAGAACAGCGATTCTGCTTTAAACCACAGAATTAGGAGGGAAGATGGTACATTTTAACAAATTAAACTGCCTCTAAACAGGTTTTGTTTTTTCCACAGTAAAATTCAAGTAAATATTCTTCAAGGAAAGTGAGTAAAAAAAAAATACAAACACTGCAAAGTATTTCTGGCTGTGTCTGCAGTGCATTTATCTTAGTATTAAGACAAAACTAACTTGCAGGTAATTTTTCAGCAAGTTTTAGGTCAATAATTTCTTAAAA
The DNA here is from genome assembly GCF_027474105.1 of Poeciliopsis prolifica. Lineage (NCBI taxonomy): Eukaryota > Metazoa > Chordata > Actinopteri > Cyprinodontiformes > Poeciliidae > Poeciliopsis > Poeciliopsis prolifica. The sequence continues at coordinate 9,244,376 of NW_026562389.1, read as the reverse complement.
TTGGGAAAGAAGTACTGGTTCTATTGGCAGACAGTTTTTCCTTGTTTTAAGTGAAATAATCTTCAAATGTAATCCATATTATTTCATCAATATTACAGATTTACTGAAAACAAGTAAATAGATTTTCCAAAAATGTTACTTGTAATTTAGTTTAGTCTTATTTCAAGTGTATTAAGATATTTTTACTGGACATTAAACCACAAATACTTGGTAAGATTTTGTGTTTTTACAGTGAATTAACTAAAGATAGTTTGAAATGATTATTTTATTTAATTTATATAATGATCAACAGCATTCCTTTATTTTTAATAAACAATCTGTTTTTATTTTATTTTTACTTTTCAATTCTTGGATCATAATATCTACATTTATTATAATGAACCACATACATACAACTCAGGTTAAACAAGAATGAATAAATATTTCACGTTCGACAGCCTGTGTGGCTTTTTCTTCTGTCTAAATGTGTTTTGTTTGTGAAAATGAAAATGGAGTATATAAATTCATAAAAAATAAGATGAAGTGGAACTATAACAGGTGTAGCAAAATAATATACTGAGTCAATAAATCTTGGTTACGATATGCAAACTACAGTCAGGCGGCATTCTTTTTTAATGTTTAGAAATCAAGGACTTTCCACACCTTGAAAACACCTGATTAATAATTTTTCTGAAGCGTGTCTGACTGACCAGAAATGCCCTGCAGCTCTTTGATGGTGACCAGGTTGGAGCAGACGTGCTGCTGCCTGTAGATTGACTCCGACAGCAGGAAGTGCAGGTTGTGCAGCGGCATGGTGGACACAAGCGGCAGCATGCCGTCCTGATGTGGGATTTGGACTGAGATGTGGATGCTGAACATGGAGGAAAATCAAGAGAAAACAAAGCAGAACAGTGATTTTCTTTTAGAAAAATCAATCATGGAGAAGCTGAATGCTGGTTCTCCAGAACCAGAAGCTCTGAGAGCTCTGGAAGGTTGATGCAACAACAGCAGAGCCATTCAGTGATTTATAAACTAACAACAGTATTTTAAAGTTTATCCTCTGAGCTACAGAGAGCCCGGGTTGGGACTTTAAAACCAAGAGATGTGCTCCATCTTCCTGGTTTTAGTCCGAACAGCAGCAGCAGCGTTCTGGATCAGCTGCAGCTTTCAGACCTGTGAAGACACTGTTGCAGTAATCAATGAGGCTAAAGAGAAACACATGAATGAGTTTCTCTAGATCTTCCTGGTTTATTAATCTTTTAATTCTGGAAATGTTCTTCAAGTGACAGAAGTCCGATTTTGTAATTGTTTTTATGTGGTGCTGAAAGTTAACACCCAGGTTTTAGGCCTGATCTCCAGTTTTCAACTGTAGTAACTAAAGCTGTGTGTTGACTCTCTGTCGTCAGTTTTGTTTCTGTTCAACTGGAAAAAGATGTGATTGGATGGGTTTGTAGTCACCAGGTGACATTGTAACGTCTTATTAGTGAGTACGAACCGGTTGGGGTGCTCTTTGTGCTTCACATCCAGGTATTTAAGCGTGGCGACGAAGGACTGGGCCTGGAAGCCTCTGGCGGTCCCAGTGGTAACAGGGGTGTGGCAGATGGAGCCGTCTGTGCCGATGGTGATGATGTTGCTCCGCAGCGGCGTTCCCAGGTGGCCGGCTTTATCCCGGGCCTGAGCCACACAGCGGACGTGGAAGCGACGGCTGAAGTAAATGCTGTCCAGAACCTGAGGGGAACAAAACAAAGAAGGTTTAAGAGAAACAATGGAGACCTTCTAGTCCTCCTGATCACTCCAACATCCTCCTAAGTAGCTGTCAAACCAGAGCCTAAATACCTTCGAATGGGATGTTAGCTCTTTAATCCTGAAACTGTTCTTCAGGTAATAGAAGGCTGACTTTGTTATGTCTGTGGAAGTTGTTTGTTCCATAAAAACTGAACAATAAATAAGACATCTGAAGCTCTATTATGATTTCAGAAACTGACCTGGATCGAAACCTTATTTTTGACTAAGCGCAGTAAACCATCCGGCCTCACCTTGTGGTTGACGCTGGTGTACGGCGTTGTGTCCGTCACCGTCTCAAATGGAGAGCGCGCTCCGCTGGAGTCGGTGGGAGCCGCCACCTCCCAGGAGAAGTGAACCTGTGTCTGGTTGATTCCCGCCTCCTCACAGTGCTCCTTCATCACGGAGTACTTCGGGTAGTGTGGGTCACAGGGGGTCACACAGACCAGAGGGTAGCCAGGAGAGGGAGTTTTCTTGCTGCCTTCTTTGGTCACTTCCTGGACGTGATTATAGTCGGCCAGTGAAACCACCTGAGGAGGCGGGAAGACTCGTTTTAATGCTGCGACATTGGAAATGTGTTAAAGAGCTTACGCTAAAAATTCACATTTTTATGTTTTTGTACCTCCATTGGGTCTTGAATTATTAAAACAACCCAAGCACTTAAAAAAAACACCCTGCCTTTTTCTTGGCAATAAGTGAATGTTTTTTGGTGTCTGTTTCTTTCATTAGATCGTTAGCAGCACTAAGTGCCTGGGGGTTCACATTAAAACAACCTCAGCTGGACACCTCATATCACTTCACTGGTAAAAAAGGCACAGCAGCGCCTGCACTTTCTGAGATGAATGAGAAGGGCTACTCTCCCACCTCCCATCCTCTCCACCTCCTACAGAGGAACCATTGAGAGCCTGCTGACCAGCAGCATCTCCATCTGTTCTGGGAGCTGCAAGGCCTCAGACTGGAAGTCTCTGGGAAGAGAGGTGAAGGCAGCGGAGGGGGATCATTGGGCCTCCACTCCCCCCAATCCATCCTCTCTGACTCCACCCATCCCCTCCATGGTCTGTTCATCCGGTTGGCAGGAGATTTCGTAGCATCCGCTGCAGAACAGCCAGACTCAGAAATAGCTGTCTCCCACAGGCCATCAGACTGCTCAACAATCCCATCACTAAAACCGTCTAAGGCTGCTTGAAAATATTAAGTTATATATATTTAGCAACACATCACTATTTGTTTATTTTGTAATTAATGGCACACTTGTGTTTCCATGTGTGCTCCGGTAACCAAGTGATATTTCATTACTAAATTTACTTATGTTTCTTTGAGCAATGACAATAAAGTAAGTCTAAGTCTGTTTCAAAAACTACCAGACTTCCAGTTACCTATCAAATCAATCAAATTTTATTTGTATAGCACATTTCAGCAAGGCATTTCAAAGTGCTTCACATCGCTTACAGCAATCCCAGAAGCCCAGCCCTGTGACCGAGCAACCCATGCAGCGATCCAGCGCATTTGGTTTTACCGCTGTATGCGCTGTACAATGGCTGCTGGAAGAGATGCTTCTAAGAGGTTTTTCTTACTATAGGCGGGGCGGGGAGGATGAGGCTGCCTGCAGCCTCCTGGTCCAGAATCGTCACCGTCGCTGTGGTGATTTCACCGAGCACGGCCTCCACCGGATCATCAGGACCAAGGACCAGGGAGAAGGATTCATGCCACTCTCGGTCTTCATTAGACAGAATCTCCACCTTGAACATGAGGTGGTCCATTCCTTTAAAGCAACAAATAGCGTCAGCGATATTTAATCACACCCTGGAAGCTACATCAGAGCTTCTCTGCACTCACCAGGCGTGAACTTCAGGACCCGACTGTTGGGATTGTAGTCCACTCCAGACTGGGCCGATCCATCCCTGGTGCTGCAGCGGATCTTGGAGGTTCGGTCCAGGTCTCCGTGGCGGATCACCTTGATGTTGAGCGCCTCCACGCCGTCTGGACCGGGAGGCTCTCTGACCTGGTAGGACGCCTGTTCAAACTCGATGGTGGGAGCTGGAGGAGCAGAAGTCGGTCTAATTTAGTGGTTCACTAATCGATTAATCGTAATTAATTTGATTAATCGTTTGAGTGTATTCAGGGTGCGTTTACCATCCTCATCATTAGTGATGGTGATCGTCACGATGTCATTGGCTCCAATCATTGCACCGCTCCAGTGGTCACCCTGCGGCGTTCCAAGATGGAGCTGGAATTCCTCCTCAGGCTCGAAAACAGAGTCGTCGTTGATGTGAACCGTGCAGTTCTTCACCTGATGGACCAATGAAGAGTTAATCCCACACACACAACAAACAGGATTTGACACGATGTCTGGGTCAACACGTTACCTTCTCTCCTTTGAGGAAAGTGATTCGGGATTCATCAGCGTTCCTCCTCTCCACAAAGTCATCCATCACCATGGCAGACATGGTCCGAGTGAAACACCGCACTGACGACTTGAAGGACAGGTCTCCGGTCCGGATGACGGGGACATGGAGGACGGTGTCTTTCTCCTTCACGGTGTACGAGGTTTTGTCAAACTGCATGGTGGGAACTGAGAGAAGCAGCTGGTTTTAGTGATGAATCAACCCAAAGTAACACGGTGCGGATGCTTCGGTACGTACTGTCCTGGAAGGTGTCGGTGATGACGATGTTGGCTTCGTAGGGTTCCTGAAGCACCGCCCCCTGCGGAGAACTGAGGAAGATAATGAAGGACTCCGGACCTTCAATGGACGGGTTCTGAATGTCGTCCATGATGGTCAAACTGCAGGTCTAAAAAACAAAAACCAGGTTTGGAAATGATTGGAGTTGGGTGGTAACTAGTTACATTTACTTGTTACTTTACTTGAGTAATGTTATTATAAAGTATTTCTACTCTTACTAGAGTAAAACTTCTGGATTTTCTACCCACTGATTGAAGAACAAACAGGTTTTAACCAAAAATTCACCAGATACAGGCACATTTGTTGTTACTTGTATGTATTATTGCCATTCTGGTCTTTAAAATATCAACTTATCAAACTATCATTAAAAATTACATCTTCATGGACCAACATATAAAGTTAAGTGGAAATTTAGGTGTTTTACGGACCACAATGGCAATATTTCATACAATAACAGCAGCAAAATCAGACAAAAGAAAGTTTTTCTAATTCAATTTCTTTCAATAAAACTAGTTACTCCCCAACTCTGACCACCACCAGGAGGTGAGGTGTGTTTTGGTACCTCCTCAGTCTTCCCAGGTTTGAACTCCACCTTCTTGGAGCTGGGGATGTAGTCGACTCCTGGAATGGCTGATGGCGGGTCCAGAGGTCTGGTAGCGCACCACACAGACGTCACAGAGGACAAGTCGCTTCCCTGGCGCAACACCGGTATCTCTATGGTTCCTGGAGAGAAGAGATCCCGGCAAACCCGCGTCAAAAACACAACCAGAGAAACCAATCGGATTCATCCGGATGTGGGAATGAGGTTCACACCAGCATCTTCACTGAACGTAAAGGTCGCATTTCCAAGCGTCACAGTCGACGCATCGTTGGGTCCGTCGATGACGACCTTGGCCGACGACACGTGGCCCGTGCGGGCGTTGTCGGAGGCGTCCGACAGCACCAGCTCGAACTCCTCGGACAGTTCGTACTCGCTGTCATCGATGAGCTTCACGTCGCAGGTGGACATGCTGACGCCGGGACCAAAGATGACGCGGTTGTCGCTGCTCATGCCGCGGCTCTTGTAGTCGGAGCCGGACTCCAGGGCGTGGAGGCTGCTGCCCTTCGCCGACTTGGAGACGGTGTAGCAGAGAGCCGACACGGTGCTGGAGGCGTCGCCTGCATGAAAAGGTCCAAGGCAGATCAAACATGGAGGCGACGGAGGCGACAATCTGACAATATCTGTCACTTTACCAGAAAAGACAGAAGCAGATTTATACTTCCTACATTATGGTAGAATGTTTTTTTATTTGTTACTGTATTTAATTTACAGAAAGAATTAACAAGGAAGACATGCAAATATTAAAAAATTTGGTTTGCAAACCAAGTATTTAGTTCCCGAATATATTTAGCTGTTTGTAAATGAAATATGAGCAAAGAATTAAACGTTTAGATGGGAAGTAAATATTTAGCTGTGCAAACTAAATATTAATTTTCCAATTGGTTCCAACTACGCTAGTTGGGATATTTAGTTTTTATTTATTTTGCAAACTACATATTTATTTCCCAACTAAATGTTTACTTCTGAGCTAAATATTTGGCTCCGAATGAAATATCAATTTAACTAAACATTTAGTTCAAAGTTAAATTTATTTTCCAAACTAAACATTTAATTTTTAAATTAAATATTTATTTTCTAAACTAAATATTCAGCTCCAATATACAAATTTAGCAAGATGAAATATTTAGTTCCAAATAATATTTTCCAAGATATTCGTTTTTGAAGCTAAACATTTCATTTCAAACTAAATATTAATTTTCAAACCAAGTTGTTTAGCCCAAAATTAAATATTTATTTCCAAGCTAAACATTTTCTGTTCAAACTAATTATTAACTTGATATCTAAACATTTGGCAAGCCGGCTACTTATTTAGCTTGTTATTCTCTTCCACCTGCTCCCCAATTTTCAACTAACATTACAATATCATCTGCAAATGTCGTGAGCCAAAGTGATGTCAACGTACAAAAGCAAAACTCAGTATCCAAAGTTTAAACCACTAGAAGGAAAATCTCCCCAGAAATAATGAGTCGACAGATTTAGCTTCCTGTCTAACTCTGTCAGGGCCGATCTCTGTTTACATTCATCACCAAATCATCAAATCAGTCGTTATTCTTTCTTTCTCTACCTTTCCTCTCGATGGGGGCGCTGAAGAAGCCGCTGCTTTCATTGACGTGATAAGTCTTCTTGTCAAACTGGAGAGTTGGCTCGTCCTCCGTGTCGTTGATGTTGACGACGGCGCGCGTGTTTGCCCCGAGCAGCGCGTACACCGGCATGCTGAGCTCCACATGGAAGCTCTCCATCCCCTCAAACACCTTGTCGTCGTTGATTACTATGGTGCAAACCTTGGTGTCTTCGCGTTCGTCAAACTGGACCTGGAGAACCCGGAAGAGGAGGGTTTTTGAAAAAGGGGTGTCTAAAGCACGGCCTGCGGGCCATTTGTGGCTCTTTAAGTGATTTTTTGTGGCCCTCATCTGCCATTTGAGATTGATACAAACTTTTTATTTCTATTTGGGTGAAATTATTACCAATATAATTTTTTTTGCAGTTAAAAATATTTATGCATTTCTCTTTACAGCCAAACTGTTATAATCAGCAGAACTGAGTGTATTTACAGACTTTTTCTGAAAAACCAACTTTGCTGTACATAAGAGAGTTTTTATTTAATTTATTAAACTTGGCTAAACATAACAAGTGTTTTGAAAGAGAGAAGCTCAAATATTTTTCTGATAACACATTTGCTCAATCAAGCCCAAATAAATTAGAAAACTAAATTAAATATTTTTAATACAGAAAATGTGTAAAATCATTTCAAGTTTTCGATGTACAATGAAAAAAATAACTAATTGTTTGATTAAATATTAATATTTCTATTATTTATTTTTTTGGCCTACGAATACTGTTAACCTGTCAATTTGACCCACAAGAACAAAAAGTGTGACGCTCCTGACGTGGATGTAAATCTGTGAGTTTGGTTCGTTCGACAGCGAACCTGTCCAGCGTATTCCACATAGTCCTGCTGTTCGGGTCGAGTTCCGATGCTGCTGGTGGAAACGGCGCTGCCCTGTTCGGTGCGACAGAGGACGATGGCGTACTGGTTGAGGTTCCCGCTTCGCTTCACCGTCACGGCTACGGTTCCGGCTTTCTCGCTCACGTTGTAGCTGAGGGCAAACCAGAGGGACGGAGACAGTATTTTACATTTTCACTGCAAAAACACAAAATCTTACCAAGTAAATTTGGTTCAGTTTCTAGAGCAGATATCTTAGCGCACTTGAAATGAGAGAAAAACGGCTTCCAGGTGACATTTTAGCAAGACACAGGAGCTTGTTTTAAGCACATAATTCCTTAATATTGATTAAAAAGAACTAGTTCCACTGGCAGATTGTGTCACTTATAACGAACTGATTCCCGGCTTCTGAATGGTTTTCATGGTTTCAATCGAGCAGATTAATTTCTGCAGCCATTATTATTGTTGTTTTTATAAAACTCAACTATAATTATTGCACTTGAATGACTTCAACCTTCTCACAAAAGTTTTAAATTGAACATAACATGAGATTCTTCTTTAAGCTGCTGATAAGATCTCTCAGTTGTGAAATTACAATTCTGAACAAAAATATCAGAAGAAAAAACTCATCACTAATAAATAATGTTTTATTGGCACTGCTGCCACTGGATCTAGTACTTTTTAATCAATTTTTTAGAATTATTCACTTGAAACAAAAATCCTGGCACTTCAAATGTTTGGTGATATTTTGTGTTTTTGGAGCATTTTTGCCTCTTCTCAGTGATGCAGTACCTCTTGTGCTCAAAGCTGATCAGAGACCACTGGATGTGGAAGAGGTTGTCGCTGACCACGTTGGGTTTGCTGTCTTTCACCAGAAACTTGAAGGTGTCCATGGTTTCCTGGATGTTCTCCTGACGCAGCACGTAGCGGATCAGACCCAGATTGATATCAGCTGGAACGCAGAAAGATGAGAAAACTAACAGCTGATCAAGATTTTGGAGTATTTTTAGGTTAAAAAGGAGATGGGAGAGCTTTAAATACACAATCCTGCACCGATAAAGAAGATATCAGAATATTTTTAATTTTGTTTGTGTTTTCTGCTTGAACTCTTGGATTATACCAGTGTGGATAACTTTAGGATCAAACTGAATAAATGTGAGAGTTTGACTCTTATGAGAAAAACAAATAGTTTTATGATTATAGGTTTATTTGTGAAACAATAATAAATGAATGGAAGTCCTTAAAGTTTGAGGAGTGACTAATTTCTGAGGTTGTTGCTTTTAATTTCATGCTTTTACTGGACAGAAAAAGAAACAAAAATATTGTGACTGCTTAACTTCCTAAGCAGATGACTCAAATATCATCTGAAAAATCTGGAAATAGCAGCTAATTTGGCTCCATTTCTTTCTTGGCAGGTATTTCTGGCTTCCTGATGAAGATGGAACTAACTTTGCATTTCCTCCAAAATAATCACTTTATCATTTGCCTCCTCTGGCTTTTTTCCATTACTACCAAGTCCAAATGAGTAAGAAGATCAACACTGGCTGATATTTTCTGCTCACTGATTCCTCCCAAAGGAGGCCGGAGAAAATATAAAACCTTAACTAACGGCAAATGAAGATGCATAAACGCTAAAATGACCTTCAGGACGCTGAGGGCAACACAAACACACACACCGGTGTGTAAATACTTTACACCAGAAATCCTTTTCACCTTATTCACTAACATTTATTCTTGCCCAGAGGAGATTATTTACTCATCGGATGTTTCTTATCATCAGGAGAAGTGCTTTTTTATACTCGGAGCTGAACACTGAGCACATTAAAATGAGTGCTTGGAGTTTCTCTCCGGCCTGAAGGATCAACATCTCATAATAAAAAACAGGCTGAAATTGATTCCAGGCTGCAGCCTGCAGCTGAAAATGACACCAACAGGCTCCGAATAAGAACCCTGCTGATTGAAAGTCAAAATTAACAGGCTAAACATGGGAACCTGGAGGAAAGACGCAGTTGAAGATCATCTAAAGTCCTGATGAGAGGGTTAAACCTCTGTTCATGAAGAGTCACACAGTATAGAAACTGTAAAGTATCAGGACGTCAACTCACAACTCAAACTGACGATGAGTTCACTCTGTGACAGGGAGAAAGGGGCAGCAATAAAACATGAAACTGTAGTAAATCAATGGAGCTTTTATTCTGCAAAAAGTCAAAATATTACCAAGTTTGGCCTATTTTCTAGTTCAAATACCTCAGTACGTTTGAAATAAGACAAAACAAACTTATAAGTAACAAATATGATGTTTTTCAAATAATTCCATAATATTGACAGATTATTTCACTTATATAAAAAAATGTCTTGTTATAAGTTAAATAATCTGCCAGTTAAAATCAATATTAAGAAATTATTTACTTAAATCAGCTCTTATATCTCGCTTAGAAAGCTACTTATTACTTTCTTAGCGAGTCTTGCTGCTTACACTTTAAAAATTATGTAGCTTTATGTTACATAAAGTTTAATCAGTAATACTTTTATAACAAAATTATGTCAGATCATGATTTCTTGGTCTCTAACTCACTAAATTTATGTTAGATGGTTACAATACGTATCTGGTTCATTAAAATGGTTAGAATTGCATTTAAATATCTTCTCTGCTGTGATTAAAATGGAAAAAACAAAATTTTTGCTTTATTTTTGATTGTTAGGAGAGAACAGATTTGAGTCAAACTGGAGGTAGAATGGAATATTCATAAATCAATCAAAGTGGAGACATGAAAACCAGACTTCTCTTTACCTTGTGTGAACGTGGTGACAGGGTTGCCAGGTTTGAGCTTGCTCTCCAGGAATCCGTGTTTGGGCTCTGCTGTGATTTCATACACCAGCTGTCCGTCGTCGGTGTCCGGGTCCATCGTCAGCAGCTCTTTCTTTGTGATTAAATTGGTGGCCTGGTGAACAAATAAGCAGGAATGAATCAGTGAAGGACATTCGTGAAGTTATAAAGACAAAATTAGAATAACTACCGAATACGTTGAAGAAAAGGATGAGCAAAAAGCCATAGAAAGCCGAGAGTGTAAGCATTAGTTGAAAAGCATTAGTAGAGCTTCCTGCACAACAAATGATGTAACCAGAGGTTTCTGGATGATAAGCCAAAAACAAAACTCTTTTTTTTCTAGCAACCATTGCACAGCACATACAACAATCAGAAGGTATTTGAAACGGCTCCTTTTCCAGACACCAAAAAACATGAAACCAGGGGCAAAAAATGTCTCCGGTTGTTCTTAGAAGCAGTTGAGACCCACATGGACATACAAATACCAGCAAAATGTGAATTTTGCATAATAGGTCCCTTTTAATGACATTCCATGTTTCCCCACAACTTCAATTGTTGGCCAAGAAATTGTTGATTTCTTCGGTTTCTGTCAAAGTCTGTTGTCGGTGTCTATTGGAAATAGTTAAACTGAGAAAAACGTTGAAGTTTAATACTTTTGGGAAACTGAGTAAATAAATCATGCTGAAAATTTTTTCAGAAATGTCTGAAAATGTCTTAAAGCTATGAAAAAAAATGCAAGCATTAATATTATTTCCCATATTAATGCAGGTTGGATATGAATTTTTTTAAATGCTGGGGGGAAAGTTTGTATTTGATCTTTAATAAACACTTTCTGGATGAATGTTTTGACATATGTATAAGAATATAACGGCACAAAAGAGCAAAAAGTGATTTTAAAAAAAACCTCTTTGTAGATCAGTGCTGTTATTCATGACCTCGGCTACATGCTGCTATTTACTCGCTAGATATGAGCTTCACACTTCAGCAGCAACATCCTGGTGTGTTTGCATGAGCTACAGCTGAAAAAACACCTCATAATGGCACAAATATGTGCTAACAGGATTTGCTTCCTGCTCAAAAACCAATGAGATGAAGCAGAGGTTTAGCATTTTCATAATTTGCCTAAGTGATGAAACACAGAGGACTTAATTAGCAGCAACACAAACAGCGCAGGCGAGGAATAATTTCACAAAATTGACATTTCAACAGTGTTCAAACAAACAAAAAGTAATGCTGCATAATTGGCTTTACTTGGTGATGAGTTTTTGAAAAACACCTGCAGGTGGGGGAATTAAGTTTTGTTTTGCTCCATATTTATGAGTTAGTAAATGAAAAAAAAAACAAGACTATTTAATTAGTGAGAAATTATTCACACAAAGCTTTGGAGTTGCTCTTTCAGTGATTGTTAGAAACTTTCCTTCCTCATAAAAACATTTCAGTTTTTAAACATTTCAAGGGTGAAACTCACTCTTTGCATCGAAAGCGGTTTTAAAACTTTGTTTTTAGTTTGTTGTACCTTGTTGTTCATGTATTCCAGCCACTGCAATCCCAAGTTGGTGACGATCCGCGGCGTTCCATCGTCAACCGGAAGAATGTCGATTTTAAACTTCTGAGGAGCAGCTGTCACAATCTGGAAAACATAAAAAAAGAAAATACTTTTAAGTATTCGGAAAATATAAAGATATCAAGATGCACAGAATAGAAATGACCCTAATTGTCCCTCATTGGGGAAATTACACAATATTTAAGAAAGTATTTTTATTTCTTTTTCTCATTAAAAGTGTTTAAGAAGCTGTGATTGGGCAGCTGAGCTGCTGAGGAGGCGTTATGCAAATATGCTTCATGTTTGTGTCGTAAAGGAAAAGGAGAAGAAAAAAGAGACAAACCCGTGTTGCTGTAAATAAACGAGTTAAACAGACTTCAAGATTTATAAAGTCTCCTTCAGGTGCAGAGAATCAAAGAGTTTTGATCTTAATCTAATGATTAGTTCCTGAGCTGAGATGAATTTACACACCAGGATTAAAAAAATGCACTGGACACAAAATGAAATTTAATCATTTCATATTTTTACTGTCCTAGAAGTTACTCAAGTAAGAGTAAAGTATTTGACAAAAAGTCCACTCAAGTAACTGATTAAATTAGCAATTATTTGGTAAATATTACATAATCAGAAGGACCAAAATATAAAGTGTAAATTTTTGTATTTTAAGTATAAAACTCATGAAATTTAATCACAAATTGCAGGTTTGTGTTTGGTGAATTTCTGGTTAAAACATGTTTGTTTTTCATTCAGTGGGTAAAAAAATACACAAATTTTACTCACGTAAGAGTAGAAATACCTCAAAATAAAATTACTCAAGTAAAACTAGAAAGTACAGCTTAGTAAAAATACTTCTAAACTTTTCCAAACAAGTTACTCAAGTAAATGTAACTAATTCCTGCCCAACTCTGCTGACACGTGGCGATCGGCAGATCTGGGTAATCCTCACATGAATCACTTGTTATTCAGTTGTGTCTCAGAAGAACAAGAGATTTTACAGCCTGTCATCACGCCAGCATCGACACACGCCACTGAAGGATCCATTCATCCACTTTATACATTATTCATATCATATTTAATAACAAGGCAGCACCGGCGGGAGAGAATCCACCTCGAACATCAGCAGCAGTATCACCAGAAACCAAACGGAGGAGACGCGTGGATGTGGAGGTGAGCGCCGCCCAGGCGATGGAGAGGTAATAAATAAAGCCTGAGAGGTGTTTGTTTGCGTGTGATTGGATGAGGGCAGTACCTGCTGGCTGTCCTTCAGTTTAATCACACACAGACTATTAGTGATGACAGATGGAGCTGGGGCGCGGAGCGAGAGGGACAAGCAGGGGAGTGGATCCCTCCCAGGCTGGCTCATAACTACAACCATAAAGCCGACGTCAACAGCGGCGAATGTTTCCGTCAGAGGTGAGGAATGAAGCGGTGGGAAGAACGGAAGACAAGTGCGATGCTATGTCCGCTTATCAAAGACCTCGGCCATGTTATCGTTTACATCTGGAAACTTTGAGCATGCGCACGAGGCTGGAGGGAAGAAGAAATGAAACCTGGAGATGTAGGTACTAACAATTTAGTACAGTGTGGGAAAAATAATGCAGAAAAACCAATAAAGGAACAACTCAAAACCACCGCTTTTTCTTCCTTTTGTTGCCGTAACAATTGACATATATGTTCAGGATTCAACACACAGAAGAAAAAAAAACTGTTTCAATCAGTTGCAGTTTTATGTTTTTAGGCTTGATGTTTATTTTGCAATTATTAATAATCGATAACATGCCTGAATTATGGTGCCTTAAGCATAAGCTAATTTTCTGCACATGTCCCTAGATGAGCTTCTCTAAACAATACAAGTAAAACCTATAAAGAAGCCAAATGGTAATACTAATTTAAAATAATAAATCATTCTTCTGCTTCTGATTGCAGTCGCATTATGAACAGCCATGTAAAAAAAATTAGAATCAAAACCTGCTGTGAACTTAAGTTCAGAAGATAACTAAAAAAATCTACCTTGGGGTTTCATAGACTTTTAAAATTTTAACAATTTAAAAAGATTCAACGTTTTGTTATATGTTGACTCATACGACAATAGTTCTGATGAAGAATCATGAACGTATGATATGCTAAGAGGAGTTTGAAATTCAGTCAAAACGGTTAAAAATAACTGTGTTTAAAACACTTCCTGCTGAGACGAACATCCACACGTGGAAACTGGCACCGATACAACGAGACGATTAACGGCCTCTTTATGTTGCACTTATTCATGACAAATCTGCATTCGGCTCCGTTTCCCCGAGGCGTCTCTCTGCGTTTATCACATAAATCGACTCTCATCTCGCTTCATGTTTTTAATCTGCTGGTGAATCACACAAGGAAAACTTCTCACTCTGACCTAAATTGTCTCTTTTTTAACATTCAGTTGTGAATCCTTATAGAAAATTTAAAGACTGAAAAACGGAAAAAACATGAAAAGCAACCACTTCACGTAATGGTAGAAAAAAAATCAGAAATTTAGATTGAATTTGTAAAAATTTTTGTTAAAAGCATGTGATTCTTTTCTTTTTTTGACTTTAAATTTGACAGCAAACAAGCCAAAAATAATCAGCAATAAATTGAGCCAATCAAATCACACTTCTTTAATCATTCAAGTGGTGTTGAGTCAAACCATTTTTTTCCTGCAGGTAAAATTTTTCTGATGAATTTTAATACATAAAAATGAATTTAGATAATACCACGGGATAAAACTTGAGGGGTTTTAAAATCTAAAAAAGGTCTGATTCTGACTAAATTTCTTCAATGTTAAATCTAAAAAACCAGTTGAATTTTTTTCACTTCAAAATTAAATAAAAAAATATTTTCAGGTTTTTCTTCCAGCTGAAAAAAAAAACATTTTATGGAGAAAAAACTTTATGGCACCAATTTAGCTCCATAGTCTTTGCATTCCAAGAATATTCCTTAAACAAAGAGTCACAGTTTAGGAAAGCTGCTCCTCTTGGAAAACCCATAAAAAGTTTACAACTACACCGGAACTTTGGAGCCACATAGAGACAGTTACAAAGTCGGCCTTCTGTCACCTGAAGAACATTTCCAGGATTAAAGGATTAATGAACCAGCAAGATCCAGAGAAACTCGTCCATGCTTTTATCTCACATTGATTACACCAACAGTGCCTTCCCTAAAAAAAAGAAATCAATCAGATCCAGAACGCTGCTGCTGGTGTTCTGACTAAAACCAGGAAGACAGAGCACACCAGCTCAGTGTTAAAGTCCTTCCATTGAGAGAATAGACTTGTGTTTTCATGAAGCACTTTGAGCTACCTTGTTGCTGAAATGTGCTATGCAAATAAACTTGATTGGCTGAAACTAGACAAACCAACGAGCCTTCAGACACAAAAACACAACTTTTCAATCATCCAACTCAAATAAAAACACCACACAGAAACACACACCTCCTTGTTGGCCTCCTCCACCATGAAGAAGACGTTGGTGCCGTCGGCCACGGTGAAGGTGAAGCGGTCTTTGAGCGAGTTGGAGCCGTCGTGGTTGTAGCTGATGCGGTTCTGGTAGATGTCATCCATGGTGAAGGTGCCGGTCTGCCGGTAGTGCTGGCCGTTGCTGCTGCGCTCGATGGTCCCGTGGCGGGGAGGCTGGACGACGGTGAAGACGACGAACTCCGCCTCGAGGAGAAAACAGATGTCAACCACTTTGTATTTTTGATTTTCCAGTAGAAAAATTACACCAGGAAGTAGAAGGAACTCCACCAATTCTTGATTTGTTGATATAAAGGGCCACAAATGAGCCTCACTTTGGACACCTCTGATCTAAGCTAAATTAAACTAAATGTTGAAGCAACATAGAGTTTGTAACATTTTAATCCCAAACCATCTGCGTCTGACCTAAAGTAGCCCTGAATTTTGTGAATAGGATTTAGTTTTAATCTGGCTTGGATAGATTTCATTAAAGGAGATTCACTGGTTAATCCCAAAGTCCTCCACAGACACAAAAAAGCTGAATCACATTACTGGTGAGACGTCAAATCACACAAAATCCTCAGCTGACCCCAATAGAGGGTGAGTAAAATAATCACATTAGCAGGGTGTGTAAATAGCGTTAAATGTTAATTATTTTACCTCAGTGTCTGCATCTGTGGCTTTCAGCTCAAACTCGGTGATGGTTTTCCTCACGCCCTCCTGGACTCTCATGCCAGGAACCTGCAGCAGCGGCAGCGAGTCGTCCACCGGCTTTATGGAGATGTAGAAAGTCTGAGCAACCTGCAGGAGAGCAACGCTTTACTAACATCGGACTGCTCCAAACCAGAAGAAGACAAAAACTCTTCTCAGGCAAGAGCAACAAAACGTCAACATATTTTTACTCAAGTGGAAGTAAAAAGTAGCTGCCGAGAAATGAATAAGAGTAAAAAAAGTATTTGGTAAAGAGTCTACCGGATTTCAGACTGTTTGTTGTTGGCCAAAATAAGTTTGCATTTATATTCATTCATCTATTTTACATTTTATTTGACATGCTAAACATATTGTGTATATTTGTATATGAATATATTTTTCATTCCAGTGACTGTTTAAAAAAAACTTGTTTTGTTTATACATATTTGTTTGGACAAATTTTTTAAAAAGTACAAAATATTTAATATGGTTTTTGATATTGTTGTTGAGGTATTTAAAAAATATATCGTGACATAATTTTTTGGTGATATCCAACCCTAGATGGTATTTCCTCTTATCCATTTGGGAGCAAAATTCCAACATTTGTTACATTTTCTGTACTGAGGAGGGGAAAAAACTGTTCCCCTCCTCGCCTGTGGGGGCGCTGAACCAAAAACCGAAAGGAAAACTTTTGAAAAAGACACTGAACAATTACACTAGTCAAAAATCTCCCACACACTGTTAGCTCTAAAGGGCAAACGACGTTCCTCACGTTCTCTTTTCTCCTCATGATTTCCATGAATTTGAATTAACAAGGAAAATTTATGCATGAGGTGAATGTGGATTGAGAAGCTAATGCGCTAATTTATTACCCCTGAGCAGCTTCTGCGGAGTTATATTTGCTGCAGGTCAAGTGAATGACAGGATTAGTGAAACACTGACCATTGCGTTCAGCATGAAAGAGCATTCGATGGAAGAAAATGAGAAAGTTATAGTCGCTGTGATGAAATAGAGCCCAGAAAGAGGCAAAAAGAAAGAGCTGAGTGCGTAGATCAGTGTGTATCCTGCAAAATGGAATTGGCGTTTCTCAAATCAGGCATGTTGCACAAGGAAATACATTTTGGCTAACAATGAATGCATTTGCAGATCAATGAGTTGTAAAAAAAATCTAAATTAAAACCAAAATAGGGAGATCTATTTTATAATAAAATATATGTTCAAACTTGAGACAGAAAGTTGCCTCAATTTAAGATTGATTTTTAAGTTATGAATGTTAACGTGAAATGTTTTATTTTTCATCTGTTTTATCATGTTCCAAAAATTGTCTTTTAAACTTCAAACTAAAAATAATGTGTGAATCACACTGTATTTTAAACAATAAACAAGTTTTTTTTTTACTTAAGCAAAAAACTGAATTGTTTCTACAATCGTTTTCTCTTCCAAATATTATTTTACTTGCACTGTAAAAAAAACAATGTCTCTTAATTAAAGTAAAATACCAGCAGCTGTCGGTATTTCATCGCAAATTAGAGATGTGTTTTTTTTACAGCATTGCTTTAGTAGCTGATAAAGAAAGGACTAGTTTTTATTCGATTAATCATCAGAGTAACTGATAGATTAATTGATTAATAAAATAATTGTTTACAGCCCTAGATGACATAAAAGCAGAACTTTTTCTAAGGTGTGCATTTGTTACATTTGACACATTATGCAAGAAAAAGATACTATAGTCAAACACGGTGGAGGCAGAGTGATGGTTTCAGAGGAAAGAACCTTTTCTCGTCAGCACCTTCCCCTCTTTTACCTCGTTTGTCCCGTCGGACACGGTGAAGGAGAACTGGTCGGCGTGCTTTTCTTCTTCGCTGGTATGGACGTACTGGATGCTGCGAGACGCCAGATCAGCCTGAGTGAAGGAACTGATTCTGGTTCCTGGAGAATAGAAACATTAAAACATCATTAGCGGATTTATTAATTCATGCAAATTGTGTTTGTTTAAACTTACAAGTTTTTCTTCTTCAGATCTACTGATGGTTAATCTCTTTGTCTGCAGAAATCAGACTTTTTAATACAAATATTTTAAGTTTTGTTGATGGTTGTGCAGATAAAAATAAGTTTTTTTTCACAAAACTATTTTACAATTAAAAAGAAAATATAGTATTTCGTAGCCAACAATTACAGAAAACTGTGATTAAAGTCAGAATGTGAGGAAGCATGTATGGAGCCTCTGTTTACAAACAAACCAGATCTGACATTTTTAGTTGATGAATTTGTCTTTTGACGTCTCTGGCTGCAGGACGGATTCACTGACAGAGATCGTTTGGTTATCCTGACATTTCTCATGCACTGAGGCGTCATTCCACTGCAGCCGTCAGCTAGCTGTGCATGTTAGCATGAACATGACAGATTGGCGAGCAGCGATTATCTGGGGGAGCTTGGTGGCTCTGAGGCGAAGTGAAGCTCGGAGAACGGAGGGATCATCATCATGCTGCGGCTGCATCCATTGAGCTCCTGCTGAGAGCTGCAGCTGCACTGAGGCTGAATCTACAAACTCCTCCGATGTGTTAACAACAAATACTTAGATTTTTCTCTTGTAATTTGTGAAAACAGAAGTATTTCTGGTCTGGTTTCACATGCGGATACAATAAGAAAAAAAAAGTACAAATAACTTTTCAGCAAGATGTAAGAGCTTGTCTTAAGTAAATAAATCCTTAATATTGATTGAAAAAAATTGATTGATTTTATGGTGTCAAGTGTCAATATTTGATAGGCACTGTACCCTTGCAACCAAAGGTGAGCTCCGGCACGGACAGCAAGACGAGCGTTTTGCTGTCGACTTACTATTTGGAAACCACTTGCTACTATTTTGTTGGTTGTGCAGGAGACTCCACTTTTGCTTTTCAAAGATGCACGGTTGTATAATTATGCCTCTGTTAGCAGCTATTTTCATGTGTGAGAGTGTGGGGGGATGGTAAGGCAGCTTATTTGGATTTAAATTAACAAGACACAAATAATCAAATTTTCCAAGAAGGATTTTGTGCAAAAAATGTCAAATATTCCTCTCCAAGCCTGTTGTAGGAAGCATAACAGGTCACCTCTAAGTATCCCTCTGCACCTACCGGGGTTGGTAACATGCTCCAGCTGCCCCAGGCTCGTCTGCTTGGTGATCCGGTAGACGAGTTCGCCCGGTTCGCTGTCCTGGTCGCTGGCTGACAGCTGCAGCGTTGTCAGCTTCTTCACCGAGTTTTCATCCAGCACCAAGCCTTTGTTGGCCACCACAGAGGGAGGAAGATGATCCTCTGGAGAGGAAGACAAATGCATGAAAAACATCTCACTGGAGAAAAGTAGTAACCGATCAAGAAGGTAGTTTTAATTTTCTTTTTTATTACTGTTTTTAAATAATGTCTTGCATTTTATTACAAAACTGCATTTTGAAAATTTCCAAACCTTTAAAACACCTCATTTAAATTCAACCATTTTCAAGGACCAGTTTGAACAGAGAACTTTAACAGCAGAAGGAGCAACAAACCCGTTATTAATGTGGAAAAAGGGTAAAAAGTCAAAACAGGTAAAGTGAAAAGGAGAGAGGTGAACAGAAACCCTGCTGACATAAAAAATATAACGGAACAGCGCAGAAAGCTGGCAGAAAATAACAAATGGTGAGGCTGTTGAGCTGCGAGGAAGAGAAAATCTGTGAGGATTCACCGGAAACACAGCAGGTTTCACCCTCAGGAGGAAGAGCTGAAACTCGAGTTTGGAGACCAGGAAGATGAAATCTGAAATATTCAAGTAACTACACTGTAAAAAAGGTATTGTTCGTCGACTTTTAAATGCAAATGTCTTCGTAGTCTTGAAATAAGACAAAACTAACTTACAAGTAACTTTTCAGCAGCTTAAATTATCAGAACTAGTTCCACTGCCAGATTATTTCATTATAACTAGTATTTTTTCATTAATATTAATGAATTATTTACTTTAAAAAAGCTCCTATTTCTATCTTGCAAAATTACTTTGCAAGATTTTGTGTTTTTGCAGTGTACTGCATTGAATTCAATGCAATCCCCAAGTTGCTGTCAAACAACTAACTACAAACAGAAAAGCCAAAGCACAACACAAAAATCAACTCATACTCCTTACAAATGAACACAATAAAATAATTTGCGGCGTTAATTAAATGCATCAGCAGCTCCCAAGTTTAAAAAAAAAGTCCTCTGAGGACGTTTTGTATTCGGTTTGTGTTCCGTGTTGAGCGCAGGACAAAGGCATAAATCTGTAGTAATTGCCCTGTCTTCTCCAACAAATGAAAGAACAGTTCAGCTCTTTCTCGTTTTAGCTGCAGGTGGCGGCGAGCGGAGGAAACCTCACCGAGAACGCTGATGAAGAACGACTGGTCGATCAGTTTGTTGCCCTCGGGATCGACCAGGTTGAACTTGAAAGACAAGCTGCCTCCTTTCTCGCCTTTCTCATGGCTGTACCGCAGCAGGCCTGCAAGAGACGAGAAACAAAATGCGCCCCACCATTGTCATGACAAATCAAAGCATGGCGCTAACTGCTGTGACCACGACACATCATTAAATCACATCTGATTACAGCAAATTCAGCTCGAGCGAGACGAATCAGGAGCGCCGGCTTTACCTGCATCCAACAACTTTGTTTGTTTTTCTGTGTAAACACGAATGAGTGCTGATCATTTTTTACATGCTTTTATTTTGATAACAACAACAAAACAGTTGTATTTCCCAACAGCCATTGTACTGCAGTAAAGCCAGCTGACCAAACATGCTGGAGCTCAGCAGTTAAAGAAATACATCATTTTAAAAATGTATTATTTTACATGCATACTGCTGGTTTTCAGGAGGTGTATTTAATTTTTCCATTCATTCATATTGGCTTCAAGTTTGTTCACTAAATTACAATATTTTGGAAAATGTCACTTTTTTCCACCATTTAGTTTCATTAAACATAGGAAAAAACAAGTTGTTTGTGTCTTTTTAGTAAACTTCTGGTGGCAACAAGTTTACAAAAGCAGAGTGAAAAGTCAAAGCGATTCATTTCTACCACGACTGAATTAAAAATCTTTTTTATTATCTTCAAGATCTTTTCTTTCTACATATTGCATAACTATGATAAAATGAAAAAATTGAACTAAAAAGCAGCATAAAACAGGCTACAGGTGAGGAAACAGAAAACAGTAAAAAGAGACAAATCAGACAGAAAATAAAACTTAAATCTGGCACCTTTGTTGACGTCGTCCTGAGTGAAGCTCTGAACCGGACCTTTGACAGAAACCTTCTCCACGTGGCCGCCGCGGTACAGCTGCAGTTTCCCCGCCGGCGGGTCTTTGGTCAGGATGTAACGCAGCTTCAGGTTGTCCGAGTCGATGTCTGAGCCCTTCAGGTTCTGCTCTGAGAGTTTAGACGAAGTTCCTGCAAAAAAACAGAGCATTCATCAATTTAATCAATTTTTCTCAATGATTAATCGGATAAAAAAATCAACACATTCTGCAGATTTTTAGGAGGTTGAAATATAATCAAAAATACCAAAAAAATTTCTCTTTATAAAATAAGAAAATTAATATTTTATGGCATAAAATACAGAAACCTAGCATTCCTTTAGTGCACGCTTGATTATTTGTAGCAAAGAATGTTTTTGCAGCTAAAAATACTTTAAAAAATTAGTTCAGTTTGTCTTTTTCATGTGTGCAAACATATTTACACTAAAAGCTAGAGAAACAAAAGTTGTGTTTTTGCAGTGTAGTCCTAATGTCTCCCCTCTCACCTGCAGGAAGCTGCAGGCCTCTGTTGACGGTCATTCGCGGCCCCTCGTTCTTCCTGACGTCCATGGTGAACCGCAGCAGGCCCGTCTGGGTCTGCGTGCCGTCGGTGAGGGTGAAGCCCATTTCATCGGCTCCACCGCTGACGGTTTCGGGCATGTAGACCAGCAGCCGGTCCAGAACGTCCTGGTAGGTGAAGGTGGATCCCTGCGTGAGGACGCGCCCGTTTTCCAGTGGCTGAGAGTAGAACTGCCGCCGGCGAAGTTTCCCTGCGGAAACACAGGATTACACAGTTAAAATGTGGAATAATTTCAGTATTGAACTCAGACAATGTCCAAAAACAAACTTAGAATGATTTTTTTTTTTCATTTAGGCCTGGCACATTTGTACGTGCAAGCCTAGCGTTAGCAGGAGAAACGGCTGATTTTTCTTTACCAACAAAACTAAAACAATCTTACAGCTGCTAAAATCTGACACTAATTTGTGAAGAAGAAAGTTGTGCTCAGCGTTGGCTTTATTGATTATTTTTGTCAGTAGTAATTGATGTAGCGCCCCCACAGGTGAGGAGGGGAACAGGTTTTTCAAAAGATTTGTGCCGTTTGACACCATAGAGCTGAAAACGTGACAAATGTTGCAATTTTATTCCCAAATCAAACCAAGACTTTAGCTCATTTTTAACAGGCGAAATAGTAATTTTTCTTTGATCTTTTATTTTATTTAATTCGGCTGCACAGTGGCGCAGTTGGTAGCACTGTTGCCTTGCAGCAAGAAGGTTCTGGGTTCGATTCCCGGCTTGGGGTCTTCCCTGTGCACCATGGGTTCTCTCCTGGTACTCCGGCTTCCTCCCACAGCCCAAAAACATGACTGTCAGGTTAATTGAGTTCTCTAAATTCTCCCTAGGTATGAGTGTGTGTTGTTTGTCCTGTCTGTCTCCGTGTTGCCCTGCGACAGACTGCCGACCTGTCCAGGTGACCCCGCCTGGGTGTAAAGAAAATGGATGGATGGAAATTTCTAATTCTCCACATCATTCATAGAAAAGATCCGTCTTCAAGTCAATAGGCGCACCCTTGCAGCCGGAGAGCGTTCCCCTCTGATAAATCCGTTTGTTTGAGCGGCTCGCTGGAGTGAGGACAATAAAGAGTTAGCCTGTTAAAAAGACAAACTGCCTGGGTTTCGTCATCTTGTATGAAGTCACCGATTCCGGCTCGGTCCCATCAGTCGTCCTCAGCGTCGGTTTTACAGCGCCGTCACACTCGACTTCACGGGCTGTTTTACGGTGCTTTAACTGCAGGCGGGGTGTTATTACAAAATGTTCACACCGGGGTGTGTGTGTGCGTGTGTGTGTGGAGTTTAAGAGAGAGATGGAAGGTGAAACCAGGAAGGCGGCAAATTGAGAAGTTTTTGGTGGAATAATCCAGGAGACGACCGCCATGTATAGATAAGACACTTGAGGATTGACAGGAAAAAACAACAACTCGTCAGTTTCCCACCCAGTTCCAGGATTTTAGGCACTAAAGTTGGTCTGGATGATAAATTGCTGAGTATGTCATCGGTGTCTTGTCTTATGAAGCAATTTCTTTGAGCCCACCAGGCTTTGGCATTGTGGAAAGAAGGAAAACTCATTTTCGGGCGGTGAGAAGAGTCTGCAGAGGTCAGCCAGTTTGAGAGTGTGTGAGGAATGGCTGCAGACGTCGCCGTGTTTGTCTTGTTTTAGGCGATCTGTGTGTCGGAAGCGAGAGTAATGTGTTTATCCCTCTGTGTGCGCGATCTTCTCCATCACATTCAGAATAATTTACAGTAGAAATACCTCGACATAACTGCTGAACTGGTTGTTCAAATGGGACAAACTCCATTTGTATGCTGACTTTTCTTAAAGTCTATTAAGATATTTGCAGTAGAAACGTGACAAAAGTATTTTCTAAAACCTGCCACAGCATTTAAATCCTTTTATATTTTTACGGTTTTCTATGTTGAAATGAAGAAGCGTATTAATAATCTATGTTGTTTATGTCTGCGCTCACCGTAGGTTGGGATCCTGACGACGGTGAAGACGAGTTCGTTTTCCGGCGTGTCGCCGTCGTGAACGCTGAGAGACGAGTTGGTGACGACGACGCCGGAGTTTTCCTCAATGTGGACGCTGCTGACGGAAACCGTCAACTCAGAGTCGATTTTACTCTGCAGGAGAGAAAACATGAGGAGATAAAACCCGGCAGGAAGGAGGGAGAGACGGAGATGAACACACCAGAATCTGAATCATGAATCTGAATCGAAATTCAGATTCAACAATCAGTTTGAGGCTTCCAGATTTTTCACCGTGATTAATTCTGTTTGATTTTAACAGAATTTTACAGGTTATTTTTTGCTCTAAAGATGAAAAAAAAAGCTTTAAAATATTTCCAAATGCTCAAATTTTGTTTTTCCCCTGCAGAAACCGTTTATTGCTGCAAACGTTCACACTGCAGAGTCTAGAAACAGGATTAACCGACTGATTAGGAAGCAGATTAGGTTTCTATGGAAGACGGCAGCGATAGTTAATTTACATTAAGTGTTTCTCAGATTACATTAGATGCATTATAGATTACAATAACTTCCAACATTTCAAGATGTGCAGGTTTGTAGACGATAGCAAGATCTATGATAAAGTGAAAAAGCTTAAAAGATCGGCTAACGCTGCAAAACATTAAACTTTACAAAGTACTTCCATGTAGTTTCTAGTGCAAACACTTGAACTAAGACGAAAATTAACTTGCAAGTAATTTTTCAGCAAAAATTAGGAGCTTCTTTTAAGCAAAATATTTCTTAATGTTGATTTTAAAAAAATTTATAGTTCAATTGGCAGGTTACTAGGCAACGGGCGGAACTCCACAGGCGTTGTAATTTGGGAGCATCAAGTTGATTAGAGAAAGTATTTTTTTCCCCAAAAAAAAAAAAAATAACAATTTTCTTATGTTGTTTACAACCAAAAGCAACATTTTCCTGTAAGTTTGTCTCAGTTGTTGCACTGTGGAAGTTTTCACCTGGATGTCGATCTCCACAGTGAACGTCTCCGTCTGGCTGTATCCGTCGCTGATGTAGAAGCTGAAGAAATCCTGGCTGGCCATTTGCTGGCTGTCCTGGACGTAGAAGACGTGATCAGAAACCAAATCCTCCACAGAGAAAGGAACATCTGGAGTCAAGGCGCGCGCGACGCCCACTGAGCCACCTGCAGCGGCACAAAGCAGAGGCGCAGCTGTCACAGCTGAACTGTAATAACAAGAATTACCGACTGGGAAGCACTTCAACAATACGGTCACCATGTTTACAGGAAGTCCTTATAAGGTCCATCAACACTGCAAAAACATTAAATCTTACCCAGTACTTTTGGTCTAGTTTCTAGTACAAACATCTTAATGCACATGAATTAAGACAAAACTAACTTACAAGTAACTGTTCAGCAAGAAATATTAAATTACTTTAATTTAATAATTTGTTTATATTGAGGAAAAAGCTCTACTGCCATTGGCTGATTATTTCACTTATGATAAAGTATGGTTCCCATGTTATGAATGAATGAATGGATGGATGAATAAAATGAAGGATGAGTGGTTTAACTTTCACTGCACCAGTTTCATCTTTTTGCCCCTCCCCCACCGTTTGCTGATGCCTGCAGGTCTTGAATTAATCTCCATTTCTGTTCCTCTGTTTTCTGTCGTTTTTTTTCTTACTACTCCTCCACAGAGGTCAGAGTGCAAAGCTAATAGCTGTTCAATAATCAAGCATGGCTGCCTCTGTTAAAGCTTCCCTTCCCCTTTGTGGAGCCTTTATCTTGAGCTCCGATACATCCAATGAGTTTCGGGATTTGATTTCATTTCCTCTTCCTTCTCTTACAGAGGTACACTTCTCAGGTCTGTTTTTATCTGAAATCAGCTGTTTAATTCTCTCCTACCTGCTCTTCTCCTGAACAGAGGATAAAACATCAGAACATTTGGTCTACAGCTCTTTTTTCCCCCAGGACATTTAGTCGGGATTGTTTGAATGAGACACAAACATAAACGTGGAAATTATCGTGAGCGACTGGATTTGTTGCTTTGTGCAGCCGGTGAACTGAACTCGCCTCTTTGTGTATTTTCGATGAAGCCGTATTTGGGAGGGCTGGCGAGCCAAACCTGCAGCTCGCTGGACGGCGTTTCCACGTCCGATACTGTGATGTGATTGGTTGACAGCAGAACCCGGCCGCCTTCCTGGACCTGCGGATTCCAGGAAACGAGTCATTCTGACAGAGTCACTTCAGTTACAATGGTGGGAACATTTATGCTAATCCAAAACAGCTTTAGCATTTTGCTAACATTTAGCTTCTCCTAAATGAATGTGTTTTAATAAATTCTAATTTAAGTTTTGTGAACTTTCAGTTGAATAAAATTCTATTTGGGTTATTCTTCAAGTGGAGATTTATATTCATGCTCTTATTTTGAAGTGGGCAAAGTTTGTTTACACGGCAGTTCCACTTCCTCTCCTTTTTCCCCACTAATTACTTTATTTAAAACCAGAAACAGAGGAAGAAAATAAAACATGGACAGAGGAGAACAAGGCATAAACATAAACACATTTATAAAGCATGTAAAATACAATATCAAAACTAAATCCTACAGTTGCGCTCCTTCAAGGTCATATATAATTTAATTCAAGTTAGCGCATTAGCTACAGCTGACTTGTCAATTAATCGTTTAATTTGTGATTTAAATTACAATTTTATTGAAACATTTATAATGTTTTTATCAGTAAAATAGTGACTGGACGATGGAACCGATAGTGAAAACAGTTTGTGGTAAGTTTTAGAGAATAAAGCAAAAAAAGATCCTGCAAAGTCAGGAAACATGCAACTGGAAGTAACAGGAAGACAACAGCAGCTGCTTGCACAGTCCAGTCCTGGTGTGATGCAAAGGCGGGCTGGCAGTCAGAAGGTCGCAGGATCACAAAACAGAAACTCCAGTCGGGAAGCAAATAAAGTTTTCCGACAGCAGACATTAAGTTAAAGGTCAGGGCTTTTAATGAAGACGCAAAGTAAACAGGAATCTACTCACAAAGACCAAGAATGAGTTCAGATTCAGGCAGAAGCAGCAAACAGCCAAATCGTGTTAGACTCAGAGAGTAAATAAGAACGGAAGGAAATGTTCAAGGTTCTGCAGCAGAGAGTTGAGTTAATGTCGCAGACAGAGAGAGTGAAAGGAAGAGCACAGCAAAGCTTTGAGAGATAAAAGTCTCAACTTGAGACCAAAGTTTCTCAGTGAATGATTCGAGTATCAGTGATGATTATTTTCAGTCACTATAAGTAGTACAACTAGATGATAAAACTCTTCAGTCTTAACCAGCCCTTTTTTGAAGGATTATTTTGTTTATAATTAATTATATTTATTGTTTCTGTTGTTTTGTTTATTTATTTTGGATATTTGAAATATATTCTGGTTCTAGTGTTAAATGTTAATTAGAATTTACTGATCTGTGAGTGTTTATTTGTTTAGGGTTGGGTAATAATGCACTGCAAAAACACTAAACATTACCAATTAATTTTGGTCTAGTTCCTGGTGTAAATATCTCAGTACACTTTAAATAAGAATAAAATTAAAAGTTTTTTTTTTTTTTACAAAATATAAGTGCTTGTTTTAAGTCAACAATTTATTGACAATGATGTTAAAGTACTAGTACTATTTGCAAATTATTTCACCTGTAACAAGACATTTTTCCCACATTATAAATCAATATAGCCATGTTTTTTTAATGATTTATCACATGAAGAAGCTCATTCACATCTAATTTTAAAGTAATTTCTTATTTAATGAAAACACAGCAATTGTAAAATTGTGTTTTTGTCAACATTGTCAGAATATTGACACAGATTTTTGCACATTTGTAATGGAAATGCAGTCAGAGTTTCGCTGTCACGCTCTCTGGGAAGCATCTTTGTAAACTAAACAGACGTTTCATTACTTTCCAACTGAGAGTTTACTTCTCAATTAATTGTTGCAGCAATATTTCTTATTTCATCACCTCACCTTGAGGATTAATATAATATTCATGAATGCACTCAGATGTGTTTTCCTCTCCCTCAGGCTGATAACTTTGGTATTACTCACATTTTAAAATAAAAACAATAGCAACAAATTATTTACTTCCCTTCAGAAATCCTGAAAAACTACCAACTGAGATGCTTGTTCTGCTAAAAATGTGAGCAGGTTTTATGACTCAACATTTAATTCTAGTGATACAAACTAAAGTGAATTAAAAAGGAAAAGGGAAAAGAATAAAACAGGAAGCGAGCGCGCCTACCTTGATGCCGCCTTGCACAGTGACCACCGGCGGCTGTCTGGGTGTGGCGGTGATGGTGATTGTGCACATCTGGTTGTCAAGGCGATTGCTGTCTTTGTCGTGAACAACAAAATGGAAGACGTCCGTCACCGGCTGGCTTCCGGTCTCCAGTGACGTGACGTACCTGCACACGGAGCACCGGGTTGGTTTTCATTAGAAAGTTACAAATTGGCCGACATGCAAGAGACAAACATTTTACTGCTTAAAGTGCCATGCAATAACATTCCTTTAGTGTTTTTATCTTACATGCAAAATGTATTTATATTTATTCAGCTTTAGCTTAGCTTCTGCTCTAAATATCTATATTTAAATATCTAAGTTTATAGTCACAGGCTCAGTTTGAGAAAGTAAAAAGTTCAAGTCTCATTTTGTGTCTTTCAGAAACATTAGATTGAAGGAAAATACAAAAAGTTGTACTTTTTCCTCTCCTGGTTTAAGTTAATAATGACTGCAGCGTGAAGAAGCCTTAACGCCATTTTATCGCCTACAATCTGGAATAAACAGCTCATCTCTTCTTTTCAAGAGGTTTCTTTATTAGAGCTTCTTCGGTCCTCGTCAAAACCAGAGATCATTATTATCCCTGTAAAATCTTTTGACTTTAGGATGAGAGCTTCTTGTTTTTTTGATAATGGCTGCTTTGGGTTTTTTAATAGCCTTAAAAATCAGCCTTACTCTTCAGGTAGCGCTGCTTCAGAGGCTTTTATGGGCTTCTGAAGTTGCACTGAAATCCTAATGAGATGCACTCCACGTTGTAAAAAGTATTAACTTTGAAGCTCAGAGGAGCACTTGAGAAAAAGTGGATTTAAACCATTAAAATCCGTCAGTAACTTCATCAATTTTTATGAATACTTTTCATGAATCAGTGACTGCAGCACCTGAATGTCCCTGCCTTACCTGATCCTGTGCAGGTTGACGTCCTCCTGGCTGAAGGAGGAATACTCCCTGAGCTCCTGCGGCTCCTGCTGGGAGGAAGTCCTGGTCAGGACGCCGTACATCGGCACCGACACCAGCTGGATGTGGATCTGGTCATCGAGGGACGTGTTGTCCTGATCACACCAAAACACAGTGGCTCTCAGCTCAGTGGGGTTCAGTTGGGATTTTATGTGACGGAGCTGAACAGTGACGTTCTAAGCATTAAAAACTCCTGTCTTTAAGTACAGACCCCCTAAAATGTAATATTTCCCATCTGGAAAATTCGCAAAAAAGACGATTGTCTTAGAAGCCATCCATAACCGCGCCGCTGAGGTAAAACAGGTGAATAATCAGAATGAAACCTGGAGATGCAGGTATTATCATTTCAGTGCAATGCAAAACAACAAAGGGAGAAATAATGTAGCAAGAACAACAAAAAAATTCACCTTTTTCTTGCTCTTTGTTGGCTATTATATGTTGGTGAGTGGGTCAATTTTTTTTTTAAACTGAACTGAAACTCACCTGGTTCCACAGCACATCTACCCGTTACGGTTGTCATAGTCAAGCTAGCACAGCTGACCCACTTCCCTTCTCCTCAGCACTTTGTTTGAAAGCCTGACGCGTTTGTAAGACCTTTTACCCAGCATGCATCTGTTCCCGCTCACCGTGTAGGCCAGGTGTGAGCGTCTGATGACTGTGCTGCTTTTCTCGCCCACTTCCAGTGACAGCGTCGCCGCCGGGTCGCGCCGCGGCCCGTCGCCCGCCCCGTCCAGCACCGTCACCTGCACCACCGTGGTTGCCATGGAGATGCCGTCACTGACCGAGAAGGACATGGCGTCGTCCTGGGCGGAGAGGCCGGCGTGCCGGTAGAGCAGGACTCTGTGAGTGACGTCGGCGAAGGAGAAAGTGTCGCCTGGAGAGAAAGACGAGAAACGACGTCTTGAAGGGAAAGACGAAAATCGGCTGATACCGAAAAGCTCATGCCGATGTCACCTGCAGTCATAATTAGGACAATGTTGAGTCCTTACAGTAACAAACATTTAATACAATAAAAGGAATAACTGTATACATTTAATTTCAGTACTTTTGTGTTTAAAAACTTTTAATTAGTAATTGCAATATCCCATTGTAGCATGACATTCAGCTCCATTTTAGCAAGAAACTCTTTAAATAGAGGAAAACCAGAGAGCATGCCTTATATCTGTCAACCAGGAAGACTTGATTTGTCTTAATTTACAAGAGCTTAAAGCAACTGGACCCGAGATAAACACACAGGAAGTTTCCATGGTCACTGCCTGACAACTGATCAGCAGTGTTTTTGTCAGATGAGATTCATTTTTGGCTTTTCAACAACAAAAACATCACAGTAAGATTTGCTATAAAACTCCAGGATGAATAATTGACAGATCACCTCATGGCTAACTACAGTGTAGGATCTGTGATGCTGTGGGCCTCGACAGGAAGTCGGGCAGAGAGTCTTTCAGAAAACTAAAATTGGGTTATTTGGGGATTTTCAGCTCCATTGACAGAAACCGATCTCTACACTGATGACTGAACTGAAACTCACCTGGTTCCATCAGGTGCCACAATCACACAAAGTAATTTTGCCCATTTTCTAGTGAAAGTATATTAGTTTAAATGAGACAAAACTAACTTACAAAAAAAAAAAATCTGCAACATATGGGAGCTCATTTTAAGTCAATAATGCCTTAATTGTTCCATTGGCAGATTAATTCTCATATAA
Organism: Poeciliopsis prolifica; assembly: GCF_027474105.1. Taxonomy (NCBI): domain Eukaryota; kingdom Metazoa; phylum Chordata; class Actinopteri; order Cyprinodontiformes; family Poeciliidae; genus Poeciliopsis; species Poeciliopsis prolifica. The sequence continues at coordinate 9,213,593 of NW_026562389.1, read as the reverse complement.
GTCAAAATTTCTCCCATATTACAAGTGAAATAATCTGCCAAACTAGCAATTTCATCAATTTAAAGAAATTATTGACAATTTTTTATCAAAAAAAACAATAACTCGTGGTCGTTTTTGTTACCGTTACTCATGCGGACGTTGTCGTCCGTCCTCATCAGCTCTCCATGGATGGGAGCGTCAACCAGCTCGAACTCCAGGTCGTCTGGCGCCGTGTCGGCGTCGCTCACCGCCAGCTGCTGACCTCCTGCAAAAAAAAAAAAAAAAAAACAGACAAGAGAAAAAACGTTCAAAGAGATTCTGCTGCTGAGAGAAATCGTTCCGCTTTTCATCGTCTCTTACCGATTGCAGCTTGTCCCCCCAGTTGGACTTCCAGCAGCGGGTCCAGGACCTGAAACACCGGTGGCTGCTGGTGGTTCGGCAGCAGCAGGATCACAAAGTCCAGCTCAGGAGTGGTGTGTTCGCCGTCCGACACTGAGGCACAGAAAACCCAAAATATAACAAAGATCTGCAAAAACAAACAACAAAAAGAACCAACTAATCCTTTTAAAAAGAGTTGCAACAAAAAGTGCAATTTTAGCTGTTTTTATTGTTTAATTGCTTTGAATTTCCACAACAGGATGACATTACAAGTACCAGCTATATATTTAGATCTACTTTTCTAGTTTTTATGTTTGACAAGACTGCTTTTAATCTGTTCCTGAAAAACAATACGTCAGTGAAACAGTGCATCAAACTACAGTCTGTAGTTTGCAACCAGGCAATTTAAAGAGAAAATGAACCCAACGGCTGTTGAACTGTGGGAGGAAACCCATCCAAGGATGAACAGATAATAAATATAGAAGATACTAAAATCAGATTAAAAGGGAAAAAATACAGATACATCAAGAAAACCTGAACAGAATAAAAAAGAGAAGTGCAAGATAAAGACGAAGAGGAAATGAAAGGAGACGTCATTAAAAACATCCAAATCCAACAATACAAAAAAGGTTAAAATAGAGAGAATAAACACTGGAAATAAACAATAAGAGGAGGTGAAAGAGAAGGCGTTTGTTTGTATAAAATGAGGATAAAGTGCCTCCTTCGTGCTGCTTTCCTTCAGGTTTTAGATGGGTGAAGAATATTTACCTGTGAAATAAACGCTCAGAGACTCCGGCAGGCCTGTCGGGTTCAAACACAGCAACAAGTTACAACTGGAAGGCGATGAAAGAAAAATAAAACCCTAACTGTGCATTCAGGCGCTGTCGCAATGCACAAAAAATCCCTCAACAAACAGCAATAAGGCTTAAAACAACTGAGGAGGGAAAGAGGATGGAGGTTCTGCTCCAAAAACCAGGATTAAGAAACATTTAACTCGGACCGCTTTGATGTTGGATTATGGATTATCTTTCAGAACCAAGGTATCTTAAAATATGCTCTGAACTTTCCAAGCCGCCCTCAGACTGATTTTAAAACGAAGTTCAACTCCTATGAGTTTACAGAACGGCTGAAGCATTAAATAATGAATGACTGTAAGTGAAGTCGCACCAGTAAAGGAGTACTGGTAGAGCTCCTGCAGGTGGGACGGCGCCGGTGGCGGTCTGTAGATTATCTTTCCGTTGTTGACGTCAGCCTGCGTGAAATGTTGCACTGCCTTGTACGGCCTGTCCCGATGCTCGACGAGTCCTGGAAAACAAACACAGGCAGGAAGTTCACCAACAGACTGGGACAAAAGTTTTTTTACATTTTGATTCGCTTTCAGGTGAAACATGTTTACATTTCTCAAGTTTTAAGGGAGAGCAAAACAAAGAGACTCCAGTGAAACACAAAAGAAAGGAAAAGATCCGACATGAAGGATTTCTGCAGCTTTAAACATAAACCAGTTAAAACTGAAACGGACGGATGAATGGATGGATGGACTGATGGACGGACTAATATAAATTAGTACTTCATGTTTTCACAGGAGCCAAAGAATAAATATCCTTCAGATTTAATGTTTTTATTTTTATCCAAACGCATTAAATTCCAGACGTTTCTGGAACCTGAATCTGGAGCTGAAACGCCTCAACAGACTGATTTCTCCATAAAATCTCTCCTGCTGATGTAAAAACACTGGAGCGAAGAGCGCTGGGTGTGTTCTGGTTTAAGTGTCTTAGCTCTGAAAAATGTTCCCTCTCCTCAGAACGACTCAGACTAATTGATCTGCCCACTCGTTGATGAACGAGCGCCGTTTTAAAGCAGTTTTCCGTTTCATTAGACCGAGCTTCGGGTTACTCAGCAGACTGACAGACGCTGAAGTCAACGTGTTCAGGTCTGAGTGGTGCATTAAATGCAGCAACACAAATCCACTTTAAGAAGAGGTTTGGAGGAACCGGATGCAAAAAAATCCCGATTCAGTGCAAGAAGGAGATTAGTTGAATTATATAAACATCCTGCTCCTCAAAGGGAAGTCAAAAACATGCCTGTGCTCTGGCAGTGTTTAAAAGAAATCCATGAAATCTGCAGGGTTGACGCTTATATTTCCTCCAAACAGACACCTGTGGCTACATTTTGATGCATGAATTATTTCTGTAGAGTGAATTACGTACAGACAGTCGCGTTTTGTTTGTGGAAAAACAAACAAACAATAACAGTTGAAGAATTCCGTCTTATTGCATCGGAAAACTGAAAACGGCCAAAAATTTGCACAAAAGTAAATCGTGATTTTAGAAAAACCGTGAGAGAAATCAAAATGCTAAATCATTTAAATATAGCTCAAAATCTTGTGACTTGTATAAAAATCTAATAAAGTTTCTAGGTAGAAGTAAGAAAAGATAGTAAACTGTTAAAGAGTTTTTGTTGAAGTTTGCGGAATACTGAAAATCTTCAAATCTTAAAAAGTGAAAATGCACCCATTTTCAATTTTTCATCTCAAATTGAAAAATTATTTATTGATCCCAAAACAGAAATTAAATCAAATTAAAATGTTGTGTGTTTTATTTTTATCTGCTCAACAATAAAATGGGAGAATGTCTTGAAATATAAAAAATAGAAAGATCTTTTTGTAGAAAAGGGAACTGGTAAATAATTTTTAGATCAGAAACATAAAGAAATATCTTGATTGAAGATATTATAAAACATGCATACAACTTTTAAACTTTTTTGGGTTAACTGTTTGCTTTTTGGAGGTAGAAATCAGTCTGTTTAGTCTTAAGTCAAGACAACTAAAATGAATGAAAATCAATAGAAAGTATTGATTTTCTATGAGTAGAAATGGAAACCCGTGTCTCACCTTGTCCCGGTAAGAGAGGTTTGGTGACGTTATAGACGAGCTTTTCGCTCGGAGTCCCAGAATCGATGAAGGAGAGAGCTGAAGGCGTTATTTCTGTCACATGATCCTCCAGAGCCTCCACAAATAGACACAAATTAATAGACCAAGATAAGAACAAAAAGAAAATAACACCGCAGCTACATCTGAAACCGACACGACAAACTTCGGTTCAAGTCCAGGGATCATATTTCAAACATAAACCTCTCTCTACAGTTCGATGCAGAATAAGATCTACACACAAATGCAATAAAAGGCACAACATTAAGTCAAAATTAAGTAATTCCAAAGAACTTAGCAAGCAACTCATGAAAATAAACTCATGATTTCACTTCACTCTGCTACTTTCTCCTACTACTCTCCAGATTTAGAATAATTGTTATTTCAACTTTAAACTTTATGTTTTCAGTTTTTTACTCCTCTAGAAGTTGAATCACATAGTCACGTCATTAATGCATCTCAAGAAGTTCACATTCATTTAGAAACAACAATGCTAATGTTTTAACTCAGGAAGAGTCAGAAATCAATATTTGGTGTAAAACCCACCAGATTTTCAGTGGGATCTTATTTTTTCCAGAGCTGAATATGTGAAAAAGGCCAGCCAAAGGAAAGCTGTATGGATGGATGAAGAAATCCATCCATCCATTAATAACACACTTAATATCTCTACATATTCTAAATATTTCAAAATAAATGAATAAAATGAGTCAGTTTTATGAAAATGTACAAGTTTTGTGCACAATTACAACAATTTTCAACTGAACACTTTTTAAAAACTCATAAAATGTTGTGAAACAACGACAAAATTTTAGCAACCTGCCTGGATCCTATTTTTCTTGCCCAGTTGGGCGGTAGTGAAGCTCAGGGTCAGAGGTCAGGTGAGACTGAGTTTGGCTTTGCTTACGGTGATCTGCAGGTCGCAGTCCGGGGCCAGCTGTGGGAATCCCGGCGTCTGAGGTAAAACGCCGATGGTGAACGTCTGGGCATCGCTCTGAATGAGAGGAGAAACATCCGAGGAAACCTGCAGACACACACACACACGCACACACACACACACACACACGCACACACACACACACGCACACACGCAAACACACACACACAGAATCCATTTCATAATCAGACACTAAACATCCGGCCACAGCTCAGTAAATTAAAACATCATCAAAAAGTTAATTTATTTTAGGGATTTAATTAAAAACTGACACTCCTGTTATGTAAATTCATTACACACATCCTCTGTTTTCACTGAGAATGTTCTCCAAAGTCCAAAGTCTTATTTTCTTAGGGATTTTACAATTTATTTGGAAATAAAGAGTCTGGAGAACCACATTGCTTGAAGTCCAGTGTGACGTTTCTACAGTTAGTGATGATTTGGGGGCTATTTGGTTCTGGTCCACTGGGTTTTCCAAAGTCCAAAATCAGAACAAAATCTTTTTTTTTTTGACTCTGTTTACTGCAATTAATGCTTAATTGATTATTAAGTTAGTTGACACTTGTTTAAATAATTGATTAATTCCGATGAATCTTTTCAGCCCTAAAGTTGATAGATCTACAGAATATAAAATAATACTTTTTTATGAGTCTGCATAATTATTTCAATAATCAATTAATCACAATTAATCTGATTAATCGTTTCAGTCCTAAATCAGAAAGATGTGGGGAAACAAAGGGTCTGCTTATAAACTGGATTCCTTCAAAAATATTTTCCACTCGAATTGTTTTCGGAACAGAAAACATAAAAACCAACCAGTCTGACCTTCACAGCAATAAACTAGAAAATTGACAAATTTTCATAGGTGTGACAATTGCCTGGAAAGAAGTCTGATTGTAAGAGTTCAAATCTTCTGTCAACAACCACTGCCATTAAACTTTTCCAATCCTTCAAAAAGAGTAAAAAAGGAAAAGAGTCTGCTTTTATCCCAGCAGATGAGAGGAAGCTCTGTGAAGCTCTGAAAAGGTTGCTTTGAAAGCGGAGGGCGCGTACCGGAGTAACCGCTCACATCCCTCAGGTCCAACACGTTATCTCTGAGCGCTAATGGCCACTAATGCTGAACACGACCAGCTTCCTCTGACCTCTTAGCTTCATGTTTCCAACATTTTCAATTAGACTGTGAGAGATTATGATAACTGAAGGGTTGATAAAAAAAAAACATGCCTTATGAGGAAAGCTTCATTTTTGACCTATTTTTTGGCAAACGTGACCCTGAAGTCGATCCCACAGCAGTTCTGCCTGAATCCACGCTTTGTGTCGCATCGTTTTGGATGAAAATATAGTTTCAGAACTTGCAGAGATGAAATCAGTGCCACCAATCACCAGTAATGTGCTGTCATGAGAGTCGGAGTCGAGTCAGCGGGATTTATTGACAGCGGCATTGCTGCGGTAAATTACCGATTATACAGCAGATTCGATTCAACATAAATGCTCTGCTGCTTATATACGGTACCGTTTAAAAGTTTCTGAAAGTCTCTGCTTTTTTGTGTGGTTGCTTTTTCGCTCTACACACAAATCCAGAACGTTTCTCTGGAACACATAAAAGGGAAAACAGGAAGTGGTCAGAAAATTCTGGCGGTTTCTACAACAAACGTCTGTAACCTGTTCATATTTGTGCTGATAAAGATCAGCCTTTGTGTTCAACTGAAATATTATAACATCTCTTGATACCTTTTATCCTACTTTATATAGTGAGAAGGTTTCTGAATTTAATGTACCAAGAATTACTTTGCCTCCTTTTAAACAAGTTAGGTTAGGTCTCTGGGCTGTAAAAAGCAAGTTTATAGATTTTTATTTTTTTGCACAAAATAATTCTCGACTGACTATTTTTCAGTCTGCTCAGTTCTGCCTTTCAGAATGAGCAGTTTAAGTGCTTAAATCCACATAAGCTGCAGTTGGCCACGGCCCCCAACTCAACATTTACACTCCCGGGTGAAAATGGCTGCAAACCAGTGTGCAGTTATACAACTGTATGTCTTTGAAAAGAAGAAGTGGAGCCTCCTGCACAATCAGAAACAATGAAGCAGGTGGTTTCTGGATGGTAAGTTGACAATAAAACTATTTTCCAGCAGTCATTGTACAGCACCTACAGCAGTAAAACTAACTAAACCTCCACAAAAAATGTTTGGGTGTTTCTTTTGTGTTTGCTGGGTTGTTTTTAGAAGCAGTAGAGACCCAAATGTAATTAGAAAAATACGCAAAACGTTAATTTTGCATAATATAATCCTTTTAATTAATAATTTCTTGAGAGGGGTGATTACTTTTCCACTTTGGACAAACTTTTTTTCCTTCACGACTTTCTTATGAACAGAAACTACAGAAATTGGGTCAAGAACTGTCCAACATTTTAATAAAACTGGAAGGAAAGTGGAGAACACATACAATAAAGATCTGCTGTTGTTGTATCAACCTTCCAGACTCCTCAGGTTCTGGTTCTGGTCTGCTCTGCATCCCCAGAACCAGAACCAAACTAGGGGAAGCAGCTTTCAGCATCTATGCACCACAAATGTGGAACAAACTTCATGAAAACTGTAAAACAGCTGAAACACTGACTTTCCTTAAATCTCGACTAAAACCCACCCTTTTAGAATTGTATTCAAAACATAATCAAATAATTCAATGATGGATCTTTACTTAATGTCATGTTTTGATTGTTGATTCTATGTTGCATGACTTTGTGTTTTTGTCTTTATGATGTAAAGCACTTTGAAATGCCTTGCGGCTGAAATGTGCTATACAAATAAAATCTGATCTGATTTGGAAAAAAACCCTGAATGATTGATGGTAACTAAAACATTTGATTAAATCAATCCAAAGAAAAACAAGAGTAGAAGTCAGGGCTATTTTTAATAGTGGAAGTAACTCAGTAAACTTTATAGACTTTGTCAACACTTTGACAAGTTTCTGTGAAACTTTGCAAAGCAAAACATTTCTGGGACATTTTCTTTTCTCTTAAAAAGTTTTTGCTTCAAGCAGCGATGCGTTCAAGGATAATTAGATGGTTTGGCTGCCTCTTCTGTTTTGCTACTGAAGGTGGAAAACACTGATTAATACCCCATTACTGGGACTTTATAGGATTTTGAGCCAATTTGCAAATAGTCTGGCTGCATTACTGATGATCAGCATAAGTCTCTGTAGGATGATCAGCATCGGTTCTGAAACTTGGATTAAAGAAGTGAAAATCTTCAGCAAACAGGATGAAGATGAGGAGGATAAATTTGGCAGATTTAAACTAACTTTGAGGTGGTTAATTGTCCAAACTAAAAGAAACTTTTAAGTATTTAGCAGGATTAATACACCAGATAATCAAACGCCTTACATGACTGAACACAAAAGTTAGATATGCTAAAATACAGACGCAGAGATGTGACAAAAAAGAAAAGTTTTTTAAGCTTCTTTGAACAACACAGTTTGAGAAAGTCTTAAGAAAAAGAACAAAAACGGAGGAGGGAGGTGAAGGTGAAAAAGGATCGATTGTGAGACGGAGAAGTAAAAGAGAGATGTTAGAAAGGTCAGAGTCTCCAGGAGAGAGACGCTGGAGGTGAACTTGGTTTGAGCTTCAGAAAAACACTACAAAGAGCATAAAGTCCAAGAAAACAACAGCAGGAGTCTTTATCTGTTTCCTCTCTGGATTTATTGTTTTTACTCCCAAGTTAAATTTTTAATTTTTGGCTCATGGTCTGCATAGAGACTGAAAGAAAGTAAGCAAAGCTGAAACTAGTTGTAGAAATGTAAAGAGAAGGCTGTGGCAGAAATGTTTAGGTATTGAGTTTTAGGACACAGAATTATACGCATCTCAATTAATAAATTCAGAATGAAACCTTTGACCTCAGGTAAATACAATTTTAATAGTTGTTTTTATATCAACTGATTAATTGGACCAACTCCAATGAATCAATTATGTTCAATTAATTAATTATATACAACATTTGGCACATTTCAGCCTATTTTAAACAAAATGTTCCACCAAATTTGTTTGGTAAAAAATATTTTTTATGTTCTTTGGTAGAACATATTTACAGTTTTTGTTTTATCTTAAACGGAAAATGTTTATATTTTCTGCACAGTTTTTTTGTAAAGTTTTCACTTTTGCAAAAAGTCTAAACTTTTCTAGAAAAACACACAAAAGTTTTTAGATTAATCTCAGATAGTTTTTAGAAAACCTTGGAGTTTCAAAATCAAAAGTCCCAGATTTTAGACTTTTGTGACATCGAAAATTCATTTAGTGCATCATTAAACCCACTGTGAGCGTTAAGCCCTGACCTGGAACCGGAAGGAGTCGCTGTCGTAGCTGGAGCCGAAGTGGCGGTACCAGACGGTGCCGTCGTTCACGTCCTGCTGGGTGAAAGACGCCGTCGGCGTGAAGCGCTGGTCGTCGATTAGGGAGGGATGCCAGCCTTCTGGTGGGCTGTCAGCTGGCATGGACACAAGCACCACCTCCCCTGGACAAAGGATGAAGGTGATCAAACGTTTCTCCTCTCATTTGTGCAATAAGTCAGTGAAGAAACATAAGGAGAATAAAACAAGGGCATCAAAAAAGTCCTAAATGTACGACGGTGGAGTTGGTTTTAAGAGACTAAGCAACTTTGATAATAAATACATAATAAAAGATGCAAATAGACACATTCCTTTCTACATATTTTATTGCTTAAAATACAATAAAATGATTAATTTTGGTGTCTATTTGTTACAAAAGATGAATCTGCAGCTAAAAAATGAATGTAAAATCAAAATGTGAAAAGAAGTTTATTCAACTGTCTGCTTGACGTAACACCAACAGAGTGTAGGGCTGATCTGTTTGTTATTAATTAACTGATTAATAATTGGTCAGCAAAAGATGCTCACTTTTTAAAATAAATTTAAAACAAGCTAAAATTGTGACATTTAAGGACTTTGTGGTCGAACATGTTGACTATAATTATGATGTAACTAAATATATCATTAATTAATCAATTACTAAATTAGTGGACAGATGCACAGTTTAGAAAAACAAAACTTTCTAGAGCCTGTCTACTACAGTTAACGAATAATCAATTATTAGCTGATGATTATTTAAAAAATGTCTTAATCACGATGAATCTTCTTATCCCTAAAGGAAACATGACTCTGGATCGAGCTCTCACCATATTTGGGTTGCCCCTCTGAGGCCAGGATGGTGTAGACGATGTCGTCGGAGCCGACTCCTTTAACGTCTGTCTGCAGGTACTTCTTATCGAGCCGCACCGAGCCTCCCTCCTTCACCCAGGTCATCGGCAGGGACACCAGATGAGGAGAATCCTGAGGCTGCAAAAACAAACACACCCGAGTCAGATGGAGGATCCCGGGTTTTCTCCTTTCTGCCGATGGAGCAGCAGGATGACATTTCTGCTATTAGCTGAAATTACACATGCAGCCTGTTCTTAATCCACAGAGAAAGTGATATTTTCATATTATTTCCTGCCATTTTTTTTTTTTTTACATATGCTTTCACTTGTTGTGAGCCCCAGGAGTTTTCCATCTGTCGTCAGCTCTATGGAGCAGAAATAAGAAATATCAGCAAGTTCAGTTTCTGATCTGTGAACTGAAAACTTTACAATCAGGGTTATTTTTGTAATGCCGTATCGATCCTACTGCCTGCAAACAAAGAGCAGGGCTGGATGTAGAGCGAGCCTAGAGACTGCTGATGATTCATTGTCGCTCAAGGCTATTCAAGTAAAAGAAAAAAATTCAGAGAAATTCTGTCATGAAGGTTTGAATGGAGACCTTTTACCTCACTGTGTCACCCTGCTGTCTAAATAAAAATAGCTGATATAGAAATCCTGTGTCAAAGAGTGAGACCTGCAACATAGCACAAGAAACTTTCACAAAGACTCTATATTTTTCCTGGAGTAAAACATTAAATATCACTTAAAAGTTTAGGAAAATCAGCACTGCTTTTAAAAACAAACTCTGGGGATGGACTAAACTCCAACTTAGTTTTTCTTTATACCTCCTTCAGGTTTTGGGTAAACCAGATTATATAGTCATCTTGAATCATTTGTTCATCGCTAGAGCTACCGCACACTAACGGAAATAGAAAAATGTATCAACGACCACCTGATTTCGGTCACGGCTGCCATCTGCTCTGCCTGATTTAATCTTTGTTTTTTTTTGTGGAAAATGCTGTTTTTCTTCTGATGATTGTCTTCAAAATCTGCTCTGCAAATGTATTCACAGCTGGTTCACGCTTTATCTTTACAACAATGTTAAATGATCTTAATCAAGGTTTCAAAAGACTTCAATTCAAATTTAAGACTTTTTAAGACCATTATGAGTGGAATTTAAGATCTACATCTCCACAAAAATGTATGAACTTTGTTCAGCCGACTGGCAAATTTACACTTATTGGACAGACTACTTAGCAAGGCTGTATTAGCAGCTAGTTAGAGCCTCGACTCACAGAAAGCAATAAAGATGTCAAACATAAGCCTGACGGAAAAGTCCCACAATAAAAAATAAACTCAATAGAATATTTAAGTTTAAATAATCCTGTCAAGACAAAATTTAAGACCTGTGATTAATGTATGCAAGGCCAACTTACTGTTAAATAAACGATTCAGTTTGTCATGTTTACAATAATGATAGTGTATCTTATTCAAAATCTCTAAATGTTTTACCAACTCAAAATTAACACCAGTGGTTAAGGCCAACTTGCTGTTTTTGATATGAATTTAAGACATTTTAAGTTCTTCATTTTATGTACAGGCATTAAAGACTTTTAAGGCAGCATGGACATGTTAGATTGAGATTTGGATTATGGTGAAGTTGAAGGAAAAAAAAATTACAATGGTATAAGCTAAACCCAAATTTCTCTGCCGTTCGTCCTGCAAAGCTTTTTAAAGTACATTTGTAAATTCACCAAGTCACGTATATTTTTGTACAGCATCTCTGAAATGCAACTTGTGCAGCTGAAATACCAAGACGCAATGTTGCTTAGCACAATTTGCTCACATTTGCAAAGCGCCATTAATTTTACTGGCTGCATTACTTAAGGAAAGGAGAGAATATTAAGAATAATGTAAAATCTTAGAAATTACCACCCAAAATTAAACATATTAATACCACATTTTTTTCTCGTTAAAATACTAATTTTTATGCATTTTTTGGCTCAGTAATAACTTTATTGAGTCATTTATACTTTTCTGTATTTATTCTTAATTATGGCCGTTCCAGTCCTCCATAATGAATCCTGGGAGGATTTTAATAGAGAGTTTTCCCTGTGTTTCACTTTGAGCTAAAGATAAAAGCACAAAGGCTCAGATACCTACAGCAGTGCAAAGCATAAATACTCTGCTGTAAGAGTTGAAAAAGGTGGCAAAACATCAAAAAGATGTGAATACGACGTGTCAGACGGATAGTGTGTGGCATGCATGAGAATCTAAATTTGCAGAAAATAACCTGCAGGCCATCCGCGGCACTTCTGCCTGCTGCTGGGCTGATTCGAATCTCACTGATTCACAGAGGCCACGGCAGAAAGCAGAGAAGCACAGAAAAAGAAACCACATACATCAGCATGGCAGGCTTTTAACTCACAGAAACATGTCATCTGGGAGATAATGGCGCTCTCAGGATGAACAGCAGGAGCTCTCAAGGACATTTAGAGCCAGGAGCTCAGGGTAAAGCGGGTCAGAGGGACCTGGTTGGGTTTTTAACTAATATTTTTCCTCTGGTCTTGTTCTGACCTGTAGCTGCAGAACAATGTATTTATTCATTTTCTCTCATTCATTGCTTGGACAACCCTCAAATCTAACGAGCTCTTTCCACGCGAGATTCGAGTTGATAAACAGCCTAATCTCCGTCAAACAGGTGCGCGAGCTAATGAAAGGCTCATGCAAATGTGGAGGAAAAAAATGCTAATTTGCCTAATGTAATTTAAAATGGCCTGAACACAAAGGATAAAGAGAAAGTGAAAAACAGAAAATGAGCACAATCTGTGCTCCATCAGACGCTGTGTCTCCATTACAAATGTGAGAAAAACTTTGTCAATATTCCACTACTATCGAAAAAGCAACAACAAAATTACTGTAAACAGATGAACAATTATACAATCATGGATGTGTGAAAAGCAGAAGTGGCGCCTCCTGCACAACCAACAACTGGTTTCTGAATAGAAAGTCAACAACTAAAGTAGTCTCTTCAAGCAGCCATTAGCTGCGTTTTCATCACAAATGTGTTACAACAAAATGGCTGCAAACAGATGTGCGGTTGTGCAACCTTAGAAAAGCAGAAGTGGAGCCTCCTGCACAACCATCCAGAATACAGCACGTAGTTTCTGAATAGTAAGTCAACAATGTAAAAAAACAACACCACAATTTTGCAATTGCTGTGTTTGCATTAAATAAAAAATGCAATTAAATTGCATGTGAATAAGTTAGTTTATGTGATAAGCTGCATCATCTTCCTACCACTTCCTGTCGTCTTCTTCATGGTTTGTAATCATGAAGACCACCGGAATTTTGCAAAACAGCCCAAAAAATTATATAACAAGGATATTTTTTTTTCGTGAATGTCAAATTGCACAATCATTGGATTATTGGAAATGCCGCTGTAGTTTTCCGACAGTAAATATTAGATGTTGAGCAAAAAGTATCCAGAGGATGTTTTGCTTTTAAAATGACTAAATGTGTGGAGAAACTATTGACAAGAAGAAACTTCAGGAATGTCTAAAAGTGTTGCTTCTCTGTAATATATAAAACCACTCTGAAATAAATAAAAATATATTTGATCCTCAGCCACTGTATGCATGAAACATGTATAAGAGGAGACCTTTATAGAGCTTCCAGACAGAATGTAAACCAAGACGATGCAGAGTTTCTGGCTGCCGTCCACAAAAGCAGAAATAAATGACTCTGCAGAGATGGAGTCAGAGTCATCCATAAAACATCAGCTGGCTGCCCGCCTGGGCGGTCGTGCTGTTGTAATGACAGAGTTTCACGCTCCCACAGGGGGACGGGCGAACAGGACGATTTCACGACTTTTCAAGAAGAAATTGAAAGGCACAGAATGATGATTAAATTCTCTTTGGCAACACGTTTCAATTTAATCCGGAACGACTGAGAATGGCATCTACGACGAGAGAGGGAGGGAACTGAGAGCATGCAGGCAATGTCTTACGCTGCAGGTAAAGTAAAGTGGGCTTTTTTCTGCCCATAAAAACATTTAGCAGGGTTCCTTTAACCCAAAATAAAATGCCAACTTATGACACTGAAGAGTGACTTAAAGGTTAATATTGCCTGAACTTTGGGAAGAGCCTCAGGAATTGTATAATTAGGTAATTAGTAACTTGGTAAGAAGAAGAAAAAAACTCAATCACACAAAGTTACTACACTTTCACTTTGAAGTATTTTCAGGGTAAATTTTCAAGCTTTCCCACCACCACAGTTTGACATTAAAAGCAAATTGTGAATTAGTACCTTCATTCTTCTAGGACACAACTTTTTAACTTCTAGATATGCACTTTTGTGTTCCTAGGAAACAACCTTTTAACCTTTTACTAGAAAGTTACTTTGACATTTTTGGAAAACAATCCTTTATCTTTTAAAAAGTTATCTGTAAATAGTTAATACATACCTTTGACCTTGTAAAAGCAACTCTAACTACAAGAAAAGTCAAAGTTAAACTTAATGTTTATAAAAGTACTTCAGAAAGTTCTAGAAAAGTTCCTTAGACCTTCTACAACACAACTCCTGAACTTCTAGAAAAATACTCTCTCTTGTAGATAAGTACTTTCAAGTTTCTAGGAAGCAACTTTTTAATATTTAGAAAAAGTACTTCAGAGCATGTGGGAAACCCTTTAACAGCTAGAAAGTACTCTGCAAGTGGTAGAAAACACCGTTTACCTCACTGGGAACAACCTTTTAAGCCTTAGGAAAGTATTCTGTAAATTGTTAACAAGTACAACAATACTTTAACTTCTAGAAAATACTTTGTAGGTTCCAGAAAAGTACATTTGAACTTCTGGGAAACGATAATTTCTCATCATTGACAGGAATTAAAATATGTTACTTTTTTCTTGTCTTAGTGTTTTTCTTTTTTTTACTATTGTGAATGGAAAGGTTAAAAATGATCAAACTAAATAAAACTCTCCTATTGCAGATGCTAAAATCAGCTTGTCTACAAATCAAGAAAGAATAACGAAAAGCTCCGGCAGGAGGTCGATCTTCCTCCACCCGACATCCATCATCTCCTTCACAACGGTGCTCAAGTATTTCCTCCTTGTTTGATCGTTTATTTCTCCTCCATTTCTGGAAACAGGAAACAGATGAAGCCCCTGGTTTGTTTTTGTTTTAGGCTCAAATATTCTTTCTTTGGGACAGAAATTAAAAGCCAGCGGTTCTATTCTGCTGACGTCCCTCCATCAGGAGGAAGTCCCTCCATCAGGAGGAAGTCCCTCCATCAGGGGGTTTTTATGGTCTGATTAGCCTCCTGTGCCACACAACCGTAATCCGATTTTCCAGGAGGCCTTTTGCACGACCTGGAGCCGACATTACCAGAAAGGACTGAAGACTCACAGACTCAAGTTTGTTGCTAATGAAACCCTCAAGGTTTTATTGCAGATCATTGTGAGGGATCAGCTTTCATCTGCAGATATGGGATTCTATCTCATCTTGTTTTTATCTTTTCTGTTTGTGTGCAATCTAAAACATCCGCTCCATCTGGATGCTTTGAGCGTAAATCCACAGAAGACAGCTTGGCATTTTGGCAGGTCCACACAGGCAGGCTTTAATTAGATGCTGAATATGAAGGAGTCCCACGAGATCCGGGTAAACATCTCAAATGTTTAGCAAACAAGCTGCGGGTCGGCCATGTGTAGTTCATGCGTTTTAGGCACATCATTTAACTCGACAGGCGCGCTGAGGCGCCTTGAGGAGCGCTGATGTTTCTGACAACATCTGACAGGAAACAGATTCTGAGCTGTGATAGCACAACAACAAAGCTCTTCTCTTTCCCAGCATCGTAGCAGTAAAACCAGCTGACCAAATGTGCTGGAACTCAGCATCGGTTGCTAGGTAACAGGCTGGCCTTTGCTGGGGTTGCTAGGTAACGGCCCCTGCTTTGGTGGCCCTGATATGGGCCGTTTTTTTGAAGCAAATGAAAAAAACCAAAAGTTACACTTCCTGTCCTTCAGGCATTTGACCTGTGAAAATGTCATTTTACATGGAGCGCTGCTGCCATCTATTGGCATCTTAGGAAACTGCTTTACTTCATTTTGTAATTCCAGTTTGAGTTTCTTCAAAGCTTCTAAGTGGCAATTTATTTGTCCTAATGAGCGTTTATTTTAACATATGTGAAAAGAAGTAAATTTTTCCAAATTAATTGAAGTTTCTTTGAGTTAGTTTTGGAAATATCTGAATACTGAGAGAGCTTTGATTGTTTGCTTTGCGATAAGCTAACTAGCTAGCATGCTGCTAACTCACAAGTAACTTTTTAGCAAGAAATATGAGCCTGTTTTTAGTAAATAATTCCTTGTTTCTCTGGCAGATTATTTCACTTATAGCAAGAGACTTTCCATGTGTAAAGTTAATTTATCTGCCAATGCACTTTAAATCAATATTACGGAAATATTAACTTAAACACGCCTCTATATCCTGCTGAAAAGTTACTCTTCAGTTAGTTTGTCCAGATGTAAGCAACTGAATGTAAAACTTTTGTTAACAATGCTCAGCTCATTCTGAGTTGTTTTTGTTTTAACAGTTTCATGGCAATAAAGGAAGAAGCAATTAATCGTGACTCGTGTGAAAGGAGTTTTGATGATGGTTAGTTTTGGTACAAGGGACCATAGCAACACCATTACAGTGTAAAATGTGAATTTTGTACAGTAGGTCCCCTTTAAGATTATTATTGCGTTTAAATTAAACAAATATACTAGTGATTGAAGCCATTACTGCTGCAGAGCTCTGCTCACTCTCTGTCTTTGCTTTCTGTTCTGTAGTTTGTGCCGTGATAATCCACTTGTGTGGATCAAAACAACCAGGCAACAAGGAGGCGGCAGCAACAGTGACCACTCTGGGATCTTATCCAAAAGCCGCGGACACAAACCGAGGACGTTCCTTTAGCTTTCCATCATCCTGTCCATCCTGCTTGGCTTGAAGGCATGACAGTCTGCAGAATCAGGACATTTTACAGTAAATTAATACTGCCATGTGTGAGTGTGTGTGTGAGTGGGATGTTATTGATTTACAGAAGGGGAAGAAGACGAAGCAGAGGAGTTTAGCCTGAAGCGCTCCATCTGCACACAGTCAGACAAACAGAGCTGCCCTTCAAAATCAAAATGTTTTGACTGCGTGAGCAGAAAAACTGGAGGAAAAGTTTCTCTACAGGAGGAAAAAAAGAACAACACCAAACAAGTTTCAACACCCCAAGCTCTTAAAAAACCCACACCCATCACTCTGTGGAACAATGGCTTGCTGCAATCAACCAATAATACAAAGAAAATACATGCAAATATGACCTATTATGCAAAATGCATATTTTGCACGTTTTCATACTTCCATTTGGTTCTCGACTGTTTCTAAAAACCTAAAAAGAAACCGTATTTCTGGCAATAAGCTAAAGGCTTGAAAATGAGCCAATTCAAAAACCTCTAGAAAGTAAGTTAAGTTGCAACCCAAACTATGCTCCAGCACGTTTGGTCAGCTGGTTTTACCGCTGCATGCGCTGTACAATGACTCCTGGAAAAGACACTTTCTGCATTCTTGTTCGTTTTTATTATGTCAAGCACTTTGAACTGCTTTGCTGCTGAAATGTGCTATGCAATGAAATTTGAACATGCAGCTCGAACCAACAGTGAAAATATGACATCGTTCTGGTGGAATCTTGAGTTCTTAAAAAAATAATCGGCGCCGCTTTGCTTCCTGTCTTCGGTTCGCTTAGCAACCAGGAAGCCAAAAGGATATTTATCTTTCCAAACATCCCCTCTACCTGCAGCCTCTCCTCCTGTTTGGTCGCCGGGGTCGACGCCGGCTGCAAGATAATTGCGTCCTTGTGATGAAATGCCCACCAGAAGCGATGACAGCTGCCATTGTAATGACTCGACCTGCTTTTTCTGTTTTAGCAGTGAGGCTACGGGGATCTGTCAGCGCCTCTAGGAAACTATTTTCAGGGATAAAGTCAGCAGAGCATCTTGTGAGGACATGTCAGCTGGAAGCAGAGGGACGACTGCTCAAGTTGATGCAATTAAAGGCGTCTAGAGGAATGCACTCCGTGCTGAAATGGTTTTACTTGAAGGCGTTGCATTATAAAAGAGCAACATGTGAAAAGATTATCCCTGTCAACCTTCAAAAGTCAAATTTGTAGTGCTTCAGACAACATACGCACACAAATGTACCATTCAAAAGAATTTTGAACTGCAAATTTAAAAAATGAAAATTGTCATTGTCACGTTTATTTATTGTATTGTAGCATTTTTAAAAACACTACGGTAGATCTTACCAAGAATCTTTGTTCTTCTTTCTAATTCTTTCCTTTTTTATTTAGTTCCAACAAGCCAAAGAGAGGAATTCAAATTAGTGGTTTAGCTGCTTTATGCATGATATTTCATTGAAATGTCAGTGTATCTGTGTTTTCTGGGAGGAAGAATGTTTGGTGATTCAAAAACTTTTTAAACATTAAGTGAATTAAAATGTTTGTTTTAACTGTGATCAATAATTAGAGTATTTGTCTTGCACACTTACAAAAACACAGAATCTTACCAAATGTTTTCAGTTCTTAGGATATCTTAGGATATTTGAAATAAGACAAAACTGACTTACAAGTAACTTTTCAGCAGCATATGTTGTTTTAAGTAAATAATTCCTTAATACTGATAAAAAAAAGTTCTGCTTCTAGTTGTGGATTATTTTGTTTGTAACTCTGGCAATTTTTTTATAAGTCAAATAATCTGCCAGTGGAAAAAGTCAATATCAAGGCATTATTGAGTTGAAACAAGCTCCTATTTCTTACTAAAAAGTTACTTGTCAGTTAGTTTCATTTCAGGTGTACTGAGAAATTTGAACTAGAAACTAAAACAAAAAATACTCTGTAAGGTTCAGGTTTTCTGCAGTGCAGCGAATGGGATTATGTTTGAAAATAGAAAATGTTAGTTGAAAAACAACAAAATTAAAGGTTGAATGCAGAAACGTTGAAGTCACGTTGTCCTCCTCACCTTCTGGACTATCCGGACCTGGAGCAGGACGTTCCTGTAGCTGTGGCCGTCATTCACCTGCAGCACTGCGCCGTCCTCCGTCGCCGCCGAGCCGTCGTGGACGTACTGGATCTGCTCCCTGGAGAGCTCCTCCAGCTTGAATCTGCCGAGGGCACGCTCGCCATGGAGCCGGGTCAGCTGGCCGTGGCGGGGCGGTTCGAGGACCATGACCAGGACGTCGGCGGGGTTGTCGGGGTCGTTGATATGCAGCACCGACTTGGTGACAGCGGCCAGGCCGCCGGGCTCCTCTAAGGTCAACGGAGCGAGGGTCACCACTCTCGGGGGCTGGAAGTAAGAAATAATGAGGCAAAGAAGTAAGATTTCTGTTTTCTGGTCCACGAGCCACACAAAACATATATGTGGAACCAAATAAGTTTTTAGATAATGAGATTTTATTCTGATCAGTTTATAATAAGTTGATTTAGGGCGTCTTGTCTCTTAAATCCAAATAATCTGCTGCTGGTAAAGCCTTCTAACTCAACTTTGCACTTGTAGATAAAAATGGCTGCAAACAGATGCTCAATTATACAATCGTACATCTTTGAAAAGCAGACGTGGAGCCTCCTGCACAACCAACAAGAATGCAGCAACAGGTTTCCAGATGGCAAGTCATCAACAAAACTCTTATCTTTTCCAGAAGCCTTTTATTTACTTAATTAATGTTCCTCTGGGATTAATACAGTATTGATCCCAAAACCAGCTGACCAAACATGTTGTGGCTTCGTTGGGGTTGCTAAGAAACGGTGTAGCGTCATCATTTGAGAGGTTTTTGAAACGGATCAATTTCCAAACACAAAAAACATTAACTTATTTCTAAAAAACACACTACAAAAAAAAAAAAAATATATGATCAATGTCAATTTTATTTATGAAGCACATTTAAAAACACAAAATGTTTGGTCTGGTTTCCGGTACCCATAAAATAAGACAAACTAACAAGAGGCTGGGTGTTTTTTTAACCACTTGATTTGCTTTTAGAAGAAAGTAGGAACCAAATAGCACGAAAACATCCAAACAGTAAATTTTCCATAACAGGTCCCCTTTAAAAACATCATTCTGTTTGAAGATTTGGAAACTACTTCAGAGTTGGAGCACATCTCTTCGCCATGAAAGGCTGCTGGGAAGATCTCAAAACCTGACGGCGGTTGTGTTTTCCTCTGCATGACTGCAGCCTGGCGCTGCGGCCGCCTGCTGCAGCCGTCTGCTGCAGCGTGGAGCCGCGACGGTGAAGGCAAGAGGGAGCTGAAACAGGGCGCTTCGTTAAGCTGCTCTCTGCAGCGCCCAACGCCTCACACAGCTAACAAAGCCAGCGAGACGCAGAGGCCTCCCATTGTGAGAAACCTTCTCCATAGTTGGTCGTCACCTTTCTGCTTCTAATTACCGAATGAAGATGAGAGGTGCAGGAGGCAGATATTAGAGAAGAGAATCTGGTTCTTTTCTTCTCTAACCATAATGAGACTCTTTTAATGCAGTTTTTAAATATGACATTCAACTGATGTGCAAATTTTAGCCTTCCACCTAACTCTAACCCACTCAAAATAAAAAAAAGAGGATACTGGTGGAAAAAAAACATCTCCAGCAATACTTTTATGATCAGAAGAAGTCATATCTGCTGAAAAGATCGACGTCGTTTACAAGTAATTGGATTCTTTTCTAAGCCGTGAACGAGTCTCAATTAGTTTGGTTCTTTGTTGTTCTGACTTTGCTTGCTTATAACGCTCAGCTTGCACATCAACATCTTGTACAGATAAGTACAAATGGCAGGAATTGGTAGATAATTTCATAGAGAATTTTTGTTTATGGCTAAGCAACTCAAGTCTTTTTCTTTTATTGTGGTTCGAATTGTTATTAATACACAATCATGGCAGGAAACAATAACTTATTTTTTTGATTTCCATGTATTTTTGACATCATCGGAAAACTTAAGACGGCAAACTGTCAGAATCTGTAAATAACTTACAAAGTCGACATGTTCACATTTACAAAACAGTACTTTAGGATGACCGAAGAAAACCAGACATTTAGGATAAATGACCTTTGAGACACTAATAATTTCAATTCAGTTCGCATATTTTAAGATGTGTTACTTCAGGAAAATTTCAAGTCAAGTGTTTATTAAATTGCTTAAATGGTCCTCAGTATAAAAAAGTTTGAGAAGTGCTGCATTTAGTACTTGTTTTGGTTTTGACAGTTAAGAATCCAGGGATACGTTTCTGCATAAAACTGCTCTAAGCATGAAATATTTAAATGTGAACATTAGCTCGTATTTCTGGAAAGTTCAGTACATTTGTTTTAAATGCTTTTAAAAAAAAAAAAAGCTGATCAAAGCGCATGCTGTGAGCAGAAAAACAACCTGAAGATTCGCTTGCAGGGCAGGGAGATTGCACAGAGCTGCAGGTGGAGAAGCGAGCGGGTTTGAAGCCGTCGGGTCGGGAGCTCCGAGCGGCGCAGCGTGACGCAGAACGTGCGTCTAATGTGAATCGGTCCTTGGCTGCTGGATGAACTCCAGTGTTTTGGCTTTAGAGGAGCAGCTCCAGCCGAAGGAAACGCCTCGAACAAACTGGAGATGCCCTGATTCAAGGTGACCCAGACCCAGATTCTTTCACCAGTTAAATTTAGAAGCAGTGAAACCACAAGGGTTTAAATTTAAAACTGACATAAAAACAGCAAATTTTCTTACTCAATAACTAAAGAAAGTTAAGTATTTGTAAGTCTGTCTCACATATGTGTAATATGTGATTTTATTTGCTTAAAGGTTTAGTATTATGTGCTATGCTTCATTGGACAGGGGAGGATAGGTCTATACAAAACATGTTCATTACATTTTGTGCACAAAATGTAATGTTAGTCTGTTCAATTACACAACCATACATCTTCGAAAAGCAGAATTGGAGCCTCCTGCACAACCAACAAGAATACAGCAAGTGGTTTCTGGAATGTATGTCAACAACAAAACACTTTTGTCTTTCCCAGCAGCCACTGTACCATGCATACAGCAGTAAAACTAACTGACCAAACGTGATGGAGCTTAGCTTGGCGGACTAGGTAACGGCGCAGTGCCGTTCAAATGTAACTCAACTTTGAGGAGATTTTTGAAACAGCTAATTTTCCAGACACCAAAAACAATAAGTTATTGCCATTAACTTAGTTTTAAGCATTAGGGTTGTTTTCAGAGACAAATAGCAGAACAAAAATGTGCAAAATGTGAATTTTATTGAATGATCCCCCTTTAAACAGTGTTACAACTCTATTGCAGGCCGACTTGGTGGGCAAAAATTAATTTTAATAGTACTTATTGATTCCTTGCATCATTGGCAGGGATTTCTGATTATCATTCATGCCCGTCTTGTTAATTCTGACAATTAAACGATTCAAAAATTAATATTAAAGACAAAAAAGAAAAATCCCTGCATACTTGATTTCAGTAAAGAAATGAAAAGTTAGCCACATTCATGTCCCTGAACTTCAAGCATCTTCTTAGTTTTGATGAATTAATAAATACAAGATTCTAATATTGTGAAAAGAAACATAATTCAAATCATGGAAGAATAATGCAAAAATGTAGATGGAGGAAGCAATTCATAAATAAATGTACAAATTTAAGAAAGCATAGAGAATGTAAGAAAATTTAAGATTTTTAAGCAGTAAATGTAACATTTTGGAACCGTCCAGTAGCCCTGCTACACAGAAGGCTTCAACATGAGTAAAAAAAGAGGCTAAACTGTTCCAGGTTTCTTTTTTTTCTTGTGAGGTGGATGACGAGTCACTGGCGCCGACCGAGACTGAGGCGTCACGTCTCTGATCCACACAATAAAACTGAAGACGTGCCGGTGCTGCCAAGGAGCGGCAGCGTGTGGGGCTTTAAATCGTGCAAAGGCACGCCTGCACACCAAAGGAAACGGCTGAAATCTCCCACCTGAGGCAAATGAAAACAATCAGGAGGAAAACTCAGGTGGGAGGGCAAACCTTTTATCCTGCACAGGAGAGGTGCCCAACCTCTTTCTCCAAAAGCCACGACTCAGATTGCAGCGCTGCTGCAGAAACAAGTAGTCTGTTTTATGTCGGGGGTTAAAACTCTCTTCTCTTCTCACTGAAAGGAGCCAGTGACTTCTATCAAAGGATGCACAGCAGAGCAGAAACCAGATGATGGCTTCTCAGAGCCATCATCTGAGAAACTGTCTCTTTAAATCAAAGAACAGTCTGATGTGTGCGGCTACTTCAGCAGACATCTGCAAACAGCAGATGTCTGAAATAGAAGCAGACATCGCAGTCATGTAACAACAAAAGTGTGTCTGTTATGATCCTTGCTTGTTTTGTTTGTGTTTTGTTCATTTCTGAGTTCTCCGTTTTTGTTAGAATGATCTTGCCGTATTTAGTTCACTTCTTTAAGTTTATTTCTTATGTATTATGCATTGCAAAAAGAAAATCTTAAAGTATTTCTGTCCAGTTTCTAGTGTAAATATCTTATGTATATTTTAAAATCATACAAAACTAACTTCAAAGTAACTTTTCAGCAAGACAAAAGAGCTTATTTTTAAGTAAAAATACTAGTCCCACCTATAACATGGGATAAATGTCTTGTAATAAGTGAAATAATCTACCAGTGGAATTTTCCATTACAAATGTGTGCAAAATTTTTGTTAATATAAAACAAAAACTACAATTTTGCATTTGCAATGATTCCATTAAATAAGAAACTAAATAAAATTAAATATGAATAAGTTTGTTCAAGCTATAAAATTGCTGTGTCATTTTCTTTGCACTTCCTCAGGGCTTCTCCCAGAAAACTTGATAATTAGACATTAAATTTGAAACTATCACTAGATAATTATTTGTTATTGTGAGAATTATAAACACCAACTACAAAGCTTTAACAAAAGCATCTCTAAGGCGGCCATTTCCAAGCTGCAGAAGCAAATCAGATGAGCTGGCTCAGGGGTTGGCACAATGCTGGACTCTCTGGCAGCCGTGGCAGAGAGGAGAACATTATAGAAACTCGAGGCTGTTATGGACAACGCCTGCCACCCTCTGCACACCAGCAGCCAGGAAAGCAGGTTCAGTGGGAGGCTGCGTCTTCCAGCGCGCAGAACCAACAGACTGAGGAACTCCTTTGTCCCTCGTGCAATGAAACTCTTCAACTCCTCACTGGAGGCGAAGGAGGGATAACAGGAGTACAACAAAAAAAAGCACTGCTATTTTTTGGAATCATTAAATTGAAAGGCTTTCCAATTTTTGAACACCTTTTGTCCTGGTTTAAATCTGGTCCTTTACAAACAACCATACATTAAAAAAACTGAGATCCATTGCTTTCAGGACCTGGAGTGATCAATCAAAGTGAATGTTTACCTCTGTGGACACTGCATGAACCTGAACTGCAGCCGGCTGAGAAAACATCTGGGGGTCAGCGGCCCGTAAGGTGAACTCACCAGTCCTACACAAAGAGCAAAGGAAGAGACATCACAAACAACACAAAGGCAGCTGATTCAAACCGACAGAAAAGGTGAAATTACTCTGATTGAGCCGCTCTTTAGACCAGGATGTGTCTTGAAATGAGTCAGCTGAGGCTAAAGGTGTGAGCGATTAGACCTAATCACCTCAGAGCTGGAGAGGAAACGAGGACAGTAACCCACCACAGCTCACATCAGCAATATGTCACCATCCTGCCTCATCATTAAAGGTTTATTAGGGCCGGAACAGCCGGTCTGAGCACCAACTGGAGCAGGATAGACGTAAATCACCAGGAAGACAGTGTGTGATACAACCGGTTTAAATTATGTTAATATTTTATAATAATCATTTGAATACATTCAGGTTCCTTTGAACTATTCAAGATATTTTCATCTGATTGGCTGGAAACATTTTGATCCCCAGTACAAATTCTCACTCATCCACAAAAAGGCCAATTGACGTGATAATTCAAAATATGCACCATGTTGTATTCGATTAAAACAAAATTAAAACCAAGACGCCATCTTGGATGTTTTCTAATGCAAAATACTGTTCACAAACCTGTTCTTGATCCCTAATTAAAACACAGTTTAAAATATTCTGAGAGTTTCTACCTGAAAATTCCCTGAAATCCTGCAAAACCAGGCAACTGAGCAAAATGCGAAAATTCCACTGAATTAATTTGGGTTCAGTTTGTAGGGAAACCCAGACTTTCCTATCCAGCACCTCTGGGTGCCGGTAGAAAATAAATTAACATTTGAGAGCCTAAACCTATTTTTATTACAGGCTTCGCTCTGTGTTTATAGATGCTTCTGAAATAACCACCGAGTTTCTCAAAAAGACATAAAAAGCCAAGCTAAAGCACACAGGTCTGATCGGCAGATGATGCAGCTCGTTTTAATACAGCTGTGAGTCTGCAGGCGTTATCCAGCACTCCACATAATTTGAAAAATATGGCAGTAATATGGAGATTTAATCTTATTTGGGTGGCTTACATTCGGCTGTCTCTATTAAGCTAAAAGCCTTAAACTGGGCAGCAGATCATATTTTGCTCATTTATTGGTTTTCTGCTGTATTAGGCCACACCAGCTGCATCACGACTGACTAAACTGTTTATTAGGTTTATTGTCACTGGATAAATGGACACTGGAGTCCAACACAGAACCGAACAGACTTATTTCAGAGCAGCTGCAGTGTAAAAGGAAAACAAAAATCACTCTGATGTGTTTTCTGTGTCATCAGATTTGGGTTCAAAGCAGCAAAAAAAGAAAGAAAAAAGCAGAACATAAATTATTTACACCTCATTTTTATAGGATCCAGTATAGGATAGCTAGACAACAAACGGATACAATAAATATATGGCAATAGATAAATAGAATATTTATTATGTAGAATATTCACTGAACTCTGATCTGGAACCACACAGCATTCTGGGAGATGTAGGCAGGGGACAGATTTTAGCCAAGAGAAAAAGTAAGATAAAATCTAGATATGTTTCAGTTGTTGTTTTTTTGTCACATAAATTTACCAAATTAAGCTAATCTGATCTGATACATAAGTAAACATGGCTTTATTTTAATAAACACAACATAATAGATGAATATCCAGTCCAGAAACAACTTAGCATTTCAGAAAAACCGTTTGTCCGCCATCACAGTTGGCCATGCTAACTAGCTTGAGCATTTCTGACAGGCTATGCTGGCCTAGCAGAGAGCAACAGGGTGAGTAGTAGAGGGATGAGCAGCGGCACACTGATGGTGACTGACAGAGCTAAGACCCGCCTCCTGGCTCTGATTGGTTGTTTCGAATTAGCACTAACGAGGCAGAGTAGCTTGATTCTTTCATAGATTATCTGTCTCATACCATTCTTTTAAAAGTTGCATTCTGCAGCTGTAAACATCTGACCCAGTTACCTGGCTTTGTTTTTCAGGTGTGTGAAATGGACCCGACCACGCTTCAGCTGTGCCCACGTGAAGGTGTCGTCTTTGCGTAGCTCTCGCCTCGTTTTCCCTCCATTTTCTTCCTCCTCTGTTAACAGGACCAGACGGCCGTTGTTTGGTTCCTGAACAAGCTGGAAGATCATCCACCCAGAAGAACCGTCGGGGTCCCTGACCTCCATCAGCGAAGGCAGCAGAGGGACGGAGCCTCCGATGGGAACCAGCAGGGACCCGTTGATGTGGAGGACAGGGCTGTGGTGGTTCACTGGGGAAAACAAAAACCACAAAATCACATGTGGGGTTCTTCAAGGCTCCATCCTCAGACAACTTTTATGCAATACGCTGAGATTACATGGTGCTACAGCACGTCTTGTATTATCTATGCTGATGGCAAACAATGACCACATTGCAGATGTCAGCAGCTTTGTTTCCACATTTATTACAAAACATTTTTTACGTACTTAAGTGAAATAATTTGCCAGTAGAGCAAAGTAAATTTTCAGTAAAATTAATGCATTATTTATTATTTTTCTGAAAAGTTGATTGTAAGTTAGTTTGGTCTTATTTTAAGAGTACCAATATACCATGTACCATCAAAAGTTAAGTTTGTCATTTTAAAGTGTTGAATCCTTAATTCTGTGGATAATTTCGCAAAAACAACAAATGGCTGAATTATTAACATCCTTTGGCGCCATAACTTTTAATAACTTTATTATGTGAACAAACTTTTTCACGTGTGATTTCAATTGCATTTCTTATTTAATGGAAACACAGCAATGGCAAACTTGTGTCCTTTTGACAGCAGAATGTCAAAATATAATGGTAGATGCAGTTTTAGTGTATCTATAATTTCAGAGGCTAAAGATTGACCTCAAACTGGCACAACTGAGGCTAAAAACTAAAAGACGCCCAGCAAACCTCGGTGTTGCTGCATGCTCAGACATAAAATTTAACATCAACAAAATGTTTATTACTAAATCTGTATATTACTATCATAAATAATAAATTATTTATTGTTGCAAACCAACTAGTCAGGGTAGAAAATCCATGAGATTCTTTCAAATTTTCATGTTAAATGTGTAAATATATATATCTAGGGGTAAAAACTACAGAATGCATCGATCTAAACCACATTTCCATTATTTTTAATAAAGAGCTGAACCCTATAATCACTGTAATTAGTACATTTTAAAACCTTTCAAATGGTACAGCTTAATGGATAAAATGAGAGCCAGGCAGTGTTGTGGGTGTGAGTGGGTGCTAGGGGTGAGAAAATGCAGTGAAAGGGAAACGGGTGGGGGAGGGGCGCTTCACTTCCGAGAGAAATAGCGGCGTGAAACAACTCGGTGCTGGTGTGGCATTTTAGAAACAGGCTTTAATTGGAGCTGGCTGAACTTTACACGTGAACTTTTTAAAGATCAGCTCTTTTTTCAGATGCTTCGATGTAATCTCATTATATCACCTCTAATGATGCCAACAGTCACTCTGAAACCTCAAACTTTCAGACATGTAATTATTATTACAAATGGGAACAACTTCATAATTTAACGCACCAGTGGAGGGGGGTGTTATTTATTTATTTTTTTATTTGGTGGTGAAAATATTTTTTTTAAACTTTTCTATCCTTTTCTTTTTGATTGAGTCATGAATTAGTACAGGCCTCGAAGCTAAAACTGTTCATTATTTCAGAAGAAAGGGACATTTATCTCAAAGGGAACACAATTACATATTTTTCTCCAAGAAATAAACTTTAAAACGTTTTTTTTATAAATCGTTTCACAACTGCTGCCTTCCCGCCATAGGCCTGCGGCAATGTCACTTATAGGTTCACAGCTTCTAAAGATAAATGAAAAAAACAAGTGCAAGGCTCCTTAAATGACTAAAATTCACAGTCAAAGCTTTAATCTTTGTGATTCACAAAGACAGATTTAATCTATACGTCACACAGTTAATACTAGTTATCTATCTTAATAGATTTGTGAGTCAGTCATTGTGCTGCTGTCATAATAAAGTTTTGCAAACTGTCATCCATTCTGAAATATAAAGACATTCAGAATAAATGTGAAACAATTGAGGTGATCTAACTGCAATATAATAAGACAAACTATGTCTGTGGTTGAGCTGAACCTAATGGAAAAAAGATTTGTTGTGTTTTTGTAGCCATAAAACGAGAAAGTTTTAACCATAGCCAGAAGGGCTTCATCGTCTCTTTTTCTGTGAAATCATGCGAGTGGAAGAATATCAGCGTTCACTGAACTCCTGTATTCACTTAGATAAAAAATGGTAAACCCACATGGCTATAGGATATCTTTTCCGCCATTTTGTAAGTTGTCCAACTCTGAACAGTAGGTAGCTTAACTGCAATTAGTTGTTAGATTGATTGATTGGAAAAGATAAACGTTTATTAGCTATTCAATTGATTTGAAATAGCTGTAAGGTTGACTCAGTCCAGTAGGTGGCGCAATGCAGCTAGACGATAGTTGCTAACCACCATAAAATGTCAAAAGAAGTAGTACGGTTTACTCTGATTAGTAGCTAGCTTGACTATGATAAGCTACCCTCTTGGCTCTTAGCACTTGGCAAAGTGCTAAAAACATACATTATTTAAAATTTTTTCATTTTTTGACAACCCTAAACACTGTTTATGTAGAAGAAATTTAGCTCTTCCATACACCTGGTTGTCAATAATTAGGTAAAACGCTGCTTTGGGTGTTAGCTTACCTCTCATTAGCCGTTAGCTTGATTATGACTTCAAACACAGCTCAGATTAGGTCTCAGTTTAACACAAAGTAAAGGTTGGCCTTGAATATAGCAGATAGCTTTTTATTTATTACTACTTTTTTTTTTTATTAGTTAAATCTCAAATATCTGAACTATGATCAAAACACTGACTGCTACCGGAGATTCTTCCTGTCCAAATAACCACCATTCACATCGACTCTGGTAAGTTTTAACCACATTTAATTTTCCTTTGGGATGAATAATGTGTTTTTAAATGTGAACTTAATGTCTGATCAGACTAACTGTAGTTTTAGTAGCTGGTAGCGTGTTAATTAGCTGTTAACTTCGCTTTTACCTTTACTCTGATCTACTGCTTTGTCATTTTTCAGCCTGTTTTGAATATATTTTACCATTCAAATGGCTAAAAACACTAAGATCTAATATTTTGCTTTACTACAAGTTTTCAGGTGCCTGTAGATTTTGAAGCTGCGACTTTATTTAGTTTTAAAAGAATGCAGTAGCATTTTCTTTTAAAAACATATACTTTCTTTATAAAGATAAAGATTCTTTATCTCAATAAAGATGCTTTCATCTTTATTTTTAAAACAGAATATATTTAGTTTTTTATAGTACTACCAATGCAAAGCCTCAGTTTCTCTCCATGTGTAACTCCCAGGTTATAAATTAGTCTGTTATCCTTGACATCAAACTGTATCTGATCACTTCTCAGTCTTAGATCTGAAGAAAAACTTTAAAAAATAAAAAAACGGCAAGATAATTTCAGCTTATTATTTAGTGATCCGAACATGGTGCTATATGTGGACATTAACTTTAAAAGCTCTCTGGATTCAATCAAACAATGATGCTGTGGGATTTATAACCCTGGGAAGCTCAGGATAACTTTCCTGTTGCCTAGCAACAAGCCAGTGACGTCCCTGCATCATCTGCATCATTTATGAGCCCATCTCAGTTTTATTTGCTTGATATAACTGCACACATGCACTGAAGTTATGTAAGACACCGAATGTCAATATTTATTTAATATTAAACCTTGAGAAGTAAAAAAAAAAAACTACTATAAAATACATTTGTGGCTTATTTTATTTATTTGACCAAACAGAGTATTTCTCTGTAAAGATTCATTTGCAACTTCGACATAAACACTGGAAAACAAGCTAATTGGGGCAGGAGATCACAGCTGTAACTTTATATATTTATATTCATGCAGATTTTTGTTCATTTTTACTTGAGGTTTTCCAGCTGTCTTGAGTCTGCAGACAAGTTTACCAGCCGATGCTTAGTATGTTCAGCAGGCAGGAGACCTGGGTCGACTAGCTAAATGTTTTTTAATCACTCACAGATATATGAACAGAGCCATAATGAAAAATGGTTGAAGTTTACAAAATGTAAATAAATGCCTATTTCATTATCCCCTTCAGCACAGAAAACGTGGCACCAGTACAAACTTATACATCCAGATTAACATGAATAAATAAATAAATAAAAGCCAAAATCTGTGTATGTTCATAAGCAGCCTGGGAGTTTCTACAGTTTTTTTTAAATCATCAATTTTTTAATTAAAAGTGACCAATTAGGGGTCTTTAAACAGGTGAGGACAAGTCTATGGGATATAAAAAACACATCTAGTCTATATTTTCTTCTCATGTGAGTTAGAAAAATCTCCTGTAACCAGCAGGCCTGGACATGTTCTTGCAGTAATGTTATTACCATGGCAGGTTCTCGTCTTTTGATCGGCATAATATCCATGTCCACAGTCGGGGGTGCAGTAGCCTTCCATAAGGAACGTCTGGTCACGACACACTAAGCAGCGTCCAACACCGTCGCACTGGACGCAGTCCGAGGAGCAAGCTGAAGAAATAGGTATTTTATTTTATAATTTACTTTTTTTTCCTTGCAGAACATTCATCGCAAAAAGAAAGCTAAATATAAATATATTTTATAAATATATATATATATATAATTAAATAAAATAATTACATTTTATAAATAAAATAACACTATATTAAGAACATTTTAAAACAAAAATAAATATATTCTTTATATTTATTTTGTATATATGTACATGTACATAAATATTATTTAAAATAACATTTAAATTAAAAATATGTTTATGTTTAAAAAAATCATATTCCATATATATGTATTTATTTGTGTTACAAAAATAAATTATTTTCACTAAACTAAAGCAATTAACTAAAACCATAAAATAAAGTTATATTACATTTCAAAAACATTTTAAAGTGATGATTCTTACACTTGCAGACTTGCGATGATGAATCCAGGTAATAATTTCTGCCACACTGAAGGACACACTGTCCCTGCAGAGTGGCGTAGGGAGGCTGGCATTCCAGACATTTTCCAGGACTGTTGCACTTCACACAGTGATCGTCACAACCTGAAACAGATAGACGCACGAAAAGAGAAAAACATGTCACTGGATATCCCCAAAAATCTCAAACTGCACAAATCTACATAAACACTCCATGTGAAAAACATGCAGCAAAACAGAGCGCGCTCAACGCAACCAAGGAGAGGAGAGCAGCTTTCTGATGCAAACCTTTAAATAATCACTATCTCAGAGATTTTTTCACTCTGTAATGATTTTTCCCCGTCAAAGTGTCACAGACTCGACATTGAACATCACTGGTCAGGATTCCTTCACTATCAGAAAAACTTGTCATCCAGTGTGAAGAAGCTGTATTTCAGCCATGCTTAGAGTAAATATTCACAAGCTTCAGTTTCTCCCTTGGTAGCATAACTATGGATTCATCTATTGTATAAAACATGAATACACCGAATGGTTGTTGCTCTTTCTCAAGGATGTTGTGTGTGCAGAGTTGAATAGACATCATTGTATAACCAAAACCTCAATAGATTCTCCACTGGTTAAAGTAGACCTGTTCTCACATAAACCACTATGAAATTTCTTAGATTACAGTTGTAGTAATATAGTCATAAAGGCCAGGAATCTTGAATTTTGGGATTCACTCATTGTATAAATCTAAGCCTAATTTTTTTCAAAGGTGACCTATTATGACTCCTTAGTTAGAATAGGTCTATGGGCTATACAAAACATGTTTTTAATTTTTTTGCACAAAATTATTCTTAGATAAGGATATTTCAGTCTTCTCAGTTTTGAGTGAGTTGCTTTAGGGTCTCTGTCACTTTAAATCCAGATAAACTGCTGCTGGCCTCAATGTTTACACTCCCACATCACAATGGCTGAAAACAGATGTGCAATTAAACAACAATACATGTTTGAAAAGCAGAAGTGGAGCCTGATGCACAACCAGCAAGAAAGCTGCAAGTGGTTTCTGAATAAGTCAACAGCAAAACACTTCCAGCGGCCTTTAGATGCGTTTCCTGTACAAATGTGAGCAAAAGTTTATCAATAATCTACTAATGTAAAAAACAACAACACAATTTAAAATTTAAATAAGAAACACAATTTAAATCCTATGTGAATAATTTTCAGTCAGTAAATAAATCACTGCCTCCTAGCGCCAAAACAGAGATTTTTCAAAATTTCCGTATTTCCATTAAGCAAATTTATTGTCAAAATGTCAAATTTCGCATTGATATGGTAAATGGAAACAGTGATCAAACCAGCTAGCTTAGCATGCTGGAACTCCACCTGGCTGTGGCCTTTGAATGTGACTAGAGGTCTGGAGGATCTGGAGGTTTTTGAAACAGCTCGTTTTCCAGACACCATAAAACATTAACTTATTGTCAAAAAAGAGCTGAGTGTTTCTGGGTTGTTTCTAGAAGCAGTTGAGATAAAAATTAAAATCTAAAATGGTGGGGAAAAAAAAAATCTAATTTGTGTAAAAAAAAAAAAGATTATTTTCTGTTGGTGAGAAAAAAGGGAAAGTATGTCAGAAGAAAACAACTACCATCTGCAAACATATAAATGGGGCAGCTTGAGCCTTTACAGGTGTTAGAGATTAAAAGGAATATAATCCCAAAATGAAAACCTTTGGGTCAGAGTTCAGCTGCATATTCAATATAATTTCCATTTGTAGTTCAAGCTCCTCCTTTTTGCTGTACTGCTGCTGATTTACTGCTTTAATCATCGCCAGATCATAAAAACTTTACAGAAGATCAACCTCAGGTGATAACATGATGAAACCAGAGGCGGTTGCATCAGCTGCACATGAGGACAGAGGTGCTTATCTGCTTTCTGTGGGACTGACTGAAGCATCTGTCTCCATCCTGATAAGATCCGACGGAGCAGCCCTGGGCGCACACGCCGTCCTGCAGCACGTATCCCTCCATGCACTGCAGGCAGTCGGTTCGCAGAGGGCCTTTACAGGCGTTGCAGCTCCAGTCACACTCTGGGAACAGGAAAGGGAAATAGAAGAACATTGGGAACATTGGAAAAAAGTTGATTTAAATGCATGTCTGTTGTTTATCACAAATCAGCTGCACATCTGGAGTGTTGGTGGCGTTCTAAATAAAGCCTGGCATGAGAATCAAACCCAATAAGAGCAAAACAATCCTCCTTCTGTTAGAGTGCAGGTTTGAAATGAAGCGTCGCATCGATTTCAAAGAAGAAAGGATTTAATTTTACAGTGAATGAAATTCTAAGCCAAGACACGTAGTCAAAAATAGACCTGACTGTAGAGATCATTGCATGTAGTTTGTTTCAAACAATCACAAAACTTTAATTTTGGTCAGAAAAAAACTGGTTTGTTGAATGTGAGACAGAAAATTCAGGTATTACTAAACCATTGGACAAAAAGAAAAAAAAATATATATATATCTGTTTTTTTTATTTGGCATTTAGTTTTTCATCTTTTATTTCAAAACTAATTAAAATGAACAAATCTAACATTTAGAGAAAAAAACCAATCTGACTATTGTTAATATAAAATGTAATTTACTGCCATTTAATTGAATATATATGCAATATCTATCCTAAAAGAAATATCTCTGGGTTTGCAGATCTATGAAAACAGATGACAATCACAAAGTCCATTTGTCTACTTCATGAATTACTCAGAGATTTTCTTTCCTTTGAAAGCTCTCAGCGGTTTTCAGAGATAACATGTTTGTCTTGTTTTCTCCAACTGAAGGCTCATCACAGGTTCAAGTCGAGGCTGCAGCTGGCTGGGGGCAAAACGCATCATGACCTGGAAAACCAACTGTTTCTGCTTGCACTGCAAAAACAAGAAATCCTACCAAGTATTCCTGCTCTAGTTTCTAGTGCAGATATCTTAGTGCACGTGAAATAAGAACAAACCAGCTTATAAATTACTTTTTAGTAGATGTTTTAAGTAAAAAAAAAATCTTAATTTTAGTGAAAAAGAAAATTTGGAAAAATATCTAGTTATAAGTGAAATATTCTCCCAGTGGAAGTAGTATTTTGAAATTATTAGTGAGTTAAAACAAGCTCATATTTCTTCCCGAAAATCGAATTGTAAGCTAGTTTTGTCTTATTTAAAGTATGCTAGGATATTTCCACTAGAACTAGACCAAAACTAGTTTGTGTTTTTGCAGTTTGTTGTCTCAGAAAAATTTGACCTGGATGCCACACAAGTGTTTCCTCTTAGCTGCTAATCCTGAAACAAGCTAAAGAAGCAGCAATCTCGTCTCCATTGAGACGGTTCCTTAAGGTCCTCCTAACCAAGAAAATCTCATTAAACTGGAACCAAACCAGAGGTAAAGGGAAATACAAGAGGTGGTTTTCTATAATCTACAGGGGATATTTGGTCCCTTATATTCTTTACTTCATTTAATTATGGTTTGAGTAAAGGAAAGTAAAGCTAGAATGGATTCCAATATGCACAAGCTGCCTGGGGGGACCATAAATACTCCTCTCTAACGGGAATAAGCCATGAAAGCCATTTCATTTTCTTGCTCTACACTAAGCAATATTCCAGACTTGGTCTCGTGTCATAAAACAATTCTCCCCAGATCCCAAATAAGGGAAAATAAAATTAAAAAAGGTGAGAAACAATGGTTTAAAAGATATTTCTAAGGATTTAGGGAGTCAACTTTGCTCACAAGTGAAGAAACCATGAACCAGTGGCGATCCTTCCTACCAAAATTATTCTAAGAGAGTCTGATCCAGGCACTGACAGATGAACAATATCTAAAGCTCTGCAGGTCTGACTGCCTCAGTCAGGGTCAGAAGGATTCAACAATAACAAATCATAAGAGACTGAGAAGAAATGGCCTTAATGGGAGACATCCACACTGCAAAAACACAAAATCCTACCAAGTATTTTTGCTTTAGTTTCTGGTCCAAATACCTTCAGACACTTGAAATAAAACTAACTTACAAGAACGTGTTCATGATTATAGGAGCCTTTTTTAAGTCAATAATTCCTTAATAGTATTATTTCTATTGTACTGAAGATTCTTATGATGGCACTTGACAAAATGACCAACATATTTGATGTTTATTAATGATTTTAACATTGGCATTTGACAAAATGTAGTGTCTTGTCTGGTTTTCACAGCTGTTGGCTACATGATGTGTTTGTCATCATAAAGCTTTACATAAAACTGCTTTTATGTAAAGCACTTTGAACTTTGTCTTGTTGCAGAAACGTGCAATTCAAATAAACTTGACTTATTTCAATTATGAAATTTTTACAATGTTATAAATGAAATAATTTCCTAATGGACTTAATATTGACTTTTTCGACAGCATCAAGGAATTATTTACTTTTTTCTTGCAAAAAAGCTAATTGTAAGTTAGTTTTGTCTTATTTATTTTCACTATATAGACAAAAATAAGTTGTTAAAATGTTTTTTTTGCTGTGTAAAACCAGATCCACAGTTGATTAATCTGAGAATATACAGTAGAATATTCTTTTGTCCAAACTGAAGATATTTGATCTTTTCTTGCTTAGCCAAACAAAAAAAAAGGAACATTCAATAACATCTTAATGCTTCAATGTTGGTTTTAGATAAAGCAGAACTCTCTCGGATTAAAAAACTGTTTGTTTGTGTTTGTCATTATCTCAGTCAGTGTGGGTTTGAGAAGCACAGCAAACACACAGACCAGCGTTTAGAAAGGAAAACGTGTTTTGCACTTGATGATGATGACGCCTGATGACAAGCAGAATCAAAACAATCAGTGGCAGAAGGGCTGGGGCTTCCCTCCGGCAGATCCAATCAAACGCTAACCAATGTGACAACAAATCAATTCTCAGCTTCTTTATTTAAACTTCAAACTCAAAACAGAAAACACAAACATGCCAAGTCCTGCCACTGAACTTCTCCATATTACTTATAAATGTAGAGCTGAATACTTCCCAAGCCGGTGGTTGAAACAGCTGAATTAATTCTTGACTGAACGGAGAATTAGCCGCTAAAGCTTTATGAGAATAAAGCTCACCAAAAATGGAGCCAACTGTGGCAGAGTAATTATCAAGACACTCACCAATAATAAGTACCTTCACTCAACCTTTAGTTTATCATGTAAGAAATAAACTCGTGTTGTTACATTTGGAATGATTTTGCGTTAAACTCACCCTCAATTCAAGAATAGAACAATACTGACGGTCCAGCAGGCATTTCATTTTATTTTATTTTTGTCATAAATATTGTTAAGTACAATAAAGTTGTTCTTTTTTGTCAGGTTGTAGCCACATTTTTTCTCAAATTTAGCTTTTATTTAAAGTTATTAAAAGTGAAACCACAAACATCTAGTAACATTTAATAAAATAAAGACTTGCTATATCTATTCATTAAAGATGCCAAATTATAACTTTTTAAAGTGGCGAGTGTTTATTTTTGGGGGAGAAAATAAAAAAATTTGGGAAATGCATGCATGTTACAGGTCTATGATGATTTATAGATCACTATTCTACTAAATCTGAATCTGGCTGTTTGTTTTATAAATATATATTTTTCATTTAATGAGGAAAACCTAAAAAAATGATAAAATGATGTTAGTATTAAAAAATTGATGGTCAAATGTTTGGACATCACTGTTGGAAGTGATTCTAAATGTTGGATTTTATAAAAGCTATGAAAATATATCTTTAATATATTTAATAGGAGTTAATTATTTTAATAAAAAATGGAAAAGAAGCTAAAAATACAGCTTAAGAGGGTGGAATTAAACTCAACAAGACATCTTACTTTACTGTAAACATAATTAAAATAATTTTAAATTATTTTATTACTACAAAAAGGAACCATTAAGTCGGATAATAATTTTTCTCAAGAGTAATAAAATCACATGTTCATATTATATTTATTTTATATCAGTAATGAGAGTTATTGAAAATGTTACTTAAAAGATCAATATGTAATATAAACTGTGGCCAAAGAGTGAAATTTAAAGAAACAAATGTGTAATATTTGTCAATCTGTAGCAGCAAAAATAACATCCAATTATCATAAAGCCTAATCAGAGACGAAGCTGTTAAAAAACCTGAACCGTAACATAAATATGCAGAGTTTCCAGCAGGACTATTCCACAGTGAAATGAAGTTGTTGAATCTCAAAAAAGAGCCCAGGATTTTACATGAAGCTCATTAATCAACTTCACAAGCCAAAAGAAGATGTAAGAGAGTTAAAATGCACACACAATGGCTGGGATTTGCATTTCTGGTTCCAGAGTTTATTACGTGATTGATGGGCCCCATAAAATCGCCGTGGCCTCCTGCACTACATGCAATATGGATGGAGAGTAATTTATGAACGCCATAAAGGCCGCATACTGTATCCTCATTACTAATCAGGAGCATCCTCCGCTGCGCGTGCGGCGGCGGTTTCCGTCTTACCTCTGCAGGCGCGGGTCGTCGCGTTGAGGTAGTACTGATGGGCGCAGCTGTCGTACTGACATTCTCCGAAGAGCAGCACCTTGGTCGGGTCACGGCAGGACGTACAAACCCCAGCGGTGTCGCATGTCAGGCACTGTCTGTCACAGGCTGCCAAAAACAGAAAGAAAGGTCGATACAAAGGTCAGCGCAGACATGAGAGAGGAAAAGATCAATAAAACACCTGCAGCAACCTAACGCTGTATGGATTTACCTTTGGTCAACCTTTAGGTGTGATTTTACTGTGCTGTTGTTTTTTTTTTTTTTACTTACTTTACCTTTTTTCTTATTTTCTTATCATGGCACACTTTGTACAATTTTATGCTTCCTTTTTTTTTCTGCAGCTTCTAAAACCAACCAAGCACAACAAAATCCACCTTCACAGTGAGAAAATGTTTTTGGACTCTGAAAAACGAGTCGTTTCAAAAACCTCCCAGTTGTTAAATCACACTATGCCGTTACCTAGCAACCCCAGCAGAATTCTGCCTGTCACCTAGCAACCCAAGTAAAGCTCCAACACATGTGGTCAGCTAGTTTCACTGTTGTATGCGCCGTAAAATGTCTGCTGTTTGTACTTACCATCCAGAAACCACTTGCTGCATTCTTATTGGTTGTGCAGGAGGCTCTACTTCTGCTTTTCAAAGATGCACGATTGTATAAGTGTGCATCTGCTGGCAGCCATTTTCACATGTGAGTCTAAACAATGAGTTGGGGGGCGTGGCCAGCAGCAACTTATTTGGATTTAAAGTGACAAAGGCCAAGATTAAATCTGAATAATCTTTCCTACAGTTGGAATTTTTGTTGTTTAACCAAAAAATAAACAATTGTCTTTAACAGTATGCATAATATACTATTGTGGAAGACAATCAAATAACTTATTTATCAGGAAAACAGCAATGTCAGTGAGGCAAATGTCCTAAAAATATGTCTACAGTCAGATTCTTGTGTGTTCCATAAACAGGAGAACAGAATACCAAACTAAATCTTAAGTGTTTTATTGAAACAACCCAGACTTATCATTTTAATATTAAGTCTCATTTCTCCCACAGCTCCTCATTAAGTGTATTTTTGGGAAGAAAGCTGAAAACCCCATGAACAATAAATTCCCTTTTCCTGCCTGTGGCACCAGGTTTCTCTAAGTATGAAATGTTTTATGTAGTATAAATTACATTTTCTCAGTAAAGTTTAATATTCATGAAATCACTTAAAAGGTGAACTGTTAAAATCTTGCTAAAATCATGTCATTTTTATTTTGAAAATAAAAATGACATGATTAAAAAGAAAAACATAAAAATTAAAACAAAAATGGTGTACAAACAGCAGATAAGTGCGACCAATCAGCAGGGATGTTTCCTACCTTGACAGACCCGATGACCGTTATCATAGTAGCCAACGGGGCATCTGGCAGAGCAGAGGCCAGAGGGCAACAGGACGCTTTTGGTGGGACAGGAAGTACAGGACAAAGGCCCCGCCCCACTGCAGGACTCACATGAAGGATGGCATTCTGGGAAAAAAAAAGTGAATAAATTTAGATTAAAATGGCAGAAAACGATTAGGATAAAACAAAGAAAAGTAGAGCAAAAAGCAAAAATGTGAACATTATTATCTAAATATGTTACATACCAATAAAATCTCGCTCAGAGCTGAGTAAAAGTTCAAAAAGCAAAACTTCTGTTTTCTAAATATGAGTTCAGAAGTCCATCACTAACTGTACAAAACTTTCAGACAGATGGAAAACTTTTGATCAAAAACACTTTTCAAGATCATAAGAAAGTCCGTCTTTTTGGAAAGTAGATCTAAGAAACGTGATGAAAGGGATTTCTCTAACCTTTCATCAAATTTCAGCTTAAAAACCTTTTAAGACTGAGCTTTCAGAAATACATGATAGTTCGATAAATAGGTAGAGTAGATAAAACCTAAAGGTTTAGACAGCCAAAAACAGATTAAACATAGACAAAGGGAGACAGAAAGCTGGATAGACAAAAAAAACAAAATAGA
Organism: Poeciliopsis prolifica; assembly: GCF_027474105.1. NCBI lineage: Eukaryota > Metazoa > Chordata > Actinopteri > Cyprinodontiformes > Poeciliidae > Poeciliopsis > Poeciliopsis prolifica. The sequence goes on along the minus strand of NW_026562389.1, from coordinate 9,174,211 downwards.
TATAGAAATGAAGACATATATTTGTATCATTTGGCCAAATGTCTCAGAGTTGCCATTTTTTCAGATTTTGGAAACAGTCCAGGTGAAATACAATAACAGCAGCACACTTTGCTTTAATCACAACTAAGCACAACTCTTCCAGCATAGGTTGAAATACTTCAATAACCTATGATGCTTTTTTAGGGTGTCTTGTCACTTTAAATCTAAATAAGCTGCTGCTGGCCATGCCTCCCAACTCAACGTTTAAATTCACACGTGACAATGGCTGCAAACAGATGCATAACTATACAACCGTACATCTTTGAAAAGCAGAAGTGGAGCCTCCTGCACAACCAACAAGAATGAAGCAAGTGGTTTCTGGATGTTAAGCCAACAACAAAACACTTTGTCTTTTCCAGCAGCCATTGTACAGCGGTAAAATCAGCTGATCAAACGTGCTGGAGCTCAGCCGTGGTTCGTTACTTTACGAAGGTTTTTTACACCCAAAACCATTAACGTTTTGCCAAAAAACGACTTGTGGTGATTTTTAGATTTCTAGAAGCAACAGAAAACCAAATCAAAGTACAAATATGTGCAAAATGTGAATGTTGCACTGGTGGTCTCCTTTAAAAATATTTAATGATTGCAGCAAACAACTGTTCCACAGAGTGATTGCTTTTAATAAAAGAAGTGTTGAAGTGTTTTTGCCCAGCGCCCATGAAACACCAAATCCCCTACAGGAGAAAATCAAGGCTGGTTTAAATCTTTGCACTGAAAGACGTATCTCCACTCCAAGCTGTTGAATTATTACATTCCTATTAGAATAAATTTGTAAATGCATGCTCTTGAGTTAAAAATACATATTTATAATAATCAGTAATCACGATCAAGTGTATAATCATTGCAAGAGCCCTTCCACTCCTCTCACTCTCCTCGCGCCCTCCTTCCATCTCTGAGCACAAAAAAAAAAAAAACTCAAGAAAATTCAGGAAATCAGCTTTTGTTCAGAAGTCTGACGCAACACCAGCAGAAGAAAAGGCTGCATAGTATAAAATATTGCCACAGATGCATTGAATCCCACGTCTGTTGTTCAGTGTCCCGTTTTATCTCTGCAGCGTTGCTTCTTTACGGTGTGTGTTGGTGTTCGGCTGCTTCGGGCTCGGATAAATGAGCCTCCAGAGGTTTTGCGGCCCAAAGCCTCCTCCTCACATTTACATTTAAAATCTGCATGAAGACGCTGCAGCTCTGCGTGGCTGCGAGGCGCCCCGTCTTCTCTGCTGCTCACCTGCTGAATCGCAGGATGAGGACAGAGGAAATGATGATGATAATGACCCTGGACGATGAAGATAACAAAGCTAATGAGATTTAGGGCCATAAGAGAAAGAAGGGGGGATGATAGTGATGATGAGGCTAATGAGGAGGAGGAATTAGGGTAACGATCAGTCCTATAAGTATAAGGAGGATGAGAACAGTGATGGTTATTATGAGGATGATGACAATATTAACGACGAGGAGAATGGAGCTGAAAGGCTGGAATGAAAAGACGATTAAGAACAAGGAACAATGCCAAAATAAAGAGGAAGACTGTTGGGAATAGTGGGGAAACCAAAAGGTTATGATGAGGATGAAAGATTGGAGAAAACTATCAAATCTAAATGGGAAAGTATATTCAGAAGGCAGGAGTTTAGGTCGTTTGGTGCTCCGGAGGATGCAGGTGCATTAGCATAATGCCAGGAATGAAAAAGCATCACAAATTAACTGGAGCAACTGTTGCTGCTCATCAATCTGGAAAGAGTTTAACCCATTTCAGTTTGCGAATGGATGTCCCAGCATGACTAAGCTCCAACTCAGAGAGCACAGGTAACATTTGTAAAGTCAAAGTTCATAAAAAGTTAAAAATGGCAGCACAGTTTGCAAAGTTATGCTGCAAAAACACAAAATTTTACCAGGCTTTTCTGGTCTTGTTTCTTGTGCAAATACAGTATCTTAGTACATTTTAAATGAGACAAACTGACTTACAAGTAACTTTTCAGCAAGATATAAGAGTTTTGTTTTGAATCAGAAATTTCTTAATATTGATTTTAAAAAGTACTTATTTAATTTTCAGATTATTAAACTTATAGCAAAACATTTTTCTGATATTATAATTGAGATAATCTGCCATAGGAACAAACACTTTTTCACAACTATTAAGTAATTATTGACTTAAACTCCTACTTCTTGCTGAAAAGCTACTTCTAAATTAGTTTTGTCTTATTTAGTGTACTATTCCACTATTTCACTATTCGGTCTAGTAAAACCACAACTAGACCAAATAGTTTTACCTCTGTCAAACAAATATGTTATGACAATTATAATCAAATAATAGTGAAGGATGAGATCTGCATCATCGAGTGACACTGCAATAAACATCAAAGAGTCGAAACCAAACATATAAACCATCAATTTTCTGCAACATCCTCTAAAAAAAGGAAAATTTAATTTCCCCTAGAGACTCTGAATTTCACTCTAAAAAGTTAAAATCTGGAAACAAATGGTGGCTTTCTAGTAATTTGTTTAATTAATTTAAGTTTTAACAAGAAAAATTAAAAAATCTGCTCTTCACTTTGGATTTTGACTCAGCTTGCATGAAAATGCTGCACACCAAGAACATTTAAAGAATGACAAAAATTAAATATTTCAACTAAAAAATGTCAAAAGAATAGACGTTGGCGTTTCTTTGAGTCTTTGTTGTGGACATTTATTGTCACTTTTCTCACAAACATTTTGGAAAAAGGTTTGTGTTAAAAACCTTTGTGTGAAAGAGGGTTTTCTTTTTCGCTTCGTTAATATTCACCATTTCTTCTGCTTCCTGTCATCGGGTCAAGACAGAAACAAAGAGGGTCGAGAACCAACTTCCACCAAGTCAGTCAGATCTTCAACCGGCCGCATGAATAAAACATTGAGGTTCTGATGAGATTTTAGCTCAGTTTTACATTCAAACGGCTGCTGTCCCACCTCTGACCTTTTTACATTTGATAATGAGACAGGAGAGTGAGAGTCCTTACTGATGCAGGCTCCGTGCCACGCATAATGATCGGAGGGGCAGAAAGAGACGCAGTGATCGCCAAGCAGCCAAGTCCTCGCCGCTTTGCACCACAGGCACACGCTGCCAACGCCGGTCTGGAGGTCCGCCGTGCAGCGCTGGCAGTCGGAGCTGCACTCTGTGCGGGGAAAACACAGGAAAGAACATTTTTATTTCCTACTGTCCTCCTTTTTTGAGTTTTTTAGGTTATTTATGTAGAAGATTTTAGGGGAATAAAACTAACAATTATATGAGTATTACATTAGATTATTCTGACTATTAGCCAAGTAAACAGATGAAAAAAGTTAGATTTTTTTGTTTTACCACTTATGCCTCTTTTCCACAGTATTAGAAATACATTGAAAGATACAAATAATTAAATTCCTCTTTTAAATTAAATGCCATAACAGAGCATTAATTCAGTGAAAGTCCAATCACTTGTAAGAAAGCATGCATCTACATATAAAAAAATATTTACAACTTTTTTTTGATTAAGGAATATTAGGGCTGGACAATAAATCAGTAACAATATATGTTGCTAAATTGAAAAACCCCATAATTTTATAATTGTGGTGTTTCTGTTTGCACGTGAATACATTTGTTCACATGATAAGGAATTAAAATCACATTGCGCCTTCATCCTTCTACCTCTTCCTGTTATCTTCTTTGTCATTTCCACCAGTAGTAGCATCCTGTTGTTGATCACATGATTTAAGTGATGCAAAAGAAACATTTCCATTGGAGTTTCAAAATATATTCAGCTTTTTTGAAACTGACATGTTTCCATTAAGTACAATTTATTTTTAAAAGGTTAATGTAAATGCAGCTAAAGAGGTGATGTAAAATGTGCTGCATGTTCACCTTACTGAGAGTATCATTAGTAAAGATGTTTGAATCCTAGATGCTCCACTCTCCTTCACTTTCTGAAACCTGAATCTCCTTGTTGTCTCCCACAGCAGATAAGAGCTGACCCACATGCTTCAGACATAAGAACCCCCCAGCCAACCAGAATACTCTGAGATTAGCTCAACAATGGCCAACAGCTCGAGGCTTTTTATCAGATGGCGTCTGGGTTGTGGGATCTTTCAGTCGTTGGCCTCTGCAGAGATAACCATCAGCAGGGAGATGCAGAAACCCCTGAAGGTGACGGCTTATCTTTGGACAACAGAACAACAAAGACTGGCCACACATGGGGGCATTGGAGAGAAAAGGAAAGATTTTACTCTGTTGTTTTACTTTTACTTGATGAATAAAGTGTCCCAACAGATTCTTAATTAACTGCTTAGACATACAGAAGAAATACTCCCATGTCTTTTTCCTGCAATTTAACCAACACGAAACCCTTGTCGACATTTCTTTTTAGTTTCTCTGCGTTTCATGTTTTATGCAGCTCCATTTCCATTACTTTTCTATCCTTACCATGCTAAATTTAGAACAGTTAGAGCATAGCTCCTCTAAAAGAAACTGACACTGCTTACACCAACACATCAGCCGAGCCCTGAGGGGCAAAATCCTGTTTGCATTTCGTGTCAAGTCTTCAAAAAGCAGCAATCTGAAATGTAATCACCACTGGTGAGCAGACGGGAATGCTATTGTCTCTCATGCTATTTGCATTTTATCCCCCTGCACATTTTCACATGAGGATTTTGGCTCAATAAACATGATGTAAATATTCAGTAAACACTCAACTAATAAAGTCAAGATTAAAGGAGAAAAAATGGGTTAAAAACTGTAAAATAAATGAGTTTTCTGGTGACATACAGACATACTGATTCTGACCAAATGTGTGTAAACATTTGAATTTGGAAAGGCACATATGTTTTCTGGCATTTAGCAAATAGAAACTATTTAGATAGTTTTCACTAAGCTAAAACAAGAAAAGTTTGGTCTCATTTAACTTCAGAGAGTGAAAAAAAAAGTTGCTCATCTTTTTATTGAATGTATGCAAATATCAGGTTTGCATGTCTAGCAAGTATGGACTAAACACACTGGCAGAGATGATGAATGTATTCTGAGTGAATGAAAAACCGCTGCGCTTTTAGCAGTAACAGCAATATTTGTCGTTGCATCATAGAGCAATAACAGATACAGCTTACAAACGAGCTTTCGTTCACACAGCAGGCGAATTCGAATCCGACTTTTCACGGCCCAGATTCAGTCTTTCCACTCTGATTTGTGTCACTTCCAAATGAGGAACTAAATTGGACGTTTAGCTTTCAGTAACGGCCATGTTGCATTTTATCCTCAAGCCCGGTGATATTAGTTGTGCTTTCTTCATGTTCTTGTTATGATGTTGTCCCAATGCTGTTAGCTCCGATTCCTCAATAACTTAAAAAATGAATCCATAAACAATAAAACATTTTGCTGCTGTGTTACATTTACTTTCTTCTTCAGCGCCTGCGGTTCGCTTTGGGCTCATAGACCGTTCACACGAAAGTCTACTTGCGGTTGCATTAAATTCAAAACAAGAAACTCTGCAACAAAACAACAACAAAAAAACACAATTGTGCATCAAGACCTGTTATGTGAATGTTGCTACTGTAGCCAAAGGTGTTTCGCAGGGAACAGTCCTAGTTCTCCTTTCTTTGTTCAACAGCTGTAATACGTATTTTGATTCATAATTGTCACAATCAATTCAATTCAATGTTGGAACAGCTATTTTTACTATTTTCTCCACTGTTTGTTCAACTAGGCAGGGGTCTCAAACGTCAGTCCTCGAGGGCCGCAGCTCTGCAACTTTTAGATGTGGCTCTGCTGCACCACACCTGCATAGAGTAATTAGGTCATTAACAAGGCTCTGAAGAGCTGATCTACACAAGGAGGAGGTAATTGTTATCAGAGTAGTACCACAATATATCAATATAAAACTTTAAGTCCATATCGAACACCCTTTCCAAACTATGCTGATGATGCTGTGATATCAGAGTCAAGGTAATATTTGGTCTTCGTGCTGCTAAAATGATTCAATACCTATTGTAAGTAAGATTTTTCAGTATATATCAATAATTTGATAATATACACCAGATGGATAAATCTTTCCATATTAGGAAAAATATTTAAAAAGTATTCAAAACACTGAAGGCATCCCTGACATGCAAGATATGCACCACTACTGAAAATTAATCTCTAGTTTACTCGCATCTTAATAACCCAAAGATTTTTTTGTAATTCTGTTCTGTGAAAAAAGTGTTTGGGTCACCGGTTTAGTGGGTCTGGATTTAATTAAAAAACAACTAGAGGGAAAAGTTTCTTTTTAAAATCTTTTTCCGAAAATTTAGCTTTTAATTATTTGCATAATTCAGTTTGTTCTAATTGATTTAATTAAATAATGCATAACATTTATACAATTTTTTCTGTTGGGGTGGGGAAGGTGGTGTAATAATAAAGATAACCTCAGAAAAAATCAAAAATAAAAATCTGCAATGCAATAAATGGTATGTCAATGATGTGGTTTGTCCAGGAGGGGCGCCAGAGAGCATTAAAGCTTGCTTTAAAACATTTTATTCCTCCAAATTTTGTAGTTTTGTTAATCACAGAGTCATTTTTAACTATTTCTCTGCAAAATCATTCCCACATTCAAAGTTGTTTCTTTTAAAGTAAAAATATTCAATTATTCAACTAACTGAATCCGATCAGAGGAGTTAATGATTCTCTGAGGTTGGGAAAACATAACACAAAAGGAAGAGGAACAAATATTTGCAATGCCATCTACCACTCAAAATTTCCATACAATATAACTTTGCAACAAACTCGAATCAGCATTCCTGCTGCCAGCGCTCCGCAGGTGATCCCTCTCCCAGCTCTGAACAAATTGCTCCACATCGGAGATAAGATAACTCAGGCATCAAGGATTATTGACTGTGCAGCCTAAAACTGAATATAAAACTAAAATGGTATTGATTTTGCCCCTCAGATCCCTGTTTATAGGATAGTTACCATTTCTGAGGCACATAAAAAAATATTCTGGAGTTATAAATGTGCCCCATGCAGGACAGAGGCTGCTTGTCTCCTGTTGGGGCCATTTTATGTGACATTACCCCTAAGTTTCCTGCATCTGCAGCATGTTTCACAGGAAGTTGCTTAATGTGTCTTTGCCGCTTAGCTAAGAGTTTGCAAAGTCGAAACAAGATCAAATTGGTTTCTTAGGGTATTTTGTTAGAGAGCAGAATGCGATCAGTAGGTTAGATGTCAGCGATTGTGGCGTGAGAATAACCGGAGCGGCAAACTGGGTGGCCCGTTCTGATGTGTGTTCAGCTTGTCTGGGCATGTCGCCCTGACTAATGGAGTTATAACCAAAGTTATTAAAGAAGTCATTCATTTCTCTTTCAGCTCAGATGTGTTTTGCTTTTGGCTCAGTCCCGTTTCATCCCTCGTTTTCAAATATCCATCGATCCAAGCAGGCAGGCTCTCCCGTAATCCCATGAAATGAACTTTAAGGCGGCTTTTAATGGTTTTCTGGAGGGATTTCAAAGTTCTGTTGTTTTCTTTTCAGCATCAACCTTTTCACATATTTTGTTTTCTTATTAGAAGCAAATTAATCCCTTCAAATTTTAGTAACTTAAAACAAGCTCCTATATCCTGCTGAAAAGTTAGATTCAAGTATGTTTTGTTTAATTTCAAGTGTATTGAGATGTTTGCATAACCAGACCAAAAATACTTGGCATGTTTTTCAGTTTTTGCAGTGTAAGATGTTTTCTGCTAACTTACAAGTAACGTTAAAGCAAAATATAGTAACTTTTTAAAGTAAAAAAAATCCTTAATATTATTGAAAATGCAAATTACTTCACTTATACTACGTGAAAATTGTCTTGTTATAGGTAAATTTATCATACAGAGGAATTAGCACATTTTCATCAAAATTAAGGAAATATTTACTTACTTATTTCCAGTAGAAACTAGACAAAAGATACTATGTAAGATTTTGTTTTTGCAGTGTTATTAATGCAAAAAATAATAGTGATTGACAGAAGATGGTATGTTTAATGCAGTAACATGAGTCCTAAAGTGCCATTCACCAAAAATTGCAACCAGAAATCAGAAGAACAAAGAAAAGGTTTTTCTGAACAGCTGGTGAACTGACTAGAAACATATCAGGTGGTTTAAAACTTTTGCACAACACTCTGCTGTAGTTTATCTGTATTTCTGAGACATTTATGTTCTTAGAGTTAAGATGGTGTTTCCCACGATTCCTTTTAAAGCAGAAACATTGACTCAGATCTATGCAGAATAATGGAAACTGAGCGTTGCTGCAGTTTAATTTTTTGCTTTTTATTTTTTCCTCTTTTTCTCTCAGTGTAAAAACTCCACAGGGTAATAAAAACACAAACAGCTCAAAAGCTCCCCTGGCAGGAGCTCACAATTAATACGATGAAGTAAAAGCTCCATCGCAGCCAAACGGAGCAATATTGATCGGTGAATTACCCGTTTTATCCTGGAGAACGCCAACGCTCCGAGTCGATACTGATACAGGTAGATAACTGCAGCAACACAGCGTTATTATAAATGGAGAGTAGAGATACTTCACAATAAAATTACTCAAGTAAATGTCATTGAGTAAATGTAACTAGTTACCACTCAACTCTGCAAAGTTTTTGATCCCAAAAAGTTCTGGTTGGAATAGTTTCTGAAACATCTGGATTGTTTCTCAGTTTTTATTTAACAAAAGAAACAAATTCAGGAAAAAAAGAGAAGAAATGGGATGAAAGAAAGCAAGATTGGATCAAATTATCCTGTAAAACACGACAATAAGGTTTAAAAACATTTAAAAAAATACAGAGGTAGTTTGTTTACGGTGATAGAAATCAACATCATGAAGGTAAATCCTTCATTTTTAAAAACAGAGGAGTTCTTGTATGGGAACCAATGATGGAAAATTTATTAAGAAACCTCAATTATTCTTTCAGCTTTAAATTTTTTATGCAGATTGGTTTTGGTTTTGACAATATCACTTAAAAGCTTTGCCAAGTTACACGCTCCAGTGCATTTGGTCTCTGCTGTCAGCGAGCTCATTAATAAAAGAACTGCGCCTTTATTCAGCACAATTATTCTTTTACAACTGGGGGAAATATGTAAATCTGAAGGAAGCGTACAGGCACCATCTCAGTTATTTGTGTAACAAAATCAAGTCAAAAGCAGGAGAGACACGTCCTTAGAATACGTCCCAACACTTTTTGAATATATTCACATTTTTATCCCTTTTCATGGGATTTAATTTCATAATTTTATAAATTTCTCTTGAAGAAAGTCAACAAAAAATGTTATTACTTTTGATTTATTTTCTTAAATTTCACCATCACAAATGATAATTTAGTTGATTAAAGAAAATCTGTCATTTACACCAATGGGTGACAATGGCGTCTAAAGCCCTATTTGCCTCAGGAAAGGTCAGAGGTCATGATTCAACAACTGGAAATGGAGTCAAAACACTGTTGACACTCAAGAATAAAAGACCCCTTTCATATTTACCATCAAATACCCAGAAAAAAAAATCATCTACAAACTAACAACTAACATTGCCAAAAATGAGTGGGATTTTTTTTTCCAAGAGCCTAAACTGTTTTTAGAAGCAATATAAACCCAAATTGAGGCATAAAAATTTACAAACGGGAAACTTTACATAAAAGGTCCTTTTAAGAACAGTTTTTTTGTTTGTTTGTTTTTTTTTTTTTGCTTTATTATTATTATTTTTATTGCATTTTTTTCATTTTTCTTATTTCCCTTTTTGGCTTGATAGACCAATGAACTCTAATAAATACAAAAGAAGGCCAAGACACCATCTGTCCTGTAAAGCTTACTGAAAGATTAAAATTAACATTTTTCACAAAATTAGAAAAATGTATGGTTAAATTAAGACATTTTAAGGAGTCAGCTCTGCCTGGTCAACACTGAAATATTTCTTTAAAGGTAAAGAAAGACTAAAGGGACCGATGATGGAGGTGGACAGGGAGAACCAGAGGGAGTGTGAGAGAATGATGCATGGAGAGATGATGAGAAGAGACGGCGAGGCATCTGCCTCTGATGGATCCCCTCATATAAGCTGATGGCAGAGTGACAGCCACAGTGACGAGGGAATAACATTATAACAAGATGCAAAGCTGAAAAAAGTCAATTTTACATCGTACTGCCCCCTTTAAAGTGCAAGTTTGTGAGAGAATTCAACAGGAAGTGTTATTGTTTTCAGATTTAGACAGAAAAAAGGTAAAGAAGTGATGACCAGAGTTCATCTTCGGCCCAGCTGAGCCTTGGAGTTGTTTCAAAAACTGATTTCAGATCAGTCTGCGTGTTTGGAAACAGCCATAAGAGTTTAACCGGCTTATCTGGCGTCGGCAGGATTAGTGGCTTAAAGAGGGAACTTCCAGTCAGTCTTAGTTTTCACAAAGTCACTTCTTCTTCTGAGTCCATCACTATGGAAACTTGTGCTGGAGTCCAAAGTTTCCACAGCAGGAAATCAATACATGTAAAAAAAAAAAAAAACCAGCAGCGCTGCACGATAAGGCAGGTCTCTCAGCTTACTCTGAGCTTCCACTGCTGGGACTTTCTCTGAGAATCACAATACATTTAATAAGGTCAGGTCTACAAACAAAATCAATGTTTGCTGACCCAAACCATCCCTGAAAGTCAGAGTTCTGCCTCGATTCACAACCAAATGCTTCAAGAAGTCATTTAGTCCCACAGCCACGATATTTAAAGGGCATATTTCAGCATATTTTGGTGACAGCACCAACATAAATAAATCAAAATTTGGCCTTTCTGCTGATTTTAAAGCAGAGAAGCAACAGGAAAGCAATGTTTGCCTATCTGCAGGCAGGCTTTTATACAGTGGGGCCCACATAGGCCAGTTCTAAACTGAAAGCAGTTTAGTTCAGTTAATTTCAACAAATTCACATTTAGCACATTGTTATGCTTCCATTTGGGTCTGAAAACGCTTAAAAAGACGGTTTTTGCCAATAAATTAATGACTTCTGGTGTCTGGAAAATGAGTTGTTTCAAAAACTTCCTGATTATCAAATCACAATGACAGGCACTGCGCCGTTACCTAGCAACCACAGAGAAGCTCGGCTGTTACTTAGCAACCCACACTTTACTCCAGTGGTCAAGTTGTTGCCGTACAATGGCTGCTGGGGAAGACAAGCGTGTAGTTGTCCACTTGCCATCCTGAAGCCACTTGCTGAATTCTGGTTGGTTGTGCAGGAGGCTCCACTTCTGCTTTTCAAAGATGAATAGCTGGGTAATTTCGCATCTGTTTGCGGCCATTTTAATGTGGGAGTGTAAAACATTGAGTTGGGGGGAATTGCTCAAGAATGATTTCATTCAGAAAATGTAATGAACATGTTTGGTAAAAACCTACTCAAACTAGTTAAAGTCAGCAAAATAAAAAATTCTTCTGCTAGTTTTTAAATCACTGAATGGTTTGGGAACAAAATGCATCACCATTTGAAACTTCCAGACCTCAATTCTTCTTCTTGTTTCTGGGCATTTCTAACCGATGAATATGATCGCAGCTCCAGTTGTGTGTAGGGAACCTTTGTCTCAGTACGCAAGTTTTCTTCCTGAATAAATCAATATTTAGCTCCATCCACCTTTGCAATCAATAAATAGTTTCTCTGCTAAAGGAATCCCTGCAGCATTTTGACATCATTATGTTAGTTTTCTAACACATAAAGTGTATTACAAGGTCGCCAAAAAGTTACATTTTAGTGTCATAAATCAATTAAACAATCCAGTTGTTCTGTTAAAAAATTTTAATTTCTCATTTGTTTTATTTGTCATTTCTGTTATTTTGTTCATTTATCTTGAATATTTAAAATGTCTTCTAGTTCCAGGGTTAAATGTTTATTAGAATTTAAAGGTTATTGATCTTTGATAACGTGTTCTTGCATTATTATGGTATTGTTACTGTTATAGTACTTGAAAATGGCCTCAATACAACAATATTATTGTTTATCACCATAACTTCTGAAACAATTTATTGTTATTGTGATACCCTAAAATAAAACCCAGCACAATAAACTGACTTTAAGTTACAGGATGTAAATTAGATGCTAAGAAGGGAAACTAAAGTCAGAGAGAAGCTGCCAGTATTTTAGTGTCATCTAAAACTCTCTGACAAAATGAGCTTTTGGTTCGTTTTTTTTTTTTTTTTTTAATGAAATGGTCGTTTAGATGGGATAAAAAAAAGTAATAGTTTGAGTTTGCTCCCTGTGGTGCATTTTCATCCAGCTTCAACACTTTGAATATCACAAAGAGCCTTGAGAGAAAACACAGCTTAGCGATAAAAACGAATGTGTCCAAATGCAACAGAAACGGGTTCAGATAAAGTTCAAGGAATAAGGAGATCAGATTAAGTTCAAATGGTTTTGTTGTGACAGAAACATTTTGTTCGGTAATTAAACCTGCAAACCCTCATAATCTATTTTCTTTTCCTTCTGACTGGTTTGGATTCGACTTCCCTTAATATTTCTTAGGTTTGCCTTTGAAAGTGAATAGAAAATGCTCATTTTAATGAGATTCCCACATTATTTACAACAGTCAGGTTTGGAGTAAGAATGTTTAATTTCTCTTGTATTGTAGATCTGATGCAAATCAGATCCTTTTAGTAGACTGTTTTAATCTAAATTGGAAAATGCTTCTAAAGTTCAATGATTAAAGATTTTGACCAAGCAAAAAGTAAATTTCATCTGAAAACATGCTCAGCAGAAAGAAAAGATACAAATTAAAATGTAACAGACTTGGTTGTTGTTGAAACCTGCAGAAGAAGCGGTATGTCTCAGTATGTCATCATGCGAAGCTGGGTGGGCAGAGGAAAACTCAACTCCTGGCAGAACTGCAGATTAATTTCCCCGTAGAGTCCAGTGCCGCAGCACAAACAAGCCCTCCTGGCTGCATATTTTATGAAATCAGCGACTTACTGAGGCACTCTGCGGTGACGGCGCTGAGGAAGCGGCCCTCCTGGCAGCCCGTGGCGCAGTAGCCGCTCTGCAGGGCGCCCCCTGGGGGACAGGAGGTGCAGTCCGCCTCAGAGGGGCCGGAGCAGGTCTGGCACGTCGGATGACATGCTGAGGGAAAATAGGACACGGATGATGGTGATGAAAACTCACAGAAATTCAACTGTTATGTAAAAAAAAACTGCTTCCTTCCTGGGAATCTGTTGGAAAAAATGTTTTTATTCATTATTTGACCTGTAAATGTCCAGGTTGTCTCACTGAGATCCAGTGGCTCATTTAAAAGAGAGGCAGATTTTGATAAAACAAGATTGCAAACACAAGTAATATTGTTTTGTTATAACTTCAGTAATGTAGAGAAAAAAAATCCAAAATCAATTTTACAGAGAATCACAATTTATAGAACTTTGTATTCTGGCTCTAAGGCTCAAAAGTTGATTTTAGTCTTCTTAATTTTTATGCAAAGTAACAATATGGAGATAAAATGGGTTCAACAGAAAAAAAAAGAAACTGAAAAATTCCTTTGAAACTGAAAGAAAACTGAAAATTTTAATTTGAAACTCAAAAATAGTTTTAAACTTTTTTGGTTTCACATCTCTTTTTCAGTTTTAATATATTTTTTCAAATTTCAAATCTTTATTTTCAGTTAATTTTTTTTTCATTTCAACAAATTTTATGACCCCAATTTAGCTCCATAGAACAATTCTTTCGCAATTTTTTTATTTAAGAAAAAGTCAGGTAAGTGAGTTAGCCCAACACCGGAAAGTTAATTTACATAATTTCATGCAAAATTCTATTTTTGTTTAAATGTTTTGACCTTATAATATTATTTAAAATAAATATTTTTATTTGTTTATACTTACTTTTCCTCTTGTTAGTTATGATTTGAACAGAAATGTCTGAACCGTTTGAATAGAAATCAGCTGTCTGGTTCTTTTGTGGTGCAAAAAAATTGGTGCCAAGTATGATATTGGGTCAAAACCAGCCTTTAAAGTACTTTTTTTTCCCGTAAACTTTTTTTGCAGCTCATTGTTTTATAAACTTTTAAATTACAGCAGAAAAGCTGATGCTGCAAAAGAAGCCAAACTCTCAGTTAAGCTGCTAAAAAATAATGAGCTTTCCTGCCATTTTACAGGGATCTGATTGGCTTTAAATGTATGAAGAATAAATTAATATATCATAGAAATCTCATTTTTTTATTTAGAAAAAGAAACTCCCAACTGCCAGAAAGTTTCTCTAAACTTCGGTCTCATCAGAAAATCCCTCTAACGAGCTAATTAACAGTGAAGCATACAAAGTAAGCAAACAGAACCCATTCATTCTGCCGTCCCAGAACCAAACATAATCACAGAACATTCTTCTTAACTGCTTCCATCTTTCCTCATTTGCACTTTTCAATTACTAACTCCAAGCTGGCCTAAAAAGCATTAAGAGAAATGTTATTCTATTGCAGAAAAGAAGCGAAATTCATCGTCTTTTAAAAGGACCGGCTGCTTAATGTGCGAAGGGGAAGGAGAGCGGGTCATCCCGCTGCAAATGAGGTCAGAGTCGGTAGAGCAGGCTGAGGTAATGGACAATAGATTAGAGCAAATGGATTTTCATTAAGGACTTGGACAAACACAATGAAGAAAAGCTGCTGAGCTCTCTCCAGTTGTTAACATGCTATTGTCCTAATCCAAGCCTAATATCGCTAAATGGGGTTTCTGATGCCCAACAGGAGTCAGTGTGACAACGAGGCTTACGAACAGCAGGGTTGTGTATAAATCAGAGCCGCCATCGTTAACATGTTAGCGATTAATCTTTAACGCATAGACAACGGCAAATTTCACTTTAAAAAAACACAGCGATGGACGTTTGGCTAAAACATTATATTTTCCACAAAATGATTTCTTTTAAACCTTCCTGCACTGCAAAAACACAAAAATAATTTTTCTATAGTTTATTGTGCAAATATCTTAGTACACTTCAAATAAGCCAAAATAACTTACAAGTCACTTTTCAACAACATATAGGAGCTTTATTAAGTCAATAATTCTTTAATTTTGATGGTTTCACTGAACTTTATCAGTATGTCAATATTAAGGAATTATTGACTCAAACAAGCTCCCATATCTTGCTGATCTATCTCCAGCTAACGTTCTGGGTGAGAGCCGGGGTCACCCTGGAAAGGTCGCCAGTCTGTCGCAGGGCATCCCATTTTTCATTCAAGCTGTTTTTATAACTCTAAGTAAAACAAGTTTCAAAGTAAACTTTTTTCCATTTCGCTGAGAAGCTTCTAACCTTGGAGATTTAAGGTCATCTGTGGAAAAAGTGGACAATCTGTCGAGTTTTCTGCTCTTCAAAATGCCCAGTCAGAGCTCAGAGTTTACAGCTGAGGCTCTAATTAAAGCCTGGGGAATGCAATGCCACAGTCAGCGTGGCGAACCGAGGCACAATTGTGTGTTTCTCACCTTGGCATTGGCCGTCCCGGGTGAAGAAGCCCTGTGGGCATGTGTGAACGCAGCGACCCTCAAACAGGCCGGACGGCGACGGACAGGAGGAGCAGTCTGCCTCCGACGGGCCGGTGCAGCGCAAACAGGACGCATGGCAATCTGCAAAAGGATGGGAGGTTTTATATTTACAACAAAAAATATAAAAATGCAGACCTTTGGCAGGGAACAAACAGAAGATGATCAATTAGTGTTTATCATCTTCACAATAATCTCCAAAGGAAGGATTTTTAAGAAAAAATCTAAATCAGTTCCACTTTGGTTAGGATTAAATTATCAGGATTAAATCAGGAAGTTATTCCAAGACAAAACGTCAAATCCATCCTAACAGAAAACGATACGAGAAGATTTAAGCGTTTAGATCCTCAGGAACAAGAGTAAAAATAAGATTGACATTTTGCTCCTGTTGATTAAAAACAAACAGCTCAACACATGGATGTGAGGAAAACAAAAATAAACTGCTGTCACATCTTCAAGTTATTCAGTGCAGAAAAACAGATTCTGTTTGACAAGTAAAAAAAAAATCAGTGCTATAATACTTTTATCCACTTGGAAGACATGGAGACTAATTTCTTTCAAATATTGTAAGTGGTATGGGAAAAGGGAAAAAAGAAAATAAACAAAACAAACAAAAAAGAAAAATGTAAAAAAAGAAAAAAAAGGCTGAAAAAAGAGAAAGACGAAAAAGAAAACAGGGTGTAAACAAGAAAAAATGGAAAAAGGGGAAAAAAGAGAAAAAAATGGAACGAAAAAGGAAAAAGTATGAGGACAAAAAGACAGAAAAAGACAAAATGTTACAAAAAATAAATGAAAATGGAAAAGAAAAAGAAAGAAAAAGAGGGAAGAGCAACAAGAAAGAAAAAATGTATTTACAGGAACAAGAAAACTAAGAAAAAGAACAAAAGAGGAAAAAATGGAGCAAAAGAGAAAAATAATCAGAAGTCAAAGAGTTTTTTCTGTTAAAGACAGAAATAATAATCAGCTCTTTGTCTGAACCTCCAAGTTCCCAGGATTTGTTTACCTGAGTTCACCTTCCAAAAACCAACATGAAGACAATTTTGCTTTGAAGAAATTTCTAAAAACCAGCTGGCAGAGAAGAAAGACACAACAGCTTCAAGGCTGAGGGTTTTCTGAAGCATATTCAAAGCGAGGGGCGTATCCAAGGACGAAACTGCTGGGAGTGCATCCTTTACGTTTATTGACCAGAAAAAAAGAAAAGAAAAGAAAGAAAGTGCAGTTAATTAGCGATGTTAAGATAAAAGGCTGTATAAATAGGTACGTTTCTCCTGTGGGAGGCTTTTATCCACTCATCATTGGCATTTTTATGGTTTTATTTGAACTCCTCCATTTTTCAGGGTAGGTTTGATTATGCAACAAACAAAGAAAAAGAAAACTAAAGAACCGTCAGTTCACGGCGAAAATACAACATTGAATCAAGTATTTTTGGTCTCGTTTCTAATGTAAATATCTCACTTGAAATATCACAAAGTTATCTGTGATATCAGATATAGGAGCTTGTTTTAAGTCAATAATTCGTTAATACTGATGAAAAAGTTCTGGTTTCACTCAAAACGTTTTCCTTCATTTTAAGTGAAACAAACATTTTCATCAAGATTAAATAATTATTTAGTTAAAAGAAGCTCCTACGTCTTGCAAGTTAGTTCTGTCTTATTTCAAGTGTAAGAAATAGACAGAAATTACTCAGGAAGGTTTTGTGTTTTTACAGTGTACGACTCTCCAGCCGTCGTTGTTGGTGGAAATGGTTCAGTTATACCCTCTAACATCTGGAGTCATTTTGCTCCTGGGATGATTCTGCACTGTTTTGGCGATGTGAGGGTCCCGATTCCCTCTGTGGTTCTTTTGGGTTCCCAGTTTTAGAAATGGCTCAGAAAACTGAGATTTCTTTCTCATCTGTTCTTTCATTTCTCTAAATCTGGGTCTAACGTCATTTGTTTTTAAATAACTTGGCTCCACAAGTCAGTAGAAAAACATTGTGCAAATTGGAAATACAAAAATAAATCTGCTTAATGGAAACATGCAAATTTTGAAAAAAACTGTTTTTCAATAAAAGTTTTAGTGTTAGGATGAGTATGACTGTCTTCCCTCGGTTTACCAAAAGTCATTTGAAAGTTTTATCTTTTATCTCTGATGATGATCTCTAGCGCCAAGGATGAATTATTAAAAAGTCTCATGTGTTTACATCTGTCACTGCAAGGATTTTTAATGATTTATCACATGAACAAGCTTATTCGCATGTGATTTTAATTGCATTTCATATTTAATGGAAACGCCGCTTATGAGTGATCAGGCCTGAAATATAACCAATAAACGTGTTAATCACAGTTTTTGTGTGATTTAAAACGGGAGAGTCTTACTTTGACAGAGATTCAGGTTTGTTTTGGTGAAATCTTTAGTCTTAATTAATAAGATAATCATTTTCAAACATATTTTTGAACATTTAGGGGTAACAAAAGAGCAAAACTAGCTTTTCACAATGTTCTGGTAAAACAAACATAAAACATCTCTGTCCTTCATTTGCGTTACGTTGTACTATAGGTTGTTACAGTGAGCAGTTGCAGATGTAACAATTTCCTGTTTATCTTCAACAAGGACATCTCCTACAGTTTTGAGAACAAAACTTTTCAGAAAACTTTGTTCAAGTTCACCTGTGCTCTCTCTGAAAGACGGCGCACTCCTGCAGCAGAACAGACATTCAGACTGAAGAAGTGCTCTGATTTAGAACAGCACAAAAACAGCATTTAGATTCAACAGGGCTGTAAAAACCCAAAGTACTGAAGGACAGAAGCTTACGGGAGAAAACAGATGATTTAGAGAAGATATGTTCTTTCTGACAACCTCCCAGCCTTACTCTCTATGCCGTCGATTTCTGCCCATCCAGGCCTAGACACCCTGCTTTTGTAAAAATCTACAGACTTATTCTGCTTTTAATCTGAAACTTTCACTCACTGTTTGTGTTTTTTATTGTTTTTAAAAGGGGAGCTACATTTTGGAAATTTTTGTGCTTCCTTTTGGGATTTTACTGCTTCTGAAAACAACCAAAGCGATTAAAAAGTAAAAACACCCAACATGTTTTTGGGAATAAGTCAATGTTTGTTGTCTAGAAAACGAGTCGTTTCATAAACCTCTGGAATGTAACGTCAAGAATCAGCAAGCACTGCACAAAACTCAAGACTCTTTTTGTTTTATTGTGCCTCTAAATTACAAATGCACACAACACAACCTGTTTTTTTTAATTTCCATGTGTTCGACATCATTAGAAAGCTGAGACTCCACTTTCAGAAACACTGACCTGTCCTGTCCAAATAAGTTCACAGGTCACCTTCACAACAAAACCAACTATTTGTACTTTAACTTCTGCTTTTAGCTGAATTTATTCAACACCCTTCACTCAACACATGAGCAGCCCTGAAACTGGCCTTTCTTCCTCGCAGCTTTTCACGTCTGCTTTGGCAGCGCAAAGACAAACAGCCGAGCCGCGCTATCAGCCCAGGCAGCCGGGCCAAGCCACAGACCGGCTGGTTGACGCTGCTGCTGCTGCTGCTGCTGCTGGCGGTGGCGGCAACAGACAAAAGGCCTGTCAACAAGCAGCTGGAAGCCCAGGGTTTGTGTGCACAGCCATGTTTCTTTTTATATTTGCCCTGAAGTATTTGTGTTTACAATCGTGCCTGGGTTCCTTCCCTTCTGTCAGCGAAAGCGCAGGCTTGTGTACAAAATGCATGATGGAACCTGGCAGGAGCAGGCGGGGAAGCTACCTGAGCCAAACCAACAATTTGAGTGTTTGAGCAAAAATATTTACCCTCTGGGAGATGATCAGAGGCAAAGCAAGGACTTTATAACACTGAAATGTTACAGTGACGTCCATTTTACTCATCAAACATGTCAGAACAAGCTCTCTGCCAGGGGTGTCCAAACTTTCCATCAAGTGGGACAAAATGGACGTTATTTATAAGCTTGTCATAAGAAATTTTGCTAAATTGTCCCAGAGGTTCTGTCCTGACAAATATTGTTGTTTTAAGACCATTTTAAAGTAACATCATTAATTTCTAATGAATATTTAACTCTGGAACTGGGAGACATTTTAAATATCCAAAGGGCAAATAATTTCACTAGAATAATTTCTTGAACGGCTACCTTTTTAGTTTTACTTGAGTAAAAACACATTGAAGTTGTGCTATTTTTATTTCGAAACCTTTTTTGGGTCGTCTGCCTGCCTCTGTCTACATTTCTACACATTTGATTATTAAACAGAGAGAGCTTCTCACTCTCTTACTGCAGCTTGGTTACCTAATTTGTTGCACAGCGATTTCTGTACATCACATCACACGTTATGCGCCGCAGCCGCTCCCAGAAGCAGATCCATTACTTTGTTTTGAGCTTATCGGGTCATAATTTGAGGTAGGCGCAGTCGATGAGGTTTTGATTTAGTTTGGGGTTGTGAGCGATCCTTAATGCTCTCCATAAATGATCGTCCCGGTTCAGTGCAAAGCTCATCATCGTACAAAAGAGATCCACTCGCCGTACGACAGAATCAGAGGCACACGGCTGGTTTCTATACACAGAAAACTTTTTAGAGGAACAAATACAAGGAAATAAAATTTGGTAAAGAAAAAAAAAGGAGAGTTGTTTCTCATGAACATTTTTTTAACCAAAAAAATGTTTCAATTTAAGGCAGAAATCAAGTTCTCTTTGTTTTTTCCAACACTTAAATCCATAATGAGAACAAAACCACATGTTTAATGCAGAAATACTTTTTTTTTTTTTTTATCAAAAAGGTAAATTAAATGTTTATTTGTTGGAATCTTCTGAGAGAGAAACTTGGTCGGTAACTGATTTTTTAAAAGGCGTTTTCACACTTCTGGTGTTTAGTTTTAAAATGAACTGTTTTAGTTGTGTGTGTGTGCGTGCGTGTGTGTGTGTGTGTGTGTGTGTGTGTGTGTGTGTGTGTGTGTGTGTGTGTGTGTGTGTGTGTGTGTGTGTGTGTGTGCGCGTGCGTGCGTGCGTGCGCGCGTGTGTGTGTGTGTGTGTGTGTGAACACTGTGCAGGCTAACACATCCTGCTCTGCTTCAGGACAGGCCTGGTTATCTAACAGAGCAACAAGGAGTTGGACAAAAGGCCGCATTGTTCCCCGGCGAACACCTGAACCCGCCGACGGGAAAGCTTTTGTTGCTGAAACGAGTCAAAGACTGGAACAACTTGTACATGTTTCCACGAATAGAGCCGTGCCGATGTTTCATTTATCAAATTCACCCACTGTGGTGACTCTGGCAAAACTTGATGGTGTTCAGACTGAAATGTTTGCGAAGTTCAACTCCCTGCTGAACATCTACATGTATTTTCGAATAGCAAAGACAAAACAATCAGGTTCAATCTCTACATTAGGGCAAAAAAAAAAGATTTCAGTGGTTATAATAAATATATCCGGAAGGCCTGAGATTTGATAGATTTTTCTCTTGCATGACAGTCCGAGTTTCACATGTTGGATGTTAGCATACATGCATCAAGGGAAGAAAGAATGGAGGTTTGATCTTTATTTTATTTATTTGTTAAAGATGCAAAACTCACAGATGAAAAAAATTAAATATAATATTTGTGTAAATAAGTAAAGAAAATTGTTGGTGTTTGGAAATTAGATTGGTTTCCATTATATCTAAGAGCCTTTTTCTTCTTTTTTAAAATGTTTATTTTGTCTTTTTATAGTACATTGACTTAATAATTTGGTCATTTGTTTCTGATCTAAATGTATGTAAATATGTAACCCATACAAACTTGGACTATGTTGTGTCTCTGTCTCTTTAAGAAGCTCGTAGTCTTTCTGAAACTCCACAGTAAGGAAGTCATTACAACATGGCTCCTCTATTAAGCCTTTATCAACGTATTTAGCAGCGTTTCACCGACAGGTAGCTCCTATAACACGCTCAACAGATGTGCAATTCTACCGGGTGTTTGCTAATTGCTGCCGGCTAGTCTGAAGGAGCAGAGTGGGGGAAGCTCAGAAGCTTGGAAACTACAGCTCAGAGGAGGAGCTTCATTTTGTTGGCAGCTGCTGATTGGTTGAAATGGAAATTAATGGATTTCTCAAACATACATAGAATCAAATTAGCACTCAAGGTTTGTTTTTGTTAATTTTTTGTTTGTATTTCCTTTTAATTCTTGTAAAGCACTTTGTATTGCTATGTTGCTGAAAATGTTGCTAAAATTACCTTAACCTTTTACGTTTTGATGAAGTAAAGCTAAAAAAAAAAATGATTTCACATGATATTGCCCCTTTAGTATAAAAAACCAGAGAGATCCCTTTTGAAGTTCACAAATATAACCTGATAAAATAAAAATAAAAAATATTTCATTTTAATTTGTTCCATCAAGGATAAGAGAAAAAAAGCCAGTACTATGTGTGTTTCTCTGATTGGTAGATTCAGCCAAAGCTGGTTTTGCAGACACAATGGCATCGGAAAGGACAGAAAAGCTCAGGGAAAAATTCACGTACTGAAATTACTTTACAGCTTCAAAGAAAAACAATCCGTCTGCAGAACAATTAGAGCCTCAGAACCCAGGAAAGAAAACAAAAACGCATGAAATCTCAAAGTGACTGTTCAAACGTACAAATGAAGTGAAGAAAACTGATTATGATCTCATTGTCTCTCCTGGAATCAAAATCGTTTTGCTGCAGAAACACGAAGGTTGTTTCAGTGTAACATGTTTTTTGTTGCTATCCCAGCAACCCTTAGAATGAGCTCTAAAATTAGCCAATTATACACACAGTTTCACAGTCGCAAATGTCCCTGCGAGTGGCCTATTCAAAGGAGCTTCCTTTCCTTAACGGCTTCACGCCCACAAAGTCTTCACATAAACAACTTCCCACATTTTTTAATTGCAACATCAGAAGCAAAACAGCTTCTCAAAGTGACTGACTGTCTTCAGCATGTTTGAAGATTGAACCAAGCGAACAATACAGAGACGATCGACAAAGAGCTGGGAGTGACGGGACTCGGACGCACTTTTCAGAAATACTCAGGCTCTACAGCTCAAGATAAAAAATACTTTTACAGCAGGTAGCAACAGGGAGAAAGAGAGAGAAAGGAAAAGATGGACACAAGGAAGGAAAGAAGGAGAGAAGAAATCAAACCAGGAAGCATGAAGGGATTAAATTAATGAAGAAACAAAAGGAATGTTATGAAAGTGAAACAGTTTTTCATTCTCCTTCATCTCCTCACAGCAGACAGACATTTTGTTTTTGGTTTCCGAGTCAAAGATCTCCTGAGATGAAGAAACAGTTATGGAAACTTTAAAAAATAAAGTTTCTTCCTCTTCCTCCATGGAGGCCTGGAGACCAGAAAGCAGCAGCAGAAAAGTTTTTTCCTCACCTCTGCACGTCTGCAGGCCGTCCAGAAAGCTGTGAGCGGGACACGCGCCTGCGCAGACGCCACGCTGGAGGAGAAAATCCTGCGGCAGGAAAACCTCCTCTGGCTTCAGGCAGCGGCGGCAGTCTGAGGCGAGCGGCCCGACACAGGACCGGCAGGACGGATGACAGTCTGAGAACAGAACAGAACCTTCTCAGCACCAGTACATCTTAATAAAACTTGTTTCAGTTTTTCAACTTAATATAGCAGCAGGCCCAGAAAAGTGGCTGCCACACCACCAGGGGGCCCCCAAGAGCACATCCAAGATATCCATACATGTATTTTCAGAGTTGGGTAGTAACTAGTTACATTTACTCAGTTACAATTAATAAGAAACTTTTTTAAAGTACTTTTAGGAGTATTTTTACTACACTGTACTTTCAGTGATTTTATAAAGAATAAATTTCTGGATTTTCCACCCACTGAATAAAAAACATGTTTTAACCAAAATTTCACCAGTTTTTGTCAATTTTTTATAATTTTTTTATTGAAAGAAACTGGAAAAAAATTCTTTTGCCTGATTTTCTCGTTTTGTCACTTATTTGAATTATTGTCATTTTGGTCATTAAAACACCAAAATTTCCACTTCACTTTATACTTTGGTCCGTCTGATGATTACGTTTAGATTTGAAATGACTGAGATCAGTTAACTCAGTACTTGAGTAAACATTTTACCAAATACTTTCTTACTGAGTCACTTCTTGGAAGGATACTTTTTACTTTTTACCTCTGTTCATATGTCTGTTTGGGTGTAAGTATCAGTAATCTAATTACTTTCTTTGCGGCTGCTTGAAAACAGTAATCAGATTACAGTAACTAGGCGTTTCAGCCCGTCTCTGATCCTCACTGTGGCAGCTGCTGTCCTGAGGGTACAGGCCGTCGCCGCAGTCCTCCACACATTGGCCCTGGTGGAGCAGAAGACCCGCTGAACAGGAAGTGCACTGCGCCACCGACGGGCCCCAGCAGGAAGCGCAGGACATGTGGCAGGCTGACAGAGGACGAGGACAAAGATGAAAAAGTTATAGGACAAAAATGTTTGGTTTTTTAAAAATTAGTTGGTTTTTTTCCCACCAATCCACTCTTTGACTGATGGAGAGCCAAATAAACAAACAAAAATAAAATATTAAAATAAGGAATGTTGAGCGTCTTGCAAAGTTATACTCTAAAATCAGTTTTATGAATAAACACTTAACCTTTTAACACATGAGCATCAGAATATTGTTAATTTATTTATTAAAAACATATATTAACTGTAGCAAAGTTCTGGACAGTATTCATAAAACCACAGATAAATACACATATTTATCTATTGTTTCTAATTTTTATTTCTTTTTTAGAAAAGAAAGCAATTATTAAATTTGTAAATTGCGTCTTGCAGGACAAAATAAAGCACTTGTTGCCCAGATCTCCTACTTTTTTCTTAGCATTATTTGTTAATACAGTTTTTGTACAAGTGTCGACAGATGCGTCACCCACCTCTGCATCTGCTGCGGCTGTCCATGTAATGCTGCGCCGGACACTGAGTAACACACTTCCCATGATGCAAAGCGGTCCCGGCGGGGCAGCTCATACATTTGGGGTTGTCAGGGAAACAGGAGGCGCAGGATGAATCGCAAGCTGTGAACCAAAGCAAGGAAATGTTAATGGCTTCATGTTGAAATAACAAAAAAGGAAAGGAAGTCCATTAAAATTAAAACAGTTTCTCAAGGAGAGAGACTGTTAAATATAGCAGTCAGAATCTGAAATGCGCTGAATTTTAAAAGCAGAGCCACAAAAACGTTCTGAATAAGACATTAGTCAGAAGATGATGCATTTGTTATTGATGGGAAAACAAGAAACAGGAAGGAAGGAACTTATTCAAATACAAATGAGCTTCTCAGTATATCAGAAATATCACAAAGTTCATTTGTTTCAGCAATTTCATAAAAAACTCGAGAAATTAATTAAGGAGAGCAACTGACCAAAAATGTACAATTATAGAGTAAAAGTAAAAAGTAGCTGACCGAAAAGTTACTCAAGTAAGAATAAAAAAGTATTTGATAAAAAGTCAAATTATCCTTTAATATTTGAAAACTACATCATCAGACAGATCAAAATATAGTTGTATAGACATTTTGGCATTTTTAAGACCAGCATGAAAATAATTCATATAAGTGACAAAAAATAACAGAATCAGACAGAAGAAAATGTTTCCAAATCAGTTTCAATAAACATTTTATGAAACTTTAATAAAACCTGCAGGTGTGTGTCTGCAGGCCTGAAATGTTGTTTGTTTTTCATTCGGTGGGTAAAAAAAAACAGAAAATTTACTTGAGTTGTAGAGGAGATACTTCCTAATAAAACTACTCAAGCAAAAGCAAAAAGTGCAGCGTAATAAAAATACTTCTAAATATACTTTTTCAAAAGAGTCACTCAAGTAAATGTAAGTAGTTATTACTCAACAACTCATTAAATCACCACATTATATATCCCAATATATGATGTTACCACAATAATACAAAATACATGATAATGTATTATGCAGTCAATTGATTTATTGATTATTGTGACAACACTAATCACCACATCTTTGTTTCAGGGAGTCTGTTGGGTTACAATCAAGAAGGTAAAGCCCCTTCAGGTCGCACAGAAAGTTACCATTTCCAACCAGATTTCAAAGCAGGAACTGGTTCAAATGGGTTTGACCTTTTCCCCCTGATTCTGACATTTTCTGAATGCAGAAACTTCACCAGGTTGAAGCCTTTCCTACAAGCAGCAGGAAAAGAAGAGCTCCTTCCGCCGTGCTCTGGGTGGTTTCGACTAGGAAAAGAGCTTAACGATGAGCCGCCAGCTTCTCAGTCACCCTCAGGGAAGACTATTCCTGCACCTATATTATCATCTCACCCATTAAAAATAGAAGTTATCCATATTCATACAGCATCTCTTTCTTCTGCATCCTCATTAGAGCATAAAGGACCTGGTAATTATTGTTTTTTTTCTACTTTGTATGCCAACTTTGGCTGACTAATCCTTTAAGCTCCACAGAGATGCTAACAAAATAAACCCAAACAAACCATCACCCAAAAGTTTAATGCTTCTACTGCCTCAAATGCTGTTTTTATTTGATTTTATTTGACACAGGCACATTGTTTGACGTCTAATTTGTCTAATAAAATATCCACTTTCACTCGCCAGAGGAAACATGAGACAAACCGAACATAAACTGCTTGTTTAATCTTTGTGAAACTCTTAAGGGATAACATTTTGAAAAATATTTATTATGCAATGAAAGTTTACCTTTAAAAGTAGGTTTGCAGTTAATGGGAGCAATTTTAATCAGGGTCCAAACTGCTGGACTGAGGAAAACAGAATTAAAGCAGAAGACTTTGTGTGCAGCTTGGTTTCCCTGGAAAACAGTTTATCTACTTAAAAATATGAGTCGATAAACTGCATTAGCATTAGCATTAAAAAAGGAATCTGAGGAAATTGGGCATGAATGATTATAAATCACCAGATAAAACCTTAAAAAAACACTAACTTATTACAAAAACATTTATTAGCAGTGGACCTCGCTTTGACAAATGCAAATATAGAGATACTTCAAAAGCTGGAAGCAAATTGAAATCCTAATGTTTGTAGATTTGCAGCTTTGTAAAAAGCTGTTTAAAATTATTTTTAGTACTAGAGGGCTTTATTCATTAGTAAGTGAACAGGAAGAAGGTTTGCGAATGGCGTTGTAATTCTTCTGTATATGAAAAATCTTAGTTCCTATAAGAGAAATAATTTATTGTTGTTACAGAAGACTTCAGTAAAAAACCTGTAATTCACACTTTTCATAAAAACTGGTAAAATGATGTTAATTCCAGTGTGTTTGGATGTAGAGGACACGGAAAGTACAGATGCAAACAAAAGAAACTGTTTGTACGGTGGTGCAGAAGGATCAATAAATCAGTGACAAAAAGGCACAACGCAAGTTATGCTAAAATAATTATTATAATTTTTTTTTCTTATGGAAGCCAGAACATTTTTATAGGTTTTTAATGCAGTCAGTGTTATTAAAGGTTAAAACTACCTTTTAAGCCAGAGCACCAACCCAGTAGTTTTGTGAAAATGGTTTTAACAAGTCGTAGCATAAAAGAGTTGGCAGAAATTCAATTTCAAATACTGCTTGATAAATCCTTTTTGCAAACTAAGAAATGCAAACCACCAAGAAATGTGGAAATGTGTTTTATATCAACACAAGTTTGCTTCAGAAGGTGAAATCTTTCTGGTTTTATCACGTTTTTAAGTGAGAAAAGTGAAGTAGGTCTTCTTGAGTTTGGGAAATGGAGGCAGGTGTGAAAAAAAGTCCCAAAAAACAAGAAAACTCCAAACAAATTTATATTTCAGCTTCTCTTATTTCCTTATGGGATGTCCTAACAACTCATGTAAATGTTCCTCTTGATCTAAACTGGCTCGAGGACCAGAGAGACTGAATTACAAAGCGGAGAACTTTTCCTGACGACATTTTGTACATTTAAATAATGCAAGCTAAGGGTGTGTTATGTTTTACCGTAACAGATTCCTTCCTGGCTGTAGTATCCTGCGCCGCATTCGGAGACACAAGCTCCGTCTTTGAGCAAATCGGCCTGATCGGAACATGACAGGCAGTCCTGCTGCGTCGGGCCGCGGCATTCAGAACACGACGCGTGGCAACCTGCGTGACGGAGAGAGACAAGCTGCTTAAGGTGGAGGAGGATGTTGGTCCAAAATGTCAGAGCAGAAAATGCACAAAAACTAAAACGACGGGGCTTCACACCAAAGTCTGGGGTTGATGTTTTCATGCAACACGGGAGAAAATCAAATCATCAGACACTCTTTATTTTGGTAAATCAACAACATTATGCTTTTATTAGTTTCATCTCAATTCCAGATTAATCAGGACCACAGCCTTCCAGATGTTTCACTCTTACCGTTTAATAATAAACATTTTTCTCAAAGTCAAAGTCAAAAAGTCAAAAGTCAATCGTTTTCTCAAAACCTCAGATTTCAGAAAAACACATGAAGTCTGAGGCGAAGAAAAGGCTCGCTGCAGACTGATGTATTTTCCATGTTCCAGATTATATGTAATAATCTCTTATTTGAAGTCACCAGCACCGGTTGCCCAGGCAATGGACTCAGGTAACCTTTGTAATACTAAAAACCTCAGAGCTTATTTAACGTCTATCCACTGATGTCAGTGTTGTATTTTTAAGACCAGCGCTGTTTGGGACATGGAGAACGAAAACTTCCACGTGGCTTTCGTAAAGTATTTCTGGGATGAACGGATGTATAATTTACCTGTTGTGTGAATGTGATGTAGCTGCCAATCTAATCTTTGTCTTAGAAATCAGGGAAAATGTGACAAAAAAAACTCAAAAAAGACACTTGAAACTTTAATTTCATCAACCTTAAGATGCATGTTTTAATCTGATGCTGGACTGCAGAGGAGATGAATCAAGACAAGTTTCCTTCTTTGGGTAAAAAAAGGGGGCTAAATTCAACCAATGGATCTCCAGGTTATATAAAAACCTTTCTAAAATGGAGATTTTGGCTGATTCTGCCACATTTGAAAGATTAAAAATCTAAGGAAATGAGGAATGAAATGATGACATTACAGGTTAAATATAGGTTAAAATATGTAAAAATAGAGTGACTGGAGCAAAGGGGAAAACCGAGGAGCAATAATAAGTGAAGCAAACTCAAAGAGACACGGGGAAACTCACCCGAGGAGGCTATAATTAATTAAATCAGAGTCATAAGTGCAGCTGATTGAAATCTTAATTAATCTGAGATTCCAGAACAGAGGCCAATATGTATCTGAGAAATGATTAGACAGGAGTGAAAAATAAATCATCCGATCCCTGCTGCTCTGCGCCAACTGTCCTCAGGAAACAAAACTCATTTTCTTCTGTGTTGCGATTTTGGAAATAACCAGCTGAAAGTGTGACTGTGGCTTTCACTGTTTGGTGGAAACTTCGGCTGCATCCCAAAAATGGAAGAGAAAAGGAGTTAGTATATAAATGAAAATGCAAGGTCATGGAAACTCCAGGTTAAAGCAAGCCTCATCGTCGTTGCTGCAGACAATATTTAATAATTGGTGACATTTGGATTCGAGCCGGATTGTCTTCAGGTCAAAAGTTTAAAGAATAGTGTCTGAGCATATCGCTTCCATCAGGAGGCCTGACCTGAAAAGGATCAAAGTTTAACAAAGATCTTGTCAATAATTAAGAAATATAAGCTGAGAGTGGAGTAAGAATCATCCTCTCCATTTTCATTAGCTTTTACAAAGTCATCCTGACAGGCTGCGTTACGTCTTGGTAAGGAAATGCAGCACAATAAGCTGCGAAGGAGACCGAGGGCTTTTGGAGTGCAGGGGGCGCTATTCTGTTCTAATGCACACAAAGACAGCGACATGTGTTGGGATGATTAAAAAACAAGCAAACTAACAAAAAAAAAAACACTTAACCTCAGAAAAATAATGTGTGCAATACCAGCGTGTTAACTTTGGGGTTTTCAGGTTTCACATTCGATAGTGATAATTTGGGACCAAAATTGCAACATTTGTTACATTTTCAGCTGCTGCGGTTCACACTGTATCAAATTGTTCCCCTCCAAGCCTCTGGGGGCGATGCACCAAGAGGAAAACAACACAAAAACCTCTGAAGAAGTTTGCTTGTTTTTCAGATTTTAGCCATTGTAGGATTTCTCCTCTGTCTTTGGTGAAATACCAACACCCATTCCTTCTGCTAATGCTAGCTTCACACATTTGTTTTGGTTGAATTTACCCAGAATGCCCTGCGCAATAGTCCTTTTTAGGAAAGATTTTTATACACCGTAATAGTTTTTAGTTTGACACTTCTATCACTTCTTTTACTATATGAAAATGTTCTTCCTCTTCAGTAAATGGAGAACAAACATGTTTTAACCAAAAATTCACCAAAGATCCACCTGAAGTTCTTGTTATTTTTTTTACAAGTTTTGTATTGAAAGAAATTGATTTGTAAATAATTTTTGCATAATTACAAAACACAATTTAGCAAATTTTGTGAGTATTTTCTCTCTGATATTTATATCACTATATCTCAGTTTATACAATAAGGTCATTTTTAAGCATTGAATGATGTGTTGACGTTTTGATCAGTTACTCAGTATTTAACTAGACTTTTTACAAAATACCTTCTTTATTCTTGAGTAATTTTATAAATGGCTAAATAATTTAAGAAGCTAAAAATACGTTTAGGTATTGCAACTCGAGAACAAATTAATGTTGCAAGTCCAACTACAGATTCTCAGTTAAAGGGATAATATTATTTAAAATATACTTTTTTAGCTTGACGTCATCTTATTTGCCAACAATGAAGACTTTATAATTCATCTCCAGATCCACAAAATAAATCGGACAACGAAATTCCCAAAACCGTTGCAGCAACTCTGCAGGTGTCCAGATCTGATCCACTTTTCCAGAAACAGCGCCGCTCCTGCAGAATCCAATGTTTGATCATCAGAACCGCTATGGATCGATCAACACACTGCAGCTTTCGGGATGTTAGGAGGAATACCTCTATGAGGATTAAAATCAAGCTCAGCTAATTGATTACCTATTGCAGTCAACTTCTGAGTCCTTGCAAGTTAATTTTCATACTGTGCTGCCATCCATACCAACAACTGGCTGGCTGGGGGATGAAAAGAAATCATTACAAGTTATAACGTTGAGAAAAAAGCAGTAATGTGAGTGGAGTACTACACACAGAAGGTCTTTGATTGGATTTATTTTATTTTATTAAATGTATTTTGGCAGAAGCTGTTGGACTGTTAATTACCAAATAGATTTAATCTTTTGTTAGAATAAAGACCCTGAATGTGTCTGTCTTGACGTCGATCTACTGGACCTGAGACAAACGCAGAAGGGGAACAATTATATTTGAATCTTACTAGTTCACTAGTAAGATTCAAATCACTTTAGTCCTCTTGATACAAGAGGACTAAAGTCCACCTTTATTTTTCATTTAGTCTATCGATGTGCAAAACATTAACTGTACATAAATATTCATATAAATCATTTTCACTGAAAGTTGAGAAAAATTGGTGTTAGACACTAAAATAATGACTGGAAATGGATGATGAAAGACGGGGAAACTTTTCTTTGTGAGGAGTTGCAGGAAAAAGAAGGAAACCTTTGCAGTGACCTAAAGATTAACAGGTGAAATGGATTCAGCTCCTGTGTTTTCCCCATTATCTCAGGACATCTCTCTGTTTTTGAACTTCTGCACCTCTTTCACTTCCTCCTCCCGTGATGATCTCCATCTTGCGCTTTACTTTCTGCCTCCTTGTTTCTCAAACGTTTTTATCTTCTTTTTTCCCTCATGTTTAATATTAATGAAACCATGAGACGTGCATGAGATAAAGAGTAGGTTTCACGATTTGCTCTCCAGTTGTTTTAAATACCATAAAAATCCTTTTAATGTCCCACTCACCCGCAGATATTATGGAAACTATTCCTCCAAAAACGGTTACAGCCAACAAGAGGATTACACGTCCTTTACCTTGCTCCTCTCAGGAAAGCAATTTATTTTTCCGGGCAGCCTGAAGCGCAAAGTTATCAGCAAATGTAATCCTGGCAGGCCAGTTGCCAAAAAAAATGTAAAAAAATATAAAAATAAAAGACTCCCCACCCCCTCGTCTGCAAGAACAGGGCCAGGTTGGGATGGATGCGCGGTCACACGGTGCAGTGGATAATCTGTGCTCTGCATCCCCGCGGAGCCAAATCGGGACACAATTACCACGCTGCAGAAGTGGTTCACATCTCCCAAACCTCCAGTGAGAAATCCAGATGAGATGAGATATTCAGCAATTAAACCAAGTGTGGAGAAAGCAGATTTGGACAGATAAAAACCCTCTGAAATTAAAAATAAGAAGAGCTGCATCTGAAAATCTGTTGTTGGAGGGATCTCAGGAGTGAAATTACATTTGTAGCTTTTTTCTGTAATTCATTCGACTTGAATTAGATTCATATATAAGGCAACAAAACAAAAAGCTCCCATAACACATATTCTTGTATTACTGACAATAATGGAACTAATTTCAGTTTAGTCAATACTGTTAGAAATGAAGTAAAGCAGATAAAACTGTCATTTCATTTATGCAAGAAAATTAGATTATGATGAAAGATTTTAAAAGTTTTTAGACTTTAACCTGAAGCGTGCTATAATTAACCATCATCTGTAATCAAAACAAGAAAAATACAAACAATTCTAAGAGAGAATCCATTTGTCCACTTGGCTATTTTTTAGATAAAGTTTTTATGCTCAAAATTTATTAATTTATTTGTTTATTGTTCGATGGCGAGGCAAAGCAGTTTATGCCAGTTTACAAGGGTTTTTTTAATGGCTTTGCAAACTGAAGAGCTGACGGGTCACTCGATTGGCCGACCGTGACATCTGCTGCGCTCTTCCTGAGCATCGCACAAAGACTGCAGGTTAAACAGTTTAATCTAGTCGAGAGTCAAGAAAACATTGTTGCTTCCCTTACCCTTGTGCAAATATCTTATTACACTTCAAATAGGTAAAAACTAACTTACAAGTATCTTTTCACCAAGATAATAGGAGCTTGTTTTATGTAAATAATTCCTTAATATTCACTACAAATGAATTATTTACTTAAAACAAGCTCCTGTAGCCTACTGATAAGTTACTTTTAAATTCGTTTTGTCTCAAGTCAAGACTAAAAATACTTGCTAAGATTGTGGGGTTTTTGCAGTGTCTTTATTATTTAGTATAACTTGTAAAGAAAAGAAGCGGATTAGACCCACTGTTTTGTGTGCCACGCACATGCAGTACATTCATGGGTCAGGTGCAGTGATAGTTTTGTGCAGAGGCCCCTGACAGCAGCTGTAAACAGTAGCAGAGAAGATTCAACACAAACCCTCCATCATTCTTTGCTGACCTCATGCAGACGAACTGAAGCTCTGGTAAACGCGCCGTGTTTAAAATGCAAGGTTTTACAGTAGCACCCTGCTTTTCCGGGTGGTCCGGGTCTGCTGTCAGGAGAAGTTACCATCTGGCGAAATACCTCAGGAGCTCATTACCACCATCAGCTCCCATCCCCTTTACCTCCATTCTCAATCCCTCCTCCCATTTTCTTCAGCAAGAAATCCACTCAGGCAGAATTGGGCCTGATGCGTTTCACTGCTGCATCTGCTGATTTGCAGTCGCGGTGATTGTTAGTCCCTCTTCTTTTTGTGTTTGTTTCATCCTCTGGAGAAATTTGTAGACGAGGAAAAAACAATGGATTTTTGTTCCTATTAAAGCCTCTTGAAGATTAAAAGGACTTGGATGGCTGACTGGCAGGATGAATCCCACGAAGGGTTTGAATTACAAAAACTGGCTCAGTGGTGCAAATTGTTATTTTTTTTTACAGTATCAAACCTGGATGATTGCAGAGCAGGTATCAGGCAGTGTTTTACAAAAACGTCTCAAGTCTTTATCCTCAAGTCACGAGTCAAATCGCAAGTGAAGACAGGCAAAGGTTGAGTCAAGTCCCACCTCTGGTAGACACATGTAGGCCTGTCACAATAACTAATATTGTTAGATGATAAACTGTACCAGAAGTTATTGTGATAAACGATAATATTGTTGTTTTCAGGTGATTTTCAAGTATTGCATAATAATGAAAGAACACACTCTCAAATATCAATAAACTTTTAATTCTAATGAACATTTAACACTGGAAGACATTCAAAGAAAATGTAAGAAACAACATAAGTAATAAATAAAATGAATTATGAAGTCTCTGTAAACAAAGCTGTCCTCCAAAATAAGGGCTAGTTAAGACCTAAGCTCCAGACTGAAGACTTTTACCATCCAGTTTTTGGTAGAAAGAGAGAAAAGAGAAATTAATAAATCATGCATGAGGAAATTATTGACTGTGTTTTAATTTATCGTGCCATCAATGGATTTATTGCAGCAGTCGTAGGTAGAAGTGTGGACAACTTGCCACAACAACCTCTTGATTTTCCCTTGCTGCAACAAACACATCGGCTGTTATTATGGGGAAGACATGATTAATGCTCTATATGTGCAACCTACAATGGATTGCACAAAAAGCAGGACGGAGGTCACTCGCCGTGTCCACTGAGATTTTACACAATGCTGCCATCCGTCTAGTTACGGAGACTTACCCAGAGTTCCTGCATTAGCTGCTGCGGTCTAGCCAATGTGAGGCTGCTTACTGAGCGTGAGCACAGGGAGGTCTGCAGTTATTAAGGAGAGAAACGGAGCTGCAAAACCGTTCAATTCACCATGTGGTTATTCTCTGCTCACACACCCACCTGGGGCCATTTTATATCTACATATCATCTGCAGGGACTCCACTAACCCGCTTCCCGCATTTCAACATGCAAACAGTGTTGTTGTTACTGGTGTGTAAACAACAATTAGCTTGATTGTCTCGACTCTCAAGCTGCATAAAAAGGCGTATCTGAAATTAAAACTGCCAGAAATTCTGGGTGAAACATTTAGCTGATGACTCATTCAGCATGTGAATTCCAGTAACACATCAGTGTTTGTATCACATCAGATGTCGATAGAAATCAAAATAAATTGAGCCACAATTAAAGCCATGGGGAAAAAACTGGAGAGATAGTTGGAATGAATTAAGAAAGGTTTGGGGAAAACAGATAGAAAGCCATGAAACCAACTGAAATCTGTCAGTGTTTAGAAAGTAGTCGTCTAAAACGACATCAGCTGGTTTAAAGGTGAACTTTTTTACTTCCTTTAAGGAAGGTAGCTCTATAGAAAACCTGTTCAATACATTTTTTTGCACAAAAACATTCTTGGATAATGAGATTTTAATCTACTCAGTTCTGAGTATATTCAACTGATTTAGGACTTCTTGTCACTTTAAATTCAAATAAGATGCACCTCACCACGCCCCCAACTCAATGTTCACACTCGCGCATGAAAATGGCTGCTAACAAATGCTGAATTACACAGCTGTACTGATTTGAAAAGCAGAAGTGGAGCCTCCTGCAACAAGTATGCATAAAGTGGCTTCTGAATAGTAAGTCAAAACAACAAAACACTTGTCTTTTCCAGCAGCCATTGTACGGCTCATACAGCGATAAAACCAACAGACCAAACATACTATATCTTAGCAAGGGTTGCTAGGTAATGACTCAGTGTGACTCAACAATAATCTTGTTTTTCTAAACCAACTTTTAAATTGCTTTCTTAGGAAACAGGAGGATCAGCCATATTTATGAAATGAAACCTTATGTAACTTTCAGAAGGGCCAAAATGCAGCAGCAACCCAGCAGACTCAGGATTAAAAAGTACAACTTCTTAAATCTGCACAATACTAAAGCAATAATACTTGGTCCTCTGAGGGAGCTTCGCCCTCCATCGCTTCCTGAAAAAATCTGAGCTATTCTAATACCCCATTCATGGCAAACAAAAGGTCTTACAAAGTTCATTTAAGGAAACAAAAATGCAAAAAAAAAAACCCCAAAAAACAGACAGAGCCACTTAGAAAGCAACAATTTGAGATGGAAGGAAATTAATATTGCATGAAATGTCAGAAGGAGAGAATAATACTTAAGACTGACTGAAACACAGTGTTTACGGCTCTCCTTATCAGGACTGAGGCCTTTAGAGGACAGGATGTTAGTGAAAGGTTAATGTGTGTCTTAATAGGGAGAAACGACTCTCTGTGATGTTGATCTCATTTAGAGGCACAGAACTGTAAAATTACCGAAATGTGCTGTGTGGAGAGGTGAATCAGTGTGTATCAATTAAATTTTAAGGGTCACAATTTGATTCAGAAACAAATTTTTCCAATCAAACGGTTTAGAAATTATGTCTAAATTATGTGACTGACAAGAGAAAAAGACTGTAAACAAAACATGCATCAAATTCTATCAGTTTATATTTAAGCAAAAATAGATTTATACAGAAAACACAAAATTTTACCAAGTATTTTTGGTTCAGTTTATATTCCTAATTTTTTAGTACACTGGAAATGAGAGGAAAGTAATTTACAAGTAACTTTTCACCAAGATATAAAAGCTTGTTTTAAGTCAATAATACAATAATATTAATGAAAACGTAGTTTTTCCATTGGTAGATTATTTCACTTATAACAAAGCATTTCTCCTGTTATGAATTCAGTAATCTGCCACTGGAACTAGTACTTTTTCACAAATATTCAGGAATTATTTACTAAAAAAAACAAGCTCCTACACATTGCTGAAAAGTTAGTTTTGTCTGACATTAAGTGAAATAAGATATTTGCATTAGAAACTAGAGAAATAATACTTAGCAGAACTTTTTCTGCATTGTAATTATGTGAATTTAACTACTTTTTCTTGCATTATGTTGGATCAGCATGAGATGTTGTGATACTTACGGCGACAGTGTGCGTTGTCGTGCTGGTAGGAACCAGCAGGACAGGAATCCAAGCACTGGTCTCTGTCTGGGCCCAGTAACGGCAACTGGGAATCACAGGATTGGCAATCCCACCGACTGGAACAGGTGGCACAGGACTCTGGGCAGGCTGAAGGGAACGAGAAAGGATGTGATCAAAAAGTTGCTCCAGAAATACATTTTCTGAGCAAACCTGAGCTCTGGAAATGGTTGCAGGACTGAAACAGAAAGCAGGTTGTAAATTTCACACGCAGAAACCCCAAGGGAGACTTTAAATCCAGAGTTTGCTGGAGGGTTGTTACATTGTTAAAGGAACATGGAAGAAAAAACTGGAGACCTCAGCACAAATCCAAGTGAACATAGTTTTCCCTTAAAGAGAAAGGAAGCAAACTGAGGTGTGATATTAATGTGAGAGAATGAAACAGGAGCAGAAGCAGATTTCTCTGCTGGGGGGCCGAAGTTTTGTGTAACTTTAACGAAGCTCTGCAGGTCATGGCTTCAAAGGTGAACAATCTGCTTAATCCAACAAAACTGTGAACTCGACAAGGAAAAGAAAGAAACTTAGAGGGGTTAGGTCCAATTCAGATATAATTTGGATCAGATGAGGTGACTGACACCAAGAGCTCTGAGGTTTTTATCATTTATTTGTTGTTTATTAACTTAGATCAGATGTTCCGACATTCTGCATGTTTTAGTTCATTCAGAGTTTTGACATGGCCCAAAATGCCTTAGATTATTATTCTTGAAGTTTTCCCCCTTTGTTTAACCTAAACCTGACAATAAAAATGCTGATTGCAGCTGTTTACTCTGGTTCAACTTGCAGCTAAAATTTAACAACCGAAAACACTTCAGTAAGATTGATTTAAAACAACTACAACTGAGACCACAGACCATGAAACACTGAGATAAAGACGTTTAACTGGGAGGTTTGTGTTTCTTTACAACAACAAACTCACAATACAACATTGAATTGA
This sequence comes from Poeciliopsis prolifica, assembly GCF_027474105.1. NCBI lineage: Eukaryota > Metazoa > Chordata > Actinopteri > Cyprinodontiformes > Poeciliidae > Poeciliopsis > Poeciliopsis prolifica. The sequence continues at coordinate 9,136,928 of NW_026562389.1, read as the reverse complement.
GGACATGTAGGAGGAAAAAATGCAAAGCAAAGTTTCTTTTTAAAGTAGAATACAAAACTAAATCCCCTTTAAAGCCAACAGCCACCCACACAGAGACAGATAGCAGGGGAAAAAGAGAAAGTCATGAGGCTGAAGGATCCATACAGATTAGAGCGAGGAAGGTGAGAAGAGAAACAGAAGCTGAACACCCTGAGGAAACATGGTGAGAAATTTAAAGGCAGGAAGATTTGATCTCATTAGAGATATGAAGCTCTGCCTCGTCACTGTGTGTTCACCTACATCTGCTCAGACACGAAAACATCAATATTTAGTTTCACATACTTCAATAAAAACAAAAAGGAAGCAGAAAGGCTTTTAATACTTCTAATATCTTTGTTTTCAACAAGAACACACACTGCGGTGAGCTGAACCGCTGCAACTTTTACAACGTTAGAGGGAAATTTATAACAAGGTTAGAAGCATCCAGCTTGAAAAACTCATCCCTGATGTTTGATTTTATTTAGACAGACTAAAAGAGAAGTGTACAAACTTTTTGTACCAAAGGTGAAAGTGTACAGGCGCCAAAATATTCAATAAATAAAATAAATATTAAAAATAATATATTTGCCCAAATGTTTGCTGTTATTTATGTTTTTAACTCAGAAACTTAGAACAGAAAATCTCATCCTAAAAAAAAGTTACAAAAAGTGTCGGATGGCCAAATGTGCAACATTCTTAAAATGCGTTTAGGAGCCACATAAAAAGACCACAAATGGGCCCCGCGCCGCACTTTGAACACCCGCGTCCTAAATGAAGCAGAAAGAATGTTTTCAAAGCTTTTCCAGTACACCTTAAATCTGCCTTACCTTTCTGATAAAGTTTTTATTTTCGTATTGGAAACCCGTTCAACACATCCGTTCAACTTTGTGTGAATCTTGATTCTATTTTCAAATTACAGCTCAAAACGAGTCACTGGATCCAGAGGAGAGGTTCAATTATAGTAGTGAGTTTTCAAATTGGGTGTTTAAACTCAACATTTACACTCACATGTGAAACAGATGCACAATTACACAAACGCACATCTTTGAGAAGCAGAAGTGGAGCCTCCTGCACAACCAACAAGAATACAGCAAGCAGTTTCTGGACGGTAAATTAACAACAAAACTCTTGTCTTTTCCAGCAGCCATTGTACAGCACACTGAGTGGTAAAACCTGCTGACCAAACATGTTGGAGCTCAGCTTGGGTTGCTGGGAAACAGGCTGGGATTCACTGGGGTTGCTTGGTAACGGCACAGTGTGACTCAACAATTGAGAAGTTTTTGAAACAGCTCATTTTCCAGACACCAAAACCTTTAAGTTATTGCCAAAAAATGGCTGGATGGTTTATTAAAAGCGTTTGGATTGTTTAAAAAAATGTGAAAAATATTAATTTTGCATGTTAGGTCCCTTTTAAAATTCACATTGTCGATTAGCTCAGTGTTCACATTTTTGTTTTTATTTCATGTGCAACATTTAAAAATCATAGAATCAAAAAAATTTTTCAGTCCCAGCCAACCATTTTTTTTCTTACTTTTAATAATTTTAAAGAGGAAAAACGTAAAGTCTTCAGTTTGCTAACAAGCATTAACAGCTATTGCTGCTGACGAGTGTTTTCTTTTTCACTCTTGGCTCTATTATTTCACATCTGCATGTAAAAAGCTGTGGGCGGCAAACATGTCACTCATCCAGAGAACAGATGAAAAGATTCAAAGATTATAGCAATTATTGGTAAACAACTGTAAACAGAAGCTACATCCAAACTGAGTCTTGGTTTAAACTGAAACATACTTACAGAGGCTTCAATCCTCTCTCAAAGCTATTAATCAGACAAGAAATAATCATTTTTTCTCATATGAATTTAATTCAGACCCTTACAGACATTATTTTTATCTTTTCAGCACAGAAAACTGTCGGGTTAGTCAACACATTTGTGAGTTTGTGTCTTTCGTTAAGTAATTTACGCATTTCCAGAGGTGCCATGTTGATGCTGGTGGCTGTTTGTAGTAGATAGATTTACCCAACGTTTAATTATACGATAGGTGAGATGTTGCAATTTTATCCAACGGCCGCTGCTCCTGCGATGAAATGATGGCTTCCAGCTGCCATGTTGGCATCCATATATTTACTCATTCAAGTGATTCTGGTGCAGGAGTGATAGTTTGTGATTAGCAAATTGCTCGGTGCTTATCAGTAATTGCTCTGTAACACGACGCCTGTAGCTTGAATATGGGAGTCATGGCCAAAGGTTTTGGTTGTAAAGCAACTATGATTGCAACGTCTGTCAGATGAAGCTGTAAAAGTCCGTCTGGAAACTCCTCATCCATCTTTTTAACAAACAGACATGCAAAATTCCCCTCCTGCATGTTTTTATGCTTAAATGTGGGTTTCCACTGATTCTAAAGTTCAGCCATGAATTTCCAATTAAACTTATCAATAGGCCTGTCACAATAACAAATTTTACTGGATGATAAGTCATCCCAGAAGTTATTGCGATAAATATTATTGCTTTGAGACCATTTTCAAGTCATATAATGATATTGGCTAAATAGTGCATGAAAACATTCTCAAACTTTAAATTGTAATGAATATTTAACACTGGAGCTGGAAACAAATAAAATGAATTACGGGGTCTCTGTAAACAAAAACCACATCAGATTTTGTCAATAATTTTTGATAGAAATAGAGAAAAAAAGAGAAAAACACTAAATTATCCCAGTGGAAATTGAGCTTGTTTTAATTTATCTTTTTAATTTCCACGCATTGCTGCATTTAAAAGTAATATAAATGTTACCTGCACACACTTGTCCCTCAGCGGCGTAGCCCTCCGGACAGACGGACAGACATCGACCAAGATGGAGGAAAGCTTTGGGGTCTCTGCAGCTCTCACAGCGGTCCGGAGTCCCCAAACAGGAGAGGCAGTCTCCATGGCACTGAGCTGTTAAAAACACATTTCACCAACTTTATCAGGCAGAAAATGCATATGTGGTGGCGGCCATGTCGCACTAGCTAAAACACTTCCACATGATTAGAGATATACATCCATAAAAATCACATCTTAAATCAGTTCCACCAGGTTTTGACAGACTTGGGGAAGATTTAATCGTCTGTCCAACCGGGAGTTTCAGAGAACGTCTTCTGTCATCCAGAAGATCCACCGACGCATTTTATGAACACAATAAGTGAAATTTCAGCTCACGCCATTTCCCAGACGATCCGTCATTTTGACAACAACCTATGAGCCCTCATAAGTCACCTTCTGTAATCTGGTGTTTTGGACATTTTTAAGTGTTAATGAATACATCTGTCCTCTCTTTTCGTCTATCAATTTTAGATTTGTTAAGTATTCAGATGACAAAAACGCAGTGAAGCCAACATATGCGACAAAATCCTACCATAAAACACTCTTTATCGTTGTAACTGTGGAAAACTAACAGCACAGAAAACATTTAAATTTTTTTAAGAGGCAAAGAAACTATTATGAGTCTTGCACAGATCCGTTTAAAATTTTGTTTCGCCTCTTCAGCATCCGAACGTCATGTGCAAATTAAAAAACCGCTTTGTCACTGTCATGTTCTCTGAATAAAAGAAAGGGAGGAGGCAGAGATAAGGCCCGTCCAATCTGGGTTGCAGAACAGGCAAATGAAAGCAAGGGCTTGTCAAACAATGTGCAATGCCGTTTCCACTTGATTTCACAGCGACCGTATTGAGAAAATAAAACAGCAGACTGAGAGAACCGATTAATGTGACAACTGCAGAGCGAGACAGTAGGAGGAGAGCAAGGAGGAAGAAAATGACAAGGGAAAATAAGACAAGGAGGAGAGTTATAGCAGGAGAGACTGTGAGGGCGTGAAAGTGGGAAAGGAAAGTTGAACATGAGAAAAATGAGATGCTACTTTAATCCTAACGACCAATAAGACTGTCAGCAAGCCAGAACAGACTGTTCTAAGTATCTCCATCACTCTCCTCCTTCTCCAATCTGCCGCTTTTTTTGTTCCTTCCACTTTACAGTTTCATTTCATTCCAGTGTTCATCTTCTTTTCATCTGCCTTTCATCTCACTTTTTGACCTTAAGTTTCACCCTAAGGCCAGACTTTTTATTGGAGATAAGAGAGAACTGCAGGAGCTTGTGCAGAAAACAGAGAGAGAATCTGTGAAACATGTGAGCTTTAAGATAGTTAGCAGTGTTTGCTCTGACCCACTGATAGATATTCCGGCTAATATGAACACCACTAAACTGTTTATTTCTCTGCTCAGCTGTGGCTTTTGGCAATAAACTAATTTCTTTCATGAATATAGCCTTTCAATCATGACATTTTTTTTGAAAGCATGTTATTTTATGCATATTTACCACGGAAAACAAATGAGCACATTTACATAAGACGCTCCACTTATGTAGATGCAGGATCGTTTTTGTGTTTGGCTTTGACGTTGCACAGCGCAGAGCGCTTTTGTTTTTATCACGAGTTTAATATGCCAGAATCCCTGAGGTACAAAATTGAAAAGACTGCAAAAGATAACAGCCTGTGATGACAAGTAAGGGAGGATTCTTGATTGCTACGGTAAAATGGCCATTGTTGTTTACGTGTTTGATTGCTTGGAGGGCTTTGACCTTCAACTCGTCCTCCTCTCTTCACATCTTGAAAAGAAGCCAATTTAATAACTAAGGCCAAAAAAAAAGCTGCTCCATAATGGAAATCCCCCCCTCCTGTCTGCAGACAAATTTCCAGTATAAGAGAAAGTTTAAAGAAGGATTAAATCCTTTTAGCTCCTCACTTTGTTGGTGAAAGTATCGGTGAAATGGATAAAGTCACATAACCTGGTCTCACATTACAGTCACAGAGCATAATTATCAAACATCTCAGACTCGCTGCAGGGAGTCGAAATCAAAGTCAATCAGTCCGACTTCAGAGGAGAACTTCAGACTTGTTCATTAAAGTTTCTAGACTTTTAATAAAGTTAATCTTTCCTGATAGCGGGAGGTCTGGTTTTCTGTCTTGGACGATCAGATCTATTTGGAGAACTAATGTATGACCAACACAAAATGGTCCATTACTTTAAAATAAATCATACTTTGTTGTTACATTTTAAAAAAAAACTGTGGCATGTATTAGCATTAGCATTTAGCTCCTCTGAGTCAGTCATTTTTAGATCCAGTCTCCATCTGGTAGAAGCTTTTGCGGTTTCAGCCCATAGCTATATACAACACTATATCTGTGTAACTGCATGTCTGTTTGCAGCCATTTTCACTTGTTTTACACGTTGAGTTTGGGGCGTGGCCAAAAGCAGCTTATTTGGATTCAAAGAAGATTAAAATACTCAAAATCTAATTTATCTGAGAATGATTTTGTGCAACTGAACGTGTTTGGTGTAGACCATAGATCTATCCTAAGCATGATAGGAACTTTTCCACAGATTCTTCAACAGAAGTGAAAAACACTCTTTTATTCTGGTCCATTTTCAACACATCAACATGCTTTCATCTAACGCACTGGATGCGTCTTTATAGTCTTTCTCCGGGTGGAAAGGTGAACGTATTCCCCTTTTACACCCTTTAACTGAGTCTCTTTAAGTGTTTCCTATATTTATCTCCATTCATTTTCACACCAGCTCACAGTGGGGAGGCTGCTTTCAAACCGATGTGCGATATAACATGTTCTGCCGTTGGCTGGAAAAGTTCAGAACTAATCCGACCAAAAGAACCTTCTTCAGCTTCTCTCCAAGAAAGAATATCTTTGATTCCTTTTCAACAGAGGCTTTCTTACGTTTTCACCTCGACAGATTCTTCATCTGCGTTACCACTGACCTCTTGACCTCCTTTTCAGCCCGTCAAGCTGCTTCTGCTCTATTGATTGGTTGAATCTGTTTCTTCAGGAAATTAGTTGCACTGGATTTTAATTAGATACAGTTGAGTGAAAGAGACAATATAAATACACGTCACACTTCTCAGATTCCTTTCACAATAAAGCAGGTGTGTCCAAAGTGTGGCCCAGGGGCCATTTGTAGCCCTTTGACTAATTTTCTGCGGCCCCCAACTGCAATTCAAAAGTGATACAAATTTGTCCCATGGATACAGATGGAGAGTAAAATTATTATCAACTTAATTTTCTTACAAAATATTTACCTTTTTTATGACTGAGCTTTAAGAAAAAGTAAAAGTGCATTTATCCAGTTTTTACTGAAAAGCGACTTCGCCGCACCAAAATTGATTCTTTCTTAAACCTGAGTAAATATTGTGAGCGTTTTGAAACAAATGTTGTTCTTATTACTGTAAATATTATTCAATCTTTTATTTCTATAAATACAGCAAACATGAAAAATCTACTACAGCATATCAGGACTATTGCAGAAAAAAGAGAACATAAATATCTGGGAAAAACCAGAAATTTTATTGTTTTTTCTAGAAAAATTTTGAGATTAATCATTAAATTTCAGCGTTTTCTTGGCAGAAATTTACTTCACCTCTTTTTCCTAATCTATAATATTCCTACTTGTTAAAATCCCTTTCAAGCTTTGGATCTACAATAAATACCCATCTGAAAAATTTAAAATAAAAATTGAGCTACTTTATTTGATTAATTTAAGTTTGGTGTTTTTGGCCCAATTAAAAGTTTGGACATCTCTAAAATAAAATTTTTCTTCAACTTAGCGATTCTGATGTATTTAGATTTGGTCCCAATAAAATGGGACAAAATGTGTAACAATAAAAGAATATGGCTGCTGCTGTTACTGCTTTGTCTGGAAAAGACATTCATGTTTATGCAGAATGTGTTCCACATAAAAAAAAAAAGCAGGTCGAAACCTAACAGCACAGAGCTCACATTTACATCTTTTCCCAGGAGACATGAACACAGCACAACCATCAGGTGAGAACTGACCAATAGGATAGCAGATTCCTGACCTCTGGGTCTGAAAACGGCCCTTGATTAATAGACTGAGCGGAAGATTTATGAGGAAAAGAGAAAAAGACAGAAGGAGGTTGTGAGCAAATGTCTTTTTCTATTCTTAGCCACAAAACAATAAAAAATCTTACTCAACACCACACAGACAAACTGATGGAGGACTTGTTTTCCTCTGGTTTTACACCCAACTGTGTTTCCAATGACTATTTAATTGCGTAATTTGACATTTTGAAAATAAATTTGCTGAACGGAAACAAGCCAATTGAATTTTTTTTTTTTTTTTTGGGGGGGGATAAAAAGTGTTTCTGCTGGATGATGCAAGTTTATTTTGGTTGTATCAGAAACAATTTCAGTAGAAAAACTTTTTTTTACCTCAACAACAAGATGTTGCCACTGGCAAAAACCACAAAGAAGAAGGCGACAGGAAGTGGACAGAGGATGATGGTGCGCCGTGTTTTTATGATTTATCGAATGAATAAACAAAGATATTGTACATCTTTTCACGTTGATCAGTCCCTCAGTGCTTATGCTGATGTATGAGGTTAATGTGACCTTTAGCTGCCTGCCACATCAACAATGATGAAGAGAATAATCCGTTCTTCAAGTTGCGTTCGTGATGTGTGAGGTTAAGGAAAAGTCAGTAAGCCGATTTCATAAATGTAATTTATTAAACCAAGATACAGCTGGTCCATTCTGACATGCTGCCTTTAAGAGCTAACAGTCAAATGGCATCCCACAAGGGTTTCCCACTCCCTTTGCCTCTCTGAGCCAAAGAGGGCATTAACTATTACCCCAGCTCCCATTTGCATTTCCCAACATGTGGTTTTCTTTAGGTTTAGCTTTGTTTTAGCTTAGCAGCTAGCTAAAAGGGACAAAAGGAAAACAGAGTTGATTTATTCTCAACAATGACTTGACATCAAGTTAGGCTGAAGTAAAGGTAAGAAATACTGCCACCTGCAGGTGGGAGTTGGCATCGTATTGATTTTAACGATGGAGCTTGATAAAATCTAATGAAGCCAACAGACACGCAACAGTAGATCAAACTGCTGAGGAAGGTAATGTTGGTTCTGAGGGAAAAGTGTCAGACTGCTCACCAGGTTTCCCAAAAGGCCCAGCAATGTCCCAGAAGTTATCGAATAATTTATAAGTTATCAATCAATAAAAAACCTGTTTCAGTGATTGTGAATGTTTTTTTTTTCAGCGGTCTGCAGCTGAGCTGGCACGGCTTTCCCCAATAGACACTTTCAGTCTGTTATTCATAACTATAAACTCGCTCCCTGTTTACGAGCCTCTTCAAGCTTCTTGTTTACATATTTACAGATACTTTATTATTTATAAACTATTTCTGGAAACTTTGTCTGTTGGTTTATTCACTGAAGCGTAACAGACAATATGGCGAAGGAATTTTAACATATAAAACTCAATATAATATCTCTAGAGAGACAAAGAGAGAAAAAGAGTCACATTTTTAAACCTAAAGAATCTGCTGTGAATGCATAAAACATATGACGCATTCAGGTCAAGGGTCAATTCGCCCTAAAATCACCTTTCAGGCTTCCAAAAGAGAAAAACAAGTTTAAAATAAATTACGTACCCTGCTGACACTCGGGGCAGCATCGGCCTTCCTTTTTGACAGCCAGAGTTCCTGGTGGGCAAGTGGGGCAGGAGCGCAGATAGCAAGTCACTCACTCTCACTCGCGGGTTCAAAGCTCAGGACTTCATTTCCTTAATGGACAAAAGCAGACTGCGCGATGATTTTAGAGAGGAATCTCAATCGCTTTTAGAAAACAGGACTATTCTTCAATTTTTATGAGTTTTATTTTAGAAAAAGCTTCACACTCGTGACTTTTAAGGTGTTCTGAAAACAGAATGAGGGAATCAAGGGGAGAGTTACACCAGCAGCAACTTCAGCGTCAAAACACAAAGAAAATACAAAATGCCTAAAATGTAAAACTTTTCCAACTTTACCAACTTTAAGTTGAGAAATAAGGCGTTATACATATTAAAATACAGTATTTTTTTTTCTTTCAGCTGCCTGCCTTCATTTATTACCCAGTTCACTTTCTGAGCAACACAGACAGTATGACCCTGAATGAGTAATAAAGTGAATTAAACATATACAATATTCTTTATTCCTAATAGCACACCAGATGAACTGAATAATTCAGAACCAAACATCTGACTAGATTCAAAACGGCGACATATTTCCATCGCTCAAAAACAATAACATGATGTTTTCAAAGTGTTTTAGATATGCAGTAAAGAGAAGAGAGTCTATAATAGCGCATGAGTCAAGGTTTACTTTCTGTTCTCCACTGACACCTGAAGAAGCCACATCTGCACCAAGCTTATGCAAACATCTGCTCAGACTATTTAGTTTGATATGATTAAAATTCATTAGAAATAAGAAAATAAAAAATGTCTTTTGTCTTTTATGACTAAAACTTTGTGTTTTATGTATTTATATTATAGACATAAATAGTGATTCTAATAGGCTGACAGAAATGGTAGAGTATTTTCAGTTTGGTCCACATCAAAAGATGTTCTTAAAGGTCCGGTTGTACCGGAATATATTGAAAAAACCCATTAAACTGTTGACATATCAATAAATAGCTGTTCCTGCGTGCAATCAAGATTGCACATTTTGTGGTGCCATTTTAAAAGATTTTATGGCATTTGTGCTAATGTATGATGTTAAATGTGACTTTTTGTTACTTGCCGCCAAATCAATTATAGACTATAACTTCCCATCAAGTAAAGCCGAGGCAGCAGTTACTTAAAATCAATATTTTTTAACAATTTTAAGAAAATTTTGCAGTAAAATAAGAATAAAAAAGTGATTTGTTTTGGGTGAATTTTGCAGATTTGTGGAAAAACTGGAAGGATTTATTGATGTAATGTGGAATTTAGAGGGCCGCATAAAGAGCCGTGGCGGGCCAGATGTGGCCCACAGGCCTTGAGTTTGACTACTGATCAACTAAAGCACCTTTTATTCAGGCTCAAAGCAAAAAAAAGTAAAGAAAGAGACAATATTATCTTCTCAGTCTCATTGTGATTCAACTTCAACTAAAAGGCAGGTCCTCCATAAATGTATCACATCATTCTCCCTCATTATATTTCCATGCTGTTATCTAAAGGTCCTTTGAGTTTCCAACCAGTAATCATTCCGTCACAAAAGCGTCTATTTTCTTTCGCTAATGGTGAAATACTTTCTCCAGGGAGACAAAGAACAATCCATTTGGAGATGATAACTATCATAACTGCCGTTTATGGACTCACTCTGAGCTGCAGCCGTGGGAAAATGTCTTAAGATTTCATAAATATTTTGTCCTGATTGATGCTGTAAAACATGCAAGCTGTGAAATCCAGTTTTCTAGGACTTCGTTATGAATAATAAAACTGATGAAAGTCTCCGAGATCTGGGCCAAGATGTTAAAACAAACCTCAAAGCAGCAGAACTTTGTTTTTCTGCCATTATCAATCAAGCTGCTGCAATCAATAATTGCTACTGTTTAGGGTTTGAGTTCATACATTTACTGACAAACTAACATTAATATGGGCAACACACACTAAGGACACCTACATTGTTTGGATTTTTTTCTTTTCTTTTGCCTCTCTGGTGATTTTTCTATATGCCTGGCATGTTAACTAATTTTGCTGGATGATAAATTGTCCCAGAAATTATGAAAAAAAGTAATATTATTGACATTTTGAGACTATTTTCAATTAAAAAAAATAATTACAATGAAATGTTAATGTGAGAACCCCCTCTCGATAAAACAAAAACTCTTGAATTAGAAAACATTTTAAAAATACAAAATACAAAAATAAAATGATAATAATTCAAATGGATTGTGAAGTCTCTGTAACAGAAGACAATAATTCAGTTAAGGAAGGGAAAACGGGCAAAATGGGCAGGTAGTGCAGCTGACTACGAGGTGCATCGCTTTTCGACAACATCTAACGACTCCTTTTAATTTCTTACGCAGTTAATTGATTTATTCCTTATTGCGACAGGTTTGGTTATGTCTGAGTGACTCAGAGTAATTAATACCTTGAACGATTTCCCCTCATAGAGACAGGAAGGCTTCACCGAAGAACATTCTGGGCAACATTTTCCCGGCAGATGAACAAGCTCTGCGTCCTAAAACAGAAACACAAAATGGACAAATGAAAAGTTCACTCAAATTTAGTTTAGTCAGTAAGAAAAGTGGCTACAGATGACATCATCGCCTGATTTCCATATTTGGTCATGTTGATCCAGGAAGTAGAAGAAAAAATATGTTTAAATCTATAAAAGAGCATAATTAAATTATTTAGTTCTCGTTTGATAAAAATCTTTACTTTTTCAAACAGAATAAAAACTAATAGAACAAAAGCTTTGCCACCCAAACATCTTCAATATGGTGAAAAATGTAAAAAGATGTTAAAATGCATCTTGCAATAACCTCCGAAAATGATGCAGAAAAAAACTGTGAAATCTAAATCTACATCCAGGCGATAAATTGAAGTTATTATGATAAACGATAATATTGTTGTGATATATTGGTAATCGCAAAATAAATAAACTTTAAATTAATGTTTAACACAGGTACTGGAAAACATTTTAAATAAATAAAATCACAAAAACATTAAATTATAATAAAGTCCTTCAAAATAAGGGCTGGTTGAGTCTGAAGAGTTTTAGCATCAAGTTTTTTTTTGGTACAAAGAGGGAAAGAAAGGAAAAAAAATCACACAAATGGAAATTATTAACCTCATTTTAATTTATCATGTGATTAACAGATTTATTATTTATTGCAACACAATTATCTATGTAATCCATATAAACATCAGCATTTGGAAATTATAAATAAAATCTAAAGCACTTATATTACATTTCTGGCAACAGAAATAAATTTAGTATCAGCAACCAATAACTTCATAAAATAACCTAAACAGTTTGTTCTCTTCCTTTTCTGTGGCCTTTGAAGGTTGTTCACAAGTCAAAAAAGTCTCAAACGGTATCTATTCAGTCGGTGGAGCATGGCGTTATTAGTCGAGCGACCATAAACCGAACTATAAACATTAGTTTCTCCTTCTGCCTACTGAGTCAAAAATGTCATTAAACCCATAACCTTCTCTGAACTGTAACGAACACTGAAGCACACGCACTCTGGAAACTGAAAAGCTGCGATCTTCACAGCGACGTGACCTTGTTCATTTCAGGGCTGGACAAGAGCCAGTTATGCCACTTACAGTAAATGGCACTTAACAGTTTCAATTATCACCATATAGCATGATTAATAGCGTCTTATTGCGACCCCGCAGAGAGACATTAAAGCAATATGATTCAATCTGCTTCATTCCTGCCCACCTTAAAGCAGAAATTCACAATAAATAATGAAAACTCCAGTTATTGGCCTTAAAAATCTTTGGATTTGCCTAAAAACTCTCCAATAATCCAGAATCCCACGTCACCAGCTACCTTAAGAGACCTAATTACCAGATGAAGTCTCTGTTTTAAGCTGAAGCCGATTCCACATAATAAGACCATTAGATGTGAAGCACAGAGAGAAACCCTTGCAGCTGTCAGGTTAATTCATTTCTTTGGACCGAGCAGCACATTTTAAGGCTCTTCTTCTTCTCATTAGTTCCATCTTGTCTTTCAATTTACTGCATCTTAACGAAGTGATTATCTGTGACAACCTTATAACCTTTAATGAATATTCTTTCTCCAGTTTCAGACAGTCTGCTGATATATTCTGGCTAAACGTAGAAAATGGAGGAAGAAAGTAACTAAGCCAGCCTCCGTTAACTCTATAGTTGAATTTTAAAGAGACAATAAAGGATTTTTGGTAGCAGGAGTGTCGCCTGTTAGTGAGGAGCAGTTCACATTAGCATTCATGGTTAATCCTGATTCACTGGATTTAAACTGAATGTGGCATTTAATCTGATTAAGGTTAAAGGCTCTGCTGAAACTCATGAAGTAAAGTTCGACACATTAATACTCTACAGAGAACCAAACCGGCTTCATGCATTCGCTCTGCTACCTGTTCAGCGTTTCGTGAATCCTGATCGAATCGTTGTTCATAAAACCTTCACAGAAGAAAAACTTTTCCTCTTTAACGTTTGGGGAGGAATTAGTCATTCACGCTTTAATATTTTTAAAAAGATATTTAGTGTTATTTACTCTGAAAACTATTAGGAAATAATAGATATGGAAATTTGGGTGGATATTGATAGCCAATAATAATATTGGTGCTATGATCGATAAGCAGTTTTTACCGATACAGATATCGTTAACAATATCAGTTCATATCAGTGAAGATGATGGACGGACGGACTCACCGGTGGACATCCAACATGGCCGCATTCGGCCTTCCGACAGACCACTTGACCGCGGTGACAGGCGCAGAACTCGCACCTCGTGCCGTTCCACATGTCTCCATGATAACGGACCTCGCCCTGGTACAGGCAGCTTCCTTTGGCGGGGGCACATTCGTCGCAGCACCGACCGGCGCGCCTCACTTTGGTCAGACCCTGCGCAGAAACGGAGACGCGAGAAGGAAAACTCAGAGAAATGTTTCTGCTTTCTGCTTGTTTTGAGGGAAATCGAGAGTCTGAAGGAGTTTCTTGTTGCTTCGTCACAGAAAAACACAGCTGGCTGTTCCTCCAGCTTAATGTCAGAGAGCTGAAGAGAACAGGCTTTCATGGATACTTTCATTTTTTTATATAAAAGATTCATGCTTTGGTTTCTGTCTTGTTTTTCTGTGTCACTTTCCAGTTGCTTCTCCACACACACCTGGTTTAGAAGTTATTTATTTGTATATATTTTAGGATCTTGGGTTGTTCAGAGAAATCCTGACCAGAAACTCAAACAACTCAGAGAAGCAGCATCTCTTCTCCAACAGAGCAGACAAAGCGTACCTCCTTCTCTTCCAACTCACCAAATGTTTTATAAATGCCTTTTTTCTGTTTTTACAATCCATTATTTCCACCACGTCAGTCTTTGTCACAAAATAATAAAGTGCTAGAAATAAAAACTACTAACGTTTCAGATAAGCATTAAAATTATAAACAGTGGAGACTCAGATCTGTTACCTCATCAACATTAAAGGCATCATTCTGCACTTTGCAGGCATTTAGTGTTTTGGTGTGTGCACGTGTGTGTGGGTGTGTGTGTGTGTGCGTGCGTGCCTGCCTGCCTGCCTGCCCGCCTGCGTGCGTGCGTGCGTGGGTGGGTGCGTGCGTGTGTGTTGTGTTTTACACTCCCCTGCGATTCCACCACCAACAGTTCCAGCGCACTAAAGAAGCTGCAAGATGAAATTTGCATGCAATTAAGGATAAAATGTCAGGCTGTGTGAATATTTTGTGCATGCATCGTGTGTTCAAGAGTGTGTGTGTGTGTGTGCACATTGGCGTGCATACCTGTGTGTGTGTATGTGTATGTATAAGTAATTGCACTTGTCATGCTGTGTTGCTGTAAAACTGTTACAGAGTTGCACTGTGGGAACTTGCCTCCGTTTTGGGAATATTATGCAAACCTCCCTGATGTATACATTTATATTTCAGCTTCAAGACTTTCTGTTTAAAGTTAGACTTCAAGACTCCTCGTTTTCTTCTTAAGCGTGTGTGTGTGTGCGTGCGCATGTGTGCGTGTGTGGTTGCTCACCTTGTCGCAGACAGCTGGCTGACAGGTGTCTGTGTGACATTTCGACTGACCCCGGTCGCACACACATGTGGTGCAGGCGTCCTTCTGCCACTGCTCCCCATGCTGCAGGGAGACACAGACGCACATTTAGATCGCTCCAAGCTCTGAGTGCGACACCAAAAGCCGAATGAAATCCAGGGAGCTTTCTTCCTCTGAGACAGAAAATCAGCGGCGTCCTGGGAGGGAGGACGCAGTTCCAACACACAGCCAGCACTGAAATGTCAAACAAATACTCTGTTTTAGGCTGGAAGAAGAAGAAGGGAGGCAAGAATAATAATAAATAAATGTGCAAAATGTTAATTAATGAGTTTCTGCTTTGTAAAAATGTTCACCAAATCCAGTTTAAGACTGTTTAAAACTATTATGTTAGTCACTCAAACCACAAAGCATAGAATTAGACTGAATAGATCCACTCCTATAAATTGGGCACATTGCCACCAAAACAAATCTAGATTTTCTTATGATATTGAACTGATATGGATTAATATCAGATCTGCGAATCTCTAGAGATTGATGTATTTAACTTGCATTGTTTTCTGATTACTTCAAGACATTTTAAGGCTTTAATTAGATTAGATTATCTGTCCGTCAACTCCATTAATCCAAGACGCAGATCCAGCAGGTAAACACAAACACTCGACTGAGACGATCTCCAGATCCGCCTGAGTTATTCCCAGGTCAGTGGAGATAAATATAATCCCTGCAGCGAGTTCTGGGTCTGCTGCAGGGTCTCCTCCAGGTCGGCAGCGTCTCCAGGACGAGCTGTCAGTTTACCCAGACATGGACATTTCAGCTGCTGTTTGTGCTTCCAGCTGAAACTCTGAGTTATTCCAGGACTTCTTAAAATCTTGGCTAGAAGTAAAAATATCAGACGTCAGAAAGGACTGCAAATGTTTTTATTCCTTCAACTTTTTCACATCTTAACATTTAAGCCTCAACAATAAGCCTCGGAGATTAATTGGGATTTTATTAGTCAGAAAAAGCTGAGGCTAAATATGAGATGGAAATAAAATGAGAAATGTTTTTGCTAAGATTTTCAGACATAGAAATCTCTGCTGGGTAAATTTATGGCTCCACTGTGTATAATTTAACCCAAATGCACTGCAAAAACTCACAATCTTACCAACTTGGGGTTAGTTTGTAGCGCAAATATCTCAGTACACTTGAAATAAGACAAAACTAACTTACAAGAAACTTTTCAGCAAAATATAGGAGTAGGAAAAATTATTGAGTTTGTTTTAACTCAATAATTCCTTAATATTGAAGGAAAATGTATTGCTTAGTTTTATTGACAGATCATTCACTTCTAACAAAACATTTCTCCCATGTTAAAACTGAAATAATCTGCCAATGGAACTAGAACTTTTTCATCAATATTAAGGAATTATTGACTTCTATGCACAAGTGTGAAACAAACTTCCAGAAAAATGTAAAACAGTCGAAAGAATGAGTTGCTTTAGAGCTGCTTTCCTACCATAACAAATGAAACATTGACCAACGTTTTGATGTGTAATGACAGTACTTGGAAAAATGCCATTCTTCCTATGGTTGATTTTTGTGTCTTCATGATGTAAAGCCATATTGCTGAAATGTGCCATATTGAAAAGTTACTTGCAACTTAGTTTAGTCTTATTTCAAGTATCCTAAGATATTTCCACTAGAAAATAGACCAAAAATGTTTTTGCATTTTATGAATGGATCTGCTGTTTCTGGCCTTAGAAAGTTGTCAGCAAACATTAGACCAAGAGACACAGCAAGGAGAAAGTGGTGGAGAAGCTTAAACCGGCTAGCACTGAACATCTCCAATTAAATGAATATGTAAATCAAGTAATTTGGTTTTGTGCATGTTGCCCCGAACCGGCTTCATATCTGGTGAGTTTCAGGTCTCGAATTTAAAATCCAGTTTGAATTGAGGTCACCGTCCTGCAGACTTCAGATTTAATTCCAACTTAATTTCCCTTTAAAGTTAAATGGCTGAATTAAATATCGACCCACGGCTCGGAAAATGCAAATGATTTCAGTGTTTAAGACATCAAAACACAGAGAAGCTGTTTGAACATCAATCATCTCAGAGTGATTTATGACCTTCCAGGAGGATTTAAACTCTCACCTGAACAAACGCATCAAAAGAGCTCAGAATAATCATTTATATTCAGCCTGAACATTGTTTTAACATTCAGTGACTCTTCATTTACACACGATTACTGAGAGTGAAACTGTATCTGTATTTAACAAGTTTAGATGTAAGAAAGTACTTCTTTTTTCATTTTGTGTTAACTGAAAAATTAACTTTTAAAAATCATTGTTTTGATGAAAAAGGTGAGGAATATCATTTTGTAGAAAATAGAGGCGATAAAGTAGATTATTGAAGCTAAAACATGTGAAAAAATAAAAGGACATACACTAAAATGAGGAAACTTTATGTTTCTTTTCATAAAGAAAACATACACTTTTATATTTTACATCTACCAGTGTGTCTTAATAATTTTAAATACTATGGAGAAGTTCATTTCTTTCATTAATCCTCATCAGTAAAAGTGAAATATCATATAAATTAATTAAATAATGATGTTTTCAAGCCTAATTATGTTTTTCAGTTAATAAAAATGCAACATTAGATTAGGATTTCCCACCAGATCAATAAAGAATACAGCTTCAATGCAGAAATACCTGTTTAGAAGTTATTTTCAAGTTGTCTAATCTAATTTGTGCCTGTTCAATTATTTACCCAAAGATTTGAGAAAATTAGAGCACTTTGTTTCATTTAAATATTGCATGTTTTGTTAGTAGGTGAAAATTAATTCACTGAATTATTTATGGAGATTTTATGTGGGGAAAAAAATAGAAATTACATCCAGAGAGTATTTTACTTTTCATGAGACTTGAGTCTTGGGTGTCTTCAGTCAGAGGCTTCTTCAAATTTGCTGTAATACAGACTGCTACTGGAGATCTCTCCTGCCAACAGCCTTCACTACTGAAGAATTTCAATAAATATAAGTTACAAAAATGTTTAATTTCCCTTTGGGATCAATAAATTTAATCGAATAAAACTTAAGAATTGTTTTAGGCGTTTAGTTACGTGCTTGGACATTTCAATACTTTGTCAACAAACAAGCTAGAAAATATTTTCTTTTCCAAGACTTTAATACTTAGCTGAATTTATTGGCTGATATACATGAAAAATCCTTGATTATATTATTCCTTCTGAAGTTGAGAGCTTGTGTGCATTTAAAGATCCAAGCGTGGAATAGAGAGGGACGCACGATGTGATGAAAGTGAGAGATCAGAGTCTGCACGGCGCTGAAAACAGGAAACAAACAGCGAGGAAAGAGGACGGATTAAAGCTTTTCGGAGTGCGAGGCCCACCTGGTACTGTGTTCCAGCAGAGAGACACGGGTTGGACACACACTGTGGACAGCAGTGGCCTGGCTGGATCACCAGGTTCTCATGCTGGAAGAGGAGGAAAACACGTCAGAACATCATTTGTTTTTGTTTTAAGCAGTTAGGAGGAAAAGTGGGGGAACCTGAAACTGTTGCTGCACCAGTTACTCAGCAGATTGTTGCCAAAGAATGAGTGAGCCAGGCTCTGTTTACACCACAACAATTTCTGGTGAAAACTGAAGAGTTTTGTCGTGTTTGTACTGTACATCTACATGAAACCACCGAATGTTTTCTCTGACAAAGCCACAGATTGAAAACGGGCTCCACAGAGCAACGATTCTAAAACGTAGCGGTGTCCATTGTCTTGTGAACAGAGTAAATGGATCTTGCTGTCAGGGAATCTCTACCTCATGCATAATATGACGAAAAACAGAGCTGCTTCCAACAATCCACAGAAGAAGAAGAAACTACTGACAATGCTGGTGTTACTAAAATTCATGTTTCCCTCATCGTCTCTTCACCGCTCCGCACAGCCCAGGTGGCAAAACACACCTGTGCTTGTCCAGCGGTCTCATCTAGAGAACTACGGACACAATCAAGCTCAAACAAAGTGTTTCTGCAAATTAATCCACTGAATTCAAATAACTGAGCTGAGCAGGACAGACACAAAGCCACAGAATAAAAGATGAAAGCACTCAAAGTGTGTTTGAGATGAAACTCACTGGTCTGCAGGCCACTTGCTGACACTCCACCACCGAACACTGGGCGTTCCCACTGCTGCACACACATCTGGTACACAAGCCGGGCTCCCACTCCTCTCCGTCCCTGTAGACCATCCCCTGCCAGGAGCAAGACTCTGACACGCACCAACAACAACTAAATGAGTAAACAGCAAAGATGGCCGCCGGCTGAAGAACAGGCTCTGTAAGCATTACTTTCCTGCACAATCTGTGGTTTAGAGTCAGGAAACAAAGAGAATTAGCTAATTAGCTGCTAAACGGTGAGATAAATCATTGTCGCTCCGAGACATCATTAGATCCAATATTAACGTTTCAGCATGAATCTGAAGATCTGGTGGAACGTCATATCTGCACGTGGTTAATTCGTTCAGAAATATGCCGTCCGAGGATGTGAATTTAAAATTATTCCTGTGTTTCACAAAACCAGTAAAAAAAAAAAAAAAATTCTGGAATTTCAAGATGTGTAACAAAAACAGTATCCATCTCTGAAAGAACTCCTCGGAAAAAAATACTTATTTCATCTGAATTTCACATTTTCCTGATTTTTTTTGTGCAAAAACACAAAATCTTACCAAGTAATTTTACTGGGTTTCCAAAACCAATAACTATTTTAAAATAGTTTTAAAATAGTTTTAGGGACAAACTATTTTAAAGTAATGTTTAATAATTTTTATGCTAAGTTTCAATAATCAAACTAAGAAATTTATTATATATTTTAAGAAAACTGATTGAATACAAATGTGTATTTACTTAAGATTACTTCCTGAATTTATAGAGCTGTATCATTGTTCCATGAACTCATTATAAAGGTTCCATCGTCTGAATGTCAAAGTTGTTAATATTAAGCTTAAAATATTCTGTAACTTGTAATTGTCAGAAATCAGAGGATGAAATCTGCAATTTCTCAAAACAACAATAATTCAAAATATTCAGCCTGTATAAGATCTTTGCAGAACAATAAATGCTTTATTAAAAACAATATAAAGCAAATGCAGTGGGTATTAAAATCTTTGTGTCCATCTCTCACCTCCATTACTGCCACACTTGGGGCAGCAATCCCCAGTTGGGATAAACGGGTTCTGGTCCGGTGAACAGGTGAGCTGGGGGCAGGGCCGGGCATGGCAGGACACACTCCCTTTAGAGCAAACACACACCGAACAGGGAGAGAGACTCCACTGGCTGTCGTGCTGTGGGAAGCAAACAAAGGAAAAAAGAGAATCACATGGAGAAATAAAACCTCAAGCGAAAATAAGACAGGGAGGAGAAGAAGCAGTGAGATGAAGCAAACTGAGGAGAAGAAACGCTCTAAGCCTGAGTGACAGATGAGAAAACAGACACTGAGTGGGTAGGAAGCAGAAAGAGTGGCTAAATACAATGATGTATTGGGATCGGTAATTCTAAAAATTCTAAAAATATTAATATATAAAGTCTAAGAAATGTTCTGAAAAAAAATCTTGGACATTTTTGAGGTCCAAAAGTCAATAATCTGCAAGAAAAAAAGTTTAAGCTAAGAAATTTTCTGGAATAAGCGTAGATATTTCTGGGTTTCCAAAACCAAAAATGTTTGACTTTTCAAGCTCAAATTACCAAAAGTCAAAGCTCTGCCACCCAACTTGCAGATTTTATCTCTTTAGCGATAGACAGAAATTTATAACCACAAGTTCAATTTTATATTTCTTAATTTCCACATACCAGTTGTTTCTTTTTAAAGGAGTTTGAATAATATTGCCTTTCATAATTTAGAGGTAAATGTACAACGAAGGGGAAACAATGAAGGGAGAACGACTCTGCGGGCAAGAATCTGTGAAGCTGAATTAAAATCAGAGATAACTCCCAGTCAGAGATAGAAGTGCTAAAGGCTGAAAGGAAAACATGAGACAGGATGAAAAACTAGAAAAAGACAGATTAAAGAAGTGTGAACATGGAAAGCAGATGTCTAATTTAAATTTGAGCAGTTATCGCAACTGCCTTGGGCTAAAACTAAACATGCTATAGCGAGCTAGCGAGTGGCTAACAGTAGAAATTATGACTTTTCCAGGAGTTCCTTTTAATATGAAATCTTGGCTTTATGTACCTCCACAGGCTTTACACATTCATAAATCTCAAATTTAATAATTTCTATGAATGAGAGAAGTACAGTAGATGAAATCCACAAGTTAATTTCACGTATTTCATCTGCTACTGCAATGGTTCCCAAAGATTTTCTGGGACCCCCTATGGATTGCAATAAAATAAAAAGTTTTTTTTTTCTTTTTTCATTTATCCATACCGCTTTCTGCGCCCCTGTGCAATGGCATTGCGTCCCCCTACAGGCCGCGCCCCACACTTTGGGAACCGCTCTGCTACTATATCAATATGCGAGTGAAGTACACTAGTCCTTTCCCTTTTACGTTACATAAATAAACATTAAATTAAACCATATTAAATAAAACAAACCATATAAATCTGAATTAAAGAGACACAAGAAGAGTTAAAAAAAACATTATGATTCACAACTACTAAAATCTATGGAGCTAAATTGGGGCCATAAAGTTTGTTCAACAGAAGAAATGTTGAGAAAAAAGATTTGAAACAGAGAAAGTATTTTGAATCTGAGAAAAAAAAGTTTCAAAATTGAAAATAGAAATTTGAACCTAAAAAATAAGTTTGAAGATTTGAAACTGAAAAAAAGTTTCAAAACTACTTTTCTAATGCAAGTGGTTTTCTCCAGGTTCAAAATAGTGTTTCAATTCTTTCTTTTTTTTTTTTTGAACAGACTTTCTGGCCTCAATTTAGCTCCATATAAATCACACATTTAATTATCTTATAGACAGAGTTATGTAAAACACACTGGAATGAATCTGCAAGTTTATACTGAATGCCATTCCAAGAAGCTCTGTCTTTAAATAACCAACCAAGAAACTGTCAGGTTTTTTCTTTACGACTGAACATTTACATTTTGTAAATGTGCTAAAATAAAACCAGTCAGCGACGACACTTTTGTAAACATTCAAGTTCAGTTTGAAAAATCATTTAGAGCTTAAAATACAATTAATGGAGTCAAGCCTTTTGATGTCTGCAAAATAGTTCCCAACAACCAACTGCTGTTCATGAGTTGCAGCAGTTTAAATATTTTCAGTCCTTTGGTGGAAAAAGATTAAATCCTCAAAAAAGCCGTGACTTGTGAGCACAACTCCTCCCCCAGATGCCCAGATCCGTGTGAAGCGCCACTTCACTGCGATGCCAGCAGAATCTGGAAGCCCTGCCAAGAAAAAGACTTGTTTCCCTTGAGAACTTGTACTGTCTAAATTGGCTGCCAAAAGCTGAAGGACACTTGATTGAAGATAAACAAGGGAGTGATGCTTTTGTGTGAGGAGAGAGGTGGAAAATTTTCAGGAAACAAGTTTTTTATGAAGATGAACGCCAATAATGTCAGGAAATGTATCAAAACACAATTCTGCTTCCATTGGTGAATGAATAAAAGAAGGCTCTATTAGACAGAGACCTGCAGCTTTTTTGATGTTTTGTGGTATTTTCTTGCAGAAAAGACTCCCCAGTTTTATGTTGGACAACAAACCAACACAAAATGAAATAAAAAGTGGGACAAATTATTTGGGTTTGCAACATTTTAATTTTGATCATAAATATTCTCAAATAATGTATTGATAAAGCTAATAAATCCATTTAACACATTGGGTAAAAATGCTATAGATCAATGATGTCCAAACTTTTTATGATGCAAATATATTTACAGAAAAAAAAAAGAACAAAACATTCATTCGTGGAGAACAGCACAGCTAAAAACAAAAGACAAAGACAAAGTGAGGTTCTGAAACAATTAGGCGCCAAATTATTAAGTTGAAAGCATTTTGGGGCCACAAAAGTTATTTTAAAGTGGCAGTATTATGTGTTTTTGAGCCATGAAGTAGAATTCAATAGCACAATTCAGAAATTATATTACCTTCAGTTCATGCTATAAATATCAAAATGATTTCCAGATTCAACGTCCTGAAATTGGGCCGCTGTCTCTTTAAGAAACTCCTGCTCTTTCAGTCACCGCGACAGAAATTCTGCCCCTTTAAAACAAACTTTTTGTGCCTTTTTAAAAATTTTATCTGCTCAGTAATAAACTAGAAATGTAAAGTTTGATTTAAATCAAACTTGTAGAAAATGGATCTGTAAATCATAGCAGGTTTTTGTTATTGGCAGACATTTTCAAACTGCCTCAGATTGTCTATTTTTCTTTTCTGGTCTGTAGATGATTTGCGTTTGAGTAAAACAGGGAGATGTATGTGGATACTCTAAAGCTAAGACAGAAGCAGAAACGTCGTTAATTATTGCCAATCTATCTTTATACCCCATTCTTATTAAAACTGGATGTGATTTATTTGAAAAAACTTTCCCTACAAGATGAAACAGAGTCCATCTTCAGCAACTTGTGCACCACATTTATCACATAGCCAGGAAAAAAATGTGTTAATATTTGCACAGACCACTGATATTAAAATTTGTCCATCCAGGCCAACTTTCCAATTTTAGAGTGAAATTACAGTCCATAGTACCTCTGAATAATATCTGAAATATTTTACAGACAGAGAGCACACTGAGGAAAAAGCTGAACTCCAAGAAAGCCAGAATTTAATATCCTTCAATACTTATAAGCCATAAGTTTTTCTCCTTTCAGGCTTGTTGGCGTCCAGTTTCTGCTGTTAGCGTCCCACATTTGACCTTAAAGGTCATCCCAGAAGTATTGGATAAGGTTGAGGTCAGACTTTTTGCCCCAACTAAGAAAACAATTCTTTTGGAACGGCCTTTCTGCCCAAAGGCAACATTATTTTAAAATGGGAAAAGTCAGAAATGATTTGAGCTGAACTAATAAAAACTGAACGCCATAAGCTGCAATAAAAAGCTGCTGGTAAATTGATTAATTCTTTAATAAACTTGTAGGGAGCAAAAGATTTTTTTATGTTACAGCCACAAATTCGAGGTGTTTTTAATTTATCTTTTTAATTCATCATGCAATTAACTGATTTACTGCTAATTGGAACAGGAGTAGGTGTGTTTATTAGGTCTGAACGGGTTAAAAGCAACACTTTTTGATTCTGCTCACCCCATAAGTAACTCCTTCGTACTGGCAGGAGTCCTGGGATGAGGAGACGCACTCTGGACAGCACTTGTTGGCAGGAATCCTCAGAAATTCACCCTGTGGGATAAAAACACAAAAACATGAATACAAGCAGAGCCTGTCCAAACACACACACACACACACACACACACACACACACACACACACACACACACACACACACACACACACACACACACACACACACACACACACAAACACGCACCCTTAAAAGCCTAACCAAGCCTTCCCCACCCAATTGAAAAAACGTGGGCAGCACGGTGGCGCAGCGGTTAGCGCTGCGTCTTCACAGAGACCCTCTGTGTGGAGTTTGCATGGTCTCCCCGTGTTTGCGTGGGTTTTCCCCGGTTGCTCCGGTTCCCCCCACATCTCCTAAAACATGCAGGTCAGGTCAGTTGGTCTCTGCAAATCGCCCCCGAAAGAAACTTCCTTAACACACACAGACACACACACGCATGCACACACCCACACACACACATCCCCTCCATTGGCTCTCCGTACATGAGGTCCCACCCTGGAGCCACCCTGGCCTGGGGCTGGGGCACGCTCGGGAGCCCCTGGTGGCCGGTGGTGGTATGACAATAAAAACCTTTGAATCCCTGAACTATATCAACAATATGTGCACCAAGCAATACATACACTTAGCATTCCACAGATAAATGCTTTTAATCTGGTTAAGAATAATAATTGTACTGTCAATAAATGAGGCCTAATCGATGTTCTTAGTGACCAGAGGAACAATAAGGCCTTAATCAGCCCAGAGGTTCAAACTGATGAAACATGAGGATGGAGGCTCTCTATTAAAACATTCCTCACCATCTTCCATGTTCTTTCAGCAAAAAGTTGAGACAGAGCTGGTTTTGGTTCCACCACTATTGACCTGCTGTTTTACCCGCCATTGAAAGTTTTCTTGAAAGTCTGAGTCAGGAAGGGAAAATAAATAACTCGCGCCGAATACAAAGCACATCAAATTCAGCATGTCTATTTCCATGGTTATTAACTGCCAAAAGGTTCTGATAGTAATGAATATATAAGGACTTTATCAGATACAATACATGTGCAGGCGTGCAACAAATATTACAATACACCAGGCTGGACTTTTATTTATCCTTTTTTTTTCTTTGGCTCTGCTTTCACACGGTAATTGAGGGCGGAAAGTGTGGCTGGAATCAAATGAGAAAGCAGCGACAGCCGGGCTTCGGCAGTTTAGGTGTTGTTTATCTGAATAAAAATGGTAAGGGACGGAAAAAAGTGATAGGGTAGGAATACAACTTCTGGAAGGTGAAAATAAATAAACATCCCCAAGGAGCTTCAACAGCTGTATTGTGTTAATTGAAAAGGGGGAGGAGGGATATACATGGATTGCAGCAGAAGGCATATCGTTTCTGTAGAAGCACAATAAAAATCTACTGCATGAATGAAAAAGGTCGGTAACAGATGTGCCTCACAGCTCAGCATCCATCATCCATATATTCCATCTAATACATTACCAACATTACAACGCCTAATATAAACCAAGCTTTTTTTTATATAAACTCACCCTAAAAGGCCCTAAAAAAGCTCATTCAAGACAGAACTGATCAGACTGAAATCTCATCATTTAAGAATAATTTTGCACAAAAAAAGAATAAATAAATAATGTTTTGTATAGCTAATATACCTATCTTGACCCGTTTAAAAAAAAGCACAAAATGTCACATTTAAACAGCTTCTCATCAAAACAGGCAGAGGCCACATGGGGTACCACAAGGTTCCTACTTGGGGCCCCTGTTATTTATATTTGGGCCTAAACAGGAACAATCTAGAGTCGACCCACAGCTTCAGTTATTGCAACTAAAAGCTGCCGATCTGGGTGTAGTGATGGGATCTGACCTGACCCGTCAGAAACACGTAAAGACAGTTACAAAGTCGGCTTTCTATCACCTGAAGAACATTTTAAGGGTTAAAGGACATCAGAAACTTGAGAAACTCATCAATGTGTTTATCTTTAGTTCCACTGACTAAAGATGAACAGGCCCACCTGAAACATCAACCAAACAGCTGCCATATTGAAAATGTAACATTTATCAAACTGAAAAGTAAAAAAAAAAAAAAAACATTTACCCAGTTTTATATATTTTTGTCTGGTTGTCATATTTACAGTTATATTTTTGTTAAAGTCATGACTTTGTTCTTTTGTCTGTATCATCCACAGTTTGATCATCTGGGTCTAGTGATGAACTCTGACCTGAACATTCAGGAACACATAAAGATCATTACAAAGTTGGCCTTTTATCACCTGAGGAACATTTTCAGGAATAAAGTATTGATGTCCCAGCAAGATTTAGAGAGAAATTGTTTATCTTTTTATGAATATATTAGTGCAAGGATGTTTTCACAGGCCTGCCTAAAAGGTCAACCGGGCAAAACTCTACATTTCTCTTGCACAGAAAAAAAGTTACCCAACTTTTTATTATTTTTTTTCTGATGATAAATATTGAATGTACTTTTTTCAATAAATATATGTCTCTCTTTTATTTGCAATGTCGAGAGTAAGCCCCAGGGTGTGAAAAATGCTTTTTACTTGACAGGTTGCATTCGAATAACTATTAAAGCAGCACTAAACAACCTGCAGATGCTCAACAGAAAGGTCAGTTTGCAGAGAAGAGAAAAAGTAAGATAAATGTGCACTCAAATAGCCAAGAAGGGGATTTTAAAAGAAAGGCATTTATTCTGAGTCTGGCAGATGATTCGATCTCCACAGTTTTATCGGTTTGGGTGACAGGGAGTCAGATTTAAAGAGCTTTCTTAATGGTGGGGGTACACGGGTTGCTGAGCATGATGACTAATTTTTAATTAGCGCCGCATTGCCAGACGGCAGAGTGGAATCCATCAGACATTGATTGTTGCCTTAACTCAGCATGGGGATCATATCTGAAGCCATTGCTGCAGGCTTCATGTTTAAAATCCCATTTTTGGAAAAGAGGAATAGATTGAGTTTTGAGATAACTGTTTTTAAAATATGTTTTCAGGGAGTTCCAGCAGAGATGAAACTTGATTCGATGCGACCAAATGTGACTAAAACTGCAACGTGCTGCACAAAAAAGCTCCATGCAGAGAAAAGACATAAGATGCATAAACAGGAAAGCCTTGCAAACATTTTAGGTCAGAAACTTTTTATTCCTGGAATGATTTCTTGTTTTATTGCAGATGTGATTTGATCAATATTCCCGTCCATTTTGCAGCGTATTGACCAATCGTGTTGATCAATAAGCTGCTCATCAGGAGTTTAAAAGGTCTTTTAATCAGTCTAATCCAAGGGTCTGCAACCCACAGCTGCAACTTTGGACAAACATGTTGAAGACTTAAGAAACTTCTTTAATCAAAAACATTTAAAAAAAGGAAAAAAAAAGATTTAAAGATCTATTAGCAACAAACTTGCAAATTCATTTTTCATTTTCCATTT
The DNA here is from genome assembly GCF_027474105.1 of Poeciliopsis prolifica. Classification (NCBI taxonomy): domain Eukaryota; kingdom Metazoa; phylum Chordata; class Actinopteri; order Cyprinodontiformes; family Poeciliidae; genus Poeciliopsis; species Poeciliopsis prolifica. The sequence continues at coordinate 9,109,627 of NW_026562389.1, read as the reverse complement.
CTGTGGAACAATTTCTTCAAGTTTAAAAAAATATCCAAAATTACAAATAAATATCAAGTTTTTCAACTGAAAATACAGCATAAGCTCATTAACCTAGACAAGAATTTAAATTATTAGGAATGAGGGAAAAAACAGCTTTTTGGTTTTTTAAAGGTTGCTGAACCCTGGTCTAATCCTTTAACTCAAAGATATTAAAGATATTTTCAAAACATGAGAATCAAATTAACTGGTGAATTACAAGAATAAATAAATAACACTATTTCTCTCAAAGAATAGCCCACTGCAAAACCACAAAATCTTACAAAGTATTTTTGGTCTATTTCCAGTCAGATTATTTCACTTATAAGGTGGAAAAAATGTTATAAGTGAAATAATCTGGCGGTAGAAGTTTTAGCCAATATCAGTGAAAAATTGGCTTGAAAGAAGCTCCTAAATCTTTCTAAAAAGGTTTTTGTAAGTTAGTTATGTCTCATTTCAGGTGCACTAAAATATTTGCACTAGAAATTGGACAAAAACTATTTAAGACATTATGGTTTTGCAGTACCTGAAATCTTGTCTTTACACACAAAGAAATCCAACAAAGACTTGAGACGTCCTCTGTCAAAGAAACGCCTTCAAAGGCCTTTTTAAAATCTGGAGAAACACTAGAAATATTACAAGATTGTCAGCTTTTATGTAAGAATGGGATGTTTGAGGACTTTTGGACAGTACTTCATGCACCAAGGCCACTAGCAGTTAAAAAAGTACAAAGTTAATCATTTGCCAGATATAAAAAGGCACTTAAAAAGATCGAAAGGGATTTCTTCAGGAATTTAGATAATGTTTGTCTTACAAATGCATCACAAAATAGAGAATTTCATAACTTCAAGACATTTCGTTTGTTCTTTTTAAAGAAACAAAAATGGAAAAGCATGTCGGTTTGAAGTGCTCACCCTTTGGAAGTCACACTGGGGGTTTGGGCAGCGGACCGGCCTGCAGATGGAAACATCGCTGTAGCAGCTACACTCCTGACACGCCTCGGGCCGCCATGATGTGTTGTTCTGCAGAGACAAACATGAAAACAACCACTGATCAACTTATTATTATTTGTGAAGGCAAGGAGCTTTTCTTCTTTAAATTGAAGCGCTTGAGGAATGCTGCAGCGAGAAAAACACTTTTTGCAGTAGTAATATTTCTAATGTGCTTCACAATATATTGAACGTTTCCTGGAAGAGTGAGTTGTTTCTCCACCATTAACACAATTAGCAGCACACTGGCGTGATTGACAGCGCTAAGACACACCTCCTGGATCTGATTGGATGTTTTTGACCTGGAGGTCCATTTTTCCAGATGAACTCTCCCAACATAGTGACAGTTTTAGCAATGTGTATTTAAAAAAAACATAATTTTTGAATTAAAAAATGAACAAAACAGTGTTGATTCCTGCTTCAAGCAGAGTAAAACTGCATTATTGCTGTTAAGTGTTGCAGTCAGTGAGACGCAGAGACAAACCAAAGAAGGAGACTATGCAGATATCTTCAACATGCCTGCTGGTCGCAGTAGCTCATCCCACCTGGCTGACAATGTCTTATGAGTAGCTTAAAGCCAAAACTAAATCAATATTCCACTGCCTGCATATGATGAAATATATCATCACTTAGACCATGAATCTGATTCAGAAGAAAGATTAATGTCCCACTCATGCCAGGAATATTCTGAGGCTCAAGCGCCGTGGCGTTCGTGTCAGTTCGTGTCGGTTCGTGGCTTTGCTCCAGTGGACTACAGCAGAACCGTTAAAGGACGTTTGGCTTTAACCTTGAGGCTTAACATTTACAAACGTTAATGTGAAAGGGTCAAAAACGGCTGCAAACAAACACCAGCAGGGAAGAGGAAACTACAAGCGGGATTATTTGTTTTCACTGGTCGACGGCAAATCCCTTAAGTCTTAAAGTGGGAGCTCAGCAGCCTGACTGCATCAGAAAACCCAACCGATAAGTTAATGAAAAACAAACAGAACCTCAACAAAATAAACCAAAAAAACTAGCTTAGATAGACACAAAGGTCGATTTGGTAGCTATACACCTAATTTCAGACTTTTAAAGTCCAATGAAAAGTTCTGCAAAGTTCCTCTCAAAAATAAAAATAACTGACAAAAAAATACAGGATTTATTTAAAGAAAGAACCGGAACCTGGTAAGAGAAATGATTTCAGAATATAAAACACCAAAACCATACAGGCACAGCCCACAGATTAAAGTTCACAGTCATATAGTTTTAACAAATAAATACTGTTCAGTTCTCCCACATTCACTTTGTCTGAGTAAATATGTTCCTTCATAGTTTTGTGTGTTGTTACCTTGTGCAGCTACAACTTGTTAAGCAATTTAATCAATTAAACTGAACTGCATTCAGTTACAGTAAATATAGCACACACAACTGAGCAGCATTGCACTGCACTAAAATTAACTAGGAGCTGAAAAGATTAAACAGATTAATTGTGATTAATCAATATTTGAACTAATTGTCAACTAATTCAGAAAGTGATTAGTTGTTAACCAAGTATATAAAAAAGGCCAAATAAAAACATACTTACAGCAATAAGTATGTTTTTATTGTACAAGCCAAACTGTACAAAAATATGTATTTAAGATATCAATGTAAATATATTAATATCTTGGTTTTAGCTGAACCTGGTTTAAAGTCAGTAAAAATAAGCTCCCATTAAGCACATTTTGCTACACTTCACTGATGCTAAGTCAAGCATAAAATGCTGAGTTTTTCACTTGTTGGTGTTAGAAATATCAAAGTATCAAATGATCAAGCGAACACTAAAGGAATGCTTTGTTTTGAATTTAGGCAATAAACTGTTTATTTCTGTATTTGAGACAGAAATTGAATCGTCTGTTTGCCTCTTTTAATGTATTTTTAATGAAAAACAAGATTGATTGGCAGCGCTAAGCCCCGCCTCCTGGCTCTGATTGGTTCTTTTTGTTCGGGAGCAGTGCATTTAACCAAAAATATGATAATAAGTTTTAACAAATATCTAAAAAACATTCTTAGACATACTAAAACTGCCAACTTCTTTCTGCTGGTATTCTCCAAAGTTATCCTGACAGGATATTAAATAACAGATGCTATTGTTTATTAACTTGATTAGCATGTTTACCTGAAAAAAAAGTCATAATTATTTTGTTTGGACTGTGTGTCCCACACAGCTGTGATGAGTGTGCATCCATCCATCTACATGAAGCATGGATGGATGCTTTATGATAGCTGCATGCTGTTTTATTGGGTTATTTTGAGCTTACACGTCCAGAGTCAGCAGTTTGCCCCACATAACCAGCACATGGGGGTCTTAGTCATTATTAGGGGAAGATATGCAGCCCTGAATCACAACAGGAGGCTTTTTTTGGCAGCACAGCTGGCTAGTTGAGGTAATAAACTATGACAGAAACCAACAAAGCAGCATCACATAACAGTTTGGGGCCATTAGGAGGTCTTAGATAAGCAATGCATCAGCCGCAACATGAAAACAACTTGCTTAATACTGTGACAGTCCCCACTAAACAAGGAGCTCTAAATGCTACAGAGTTTTTACACAAACTGCAAGGTAAATGTTATTTTTCCGCTGAGCTCACTCTAAAAACAACAGAATCAGACCTTTCTCCTCTTCACTGTGAAATGAATTCAATTACACCAAAATTTAACTGTTTTATCCTGGAGATAACGCCAACAATCATTCCTGAAAAACTGTCACTTAAAGGGACAGTGTTATTTAAAATCAAAGTCTTTTTTTTTAGTTTTTCATCACGTTATAATGTTGCCGCCATTCTTTCATTCATGTCAGAGAAATCCTTTAATCTACATGGCAACCATTCAGCTGTACAAAACGAATGGGTGGATCAAGCCCCGCCTTCAAGACACAGTTCCTCGCTCCTTCAGACTAGCCAGCAGCAAATAGCAAGCATCTCCTGAGCAATGCTAGTATAAATGTTGTTAAAGGGTTAATATAGGAGCCATGTTGTGATGACTTCCTGAAGGCGGAGTTTCAGAATGAGCAGGAGCTTCTTAAAGAGACAGAGGCCCAATTTCAAGGTCTTAAATTAAAAAGTAACATTTCTTTTTAAGTTATGTTTGATATATGCATCAATTTTATAACAAATGAAGTCAACATACTTACTTGATTGTGCTATAAAATGGCACAATGTGCATGAGAAATACATAATACTCCCCCTCTAACATTCTTTTGAAACTTTACATGATTTTCCTGAGCCAAACTTTCTGATCTCCCTGCAGCAGCTTGAATATTTGGAAAAAATATGGCACTAGGCTGCCAAAACGTATAAAATAAACTAATTATCCCATTTCCCTTCAGGAGGTTCAGCTACAGTGTTTTGCAATTTGAAGGCAAAATTGGCTCATGATAAAATATTTGCATCACCTCATCCTAAATTAGGTAGTGGTGTCACTGGGGTTAATAATAAGCCAGAGAACATGTTGATATGTGGTCAGAAATAATGTTTCCTGTTATGGCTCCCTGACGGTCTTTCATGTCTCCCTTAATAGAGGCGAGTAAAATTAGCAGAGCTGCAAACGTATGTAACTGACTGGACAGTCGACCAGCTTACAGTGGATTTCAGTTCAGTTTTCAGCAAGAAAACATTTCAATTCTGACCTGAGTTTAGTCAAAATTTTGACTTTTCATTCCAAAATTGGCTTTTAACCTCTGTCCACATTAAGATGAGTAGCAGCCAACTCAAACTTCAGCTTTGATTGAGGAAGCAGCTCCTACTGAACTGTACCATCTGTTTTTGGCTCAGAAAATCGGAGCCGTGTTTCTGCATCAGATCTAAATCAGATCAGAAAGAAATAAAGAAAGATCTTGGTGAATAATTGTTTTAATTAAAACATTTTAAAGATGACTTCAGAGGAAGCCAAGTGCACTAAACGTTTTCCAATATTTTATGGTTTTGGTTGTTTGTTTAGTTTTGTTGTTTATGGTTGTCTTGTTTCATTTGCGGTATCTAAAATGTCTGCCAGTGTTGTGTTCTTTACAAAATGAAACTTTATTTATATTTCAGATGGTGAACTTGCTTTATTTGACCATTATCAACATATTATTTCGAAAAAGTCAAGTAATATCGGAACACGGGAATGATTTCTGGATACTTCAATGTCTATCAAAATTTGTTATTGTGACATTATTTGTCAAAATTAAAAATTGGGAAGGTAGATTTAAAAAAATAATTAAATTCTTTGTGGAAACTTGTGCAAAAACTGTTCCTACAAAAAGGTTTTATACCTGTAATCTACAGAAAACATTAAAACATGACAGCGAAGCGCTAACACTGTTTGTTTTTCTCAACATCCTTAAACTGCAGACGAAATGGAAAGCTCCCAGTTAACACAGCGCCTCCATGAATGAACTGCAAACAGCAGAAACGGCCGGCATCCTCAGGTCGATTCTGTCCGGATTAACACAGAAAGAGGAGAGGACTCAGTCAGCGCGACACAGATTCAATTAAAATCCAATCAGGAAGAAAACGGCAGAGCCAAACACTAACCGGCCTCTGTTTTGTTTCGCTGTCAGGTACAATGGTCGGACTTTCTCATTTAGAGCAGGGAAGTGTGAAGGAAAGCAGCACGCCAAGCGAGCGAAACAGAATTTGGTCACAATTGGACGAGGCGCTGATAAAAACCGAAGCTATTACTGAGGCAAACTCAATCTGGAGACACAAAGTGACTAAAGAGCTCTGCAGCCGGCCGAGACGCTTCAGAAAGCAGGAATAACACTCTCCTCTGGGGGAAACGTCTGTCAATACAGCCTTCCACACGGAGCAGAGCCCAATGAAGCCTCGCTTTATAACAGCAGGAATAATTCATGTTATTATGTCAGCAGTTATTTTCAACCTTTCACTTCTTTTTTGACAGCGAAACAAGACAGTGTGACGCTCAGAGTCATGGAAATAAAGATTGGAAATTGACTCCTAGTGACCTTTCATTGGCTTTTAAAATTAAATTTAATCCTTTAAGGTTTACCAGCAATGAACTCACTAGCGCTCCACATAAATACAAATATGCTACGGAAGAGTATTAGGTAATACAGACTTCTTTTCTGAAATTACAATCAGAATTCAGAGATTAAAATCAGAATTCTGAGCAGAAAAGTCAAAATTCTGAAATGTAAAAATTCTGAGAAAAAAAGTAGGAATTCTTTTTTCAGTGTACTTATTTCTCTATATCTAACATGTAAAACATTAAAGGACAAGTTCAAGTAAAGACTTCATTTTAAAGATGTTGCGTGAGGAACGTCGAACTCTCACAGAAAATGACGATGTTCTGGCAGATCGCCGCTCCCCTCCCAGCATGCAGAGCGTGCAGGTGGCTTTGGAGTGACCGACCTGACACTCCTGTTTGAAAAAATGCCACAGCAAACAGTTCTGGTAGCACATGCAAATTCAGAACTGTGCAAAAGTTTCCTACAAGCTGTGAAGGGCAGCCAGTGAGCCTCACAATGCTGTTGCGCATTGCAGCAGCACTTCGACTCCGTTTGATTAATAGTTTGAATCTTTTTGAAGTTGAGCTAGTAAGTTAAAAATAATAATAAACTTGGTGTTTATTGTTTATGGTAGAAAATGAAAATGAAGAAATGTTGACTATAAAAATATATTTAAAAAATGTTGATAAATATGCCAGTCTATTTACTGGTGTTAAATTTTACTAAAAATATGTAAAATATAAAAAATAAATAATCTGATTATTTCACAACGTATTTTGTTCATTTCAAAATGTTTGTTTCTTTTGAGATTTTTCACCCATGTGGCTGGAAGGCTAAGAACTATGGTGACCATCATAAAGATGCATCAGCTCAATTGAAGGCTCTTTGAGTGAAATACAGTTAAGTTTCATAGTAGAGACTACGGCACAGTAAACCAAACCTGACGAAATTCGACAGACAAAACGGTCTGAACCAATTTAATGACTGGAAATATTTGTCAGTTTGCAAAAAGTTCTGAAAAAAAGAAGTTTATCTGAGCTAAATTGTAATAGAAAATGTTTCTCATTTTACTGGTGAACCTGCACAGAGAGGGTTTATCTATTTGCATTGGGAAGATGAAGAGATTTTACCATTTTTGCTGCTTTTTAAAGCCAAAATGGTCAAATCGAGCAGCTAAAACTATTATCTATTGCTTGTTGTGTCTATAGGTCATATAAGTAATATCTATATTACTTATATTATGTATATTTGCTGCTTTTAAAAGCCACATATAAACAGTCATAACTACAGCTGCCCACTCTTAGCAGAACCAGCCAGAATGCACATTAGCTCTGGGCTTGAACAGGTTCTTCCAGGCCAAAAGAAAATCCATAAATCCTTTATTCTATCTCTACACAAACTGACACAATCTGAGCCAAAAAAAATTAGCTTTAAACTAAATGCTCAACTAAAACACTTAAACTACAAGTCCTTCAGCTCACACACAGTTACTTTGTGTGTTTTCTGTCATCCGGACGTTGCAGTTTGTGCAGCAACCCATAAATGTCGATGTGCAGCGGGAGGGTTGCGTCTGCTCAGCCTCACGGTTAGCAGTGTTATTCTAAGAGCCACTCTGAGAGTTTAAAAGTTGTCCCTCAGCTCAAACGATTCAACATCGCTGCCTCTGGTTCAATTAAAGGGCCAGCTGGAAGGACATGACGAATGAGTGGCTGATCGCCGGGCGCCAACCGCCCATAAATCCAGCTGTCGACATGACGCCGCCACGGCCGCTTTCACTCCTGCAGCCAAATATCAAGTAATGGGTTCTAGATCATCAAACAGGCGGGCAGAGGAAGAGAAGCTCGCGCCGAAGCAATGCAGACCTGCGTGACCGACCGAATTAATCAATTCAGCAGAAGAATGCTTCACTAATAACTGTTCATTTCATCCCCAACTACAAACTCGAGTTGCATAAGAATGCTTTGAACTTTCAAAACTTCTGGGTTGTTTGGAGGAGGCAGATAACAGAAACCAGCCAGACATGTCAAATAATAATAATAACAAAAAGATCAAATACAAATGGAGGTAAAAAGACGTATTAGGGAGAGAAGAGAAGAATAACTTTTAAAAAATGGAACATTTATGAGTTTCAAAGGTAGAAAATTTGCTTGAAAAAAACTCAGATTTCTGAGATTAATCTCAGAAATCATTGATAAAAAAAAACTTTCAAAAAGTTTCGAAAGTTTTTCCCTTCAGATGAAGGTACTATAGTATATCAGGCAAAAATTTATGTATATATATTTTACTGTTTGGTTTAATTAAACAGCAAAACTTGTTACCACAAAAACATGTCACTGCAAAAACATAAACTTATTTTCAAACTCTTAGTGCACTTGAAATAAGACAAAACTAACAAGTGACATTTTAGTAAAGACAAAATAGAAATAATCTGCTTATATAACTTGTACTTATTAAGATATTTGCACTAAAAACTAGATCAAAAATACTTGGTTAGGTTTTGTGTTTTGCAGTGAAATCTTGAAACAGAAGAAGTGATTTCATACAAAACAAATGTAAATAAATCAAACATGCAGATTGCTGTACTTTTCTGTTTTCACCCTTGTAAATAATGAATCTTTGCGTGTTTTTGGTTTTGGTAAAAGTCATGTTCGTTGCTCGCGCGGTAACTGGGGATTTGAGGTTAAATCACGGTTTTCTGTCCCAGGGAATGCCGACAGTGCAGTTTCACTGAAAGATTGATGACTAGCCGTCTTCTGACCGTTTCTTTCACTTTACAGACTTTATGTTGATTAAACTGTTTTAGCTTTAGGACATAGGAATATAGATGCATTTTTTTAGAGCTCGGATGAAGTTTCTTGTAAATCCAGATATAGAGAAAGGACAGAGGAAAAGGTCAGAGGATGTCCTGTTGGTAGCTTTACAGGCTTCAACTAAAATAATTTGTGGTCTGAATTACAAATTTACCAACCCTTCCTCTTAAAAAAAACATATTTCTTTCCAGAATGAGCAAATAAGCTGCTTTAGATCCTTGTAAAACAGAGATATTTTGACAAACCAATTGTTGTTTTGTTTATTTCTTTTCAGCCCCAGTTATATTGTGAGCATAGCAAATGATTCCCTCTAAAATGTTTCTGCAGATGCTACAGACCATGCTGCATCTCAAAATAACTATGACAAACGGAAAAGATTAGTTGTTGTTTTTTACAGCATTTATTATCTTTTTAAGCCAGGATCTGCAACTATGAAGGAATTTATATTTTTGTCAAGAAATGATAAAGAACAATGGGAACCAAACATAAAGTAATCTAAAAGGATAGGAAGAAGCAATGGGAGAGAAACTCTGGTCGACACTACAAAAATTTAGCAAGTAAGTCATATTTTTACTGGAAACTAGTCGAAATATCTCAGTACATTAGAAATAAAACTAAAGTAACTTGTCAGCAACATAAATGAGCTTGTTAAATAAACAATTATTGAATATTGATTAAAAAAACTACAAGTTCTACTGGCAGATTTCTTCGTTTATGACACAGGAATAATGTATCGTTGTCTTGACGTTTTAGCAATAAGCTGAAATGTTTTTTGGCGTCTGTAACCTAGTACAGACCTAGTTCAGACTCCAGCGCATTGGTCACTTTGTTGTGACCAACGTCTTCATAAAACATTTATTTAGTTAGTTAAAAGACAAAGTATTTTTCTTTAACAAGTTTTTTTTTGTCAATATGAGAAAAATAAATCCCCAAAATGTTTTAGAAATAATATCTACCATTTATTTAAAGCAGCAATTGTGCAAGACCTTGTTTACATTTGCACTTTTCTCCAAACATTTGACTGCTTTATTAAAATATTGTCTACTAGGTATCTTACTGAAGACTTAAAAACAAAAGACTGCTCTCAATTTGACATTTTTGGTCAGTGACAAACAATTTGGACATCCCTGGTTTAACCTAACAATTATCATCTAATTCAAAAATGTTCTACACTCTGTGTCATATCTTCTATTATGTTGAAATATAAAATTGTTGCTCAGATGTTGCTCATAAGCAGCTTTTAAGTTAAGAAATTAGATTTTACTAAGAAACAGGAGGAACACATTTGTCTGGGTTGTAATTTTTAAATATCTCTGCTTGTTAAAAGCTTTTTCTGATGTTGAAGTGATTAAAAGTCTGTTTTACAGTGTAGTAAAATAACACATTTCCTGGTAGATATCAGGAATTGAATCCCTCTTTTCTGCCACACAAGGCTTTGTCAGCAAAATGCATTTAAACTTTGTGACACCATTCCATTGAAATTAGTGACTCTAGGTAAGTAATAAAGTATGCATGCTGTGATGGAACTATCCGTTATTGTTTTATTACTGACAATTATGGCTGTTAATTTTGGGATGGAAGCCTCTTTATCTCATACTCAGCTGCTGAGCGACGCTGCTGCAGCATCTCTCCCTTTTATGACCGCCACGGTGAAATTGCACTCAATGGGTCAATGACAGTTCCAGGAAAATATATTTTGGTGAAAAAACCTTTCAGGTGTTATATTAGGAAACTCTTTTTGTCCACAGAGATGTTGCATTTGTGGGAAGCAACCCTACTGCCAAAGACTCAATAAGCATCACCATTTAGCTGAAATGAACTGTTGAAAGAAATCAATGTGTGTGTAAAGGATGCATGTAAGATGTATGTTTTATTTTCTGCATTAAATAACAGAGGTAGATTATAACCAGATAAGCAGAACTAAATCAGGTATCACTGCAAAAACACAAAATATTACCAACTATTTGTGTCTAGTTTCTAGTGCAAATATCTCAGGATACTTGAAATAAGACAAAATTAACTTGTAAATTCATTTTCAGCAAGATTCAAGAGGGAATTATAGGCTAAAATTGATGAAAAAGTGCTACCACAACTTATAACAAGAATATTAGGGGATTATGTACTTAAAATAAGCTCTTATATCTTGCTGAAAAGTTATGAATTAGTTTTGTCTTATTTCAGATGTCCTTTATAACAATGTATGAGGACCATTTTATTAAAAAAAGGAGTAAATTTGCACCAGAAATGTCATTAATCTCAGAAATGTTCTAGAAAATAGTTAGACATTTCTGAGCTCCTAAAGTCAAACATTTGTGAGAAAAAACTCAAATATTTTGAGATTAGTCTCAGACATTTCCTACAAAAAACAAGTAAATTTCAGAATTTCAAAAGTCATAAATACGATAGAAGATTCAGAATAATTTCATAGGTTTTCTAGAAGAACTTGGTCATTTTGTGAGCTTGTAAAGTGGCTAAATTCACTCAGAAAGTATTTTTCTAGAAAATTTTAGAGTAATCTCAAAGTTTATACTTTTTTTTTTCTCGTAAATTTTGACTTTCGGAGTTTAGAAATATTTACAATTTTTATAGATAATTTCTGAGCATAATCTCAAAATTTCCAATTCTATGGGATAAATTTACTCCTTTTTTCAACGGCCCTAACACACATCGTGTTTCTGAGATATTTTCACTAGAAACTAGACCAAAAATACTCGGTAAAATGTTAATTTGTTCCAAGTTTGGAGAAAGAGTGAAAAAGTTTTCCCCAGATCTCAATTTATGCAACTCCCTTTTGAATTTAAACAGATGCTATAAACTGCTGAAAGGGATTAATGTGTCACTGCAACATTAAATAACCTGAAATACATTCTGAGACTTGATCATCAGTCGCCTCCTTCATTCACTTCCACAAGCACTTTTCCAGGTTGTTTAGTGAACTAATCATGCTGTCACATTTTGTGTAATTGGTCATTTAAGTGCCATTTGAGGATGAATTTCTGGCTAATTTGTCCCTCCTGCCAGGTTCTAAAAACTGCAAAGCATTCTTTTTATGACTGAAAAGTAAGTGCATCAATTTAGAAAGCTGCATGCAATAAAAGAAACTCGTTCAGCTGCTGCATCTGCTCTGAGAAATATGATGCCAGGAGTTCAGGAAGCAGCAATGATGAAAACTATATCTAAAGCTCGTAAAACAGGAGCAAGAATTTTGCACGTCGCTTCTTGTGGCAGTAAACCCAGCAGACCCACCGGCCCGGGTCTGCTGGGTCGATCACCCTGACGACTCGTCCCGACCGAAACCCGGCACGGGAAGCAACGCACTCTGCCGTCTGCAGCTGCGGACCGTCCTTCGCTTTTATAACGCATTGAGATACGCAACAAAAATAACAAAATGCCGTTCGGAGGAAGGAAGAGAGAGAGATACAAACAGCTGCAGGAAGCAAACAGAAACAAACAAAAACTCCAGATTTGTATTTATTGAAGTTAATTGGCTTCATCTGAATAATTGGTGTAAACAAAACCCAGTACACTGCAAAAACGCAAAGTCTCACCAAATAGTTTAGGTCCAATATCTTAGTAGATTTGAAATAAGACAAAACTAATTCAGAAGTAACTTTTCAACAAAGATGTCGGACCTTGGCTTGAGTCAATTATTCCTTCATATTGGTGAAAAGGTTATTGCTCCATTGGCAGATTGTTTCACTAATAACATTGGAAAAATGTTTTGTTGTAAGTGAAATAATCTAGAACAAGAACTTTTTCATCAATATGAAGGAGTAAAACAAGATTTTATATGCTGCTCTGATTTCCAGTTTATTAAGATATTTATGCTAGAAAGACCAAAAATACTTGGTGTGTGAGTTTGTGCGTATACGTGTGTGTGTGCGTGCCTGTGTGTGTGCGTGCGTGTTTGTGTGTGTGTGTGAGATCTGATCTTTCCTCTCTCAGCTCTATAATTGGATTTTCTGCTCAGACCCTGGCGGGATTTTCCTTTTTGGGGAGAGTTCTCTACTTTCTCGTTATTTATTTATCTATTAGTTTATTTTTGGGACTCAAGGCACACTGCACATTGCCACACACACATGCACACGCACACACACCCACACCCACACACTCACGGCTGTTGCAGGTTATGTTGTGGTATAAGAAGTGAAATGTGTGGTAATGTCTTGCTTTAAGGCCGGTCAAGCCTCTATGTGGTTTCTTGTAAACCTCCATGTCTTCTGAGCAGCGGCTGGTAAATAATTTAGTTTTTTTGCCAGATGCTGTGACTTATGGAAGAAAATTACAGCGGCAAAAAAAACCCGTTACAAGCCGCTATTGGTTTTGAGCAATATTTCTCTTGTTTGTACTAAAAACAAGAAATGGAACGAATGAAATTGAAAATATTCTCTTTATCTAGTCAAAAGATGGACTGTAGTGGAAAAGAAATGCCAGTGACGCTTTGTTGGATCCGTCTGCTCTGCTCAAAAGAAAAAAGTTTTCTTCAGGTTTTCTCTAGTTTGTTTCAATTTTTGTACATTTTGGTTTATATTTTCATCCACCGGCAGTTATAGCTCCTCAGATATCTTGTTAAATGACAGTAGGGCTGAAACGATTAATCATATTAATCGGGATCAATCGATTGTTGAAATAATTGTCAACCGATCTAGTAATTGATTAATCACTTACTGGAGGAGACAAATTCTCCAACAACTTGCTTAAAATCAAAACCGTAAACCAATTTTAATCAAAGACTGCAGAAACAATACATACATTTTGCATTTAAGATAAAAAAATATTTAGCATCATTTTGCTTCTATGTGACAAGTTATTAAAAATCTGCTGCACCATCATCCTCCAACCACTTCCTGTCATTGTTTTCTTTGTCATTTCCGCCAGTAGCAATAGCCGATTGTTGATTATGTGACTCGTACGAAGCGACAAAAGCGTTTCCAGTGCAGTGTTGCAAGATAAACCTGTTTCTGTTTGGCCCAAACAATAAAAACAAATCTTATCCTTGTGCAAAACCTTTTTAGCGAAAAAGGATTTTTTTTTTTTTTAATTAACTTGTTTCCATTAAGCAAATTTATTTTGCAATGGCATATGTCAAATTGTGCAATTGTAAAGTTAATGGAGACGCAGCTACTGACAATCAGCCTGGAACTTCCTAAATGAATCAAGATTATGAGTTCTGACCAAAAATCTCTGAGAACCAAACAGAGATTTAAAGGGGAAGAGCAGAAGCAAATGAGGCCCTGTTCACATGACAATGATCCAACGAAAATGGAATTATTGTTTCGTTTCTGATGTCACATTTACATGAAGACGTTCTAATTACAATCTCTGCTTACACAGTGACGGTACACGTCGAAATCATGTAATGCTCTCGCCACGCCACTAGTTGGTGCTCGGGCCTGAGTTGGACCAGCAGAGTTTGCTAACAACTGATGCCATTTTGCTATGGAATAAAGTCTCTGATGCCTGGATATTTAAATGTTCGTTTCTAGTAACAGTCTGACTTGCAGCACCAATCTTCAGTCAGAGGCTTCTTCAGATTTGCTGCAAGACTGACAGCTACTGCTGCATCACAACCAAACAGAGTCTGAGGATTTTTGGAATACGAATCATTACAATATTTATTTCCCTTTAAATTTGAATTAAACTGTGGTGTGCACCAATTTATTTCTACCAAACACATTTTGGTGTAATTTCAAAGTCCTTCAGAGTTATTCTGTGGATATTGGGAGTTGAATTTTTGATACAAATATAAATTGGAGTCATTGTTTGTGTAAAGTCTCCTTGAGATTACATTTGGTGTGCTCCATAAACAATCTGAATTGGATTGAATTACTTCAATGAATCCTTTCAAAAAGAGGCAAACCCAAATCTCAGAGGAAATAGTTTCACTAAAAAGGGGGAATAAATAAAACCTTTTTTTTAAATTAATTAATAGTTTTTTAAATTCCTTTCTTTTTAATTCCTCCAAGCCTTCCTCTCAGTGACGTTTTTCATTTTCTGACTGGACGTAAATTAATTTCCCTGTAAAAAGTCCCTGGTGAGTTTTTTTTTTTTTTTTTTGTTCTCGATTTTCTTTCTTTCTCATTTGCTCTCCAATGACTGGCTTCTTATTTCGGAAAGTTTCATTTTCCCCTCTGCGTCACAGGCAGCTTCTTTGAATCTCCATCTTATTACTTTTCTTTTTTTGAGTTGGACTCATTTGCATCTTCAAATAAGCTGAAACCTGGATGGCTTTCCAGTGAATTTCTCATCTGTGTTGCCGACATCTGTCAGAGAATTTATTAAAATATTAAAGCTTTTATAGCTGAGGACAGCCTTCGGTCACACAGCGGACACCGCTCTCTTACCTTTAGTGAAATTAATATCTGTCTGAATATATACCTGTCAGAAGATATTATAATTATCCTCCAATGGCAGAGAAGGAAAGGAATTACTTTACGTTAAAAACACAATCGTAGAAACATTTTTTGGCCTACTTTCTAGAGCAAATGTACGGAGGAGAATTTGGGCTACCGTAGAAAAAATATGAAAAAACAACAATAACTAACTTGAAAGCACATTTTCAGTCACAAATATGTCAGAATTCTCAGACAAATGTAAAAAAATACTTTTTTTCTGAGAAAATGCACTTTTTTTCCTCAGAATCTTTGCTACAATCTGAGAGCTTAAGCTTTTTCCACGAGAATTCTAATTTATCAGAATTTTGACTTTAATTTGAGAAATCTGACTTTGATCTGAAAATTCTATTTCTTTTTTAGAGTTCTGACACTTTTTATCTAAAATCTCAGATTAAAGTCAGCATTCTTTTGTTTCAGTGGCCCTAATCCTGGAATTATGTTAGTACACTTGAAATAACACAAAACTAACTTACAAGCTAATTCTTAGCACCAAATAGCAGATGGCTTAAAGTAAATAATTCTTTAATATTGATGAAAAACTATTAGTTCGAGTAGTTTTCATCAATATTAAGGAATTATTGACTTAAAAGAGGCTCCTATATTTTATGAGAAATTACTTGCAAATTAATTTTGTCTAATTTCAAGTGTACAGACATTTGCAGTGGAATCTAGATTAAAAATACTTTTTTTTCTTCTTTATTTTTGCAGTATTTTAATGTTTCTGTGGCTTCACTTCGAGCACACAAAGAAAACTGTTGAACACTTTCAGCTACATTCTCAGACTTTTAGCTCTAAACATCTTTAAGGAGGGAAGCCGGACAACAAACCATGTTGAGCTGAATGACTTTGCAAGGAAACAAGAGCCAAGATGGCTCGCCCTCTGCTGCCTGCTCTTCCCCCGCCCCACAGGGGACCAGCGCCGGGTAATTATTTTGCAGAATCTATCAGGAAACCAATCTGACAGATGCAATTACGATGAGGATGAGGCATGACTCCCGCAGCAGTGGTGAAATTTCACTTCCGTTTCAGGTGTCAGTATCGGTGGGAAAGTCGGAGTTCAACTGGAAAATCATAAACCATCAAAGAAGATCCAGAGCAGAAAACAAAAATCTGCAAGTTAAGAGGAGTACTAACAAAATCAATCTATGTTATTTAGATCGTCTATAACTGAAAGGGATGAATGACCTCATCAGTCACTTATTGATTTAAATCAACGGAGAGAAGAAGTGTTTGGATCTCGAACCCAAGATTAAATGGATGTTCAGAGGAAATCAGTGCGGATGTTGTAATTTTACCCCAAGTCTGATGAACCTTGCAGCCTTGTTAAACTATTGTGATCACAATAAAAGTGATAATTCTTTGCATTTTTTTCAGGTATTGCATGTCACAGCAGTTTCATCCCCACAACAATAAAAGTGGGGCTATAGAAAAACATCAACATGCTTCTTGCAGAAGTGTGATTTGTGTCACTAAACTGCACATAATAACTGCATTTAATCATATTTTCAACTATATTGATTTTTATTGATGTTTTCATTGAACAAACAGTTGAGAAAATAGTAAAACTAACAATTTCAACAACATGAGGGTTTTGTAACATCAATAAATCTAAATTCCGATCATGATAAGAAGTTTATCGCAATAAACGATGAACGATAACGCAGCGCTGTGAACTAGGTAACCCTCCGAGGAGAAAGGCTTTTACATAATGCGATTAATCTGTATCATGTAACTTTAACATGTTACACTTTTCAGACTAATTTTTAGGGCAGCACCATGATAATCACACTCTTCCTCCCAATGTAACTGCCCTATTCAGAATGAACACATTTTAAAGACGTGATGGAACGCCCATAAAATCCAGACTTGATTAGACATGCTTAAAAACTGTCACAACGTCGTGACAGTTCATGAGACAGTTAATCTGTGAAAAAATTTGCTCTTCTGCTTTCTCCCAGTGCTAACCAGAAACGACCAATCAGAGCAAGCATTGCATAGTAATTATCATAGTCACCGATGACGTCAAACAGTTTTCTTGTATTCAGAGTTGTTTCTCCACCGTTGGTATATTTAGCAGCACGTTCATGAGTTTGATTTACAGCGCTAAGACCCTCCTCCAGTCTCTGATTGGTTGTTTTTGGTTGAGACTAATGCATTTCTCCAGAAAGTAAAAGTGTCTCATGGAGAAGGTGAGGAGATTGATCTTTTCACAGATTATCTCTCTCTTATTACTCTGCCAGTTTTAACAGATATGAAAAAAAAAAATTTTTTTAAATGTTACAACTTTTCAAATTTGGATTCAGACGTCTGATAAGACCCAGATGCAAATATAAGCAAGTTTAGCAGATGTCTTACTTAGATAATAAAGTCATGCATGTAGCAAAGTTTTAATAACTTATATTTACATTCAAAAGTGGAAAATTCTGCATTTCTGAGTATCGTAAACAACCAGGGGAGCCACCATGGCAGACCGTTGGAATTACCTGAACCGAACACGGGCGTACCTGTATTTATATTAAACTGCCAGGGGTCCCGAGATATGCTGCATGCAACTCTAAATACTTCTGGCAGAGGCAGATAAATCTTCAACTCAGGGAAGAAAAGACTGACTGAGTGTTAATTTCCTGGGCAACAGCCCTGAAAGGCTTGCACGGCAAAAGTCCAATCACCTCTAACTCTGAAGGCCATCGCCTCTAACCGGCAACCCTGCAGAGAGCAATTTGTCCTCCACTTTTGTCAAGTGAAAGCAACATCCTAAAAACATTGCAGAGAAATACAAGCTCCTGTTTCTCCAGGATGACAAGAGGTAAAACCGAAACAGTCGAGCGGGTCTCAAAGTTTTTAGCAAATCAAAAAACGTACTGGAAGACAATAACATTCAAAAGTCCCTGTGTGTTCGCTGTAATTCTTCAGACACAATGCAATCGCTGAGAGTCGGGCCGTCTTAATTAGAGAAGGTAATTCCCTCCAGTGCTTCCATTGCTGAATAATTGGAGGAGAAGCTGCTTGAACGAGAAGTGAAATCTTGCTGAATTACAGCAGGACCTGCAGGGAAAACACAGCTCCATCCAGGTATTACCTCTCCACCTCCAATCGTCAAACCCAGACAATCATATTCATTAAACTCCACTCCTGTCCATTTCACTTTTTTTTTTTTATTTTCAGCTCAAAAGAGTAACATTGCCCCATTTTTATATGTAGAAAACATCCTCTTCTCTTTGCCTTTATCACAATATTTTGTGTTAATGTTGTGATACAGATAAATGTGACAATAAGAAGAATTTATTACTAATGTTTTAGGTAACTGTATTGCTGTGACGGCAGCAATTATAGCCTCAAAAATACAAATAGTGCTCTTGAAAAACAAATCAATATGTAATACACTTCTTTAAAGAAGTGTGATTTACATCTCTAAACTCCACACAGTAACTGCATTTAATTATATTTTGAAATTAAATATTGTTGTTTATTGAACAAACAGTGGAGAAAATAGTAACCGGATGATCTGGACAGTTTTGGGAGGTTTTAAACGAAATTAATTGGAAT
Source organism: Poeciliopsis prolifica (assembly GCF_027474105.1). Classification (NCBI taxonomy): domain Eukaryota; kingdom Metazoa; phylum Chordata; class Actinopteri; order Cyprinodontiformes; family Poeciliidae; genus Poeciliopsis; species Poeciliopsis prolifica. Next base: position 9,090,900 of record NW_026562389.1, on the reverse strand, counting down.
TTATTTTGACAACAATAAATCGGAAATCTTATCACGATAAGAAATGTATCATGATTAATGATAATACAATAAACTTTAAAAATTTATTTTTATCCCAGTTTCCCTCTGAAAACACCATTTTGAATCATAAACTGGAACATTAACCAACATATTCGATGTGTATGAACAAAATGTGATCTATTTTTGAGTTTTTATGATGAAAAACACATTGAACTGCCTTACTGCTGAAATGTGTGACACAACTATTCTTGATTGATTAATTGAAAATATTGGAAGGATGAGAAAGTGGTACACTGCTCCAGCAAAGTTAGACTTCAGCTTGATGCAACACTCTTCCACCCTAAACTTGCAATTCTGAAGCAATAAAGAGAATCTAAAATCAATGAGCAACGGGATCAAACAGGTCAGTGTTTCTATGAATCTCTAACTCTGTCAGTAAATGTCACAGGAGTCTGGAAACAGAATATTTTTTTTCTGTCTGTGGTGGAACAAATCAGGGAAAGCTTAGATTTCGGAGTTAGGTCAAACATCGTTTTCAATTTTACACTGAGCGTTCAGCTCCGCAGCATAAATTGTGAATACAGATTTAACATTCACTTACACCTTCTGGTGTATCTCTTAAAAGGAAATAAACAATGCTTTATGTTTGGGAAACAATAAAAAGTTCCTGCTTCTAAATAGGGATTCTTGGTGAAATTTATATCCCGCAACAGAGATTTTTCTTTTTTTTTTTTTTCTTTTATGGGAGCGGGAGATCGAGAGGCGGATTGGCGCAGCGTCTGCCGTGAAGCGGGCGCTGTACCGGTCCGTCATGGTGAAGAGAGAACTGAGTCAAAAAGCGAAGCTCTCGATTTACCGGTCAATATACGTTCCTACCCTCATCTCTGGTCATGAGTTTTGGGTCATGTCCGAAAGAACAAGATAACAGGTACAAGCGGCCAAAATGGGTTTCCTCCGTAGAGTGGCTGGGCTCTCCCTTAGAGATAGGGCGAGAAGCTCGGTCGTCCGGGAGGGACTCAGAGTAGAGCTGCTGCTTCTCCACATCGAGAGGAGCCAGCTGAGGCTCGGGCATCTGGTCAGGATGCCTCCTGGACGCCTCCCTCCTTCTTAAGCTGCTTCCCCCGCAACAATTAATTAAGTAATGAATGAATGGATGGATGGATGGATGGATGGATGGATGGATGGATGGATGGATGGATGGATGGATGGATGGATGGATGGATGGATGGATGGATGGATGGATGGATGGATGGATGGATGGATGGATGGATGGATGGATGGATGGATGGATGGATGGATGGATGGATGGATGGATAGAGAAAAACATTGAGGACTTCCCTCCTGTTTTCCCTCTAAAACCAAATATCCACAAAAACACATTTTAAATTTTACATTCCCTCTTTTCAGTTTCCTAAGAGTTTTGTACTTTTCTAACTCTTTGTTCTTCAAAAGTAAAAAGAAAACGAGGGAAGCTGCTAAATTCTTGTTTTCTGAACAATCCTGTCCAAATGCATATTTGTCAGGCCTCAGATGTCCCGCTTATCGCCCATTGTGCAGCTTTTCCCTTGGCCTACTGTGTAAGCTGTGCACTAATTCTCTTAGCTGCAGCATGCAGGGCCTGTCCTGAGCAGGTGTTGATGTGACAGCTCTGTCCATATTTAGAAAAGCTCTGTGAGGACTTGGCATGCTGTCTCCAACTCAGATTATTTTAGAGGCAAAGACTTTCCAGGCACAGGAAGGAAAAAAAAAAAAACAGCTGCAGCCAGGCGCCACAGGGAAAACATGGCAGCTATTTTAGCTTTCACTTTGTAACCAAATACGAGGCTGGAATAAAGTTGCAAGCCAGACAGCAATTCTGGTTAGTGAACAAGAGCAGATGTTTGCGAATATTTCTCATCAGTGCCGGAATCACAAAACTGGATTAACAACAACTGTCGGCTGGGTAAACTGTTCAGAAGCAGGTTGTTAGACGTCGGCGACGGTCAGGCAGTTTTTACAAATCAGAGGATTGTTGCTGCGCCTGGAGCGACTCGGGCTGGAGCTGCAAACATGACAGTGCAAGCCTGCAGTTTGCAGACTAATAAAGACACCGGCACTGGAAATATCTACGTTTGCTCCAGCGGTTTTCTGCTGCAGATTGAATGCAAATAGTTCTCATGTGACGTCAGACTTCAGGAAGTATGACAACAATAAACAAATTGTAAATGTCAAAAAAATCATTTGAAGAATAAACAAATTTTGACAAACTTCACATCCATAATATTGTTACATATTTACCATCGATGTATAATAGATATCAGATTTATTCCAGCGATATTAGTTAGGATGCGTTAGTAGTTGGTTTAATATGAAAAGCCAATAAATTATGGATAAATCCAAAGAATTTTTGCTAAAACAGCCAAAGGAAAAACTGAAACAACTTGGGAACGATTTCGCAGATTAGGAGGAAGACAAAAGAGCAATAATATAAAATAAGACAGGGCAACAAACAAACTTTTAAAGTAAAACAGAAAATTAAAGTACAGAGAAAAACCAAAAAGCACAACAATTTCAGTCCTTTTTGATTCTCTCCACATGAAGCCAGGCTGGTTTCCTTCTACGCTTTCCTTCAAAAACACAAAACTCTCAAAATCATCACAACAAAAGACAGGTGGGTAATTATTACTGGATCTAGTTGAATCTAAATGCTTGTTTCGTGAATCATAATTCATGAAAAGTAATTGCATCGAATCATATTTCTCCCGTTTTTTATATCATATTAATGCAGAATACTGCACGTTATCAGCTTCCATAGTGTTACATAATCTGCTCAGATTATTATCAGCAACATGCAGTGTCCTTCCACTGATGATAATTTGATGCTGATGCGCTTACGACGAATTTATTCTTGTATTATTTTGTTCTTGTACCACTTTATTCTGGTAATATTATGAGTTAATTCATGTATTCATTGAATTAGCTTCAGAAAACTTATTTCCTGTTTTCCCCTTCAGCCTTCGAAGCGATGAACTTAATTTCTAGTTTAGATATCCTCAGCGATAGCAATGCTAAAGTCATGCAAGGTTTATGGAGGCAGCTGAGAATTACTAAAAAAACAACAAGAAAGCATGTGCTAAGTTACCTGTTGCCATCTCCTTTCTAAGGACCTGAGGGGACAGTGAAGCCCAGAGCAACACTTTAGCTCAGGCAAAGCAGGAATTTAAATCAAATAAAGAGACTTTAGAAGAAACTCTGGTACTTGCATAGATATTTCTATGTGCCTGCTGTGTTTCAAACCTTCACCTCCAGCGTCAATCATTAGAATGACAATGGGAAGCAGGCTGTGCGATCTATTTATCTGACAGGAATATATTGCATGTACACAAATCAGACTTTGGGGAAGAAAGTAATTCAACAAAAAAAGTTTGTGAATAAAAAACAGAAATCAGAAAAATTGAGCAGCAACTTTATAAAAACTGTGACAAGTAAAGAACCGCCATCTAACGCATTTAGAGTTTGAGGTTCCGTGACCCAGTTAAAGCTGGATATCTGTTCTGCTGCGTAGGAAGGTGAAGGTGTTGCCGAAAAAGAAGATTCGTTATGATATAAATCACTACCAGCGGTGATGCAGTGTTCCCATTCAAGCTGCATATTTAAACTCAGTTTTAAACTTTGGTTTACATGTTTTTTATCAGTCTGCTCTCAATGAGATTAAACATTTTTTTCAAATAAATAAAGAAATTATTCAATTGCATCCATTGAAGTATTTTTTTTTCAGATTTGTGAGCATTTACCACTCAAATTGGACCAAATCCCATCAAAAGCTGCTTTAAAAAAGCTAAATAACAATGTAACACAGCAGCGTCATCAGCGAAAATCTGATGCATTATGAAAAAGGGGATTTAACATATTTCCCAACACATGTGTATCTCAGTTTGTAGAGTCAGACCACTGTCTTTATTATTGCCAGAGTTAAAATGTATTCAGTTCTTCATAATATAAAATGCATAGCAGTCAGAAATAATCCTGTTAGTTTATCTGTTATAAACTAACAGATTACGTCATCATATTCTGTGTGCAGATACATGACGACATAAACTGATTATTTATATTATCGTACTGTGTGCAGATATATGATGGCTGGAAAGATGGACCAAGCAGGTTCCGTTTTCTGGCCTTTTGGACACTGACCAAACAAAAAAAGTTCTTCTAATCCAACACCATTAAATCGGAACTGGTTCTGATTAAAATGTTCTGAGCTGGTAATTATATTTCCATGATGAATATAAGGGTTTATGTATCAAAAAAAAAGGGCCTGCACAGTGGCACAGTTGGTAGCACTGTTGCCGGTTCGATTCCCAGCCCGGGGCCTTTCTGCATGGAGTTTGCATGTTCTCCAGGTGCCTGGTGGGTTCTCTCCAGGTACTCCGGCTTCCTCACACAGTCCAAAACTGTTTGGTCAATTGGTCTCTCTAAATTCTCCCTAGGAATTAGTGTGTGTGCATGGCTGTTTGTCCTTCTGTCTCTGTGTTGCCCTGTGACAGACTGGCGACCTTTAGGGTGACCCTGCCTCTCGCCCGAAACGTAGCGGGAGAAAAATACCAGCACCTCCCGACCTCACTAGGGACAAGGGTGTTTGTTTGTTTGGTCGGTCGGTCGGTCGGTCGGTCGGTCGGTCGGTCGGTCGGTCGGGTCGGTCGGTCGGTCGGACGGACGGACGGACGGACGGACGGATGGATGGATGGATGGAAAAACAAAACAGAACAGAAAGAGGAGCCAGAAAGTTGTTAGAGATAGAAGGAAAATCGATACAAGGAGAAAAAATAAAAAGTTTAGGAATTAAGGTACTGGAAATGTTTTAATTTCTCATCAATCTCTTCACTGATCTCCAGAAGCTACTCAACTCAAACCAGCTGGCCCAGAACGCCTCTGTCATGGTAAATCTCTCTGCAGACTAGCGCACATGCCTGAGATGCCACTAAGCTAACAGCAGAAAGACGAGAGGCCCGATGATGAAAACAGCGCGCTGCAGGGAATCCCAGCGGGACATGTCCATCACCACTGCGTCTCTGCACTGCCTCAAACACATTGTTTGTTTCAGGAGCTTTAAGACTGATGTCAGAAGCAGCTAAACCGCTTTGAATTTTATGGTTTGACTCCAAACATGATTGTCCAGAGTTTTTATCTGTTCCTGTCTGATCTTGAGTCGTTTTTCATCTTTTCTTTTATGTTTGCTCCTACATATTGCGGTTCCTCCTGAGGCTTAAGAACAACTTTGAAAACTTTAAAGGCACCAAAATGTTGACGGAGGCGCACTTCTAAATCTACTAACGTGAGCAGAAAGCGGCAGAAAGGCGGACATTTCTGCTGTGATGTACAGTATGTTTGCTTGATTTCAGTTTCTGTACGAGCCGCAGTTCGAAGCATAAAGAAGAATCAGAAACTAGTTTCCCCCTGAACTTCATTCGCTTCACATTTTTGTACTACCTCTCCTCCAGCACAATATTATCTAATGCATGTTTTCTCTCATCACAGACGCTGCATACAGCATCTTGTAGCATTTCATTATTTCCTGCTAATATGTTACAGCTTTTTTTTACTCAATTTTGATTTGTTTTTGCTTTTCTGCTGCATGAACACAGAAGAGAGGAAGATGGTTCATAACCGTTCACTGATTCATGCATAAACTAAATATTCCATTGGACACCTCTTGTTTGTATTAAGAATAAAATCAACGTCTGCTATAAAACTAACCCTTGGGTAAAATACCAAATTTATGACTCATTTCCAATTATTTTTTTCCCTTTAATGGTCTGACCTTTATTGTAATAAAAGTGACAGATGTGACATTAATGCTTCCCTATCAGAGTAAAAGCAGGTTTTATTGTTTGAAGAAGGCCTGTTTGCATAAAGACGCTTGGTTTCATGTAAAAAATGACAACAACCCTAAAATAAAAAGGATTGTTTCAAATGACAGCTGAATTTTTTATACAAACATTGCATTTTTAATACGTAAAAAAAGCATTTTCTTAGACAGTGTAGCTTACTGTTTTTTTGCAAAAAAATACATTGAATTAGTTGTTTTATAGTATAGCTGTTAAACTGATGTTCTTCCAAAGCAGGAATATGGAGAATTTCAGCAGACATGTGTCAAACTTTGTTTACACCACAACAATGTCACTTTAAATCCAAATAAGCTGCTGTTTGATATGCCCACTAGCTCGACATTCACACTAAGACATGAACATGGCTTAAAACAGATGTACAGTCATACAGCCATACAACTTTGAGGAGCTGAAGTGGAGCCTCCAGCACAACCAACAACAACAAGTGGTTTCTGGATGGTAAGTTAACAACAAAACACTTGTCTATTCCAGCAGCCATTGTACAGCGGTAAAACAAGCTGACGCGACTGTTGGAGAGCCTCTTGGGTTGCTAGGAATCAGCTCATTTTCCATTCATGAAAAGATTTTTTTCAACTGTTTTGACTTTGCAGAAGCAGTAGAAACCCAGTGGAAACACAAAAATAAACAGGATTCAGAAAAGAAGTAAATTTTGCACAATAGGTGATATTTAGGAGTGGAAAATTAAGCTGCAAAAACAAGGAAAAAAATGGGGAAACTGGGGAAAGATTTTTTGTTCACTTTGTAATCATCCATTAATCTCGGTGTATCACACAAATAAAATATAGAAAAAGTGTAACATTAAAATAGGTTTCCTGTGCCTGTTTACTTCCTGGCACAATAAATGACCTTCCTCTAATCCAACTACTAATAAATAAATAAGGGCAGCTAGTGCCACATCATTTAGAAAAACAAAATACTGCAAGCTGATGGGAATAAATCCAGACAGGGTGCAAAAAGAAATCACCCAGAACATACAGAACATTTGGCGACACTCACTGTGCAGCTGATTTTATTTATTTTTTTGTCCCTGTACGTTCTGTCGTCTCGTGTCCAACCACCTACGTGTGGTCCAGTCAAAGCGCTACAAGTCATCAGAACATTTGTCGGCACAGAGCTGGGCACTAAAAGGTGGAGCTGCGGTTCAGAACGAGTTGAGACAAAATCTTCTAGCCATGAAAGCCCAGTAAACACAGAGTGACACAACTCTCAGTCCACAGCCTGTCAAAACACAGACGTCTCTGTCAGGACGACCGACAGGCACAAAACTGTAATTTCTGTCGTTTATCCAGCTGATGCTCAGTGACGGGATATTTTGCCCCAGGTGACGCGTTTTCAGCAGCAAAAAGGGCTCCTGAGGGCCCGACAGCAGACGTTATGTGAAATGTGTAAGAGATCGTCGGGAGCGGTTAGTCAAAATGTGTAGCTACGGCGTGAAACTGAGACTCAGCTCTTCTTTTTTTTTCAGTCAGCAGTATACAAATTTTTTTCTGTTTCTGAGATTAACTGAGATTAACTCTGTAACTGAGATTAACACCTGATTTTTATCGTGTTCTAAAACTTAAAAATGGAAAGTACAGAACTGAATGGAGATTTTGTTGAATGAATAAAGTAGCATTAGGGCTGGAAACTCTGGTTACCTAACTGGCGCAGCAGCAGTTTGATGTTTCCCCACTGTGCCTCATGAACATATTTGAGAATAAAATTTATTTCAATCACTTTGAGGTCGTCTTGATATTTCAGCAGAAGCTTGTTCTCAAGAAAGATTGGCACTATTTAGACATATTTTTACTCAAGTAGGAGTAAAACAAAAGTTTGATAAAAAGGCTACTCCACTATTGAGTAACTGAATATAATAATTTAAGATTTAAAAATAAATCCTCAGATGGACCGAAATGTAAAGTTATGTTTAAATTTTGGTATTTTAAAATGACCAAAACTGAAATTATTAATAGTAATAAAAGAAATTCATTTTCTTTCAGTGTAAAACTGCAGGTGTGTGTCTGGTGAATGTGTGTTCTTCATTTTTTATCCATTTTGAATTTTTTCTCAATGTTCTTTATTTATTATCTGTAGGTTGTGAATCCAAAATCAAACTCAATAAATCCAATTCTGTCCTCATCTTCAGGTTTTTAAAAGGTGATTTGAAGCATTTCTGAGTAAAACGTCTTCAGTTTTCAGATTGACGCCTTAATTTGGAAACAGCAAAGAAAAGCAAAACCCCAAGTATTGATTCGGTTTGAAAGCTTTTTATTTTTCCACCGGTGTTTTTCAGAGCAACCTTGATATCTCCTGACAGGGTTTCAAGTTGTTTTGTTCGTGTTATTCATTAAGAGTCCAGTCAGGGAAGAGAGTTGCTGCAATTGGATCAAACCACAATATTAAAGACAAGCAAGAATGTTGAGCTTTGAGGCGAAATCTGATGTGTAGAATTAAAATAAATAAATAAAAAAAGTTTGTTTTCCATTCCTGCTCAGACCGGTGACTCGGAGTGAGATTGATGTTTATGTTGCAGCTCCAGAGTTTTGGATAAATCATCACTCAACCGCTCCCACATGCCACCTTCTGATGTCCACTCATTTTTCTTGTGTCCAGGAGAAAATTTGATTTCTTTTTGTGCAGCATTAAAAAAAAAAACATGGACTGTACCTGCTTTTCAGCTGAACTACATCTCTGATCCGCTGCTCACATTTATTCATCCACAGACTACGATAAACATTCCTGCAAAAAGATCTGACAAACCTTCATCTATCACTTTAACGCCCAGCAGGAGCGCTCTCTTCACGGCGTAAATCAGATCAGACGGCTTTTAAACCTTTCTGCATCAGATCCAGGCCTCGACCCGGCGCCGATCGCTGCAGCGATAATCAAACCGATGAGATAAGATTCGTCCTTTTATGTGAGCCTCCACTTCAAACGGGTTAAAATAAAGGGAATATGAGGAGCTAAAGTGTCTTTGAACTTGTGCTGGGAAATAAAAATGGGTCTTTAGATGAATGGAAGAGCCTTGAATTTAAAATGATGGCAGGAAAAAGAAAATGTCAGAGACTTTTTGTTTGCCGGGAAATGTTCCACAAGAGGAGAAGTAATCATTTATTGTGGTTCGTCCAGGAAGAGGAAAGAAAAGAAAAGAAAAATTTGCATGCTCTTTGTTGGAGCATCAAAACACTCCTGAGCTTCCAAATATTCATCAAAAACATGAACAGAAAATCAAACTGGAGGCTTTAAAACAATTATGCATACAGCAGAGTTTATAGACAAATATGGAATTAAACGATTTAGGGAGAAGTATGAAAAAATATTCTCCATCACGTCGTCAAAACGTGTCTCCGTCCTTCCTCCCTCCCTTTTTTCCATCAATTATTCTCTTGATTAATCTATCAATTAGATTTTAAAAATTGCATATCCTGCTGATTTTACGTCTAAGCACTTGAATGTGTTTATAAAATATTAGAAATACATCAAAAGATGTAGATGAGATAAAAGGGGAAATAAACTTGTTTGGTAAGTTCAAACCGGGTGAAGCTAAAGCACATGAGGAGTTTTGGCTGAAGAATATTTCCAGACAAAGAAATGTTTAAATCAAATGCAAAATCTATATATTTTTGTACAGTTTTGGCCTAATTACTACTCTGAATATATAAATTTTTATCAATATGTCTTTATTTGAGTCCAGTTAGCGGTTAATCGATTTCTAAACTAGTTGACTATTCTTGCAAGAATCGATTAATTGCAGTTGATCACAATTAATAACTTCTTAAGCCCTACTTATTATTAATGACCTGTCAGTATCATTAAGTCCAGCTGGTGATTAGTCGAGACTATATTAGTTGGCAATTATTTGAAGAATTGATTAATCACGATTAATCATTTCAGCCCCAGTCCCCATTAGCGGCCTGTCAGGTTTGGATCGACGTTCAGAATGAAACATGAAGCTTAGAGCTGAGAATAATCCATTCTCTCTTAAAACACACTTGTGAGAGGCAGCAGTTTCTCTTAAAATAGAAAAATTTCCCACTTGTAACAAAAAAATAATGATTTATCGATGTGAGAATGCTCTAAAGAGAACCGAAGAACTCCTGAACCAATCACTGCCGCTCCCTCAAGTGAAAATCTCGAGTGGCGGAGAGACAGGAAGAGGCGATGGGAGTAGAAATCTACATGAGATGTGAAAGGGAGCCAGACCGAGTTCCTGTTTGATTCCCTGGCACACATAACACACACCGGCTTATAGATAATCCTTCATCAAGGGCCATGACATTCACATACAGGCTGAACAATCAATTTTGTTTAGTTACACGGTCGTTCCTCGCTCCCTGGTTTTACATGAAAAGATCAATATCCCGAAAGTCAAAGCAGCCTTTGTTAAGTAAAAGTGCAGAGAGGATTTAGATGAATATTCAGTTTTAAAAGAAATGTTGCAATTATGCAAAACTTAAAGGTTGAAACTTCATAATTCTTGTGAAATATGCACACAGTGGGTACGAGTAATGACTAATCTCCTTAACTTAAAAGGCAAAAATCAATCCTTTTTCACAGTCAAACACACGTTTCATGTTATTTTCCACTACCAGCCTGAGCTGTAAGGAATCCAGGATAAAGGCGACACAAAGAGGCACACAGTGACGTGAAGACCAAGTGTACGCATTACTTCCTGCTGCGACAGCGAGATGGATGAGGCTGATATCCACCTGTTGGTTCTCTCTCAACCTTTGCCGGCTCTTACATTTTTTTCCACCGCTTGGGAATTGGCTGCAGCAGTAAAGGTCGTGACCTCTCCGCTGGAGGAAAGAGTTGGACAGATTGAGGCGAAAAAGGGGACAGAGAAATAGAGCGTGACGACACAAATCAGCTACAAACCCGACAGGTGAGCACGGCGCTTTCTGCCAGGGTTCAGATTCAGATGAAACACGCACTACAAAGGCAGAGAAGCAAGAGAAAAAAAAAAATTTTTCATGAAACATGTAAAAATATGATCTAAAAAAGTTATAAAAGGACGATACTTGGGCTCTTAGACTGACATAAAACAAAAAATTTATGAAAACTTCAGTGTGTAACTAAATAAATGAATCAAGACAGTATTGGTTCTAGGGCTGCAACTTATGATTAATTTCTTTATCGATTAATCGATCAGCCTGACAATTAACCTGACTTTTAAGAAGGGTACATTCTGTAGATTTCTTAAGAAAAAACCAGCATAACATAATATAAAGCTTAGAAAAGTTGATTATACATAATATTCCCACTTTGATATGAGATTTTGTTTGCAGAATTTGAACCAGGTGAAGATAAAACTAACACTTGAGGACTTTTTGGTAGCACAAAATTCCAAAAGTTTCGTTTTAAACTTTGTCACAATACAGATATAGTACAATTTTGGCTTAAATACCACTCTGAATGTTTGTGTCAACAATCAACCGATTGCTAAATTAATTGGCGATTATTTAAATGACCAATTAATCCCAATTAATCCCAATTAATCCCAATTAATCGTTTCTGTTTCATCATTAAAACCAGAAAACAATTAAATCTACTCCATAATTTTTAAATAAACTAAATCTGTGCAAAAATTTGCTAAAAATTACAAAAATAAATAATCTAACATGGTAACTTTTCAACTTTGGTACAAAATATTTGTGCTTTAAAAAGATTTGATTTCTCAGCAGATTATCAAAAGTTATCAAAAACGAAAAAGATTTTCTAGAAAAAATTTGTTTCATGAGATTAAAAATGCTTTTCAAGTAAGAGTGGCCTGAAATACATTAAAAACAGACAATTTCCCTCAACAGTTCATACAATTAAATCATCTGAGCGCAGAAAATATAAAATTATTTAAAGTTCTGCTAAATTCTCATATAAAATATTACAACATTCTTAAAAATGCTTATGTTACCAGTTTATGAAAACCAGATTTAGATCATTTGTGAATACTGAATGATCTGAAATAGCTGGAAGCTCAGTCCTGATTGGAAATGTCAGAGAGAAGTTTTAATTTCCTGGTTTCTAAATTGTTTTCAGTGGTGAAAAGAAAACAAGAAGGAAAATATGTAAAACCTCCCTGCTGAACTGCAACCTGCGGCTGCAGCCTTTGTTTCACCCACATCAGGGAAACTTCAGTGGATGGAGGAAGGGGGTGGCCACACAAGTAATTAAAGTTGAATGAAAACCCACAGCTGTGACTCAGAATATTTCCAACATTATTAGAGGTTGTCTATCACATAAATGCATGGCTGGATTAGCCTGACGTCCGGAATGACGCAGAAAAGCAGTTCGTTTTGCTATCAAATTGTGTTTTTATTTTTATAAAAGCTGCGTTTCAGAACCGGCTGTCTTAGAGTTTCACTTAATTTCTTCTTTTTGTCTGTTTAATAACCAAATGATTAAATTCACCTCTAATCTAAGCTTGGCTTGTTGCACCCAAAGTGAACCTGGATTATTCCTGCGGCCAACAAATGAGGAAACAAGACAAATATAGATGAGGAATCAGAACAAAAGTTAATATGCAGGTGTAATATTTTTACTCAGAAGCTAAAGCAGAATCCTCATCCCGTCCTGTTGTTGGGGAGCAGCAGAGAAAACATGTCTGAGAAGGATTAAGAGTTCTGCAAGCTGATCAGGTACGACTTTAAAAACTGGTTCTCAATACGGGCCCTCCATCTTTCAGAGGCGTTTCTGCTCCAGCACGCCTGATTCGACATGACTGCATCACCTCCTCAGCAGACCATCAAGTGCTGCAGAAGCCTGTTAATCATCCATTGGTTTAAGTCAGGTGTGCTGCAGCAGAAAAACATCTAAAACGTGCAGACAGTTCGGTTAAGAGTTGCTGTAGAGTGAAAAAACTGTTTCAGGGAACACATTTATCTTCATTCTGTGGCAATCCAATCTTATATAGATGCTTATTTGGACTATATTTCACTGCATAAGCAAAAAGAGAAGCTAAAACTGATTGGATTTTAATTACTGCAGCTTTTAAAGCAACTTGGCTTCTAATCAAATCAACTTTCAGACTCACTGCAGGAAATTTTGTGTAAGAATCGCAGATTCTGTGAAAACTGTAATTTATCTTGGCTTTGTCCTCGCCACCTCAAGAGGAAATATCCGGCTCTTTAGCTGCTAAACGTTGCACATCCACATTGCTTCCCAAACTGCGTTGTGCAGCTGTTTGATTTCTATGAGCTGGACCAATAAAAAGCTGCAGCTGAAAATACTTCCAAACAATACAGCTTGATAAACAGGTGAGGATAAAGTTTTAATAAAACAAATTTAAAATAGCCAGGAAGAGGGAAGTAGGTCAGTTATGCTAGCTTGACTATGACAACCTTATCATGTAGATTGCTGTGGAATTCTAAAAAAAAAAAAAAAAGCTCTCATCACTAAAGCTGATGATCTGTGTTTAAATTAGCAAATCTACCATCACTGTGTCAGATTACCTAATAGCATCAGAAGTTAATCGACTGCAGCGATTAATAATTGCAAAAATAAGCGTCAAGCCTGAAATTTCGATATTTAACAACTGAATTAATGTTCTGGTCTTTGCATGGGAAATGTTTGCGTGTTTTCTGGTGTTGAATCCTGACACATATAGTGGAGCTGTTCTCACCTGCTTTGGCAACGGGTCTATGTGTAGCCAGAAAGAAGGACAATACGAGTGATTTTGAGTTATTTTTCAAAGTTCTTCCTGCATTTGCTGTGGCACACTGGACTGAATTAATAATACCTACATCTCCATGTTTCATTTAGTTAATGGAATCGTTCTAGCAGCCATAGATGACAACTAAAAGAATCGCCTTTTTTGACCTCCAGTGACGTGTGCATGCGGCAAATTTCCGGATGTAAACAATAACACAATCCTTTCTCCTTCCCATTTTGGAGAAGGAGAAAGACAATAGCAAAGGTGAAAGGAAAAGTGGTTTTGCTGTAGATGTGGATTTAATGCGCCTCTGTCAGTCAGTTCGTACCTTTTCACAAGGTTGAGTTTGACCCCTCTCCAGTTTTACTCTGCCTCTCTGAGGGCGCTTTTATGAGAGGGAACGTGTGCCAAGAAGCTTCAGGTTGATTTTCACGAGCGCGCCAACTCTGCAAACAAGCTGAGTCACTGAGAAGCCAACAGAGGACAAATGAGGCTGGACTAAGGCATGTTTTTGGACGCCGTTTGGTCTCTTTGGAAGCGCTGTGAAGACTCCCACAGGACAAAGACTTCATTTATAGCCTCTCCTGTCTAACTGTCCAATTTATTTTTCCTTTCTTTGGTCAGCACTCTTTGCCAGACGTCCTTTTGTCCTGCCATGTGTGCAGTGGAAGCAAATGAAAGACCGTTTTTCTTTAGTTGTGTTTTCAATGATGGGCCAATTATTTCTTTTTTCAGAAAAGTTCTGGAATCAGAGCAACACTGGATCACCTGGTATCAAAGTGAATGCTTAAGGATGACCTGTAATGCTCCCTTGGACAAGCCAGGGGAGGTCTACAGGTTATGCAAAACATGTTCATTACATTATTTACACAGAATAATTCATGGATGATGGGATTTCAACCTGATCAGTTCAGAACGAGCTGTTTTAGGGCATCTTGTTACTTTAAATCCAAATAAACTGCTGCTGGCCACGACCTCAACTCAACGTTTACACTCGCACTTCAACATGCACAGCTGCACAACTACACATTTTTGAAAAGCATGAGTAGAGTCTCCTGCACAACCATCAAGAATGCAGCAAGTGGTTTCTGTATGGCAGGTCAACAACAAAACACTTCTTTTTTTCAGCAGCCATTGTACAGAGCATACAGCGTTAGATACAGTTGATCAAATGTGCTGGAGCTCCAGGTAATGGGGCGGGGCTTGGCAAGGGTTGCTAGGTAACGGTTTTTGAAATGGCACCAAAAAAAAGTTAAACTTATTGTGAAAAAATTCCTTTTTAACTCTGGGATGTTTTTAGAAGCAAACAGAAGTATGGAAAGTCCAGAGTAAATTTTGCAAACTAGATCCGCTTTAAAATATAAAAAATGTGCCAATCTTCCTTGTTAAAAGAACAGATTAAACCTTTTCCAAACACAATGCAGAAATTCATTGAAGTGATGGTTCACAGCAACATGGTTCCAGAAAGTTTTAATATTCCAAACACTGCATGAAAAAAAAAGATATTTCAGGCTGAGAGTCAATGAGTTATTCTTTCTTCTGTCCCCTGAAAGTCTCGTCCCTGGTGATGCGGAGAATCCATCTGGGCGCAGGAACAGATGTACGCCATATTTCCATTCAGTGACTTTCCCTGTCAGCTTCTCTGCCGCCTCCTGTTTCCTCGCTGACACTTTGTGGATCTACGGCTCTAATGGAGCTCCGTTGTTTCAGCCTGACGCACTTTGTGAAGGTCACTGTTGAGTTATTCAACAGCTGTGATGGTTTTAGCAACGTGTCCTTGTCACACAACAATCAGCCTGCAGAGAGACAGAATCGGGACCTTGAAGTCGCAACACGCCACCAGGACGGGAACCAAGCAAGAAGTCGAACAGACACACAAATTTCTAAAATAATTTTCTTCAACTGTGGTTTTTATGACTCTTAACCTTTTTAGACGTCATTCTTATTTTCTTTTACTTCATTCCTTCTTTTCCTGCTGGTATCCATTAGATTTAAAACGGTGCCTTACGATACGTCTGAAAAAAGCAATCATTTCATATCAGTCAATATTGATAATTATTGATTTCTTTTAAATATCTAAAATGCTGCCAACCCGGTGTTGTGAAAATTCATGTTTTATTCAGTTTTCACCACACAGCTTTGATTATTTTTAAGCTGTCATGAGGAACAGTGGCAGAACTTAAAACTGCTGCTGCGCAAGTTACTCAACAGGTTGTTGATAGGTAACCAAAGAGTGAGCGAGGTATGAGGTTTCGCTTCATACCTGCTTAAAAATCGACAAAGTCATGGTTAAAACTGTGAAAGAGGAAATGTTACCTCACCAGTGTTTTGGATATTTAACTCATATTTTGTGATACATTTTTCGGCCATGTTATCGAGACCTACAGAGAATAAATCTGATTTCTTGGTATTCTTTTTTTTAAGAAATACGCAAAAGACTCAAAATTGTTTTCCCACATTGTCACAATGGGGTATTTGTGTGCACAATGTAAATTTGGTATTAATGTTGTAGCATAAAATGTGGAGAAAGTGAAGTGCAGTGAATACTTTCCGGATTAACTGTATCATCTTTCTGCTGAGTAGTCTCTGTGTGAATCTAAGCCCTCGTGCACCTCCATGCAATATTATTGTACTTTCAACATTATCTGCTGCAGGGAAGGCAGTATCCGGTTGTTCCAACCTCTTAAAGCTAATTTACAAGAAAAGCAGGCGCCTCAGGGTCAAGACAAACTCATCAGAGTCTCTTCTGCCACAAAACTTCCTGCCCTCCAGTGCTTTGATTCCCAGGACTTGAACCAAGTCATCCGTAATTAAAGGGTTGAAGTAAAAGAAAAAAAAATACTTGAAGGGGATCAGTCATAAAGTGCATGTCTACAACTCGCTCAAACACCTGAAAATTGATTGAACACATGCCCCCAAGGGAATTTAGCAGATTTTCACACAAATGCTAAGAAGAGACTCCTGGCTTGTCCAGACTGCGGGAGTCTGGTTTGAAAAGGCCTTGAGAGGGGAAAAGAGATCCGTGCACTTTGTCAGTTTAACAAACTTCCGACTTTGGAGAGAAAACATGAATAATTCATGGTCCCAGATCTGCATTTTCAGACACTGCAGAGCTGAAAGGATGAGGGCTTTTATTCATATTTTACATTAACATCTGAAGTAGTAAGAGGAACTTGAGTTCATCCAAAGAAACAATCATTTCAGAACAGATGTCTCTCCTCTCTTTGCCATTTAACGCAGCAAAATCGAGTATCCGACAAATAACTGTATTTAAAGGTGAACTATTGTGTGTTTTTCACACACACTGTGAAATTTTGTGGCACAATAAAAGTGTCGGTTATAAAAATACGACAGCAAAATGTAAGGTTTCCTCAAGCAAGCAAGAGAGAATCAAAGCAAAACTCCAGTCATGTTTTTGGTGAGGTAATAACGTTATAACATGATGTAAAGCTAAAAAAAAAAAAAATTTGATTTTTACAAATAATTCAGGCTCATATGTTGAATTCCTCACAAAATTATTAAGAAGTCAGGAGCCATGTTTAGTAGGGATGCACTTCTCCACTTTCTTCAACCTGACAAAAACAATAAGCTGACTAGCTTTGTCAAAAATATAAAAATAAACAACAAACATTTTGTCAAATAGTTCAGAGTGAAATTAGAAATTTTAAGTGTAAAAAATAAAACAGGATGTCGTTCAAAGAACAAAGCATAGAAGGAGACCGAATAGATCTGCTCATTGTCTTAATACCCGATTGAGAATATCTTTCAATATTGGGACCGACATGGATATTATTATTGGGTCGGTGCAGCTTGAATCCTTAGTTGTTGTTTTGTATGAACAGACAGCCAACTTCTTCATATGATAAGCCTGAAATGCCAAAAAATGACAAAGAAAAAGAAACTAAACTAAGGACAAGTGCAGTATGATGAGAACAGAGGCTAATACAACAAAATCAGATACAATGTACTTTAAATCTCAGGTATATTCACACCAGCCCTGTCGAGCTGCTGTAATCAAACTGTCGCTGGTTTGTCTAGAAAGTCCCGTTTGTTTGAATGCAAAAACAAACTCTGATGTTGACCAAAGAACGTGAACTCTGGTCCATCTAAGAACCTTCGTCTCGATTCAGACAAACTCTGGTGCGGTTCGAATGCAAATGTGAATGCCAAGTGGACCGGAGACCTCTCTAAAAGCAGGAAGTGAACTGCAGCACAGGGCATTCTGGGTAAATATGACCAAAACAAACACGCTAACTAGTGCTAGCATAAATAATGACTCATGATCTCTTATAAAAGACAAAACAAAAATCCAACAAATCTGTCAAAACTCCATTTTTCACTTTTGTGAAGAAGGGAGATGTGTCGCTGTCTTCTTCAAAGGTTTTCATGCCGTTCCCTTTCGCGTCGTTTTCAGTGATTCTTGGTGCAGCGCCACCACTGGCAAGGAGGGGAAGAGGTTTATCCTTAAGTTTGGTTTGTTTCACACAATGCAGCGTGAAAGCAAACCACAGCAGCTGAAAATATAACAAATATTGCAATTTTGGTCACCAGTCGAACCGAGTCTTACCAGACTAACTGGTGTGAAAACACCCAAAGAGTTTAGAAATCTTTAAAGGAGCTGTACATCAAAATCCAGAAAAAATTCAAGCTTGTACTTTCTGTTCCTGCAGCTGGCAGCTTCATTGTTCAGTTGGCATTTTCCCATGAAAGCAACGCCGTCAGTCAATCTTGTAGTTGCTCATTTAGCAGCAACCAACCAAACCGTTCATATGAAACCACCTTTCAGGATGAATAAAGCTGGATTTCAGCATGATGCGACGCACCTGATAAGAACCAAAAACTGCTTTTAATGAGAGGAGAAGCCCCTGACACTGATCCATCCATTTTTGTAAAATCATTAAAACTTTGAGTATCTTGTACTCAAAATGATCTTCAGTTTCATTTTCTGACAAGTGCCTAATAGTTTCAGAAGCCTGAAGCCAAAAAGAAAAACCCTTTTTGTTCCAGGGGGATAAACTGCTTATTACCTCGTCAGATTTTGAGTAACTCTGAACTGCAAGTTCATTATGTTGAAATTGTGACAACACAATCAGAGCGACATCGGTGACAGGTTGCTGGAGATGAGAGGCAGCTGGTTCCCTTTCAAAAAAACAACAATACAACAACAGATGTTTTTATCTGAAATATTACAATGTTTCAGATAAGAAACATTGAAATATTTAAATATTCTTGGTGAATATTTAGTTACTAAGATGTATATTTATATACATCTTAGATGTATATTTATTTAAACCAAATATTTAGCTTGATAATTAAATAGACAATATGACATTTAGAAATGAAAGAATAACAGTAAAAATGTGACACTGACAATTATTTTTTTTCTCTCTTAAGAAAGGCTAAAAAACCCAAATTTGACTTAACTTTTGTAACTTTACACACGCCATCCCATAATTAAATATTTAGTTTAATTAGCAATTTTGTTTGGAGCTAAATATTTGGCTTGTTAAACTAAATGTTTGGATAACTCTCCCAAAAGCCTGCAGATGACATATCTTGGTGTCTTAACGGGACATTTTCACATTCCCAAAATGCAGAACGAAGCTCGTTTTTCAATCTGCTACATGATCAAAGAACAACTTTAGAGTTTCTCTTCCTTATAAAACTCAGCAGAAATATTTTCATGCATTGCATGACCTTGAAGAAAGTGCCAGATCCATTTAGCACCCAGATTTCTGCTAGCTAAACACATTTGTGCCGTTCAATATTTCATAATGATAACAAACCAAATGAGCCTCTATCCCGTCAGTGCTTGACTAAATAACGGCGATGCTGTATGACAGCCCTGTTATGACCTGCTGGCTTCCACCATCAATACCCGATCAATACTTTATTCAGCTGAATCAAACAAACTGCATGTAGAAGTTCACAAGCTTGGGGGAAAAAAGAAGCAGAGTGAAACCAGATTTGGGAAAAACCACCAACGTAAAATCATAAGAATATCAACAAGATGGAAGCCCTTCATGTTTCATCAGAAAATTATAAAAACAGAAGCAATAATATCTGTTTAAACTGTTGAAGTTCATGTACCACTCTATAGCGTTTTACGTTTGCAGAAATTAAGATTTCTAAAGTTTAATTATGAAAGAACATTTCAGATCGCAAACAACAAAATTAAGTCAAGTCCAAAACAAATAGCAGGCAAGCCGAGCGAAAGAGACCAAAAATGCAAACATTGCATCTGTGAAGAAACTGTAGGAACAAAGTTTAAAACTAAACGTTTCTAAATGTTTTATAACATTTAGAAATCAGAGATTAACATTATCCCACTGTAAGATGAACAATCTGAAGCTATAATCTCCAAAAGTCAAAGAATCTTAATTATGAATGTGTAAAAACTATAACTGTAAAATATTAATTCGGACAAAAAAGGCTAAATTTTTTCCAGTCTGGTTAACATTTTACTGGTATTCATGGAATTCTAAAGAAAGGAGAGTTTACTCGCATCAGTTCTTTGCAAAAAATGTTAAATTTACATTCTTTTAAAAGATTTTGGAAACAAACAATAATGCAGGTGAAACAACCATTTTGGTGCAAAACTAAATGCTTTTCTACAGACAGAAGAAAAAAACAAAAGCTTGCAATTTCTTCCTGATTTGTTTTCCGATTTCTGGCACCGTCGTAATTTTTTTGGCATGTGTTAAGAGGAAATGCGGATTATTAACCTCAGTCCGTGTGAAAGCGAGCTGCAGCCAGATTCCGGACCGCCTGTTTCTGACCTTTCACCTCCTTGCTGCTTCACTAATCATCCCAATTTACAGGCTGTTCAACCGAATACGTGACCAACAGCCACACTTTCCCTGCTAAAGCTGCTCTGAGCTGCAGGTTTCCTGTCCTAATCTGACAAATTGCTGCATTTCTGATGCCAGAGCTGAAACATCTCATCTTATTGTCTATACTGGGAGTTTTAGTTAAAAAATAATAATAATTTACAATAAATTTAATCCTTAGTGCTTTTTAATAATTGGTTTAAGCACAATAAGACTATAAAGAATTACTACTTTCAAGAAATATTCAATAATGAAGAGAGGATTTTACAGAAAGTTTTACAAAATATCTTTAAAAAAAGTTAAATAAATGAAAAAATTCAACTTTTAAAACCCAGACACTCTGACCAAACGAGCTGCTGACCAAAATCTAACCAATCTTAGTTGGCAAGATTGGATGTTTTTTTTTTTTTGGGTGCAAATTTCAGGAAGCAATCTCTTTATCTGAATTATGTATTTCCAAATATCATGGTCGGCTGATCAAACTCTGTATATGTGAAGGCTCAGACTTTCTACCCATTATTGATTTCAATGTAAATGTATTTACTGTGTTCTTGGGCAGCAGCTGAAGTCACGATGTGGACACTCATTAGAAGAAAGCCCATTCATACAGAGAACGAAGACGGGATCAATGCCTTTCTAAAATTGATTGTAGTTTTTCCAATGATTCCTCAGAGAGGAGATAAAAAGAAGCAAGGATGCTCTGAGGCGTTCATGCACTCGGACCGCCAGTCGGTTTTCTCTCCGTTCAGATGCTGCTGCCTCAAAGGAAGATAATTAGAACCACTGAAACTTAAACAAAAAAATGTCTAGCATTTTGACTTTCATTTTCAGAGAACAAAAAAAAAAATCTGAATTCTGAGATTAAAATAAGAATTCTGAAAAAAAGTCAAAATTCTGAAAAAAGGCACAATTTTGAGAAAAAAGTAAAACTTTTGAGATTGAGATATGAATACTTAAGAAAAAGTCAGAATTTGATTAGATCGACAGAATTCAAAGAGAAAAAGTCGACTTTGAGAATAAAGTGAGAATTTGAGTAAAAAGTCAAAATTCTGAGATATTTAAAACAAATCTGAATTTGAGAAAAGTCACAATTATCTGAGAAAGAAGGTCAGAATACAGAATGAAAAGTCAAAATTTGGAGAGAAATAAAACAACAAATTTCTCCAATTAAAGCCTGATTTTTTTCCCCATTTCCACTAACCCTCCTCATTATGCCTCCCACCAGAAGAATAAATTCCCAGAGTTTCTCGTGTTTTTCTAGCCAGAGACATGAAGGTAATGACAGCCGAAGAGAAATCAGAGGTTGTGTCTTTTCCCACCAAACCTGAGCAGCTCACCTGGTTGTTACTGCCAAACAAATTACAATGTAGTCCAGGTCCAGATGTTTCGTCAGTCTGGCCTGACATCACACCTGCCGCTCTTTGAACAATAATTACAGCATGTGAGTTCAGTGGATGGTTGCAGAATATCACTCCTCTGTTTGCAGACCCACGGCTGTATTGTCACAGCCTTTTAGACGAGGCTAAAGAGCAAAACTTTAACCTCTTTAGAAACCTCTGGTAAAGATGTGCAAAAAGCCATGAAATTAATTCAGATTTTAATTCAACTGAAAACTCTGGTAAAATACAATCTTTATATCAGGCCAGAAAAAGATCATAAATAAAACTACCTATTAAGAATTACAGCTTCCTCTTACTTCTGACAGTATTTTTAGGGCATTATTATGACATGTAGAGCAATAAATAAACAACTTTCAGCCTTGGTTGAACTCGACAATACAATACAAATAGTTAGATTTGACTGATAAAATAATATTTAAGCACAAAACTGTGATTTTGAAGTTTTATTTGTGTCCACAGAAATAGCTACTGCGGGCCGCATTCGGCCCATGGGCCTCAAGTTTGACACATTTGCTAAGATGGAGGAAAACATCGTTTTAAGCAAACATCCAGTGATTTTTATCAAAATTCAGAATTGGGAATGGTCATTTAATAAACTTTTTTTTTCTTGAAGAAAAGACACAAAAAAATGATAAACCTGATCATTTAGAATTTCTTTTTTAAATTCGCAAACCTGCAAGACATTTTTTTGGTTTGAAATTTATAATAATTTACTAATCCCTCATCTACAGAAATAAAATATTGTGCTCAGTTTGTTATTAATCAAGTAACAGCAATAATAGTTTTTGCATTTACAATTAAAAAGAAAAATACTAAAACGTTCTTTCAACATGACATTTTTGGGAAGCAACTGGCCTAGTCAAAGCTCAGAATGTAATTCAGTTGAAAAACTGATGACACAGATGTTCTCCGACTGAATTTGAGATGTCATACAAAACAACTAAAAGCTAAACACCAGATAACTTTTTTGTGACTCATTGATTCCTTCTCGTTCTCAAATTATTTACTATTTTCTGTTGATTTATCCCAACAAATAGTAAGAGTAGCTGAAGAAAGGCAGAATTTCCCCTTAGCGATCCTGTTCCTGAGGCGTTATCATGCTAAAACTGAAGCAAAATCAAGCTGGCAGGAGAGTGAATGCTGGTAAAGAGGATCCATCAAAGCACCGCCTGGCTTTCTCGTGATTCATCTTCTGTTTTTGTGCTTCGTCTGAATCGAGAAGGAGCCTCGGCGGTCTTGGCCATCAGCCAACGCCGACCAGAGATGCAACAGACAAAGAACAAGACGCGATGAAACGTGGAGACGAAGACAGCCCACTTCCTTTAAAAAACTATCAAATTATGCCTGAAGAAACTGGAGGAGTGCGGCTGCACACCTCCTCGTCTCCAACTGCGCTCCGCAAGTGGCGACATGTTGGCAACAGGATGTAATATTTAGGTTGCACAGGAGCTGAGTGAGGTCAAGACACACAGAAAGGAACGAGCACTCAGATCTTTACCATTATATCACTTGAAAATAGTCTCAAAGCATCATCATTTCTCGCAGTAACTAAATTTATTGTAGCAGCTTTTGACAATTACCTTTTTGAATTTTCGGAAGAAATTCAAAAAGGTGGCCCTGTTTAGTCCACTTTAGTCAAACTAGTTCGTTTGTCTGAAAAATTTGGTTTGAAATCGACTCTCAAAAGCAAATTCTGGTACGCCTAAAACCTAGAAGCGAACCAATGTGAACACTAACCAGACCAGAGAGCTCTCCAAAAGCAGGAAGCATTCTGGGTAAAAACAGCCAAAACAAACTGGCGAATGTAGCGCTAGCATGAGAAATGACTTGTTTTTTTTTTTTTTTACCGAAAACAAAACAGAAATCAGACAACCGCTAAAATCTGATGCCGCTCCACTTTTGTTTACAGTTTGTTTTTGACTTCTTCAGAAGTCTCTGTGTCGTCTCCTTCAATTGTTCTTGGAGCAGCGCCCCCACAGGCGAGGAGGGCAACAGGATTTTTTGACGCGTTTTGTGGGAAAGAGAACCAAATCAGCTGAAACTGTAACAAATGTTGCAACTTTGGTCCCAATCGAACCGAGTCTACCGGACTATCAGGTGTGAGAACACCCTTGGAGAAAGTTGGATGGCTAAGAGGAAGATGGTGCGGTTTAAAACGTTAACGGGGTTTTGCAGATTAACGGCCGAGGGGCCTGTGTGCTGCCGGTAAGGAGGCAGTGAGGAATCAACAGAGAGCTGCTGGTCTCTGTTTACATTCCCAAACCTCGACGGTCTGCCAAGGACTGTCAGGCAGCTGCGACTTCCAGTGGACGAGATAAAGGATTCCCAGTGTCAGTCTGCCCAGACGTGGGAGGCTCAGGGCGACGCGCAGAGTCAACCGCCAGCAGTTACTGTCCCTCCAGGCTTCATGATGGCTTTTTAACCTGCTTGAGACGAGAGCGGCGGCTCCTTCTTCACTTTATTTTTTTTCTTCAGCATCTTTGATGTGTACTTTCAAGTTCACATCTCATCTTTGCAATGAATAATGCATCATATAATCTACATCAGCGCTCCTAGAGAGCTGACAGAGTAGACAATTACCTGATGAGGCTTTAGAGAGCAGAGCTGTTAAATGGTTCCTGCATTTTATGACGATACAGATGGAGAGCCAGTAAAATTTACAGGAAGTCATTAAAACAGGAGAAATATTTTTTACAGACAAAACCATGTCACTGAGTGAGTTTTTTATTCAGTCTTTCATTCAGCTCTCTTCTTTTATGTCCTTCATGTCAAAAGTCTCCTGATGGGTGCAAAATTACTCCAACATTTTCTTGGCACTGTGGGGAAATTTATTTCTGCTCCCGGTAACAACAAAGTGGTTCTGGATTAAGACTGAGAGCTTCCAAAGTAACTGTTTGAAAGAAAAGCTGAGGAAAAAAACCCTGCGTTTTTTTAAATAGACTTCTGAGATAAAATGCAGCTGAAGGTAATTTCATCACATTGCTTTCCTGCCCTGAAGTTCACACCTCTTAGCCTTGACCCGCCTCTCCACCATCCTGTTATTTTCAACACTTCAGGGGAGGAACGAGCAGCAAAAGGCTGAATGTCCAGCTCAACACAAGGCATCATGGGATCTGGATTGATTGCTGGATTAAATTTATGTTAGATAAAAAAAAATAGTATTGGAAATATTATTTTCTTCACTATTTGTTCCATGAGAGCATAAATACATTTTGGTATATTCAAAACTATATTTAAATGCATTTAGCTTAGTGATATAATTGTTTAAACTGTTGATTTTTACAATGTGAAGCACTTTGTACTGCTTCATTGCTAAAATGTGCTAAACAAATAAAATTTAATTAAATCTCACTTTCCTAAGCGAAGACGCCTGTCATCATTGTCACAACAGTACCATAAAATATCATAATAAAATTCTAAGTCCATGTTGTTCACCACAAGAGAAAAAAACATGTTTTCTCCAACACACCAGCAATTTTTGTTAAAGTTTCATGTTTTTATTGAAAGATTTTGTTTTTTTTTTGTTAAGTATTGCCATTTTGGACCTTAAAATACAAAAATCTCCACTTCCGTCTGATTATGTAATTTTTAAATGTTAAATTCTTAATAATTTGACCAGTTTCGGCACTTGAGTAATTATTTACCAGATACTGTTTTACTCTTACTTGAATAATGTCTTGGATAGCTACTTTTTACTTTCACTTCAGTAAAGTTATGTTGAAGTGGTGCTATTTTTCTTTGGGTATAATTTTTGGGTAATTTTGGGATATTAAACTACTGAGTTCACTCAGCGGCGTTGTTCAGTTAAAGGCCTCCATGGTCTTTCCCCTGTGACCGTCCAGCCTGGACTTTGTTGCTGTGTCACCAGAAGATGGACGCCCCACTGGGTGGAGACCTCCATAAATCTGCAGCAGCCCATTGGAGACAGCGCTGTCAAACACCAAACTGTTGACTCAGCCGACGCCGTCAGCGATGCCGCAACATCCCCTCCTTACAGAAACGCCGCCGGAAGAGCAAGGCTTAAATTATTCTGCCTCCAGGAATGAATTCATTCAACCATCAGAGCCGCAGACAGATTACCTGGAAGCTTTTTACGTCACTTAAGACGGAGACGCCGCTGTCGTTAAACAAGCTGCGTTCAAATAAAGCACTTTAACAAGCTCGTGTTTACACAGCGGCCTCCTCAAACTTGTAAATTTGCTTCCAGGTTCCTCCACGGAGGCAGGAATTCAGAAAATGTCCTTCTGTGTCACAGACACAAATCTTTCCTCCCTTAGCGGTCGGGAAACAATGACTGGGACAAAAGAGTCGACCGTTAAACGAGCGCTGAATGCCCTCATTGAGCCGCCCATCAGAGGCCCCTAAAACAATAAACCAGACCCCAGATGCTGAGGGCCCGAAAAGGTTTCGCTGTGGACTCAAGGCCACCATTTTTACTATAAAATTATAATCAAATTATAATTAGCATAGCATAGCTGCTAAGTACAGAGGGCTGATTGTACAATTACACAAAAATAATTAACAGCAATATTTTGGTTTATTTAGCCTGATTGAAAAAAAATGTGAAAATTAATTTGCAAAGTCATATTTTCAACACATTATTCATACATTTATAAATGTCAGAGTCTGAAGCTACATATTTAGTTCACAAACTAAATATTTAGCTTTCAAAATATTTTAATATTTAGCTCAAACTTAAACATTTAATTTGTAAATACATAATTCATATGCAAAGTAAATATTGAGTTGGAAAATAAATGTTTAGTTTGGAAATAAAACAAGTTTATGTGTGTTCCTCTTGTCACCAGAAGTCATTCAAATCAGCCAGAAAAGAAACAATCAGACTCAGCTGGATGAGTTTTATGAACAGAAGTGAAGGTCAGAGGATTACGGGCTCCAAGCTGACTGAATATTACAGGCCACTGGCTTCAAAATAACACGCTTACAAACAAAAACTCAAGAAAAATGTGTTTGAGAAGAGTTTTTGTGGAATTAAAGTGACCTTCACGCGGCGCTCAGAGGCTAAAGCACACCTGGGAAATAAAATTGAAAGGTTTTCCCTCACTGGTGTCTTATTTCTACTCCAAATTTACAGCAGCAGAGGAAAATAAGGCGAGTGGAAAATTCCAAGGTTAAATTTACAGGCAGCAAATTAAAGGTTAGGAATGATTCCACAGAAAACATGAATTAAACATGTTTTTAGATGTAAAATGTATGTGAAGAGATGCAGCTGTAGACGGAAAAGTGGTAAAATTGACACAGAAGTTATTGCGATAAACGATAATATTGCTATTTTAAGATCATTGTCAAGTGATATTGATAATGGCATAATGACCAATAAACTATTTTTTTTTAAATTCTGGAATATGCTATAAATATCCATAAAAAACAACAAACTGGAAATTTAAAAGAAACCCTACAAAACTGAAACTATAAATAAGATAGATTCTTAAGTCTCTGCAAATAATCAGAAGGGAAATCATCAGGCTCATTTCTGAAATTTATCATGTGATTATTGCAACAGGTTTACAAAGGCAAAGTGCAGCTTTGCAGATGCTTTGTCTACACTGATGAAGATTCACTCACATCAGCATGCTGAGTGCTTGACAAAGGCTGGTTTGAGGATACAACCTCGTTTTCAAATATTTATTTCTCCGACAGGGGACACACTGCGTGAACTTTCAAAATTGTCAGGTGATCGACTCACAGGTCCACCAGGTGTGTTTTTAATGAGAATAAAACTATAACGTGACATAAAAGGGCAAAAAGTGAATTTTACTTAATACATAACCAATCAAAACTAATTTGAAAGGCTGAAAACTTTCATGATGGTTTAACCTGTAAACAAAGTGAGGGGAATTCTTCATATTATGTCGATCAATAATTACAAGAAATGTAAAATGTTTCACTTTGGTTGTGTATAAATAACTAAAATCCCCTGTTAATGGTTAAACTAAAGGGCAAAGATTTCTACAAAACACAAATAAAGCACTGGTTGGAAATGTAGTTTTGTCTACTATGACCTTCTGCACTCAATATGTTTTTCAACCACATGAGAGTTTTGTCACAGATTTAGCACAAAACCAGTAGAAAGTCTTATTTACCACAAGGTTATAAAGAACCAGCAAAACGACAAAGAGAAACACAAAAACAGGCAGGATTCCTCACCAACTGTGCAATCTTTGGATGCTTTTCTGTCATTACAGGACAGGCAGGGCGCCAAGGTTTACACAGTGTTAGAGGAATTTATATATATATAAAAAAAAACACAAAAAAAAAACTTCTTGTGTGGTCGACCGGTTTAGGAACAGCTTTTGTTTTCTGCTGAGTTGAGCAGCGTCAGGAAGGGGAAATGAAGTCACTCCTGAAGCCCGGCCCTCCGCAAGTTTCCAACGTTTTCTCCCCCCAAGCAAACATCCATCTCTCCCTGTCATCATCTTAGGGCCTACAATCCCACAGGGCTCCTTTTAGAAAGAGGTTAATAGTGCAGGGAAATAGGCTGAGACTCGACAGGTAATCACACTGTATTCATGAAGTTCTCTTCGACAGAACGAGGGATAATTACACCACTTAGCTTCTAATCCCAGGGAATTTTTTCCAGATAGTTCATCAGTCCTGGAACCTAAGGATTGTTACAACCAGTCTGCTAAGTTTGCACCAACCAGCAATTATTTCTACTCAGAAAACTGTATTCAGATAAAAGTACAACTACTGCAATATATTTTTACTCAAGTAAGATTCAAAAGTAGCCAAGCAAGAAATTAAGTATTTGGTAAAAAAGTATTTGGTAAAAAGTCGACTCAAGCGCTAACTGATCAAATTATCAATCATTTAATATTTAAAAATTACAACATCCGACGACCAAAATATAAAGTTAAGTGGAAAGTTTGGTATTTCAAGGCCGAAAATGACAATAATTCATATAAGTAACAAGAAACAACAAAATCAGGCAAAATACATTTTTCCAAATCAGTTTCATTCAATAAAAAAATAAGAAAAACTGCAGGTGTGTGTCTGTCTGATTATTTTTTGGTTAAAACATGAAAATCCATCAATTTTACTCAAGTAAGAGTAGGAATACTTCATAATAAAATTACTTTGAAGGATTTGTTTTTTGTCTTTGGTAAAAGATAACGATTTATTACTTATTTAACAATTTGTTTTCTCTGCTATTTGCTCCATGAGGTGTAAAAAAATATTTGCAGTAACTGGACAAAAATTAGTTGGTAAGATTTTGTGTTTTTACAGTGTAAAAGCAAACTAATGTTGATATATTTGTCATATATATTTAATGTACATAAATATCTCTTCAAAATTAACTAAAAAAACAGTAAATCTTCTTATAGGTTGTTGACAAAATGAAAATCTCTAAATCACATTTTACCTTAAGAGTTTTGTTTTTGTTCATTCTTTTAAGAGAAGCTGCTGATGAAGCAAATTTGTCTTTATTTCTCTGCATCACTGGTAAATTTTTACTTTTTTAAAATCTTTTCCAACAGGAATCACTCCAGAATCAAAACTTTTAAAAATTTGCAGCAGAACCCCAGGCAACTGTAAGGCTTATGCTTTTCAACAAACCTAAGTTTTGCACTAATTAGGTCCCATTTGTGCTTTAAAGGGAAACTTATGTTGACTTTTGCTGATTTTTCTTCTAGCTGTCTTTCTGCAGCGCAGGAGCCGAGAGGCTGATGAGAGCATCTTGTCCTTCAGGCGACACCTGATGTGAAATGATTCCTTCTCCCTCAGGAGGTTCAAGACAAATATTTCAGTGCGACTTTTTCCCCATCTTAAAACGATTCCCATAGCTGCTGCTAAAACTGGAGACAATCAGAAAAGTTTTTACCCCATTTAGTGCAGTTTAACAAATGGGTCACTGGTTGTTTGTGGTGCTATCAAATGCAAATCAAAGCTCAATGTTTATATAAGATGAATTTTTGTGTTGTTGCTATTTTTATTTTTTTGGTTTGTGAAAATCTTTTTCTTTGATTTGTTTGAAGCGTATCACCATCAATAGTCTGATGAAATAAATAAAGTCCTTCAATGGGGAACTATTATGCATAATTCACATTTTATACAATTTGGTACTTCCTTTTGGGTCTGAATCACTTCTAAAATAGCTAAAGTGCTGTAAAAACTAGCTGATTTTTGGCAATAAGTTAATGTTTTTTTGTCTGGAAAATCAGGTGTTTCAACAACATCCCAAAGGTTAAGTCAGATGTACTGTTGCCTAGCAACCCCAGCTGTCACCTAGCAAACCAAGCTGAGCGCTAGCGCGTTCAGTCATCTGGTTTTACCGCAGTATACTGTAAAAAAGAGAAGTGCTTTGTTGTGGACTTTCCTTGCAGAAACCACTTGCAGTATTCTTGTTGGTTGTGCAGGAGGCTCCACTTTTGCTTTTCAAACATTGAAGATTGGATAATTGCACATCTATTTGCAGCCATTTTAATTTGCAAGTGTAAAATTTAAATTGGAGGGGCATGGCATAGCAGTAAATTGATCTTTTTAAAGTGACAGGAGACTCTAAAATAGCTCAAAATAGACAGAACTGAGCAAAATAAAATATCGGAATGATTGTGTGTAAAAGACGTAATGATCATGTTTTGCATGGATCTTAGACCTATCCTAACCTGTTCTAGGATGAAGTTGTGGGCAAGAGCCACGCAGAATAATCCCAAGGGCTGAAAATGGCCCAAGCGCCACATTTTGGACATCCCTTATTTACTGTATGGGTCATGAATGCAACATGAAAATGATATTGTGCTTTTATTTTTGCAGAGTGATAAAGAAAATGCTTATTATGACTAATATAATGGCTATATGCTTTAGTTTTTTTGACTTAGTTTTTCCTCCACTTTTTCAGGGAGACGCCCTTCTGATGACAGCTGATGGGACTGCAGATGCCTTGCAGAGTGGCTGCGCATTCATAATAAATGGCTGACACTGAAGCACAAAAGAATCAATCCAGATTACCAACATATACTTAAAATAACACCGAGCATAGAGCTCTCATTCATCACCTCTATCAGTATTCCTTCAGCCTTTCCTTACAGAGAACAAAAGCATTCCTCTCCAGCAGCTGAAGCCCCTGAAGATGTTCTCATTCGTTGGATTTCATTCAGGAGAGGAAAAAACAAAACAAAAAAAGGAGGGAAACCCAGAGAGTTAAAGGCATTGCCTCCCTGGTTAAATGTTCTGCGATGCGGGACGTGTGTGAACACGGCCGGCGGAGCCGAAGGGGACTAAAAGCCTGGCTCAGTTTTACCCCGGTCAAAAAAAACAAAACACTTGTAACTCCAAGTGCCTGCAGGCACAGACATATGGGGTGCCGACTGTAAAGACACACTGTAAAAAATTAACAGCAATAAAACTGTTCATTAGTCAAACAGAGAAAATAATGTGGATGTTAATATTTCAGTTATATTTTCACCATGTTATCCCTCGCTCTATAAATATTTAACTTTTAACTTAAATATTTAGATAGCAAGCTAAAAATGTAGTTTGTACACTAAATAGTTAGGAAGCTAAATATTCACTGTACCTAAATATTTAGTCTTCAAACCAAATATTTAGCTTTTTAACTAAATAGTTAGCCAGGTAAAAACTTTGTGTGACTATTTAGTTGAAATAAATATTTAATTCTGAGCTAAATGTTTAGTTTTAAAACTAAACATTTAGCTCAGAATTAAATATATATCCCAATAAATACTGAATATTTAGATTCCAAACTAAACATTTAGATTTCTGACTAAATACATTTCTGAATATTTAGTATAAATATTTAGTATTCAGTTTCCCAAACCAAAACTTTTGTTCTGTGAGTATTTAGTTAAAACTAGCTAAATAACTTCAGATACATTTTTGTGACCACTCTAAATATTTGCACAGCCACTCTGTAAGGTGTCTGCAGTAGTAGACTAAATATTTTGCACACTAAAGATTTAGTTAAAATATTTAATTGAGAGATATTTATTTTGCAAACTAAATCTCCAAACAGACGGACCAGGAACTGGAGGGCTAAAGCTAACTACACACTGGTGTTTACAGTTAAGAGGCAAACTGGTTTGAATGGTGGAGCTGGGAATTAAGCAGTCAAAGTGAGCTGAGAGACAAAAGGCCGTGACCTTCCTGACCTTCAGTGGTGACGCCTGGGTAGAAACGGAGGGGGGAGGGTGAGAAATGGGAACAGCTTGATTGTTTGTTTGCCCATTAATTGAGCAGCTGGGTATTTGCCAAAGGTTGTCCCAGTACTTCAACTGGTTCTGCAGAGAGCGGGTCGGGAAGAAGAGGCTTAGTTCCAGTCCAGAGAGCAACTGAGGCGTGGGATGATTTCAGGGAGAGGCGCTCACATTAAAGGGCCCTTATGAGGGGCCCTTAAACACTCAATGAAGTACTTTAATCGCTTCTAATAAAAATACAGATATTATTAAAGGACTGCCTTTTAAATTACTTTTACCTGTTCTGGGTTATTGCTCATCTAAAAAAAAAATCTGTCCTGCATAAAACATTTCCTCCTCATTCATACAATGCTGGCACACCAATACACTGCAAAAACACAAAATCTTACCAGGGTTGTTTTGGTCAAATGTGTAGTGCAAATATCTTTAAACAAGACAAAAACTTTAAAGTAACTTTGTAGAAAGAAATCGGTACGACAGTGTATGTGGGCCAAAAGAAAGTCAGTCAAAAAAACTCCATTTCAAAACTTTTTGAAATTAATCTCAGAGATTTTCTAGAAAATAATTTGACATTTCTGAGTTTCAAAAGTAGAAAATGTTCAGATTTTTCAACTCAGAAATGTTCCAAGAATATTTTTAATGTTTTCTTACCAAAAGAATTTGAGAGAAAAAAACTTTGAAAATTTATGAGTTTCAAAAGTTGAAAACTCCCAAAATTCAGGGGTTTTGTCCAGGCAAATTTTCAGTTTTTCAAACTCTTACATTTCCAAATGTTTTTCTACAAAATTTCTTGGATTTATCTCAAAATTTTGCTTAGCTTTTGTTTTTTCATTTTTAGCAAAATTTCAGCTTTTCAAATTTCCAAGTTTGTTTCTAGAAAGTTTATGAGATTAGTCTAAATAATATTTTTGTTGGAAATGTACAAATTTTTTATTGGCTATCATATGCCACTAATTATTTTTTGCGAAAAAGTTATTTGTAAATTTTTGGTTGTATATCACGTGTCCTAGATATTTGTAGATATTTGCACTACAACCAAGACAAAAATTATTGGTCATATTTTGTTTTTGCAGTGTGAAATTAATCTAAAAAATTCAGAGATTGTTTCTTGATATGTTTTTTACTTTTGGAAGCTCAGAAATGTCTGTTTTTCAAGAAAATTTCTGAAATTAATCTAAAACTTTTTAAGGGTGTGAACAGCATGAATAGCGACGTAGTGATGATTTCTTTGAGCTCGTTGCCATTACTGTAAGAGCAACATTTACAGAAACCTAAAAATATTACAATCTTCTATAACTAAACAAATCAAAGACGCTATGGTGAGCCAAACAAATGTGAAACTGCTGCTTAAGCCAAGAAAGCTCTAGGAATCAAAACACAGTTAGTTTTAAAAGCATCTTGAGAAAGAGTAGCAAGTTTAAGCTCTTCACAGCTGTGGGATATTTAATAATTCAGATGTGGGAGAAAAAAAACATGAATGGCAGGTCCTCAAATGATCTATTTCTGTGAGCAGAATGACAGCGCTTGTGAAAATCCTCTTTTCTTCTGACACCGGGAAAACTCATCATTGATGGGAGCTTCACACTTCAGAGAGGAAAATACTGTCAGAGACAAACAAGTTGGGGAGGGGCGAGGACTCCGTAAATTTATGATTATGACCTGAACCAGGACAACACTTTGCTGCTGCAATTTAAAAGATCAAGTTGGATAAAATATAAAAAAAGGTCTCATCATAAAGTTGCATTTAGGACTGAAAATAATGATTATTTCAGTAATCAATTATTCTGACAATTAATCTATTAATCAGATTGAAAAATGGCACGTTATGCAGATTTTTTTAACCTCTTAAGCTGTTTGACATTATTAGGAGACGCAAGTAAACACATAATGTAATTCATTTTTCTTAAATGGCAAAATAAACATTTTATTGTTGTCTGGAAAATTAGCGGGATGTAACGTCACAAATCAGCTGGATAGTTAGCTAGCGACCTCAGGAGCGCTCCGCCCATTACCTAGCGACCCAAGCTCAGCTCCAGCACATCTGATCAGCTGGTATGTCCTGAAAAATGGGTACAGGAAAGAGTTTTGTTGTTGGCTTGCCATCTACTAACCACTTGCTGCATTCTGGTTGGTTGTGCAGGAAGCTCCACTTTTGCTTTTCCGACTGAACAATTGTGCACCTGTTTGCAGCCATTTTTGTATGGGAGTGTAAACATTGAGATGGAAGGTGTGGCTAGTTGATTTTATTAAGATTTAAAGGCCCAAATGCAGTTGAATAGGCAGAACTGATCAGACCAATACCTCATTATTTTAAGAATTTTTTGGGCAATAAATGTAATGAACATGCTTTGCAATGCCAATAGACCTATTAAAACATATTCAAGAAGGATAGAAGGCCACCTTTAAAAGGAAATCAGTCATGAAGCTCTGCAAAGGGAAAATCCAACATTCTCCATGAAGCCAATATCGAGAAAATGGAGTCAAAGTTTGGGCAGTTGTGACTAAAAATATCAGAGGGACTTTGTCAGAGATGTGCATCTGAAAATATCGCAACATCCATCAGGTTCGGTTTGCAGGTCTCCCCTGCGGATGCCAGGTGACCCGTACCTGTCCAGAATCTGTTAACAGGCTGGGAGGAGGAACCGCTGACTCTGACTTTCTGTCTCATGTGTCTTAAGTAAAGCCGGGTCCCTGCTGTCAGTTTCTCGCTTCCCCGACTTTGCTGTCCCCTTTCTTGTCATCCTTCAAATCGTGTCCCCAGTTCCTCCTTCATTTCACTTTATGTTTTTATATTTTTAGACCGTTCTTCACTCCTGCGGCCTGAACATATCTGATGGTCTGGAGGGGGAAATGAAAACTGAGCAAATTCCGCGTCAGAACAGACTGTTGAAGGAACTTGACGTCGTTTCATTTGTTGTAAAATTAGAGCTTTTAGATTTAGTTTTTCCTTTCTCCGGATCTCATCAAACTCCAGTGGTGAAGCGTGAGTGGAAGCAGCGGCAGTAACACCGCGCTGAGATTGTTTTTCTGATGATGACAGCAAAACTATTTTCCTGACAGATCACCTCTGAGCTCCACGCTCTCTCGGGCTCGTTATGCTTCTCTGCTGCAAAATTAAAGAGACTTTTACCTGAACGAAGCAAAATGATTCAGATGCCTGGATAAGATCCATTGTATTATTTTAGAGCTGCAACTAATGATTATTTTAGTTATAAATTATTCTGACGACAAATCGAATAAAAAAAACAAAAGATGTATTTAATTAATAAAGCCTTTTTGATACAACATCAAATAAGCAAATAAATTAATAATCTTTTAGTTTTTAAGTAAGAATTACACAAAATTTACATGCTCTCAATATGTGTTGGTGTTTTTCAGAAAATTGTCTTTTTTATCAGTATATTGCAGTTAATTTTTAATCAATTTCTAAATTAGTTGGGAATTTTTTCAATAATTGATTAATTGTGATTAATTGTTTCAGACCTATTGAATTTATTTTTAATGTTTTACAAAATTAGAGAGAAAAATACCTTACTGCATATAGATATGAATCTAGAGCCTGGAAATAACTTAATCTTTTCTGACAAACATGTCAGAAAAATAAAGTATTTTTTTATTGATCTTTAACTGAGGATATTTATATCTACTGTGGTTTTGATCATAAAACTTAATTTCATTTTTCCAGTCTGCAGATATTTAATGAAAACTAAAATGTGGCTCACGACTTATATTCAGATTATTTGATGATTTTATTTGGCTAATTTGGTTTAAAATTTGTAATATTAAGAGCTTGTAATTATTATTTTACTTGCAGATTTCTTATTATCTTTCAAATGCATAGATTTATACTGAAACAACTCCCAGAAAGATGTGCATGACTGAAATTACAAGTCAAATATTTGAATTGGCTTTGATACTGAAAACATTTTATCCTTCTTTTTTTCATTTGTTAAAGACTACAAAGATTGGTGACTAAATTTTCATTCATTATTTGAAAATACCTCAAAAGTAAATTCTTTGCTGATGATGACATGTTTTATCTGACTAATATATCAATTTAAAAATTGGACCAACCGTTTTTTTTAAGAATTAACAAGAACAAACAAGAATTAACAAGAACAAACAGATTTAAAAAGGTTTTATACTTAAAATCTTTTTAAATCTGATTTATATGCAACAAAAAACATAATTATGATTATTACTGATTAAAAATGATTAAATGTCAAGTTTTGGGAGGGAAAATGCATCTATTGCAAAACAACAGATATTTTTAGTGATAAATTTTTATATTATTGTTTAATCTTGCCTTGTAAAATATGACCAACTATTTACATAAATGTAAGCCATTATAATATAGTTCGCTTCAATAATAAACACCAAACTTGTCACCAAATAAATTAAAAAATAAATGACAAAACACAAACAAGCTGTAAAATATAAAATACATTAGTCTAAATGACTTCTAATTAATAAATAAGACAAAGTTTTGTTGCAAGGCCAAGTTATTATAACCATAAATTTGCTCAGAGTTTATTTTAGTTTAGCTTAGTTTGGCTAAATCTGCCTCATAGATCAGTCACTATCTGAATTATTTGCTCATAGATTAAATCCAAGTTTAAGTTTCTAGTGTTTACACAGATTGGTTGACTCACAGAAAGATGCAGAAACCTCTTCTTAGCAAATCCTGCACATCCGTGTTTCTGATCCATGTTTATGTTCAAGTATTCAACATTTTTCTTACTTTCACCTGTTTATTTAGTCAATGCAGCAGCAACTGCCTGTAGCCTGGAGGTGGTTGTCATTTTGCCCCCTTAGGAGATATAACAATAAGATTATACTTGCAAAGCACTATAAAATAAGCTGGTTTTTAGTATCATCACTTTAAGCCAAAATATCTAAACTTTTCACCTGAATTAACTAAAATTAACTTTAATTCAAGTCCCTTTATTTGTCCACAGGGGTAAGTTCAAGCATGAAGAGTAATAACCGATTCCCTGAAAGAGGAGTGAAACTCAGGAAGTGTTTACCTGTTCTGCATCAGTGGTTTCACTTCTCAGGACATTTTAATCCAGCTCAGACTTCACACCAAGTTAATGCTCATTTAATAAACTAACCAGAAATAAGTGTTTGCACATGCGCACGACTCCGCCCGGACGCGCTGCCGTGGTACAACAATCCCGTTAATAAAATGAAACCCAGACATGTTGCTATTATTAATTTAGCGCAGCGGGCCACAAGAAAGGAAAAAATGACACACAAAAGCCGTCAAAACCACCGTTATGTTTATTCTCATTTTTTTCTCGCTCTCTGTAAGCTACATGCATACCCATTGACATAGCAACTCAAATATTTCCGCACACAAACATCAAAACATTCAGTGCATTACAGTCCAATGTTTTCAAGCTTGATGTTCATGTTAAGATTATTAATAAGGGATAGTATGAACATAGCGGTGGTTAAACATCTTGTCTACTGATGGTCTGCGTATGAGTCGTGTTTTTCTTTAAAAAAAATAAAAACTTTAGCACATTTACATGCTAAAGTTGTGAAAGTACAGCTAGCATAGCTGTCTAACTTTTCCCTTATCTTGTTATCCTAGTTGTCATAGTATTGACAATTAGTAACAAAGTACTGCTGCATTTTTCTTTTATACTTCACGTGTTGAGCTTTATCATGTTATGTTAACAACTTGACAGGTAAAAATATGGTAGTCATTGTCGCCTAGCAGTTTTTTTGATTTTGCAAAGTGTATATTGATTATTTTCCAGCATGTCTGGGTGTAGGTCAGCACATAGATTGGACCTGGTCAACATTTTAGGCTCCAGACGCTGCTAAAATGATATGAAATTGGTGCAACAGAGCAAAATTAGATTGTGTGAAGAAGAAGGAAGCCGACCGGAGTACAATGAGGAGATAAAGGAGACACAAGCAGCTGTATTTATGGTGTAAAGGGAACCAAATGACTGCAGTGATCAATAGCTCCACTCTGCTGTTCATCTACATTACTAAAGCCATTTCATATCATTCAGACACCGACTCCATTTGACATGTAGTCATCATTATAAAGATGGATTTGGTTTAAATTTAGTCCGACGAAACACCTTCAAACAGCAAGTGTAAAGATTAAAATCTAAAGTGAAAGATCAGAAAGCATAAAGCTGACAGTTATGACTCACCTAGTGAAAAACACATGCTGAGCATTAAAGCTGATGAAAAAAAAACAACAGCAATTTAGAGTCTCAGAAATCTAGACTTGCATTCAGAATAGTGACTGAATATTACTTGCTTAAAATTAAATCTAAGAAATAACAAATTGATATAAGACGTTTTTACAGACTGCAAGCCAAAGTATTACACTGGAACGGTTTCTGTTCAACCTGCTGAAAATATTAATCGGATTAATCAATTATTGAAATAATCGTCAACTAACATAGTAAAATATTAATCATTAAATGGAGTAAACAGCCTAAAGAAAGTGCACAAAAATATTCAGATCAGTAGGAAAGTCAAAACTGAACTTCATTTAAGATGAAAAACGTTTGTCTGTTCAAGTTGAATAGTTTTAATTAAATTTAAATTTACTGAAGGATGGTAATGTTACTGCATGCTAGCCAATACAATGTCTCTTTTCTCACATTTATAAAAATATTGAGATATTTGCTGTCATGATGTTGTCATCTAGTTGTGTATAAAATAGCTGAACTGGTGAAATGACATTTTTAAATGTTAAAAACCTGAGGATTCCTGGGTGAAATATATTTATAGGCAAAGTTTATTTTTGATCTGAAACGTAAAGTATATGTATCTTTGCATAATCTTGGCCTAATTACTGCTCTGACTGTGTTGTTCTTTCAGCAAATTGCTTTTTTATAAATTAGTAATACTCTGATAACTTGGTTACCAAATTAGCCAACAGTAATTTAAATAATTATGATTAAGCTGATTAATTTGATTAATTGTTTTAGTTCTATTCCTCAAATGTACAAATATTTACAAAGCCAACCAATCAGAGGCAGGAGGAGGGTCTTAGTGCTGTCAATCACCCCCATGTTCATCCTCTCACTTTGCTCTTAGCTAAACTACAGAAGGATCACTGCAGCTTAGCCTACCAGGGATGCTAAGGCTAGTTAGCATAGCTACCAATTCTGGTGGTTAAAAGATTAAGTTGTTTCTTTGCCATTAGCTCAATTAGTAACACTGATCGACAGCGCTAAGATCCTCCTCCTGGCTCTGATTGGTTGTTTTTGGTTGATAGCGGCGAATCTCCAGTAACTCAGTAACTCAGGGATGAAGTGTAGGAAATCTAACTTTTTAGATAATCTGCCTCATAAAAAGACGACATGATTACACTTTTAACAAATGAGGAAACAACATATTTTTATAAAAGGTACAGACTTTAACCGCAGATTTTACCTGCCGTACAGCTGCTGCAATAAGAACAGGTCACAGAAGAATAACTCTTCTCCTTGTTGGCAGCTTAATGATTGGCAGTCCTCACTGATGAGCTGCTGCTTCTTCATAACAGAGTCAACTCATTTTTAATGCAGAGAAGATGTAAATAAAATAGCGTAATAAAAAAATCATCAAGATGCTGTCTGTGTGCAACAACCAAATACCATCTACTGGTTCCTGAAACTCTTCCGAAGTGAGCAAAGCGGGCTGGCCATGGTTTGTCATTAAAGTTTAAGTGATTACTGCTACCCAGAAACATCGAGAAAGTCTCCAAACACACCAAGTAGACAATCAAAGCCTAGAAATAATCTTGCATTCAGTTTTATAAAGAACCCCTCTGAGTTGTGTTGTCTTCATCATGCCTGCGCAGCACGGACCGTGACGCCTGATTTTAATTGCTTCTGACTCATTTTGGAATCAGGGCACATCTCCTGCAGACCAGCTGCAGGTTGACGCAGACGCAGCTTTTTTTTTATCCCCCCAAACATATAAGATTTTCATCAAACACATTTCAGTAGCCTGTGCAGAGCTGGAGTTGCTCCTTAAGCAGTTTCCCCATATGGCTGCTGTCAAACAACCTCAACTCTACTGCAAAACAGAGAGTCGTTTCTGCATATTCACGGCCATCTGTGAGTCCATATCGCTTCTTGTCAATCAAACATGTTTCTACAGAAGCAGCATGTTTCCGACTTGTTTGGTCTCATGGAAATAAGGCAAATTATCTCATGTCTCTCAGGTCCAAAGTGGTAAATCTGAAAGCAACAAGTATTTTCTGCACTGACTTGAGAAGCAGGTGATAAATCTTTCTCAAGGTATTTACATATTCATATAAAATCAAATTACAGTTAAAAGCTAACAATGGTGGTCAATGTTACCAACATGGGCCACCAATTAAGTGCCGGTAGGAATGTTAAAAACAAAGTTGTATGACATGATTCAATTGCTTTAAAAAAAAACAACTTGCCATACAACTTAAAGCTTACCAATTATATGTTTTAAAACACTATCAAGGAACCTAAAGTCTCCATAAAGTAACTGTCCATCTCATTTACAACCAAACAGACACAATTCATCTTTTCTACAAGAATAAAAACATATTGAGTAAAATCTCTGGATTCTCTAAACATATTTGGTTATTAATAATTGTTGGTGCCCAATATTAGCGTCTTCTGTCAACTGTGCTTATTTTCTGGCTATTGTTGGTGGCCATTATCGTTAGCAGCTAACATTAGCGACCAACTGTTGAAGGCTATTAGTGTTGGCCAAACCAGACAAAAGATCATGTCAGCTAAAGAAATAAAAAAGAAATAAAAACAAAAATGAAACCTTTATAAATTTATTTTCTTTCCTTTTAACAGATAAAAAACTGAAAAATGATTGTTACAGTGGAAAATAAATGGTGCTCTTATTTTCCCTACTGGCTAAACTGATTAAACTTTGATCTGTTTTTATTCCTGCAATGCCATGAGCAGAACTGGAGAGAGATCAGAACAATTTTTGTTTATACTTTGATATAAGAAGAATTTTATCACCATCGATCAATCAATGCCAGAACTTTAATTAAATAAAGAATTCAGATTTTGATAAAACAATTGAGAAGCATGGAGGCCTGAAAGCTCCAACATGGACTTTCATCTGAATGTTTTCTTTTCCCGTTTGTTCCCATCTTCCCACCAGCCCAGGTGTGGGGTTTTTCACTTTGAACTGCAGAAGAAAAGGGTCTTTTTTTTCTGCAAACGGTGTTTAAACATGCTTAGACATCCCACCTGTTTTCCTTTTTAGCCACCAAGTTCCCCCCACCTCCTTTCCCTTCCTCCTTCCCCATCCTCAACGCCCAAACAACTACTACCTTTTACACTTTCTGAAATGATCCCCCTTGAAAAGCCAGGGGAAAGGGAAGCAGGATGTGTTCTTGTGTGTTTACATGATTGCAGGTATGTTTTTTTCAGCCTTACTGTAATTATTCTGAAAACTGCAGGAGAACAAGCTGGAGTTCCTCATTATTCAGCCTGGGAACAACAACCGCAGCACGCAGAACCATGTTTAAGTGAGATTACCAGTTGTTGCCTGACACAGGTGGTAGTTTTCTGAAGCACAAGGAACCAGATTGCATTCCTTTCCTGTCAAATTTGACTTTAAAGAAAGGAGACAAAAAATCTCTTCAAGCTCAAAAGTGCACCCAGATTTAAATGTCTTTACTGCCCACATTTGATCCATTTTCCTCACAGCATTCGTACAGCAGCAATCTTCTGCTAAAAAGTAATTCATCGCTTCTCGGAGGCCCTGAGAAAATTCAAGATGAGATAGAAAGATGCAAGGATGAGCAAAATTAGCCGAGGTAATGTAGCTTTTACCCGGTACAGATTAATCCAGAATTGCACAGTATTCTGGGAGATGTAGGCAGAGGAAATACTTCAACCTCTCGCTGCTAGCTAAGAAACGTTGGTGGAATCAACTCACTCGTTCTTTGGTACCGAGCAGCGACCTGTTGAGTAAACTCCAAAATGTACACGTTTTTCCAGAACTTCGAGATTAAGCTCAATATTTCCAAGTTCTTGCTCCTCCTTTCTTTTTTCTTACACCGTTTTC
Source organism: Poeciliopsis prolifica (assembly GCF_027474105.1). Classification (NCBI taxonomy): domain Eukaryota; kingdom Metazoa; phylum Chordata; class Actinopteri; order Cyprinodontiformes; family Poeciliidae; genus Poeciliopsis; species Poeciliopsis prolifica. The sequence goes on along the minus strand of NW_026562389.1, from coordinate 9,048,942 downwards.
CTTTAAAGATTCCCAGAAATAACAAAAATCTTCAGAACTGCAGTCAGTAAAGTCGTAGTTGCATATTTTATATTCACTTCCTCTATGGATTCGTATCCTGCTACTAATTTCTGGAAACAGGCAGATTTGATCCACAGCAACATTTGCAGTTTAAAATGATAAAAGCAATAAGTGTCAAGCTCCAGCACCAACGCTATAAAAAAAAATCTAATTATTTAACATGTAAATGTATTTAACACATCTGGTGGGTAAAAGTATATTTCTTAACCCTTTCTATATAATTTGGAAAAATAATGGAAAAAGGTTGAAGTGACTTCTCAGCAACATGTTAGTTCACATTATGTGCCTCTATTGTATTTTTCTGCATCCTGTTTTACACAAAGCACTCTGAAATGACAACCAGCTCTTATCTCCTTCCCCACTCAATAATTTCTAAGTGATAATTCAATGAATAGTCACACAAATATGTGAATTGGGGGGGGTGTGTGTTTTCTTCCAAGTCTAAAATGTTGAAATAATGTGGTAAATACATCAGTGTCAAATCAATTGTCTGGTTAAAACATTGAATTAGGCATGAAAGCAACAATTAAAACATTTAAAAACACTGAGGAAAGAATTAAACACTGAAGCAAAAAGCAGAGAGAAAAACAGAAAAATGTTCTGAGTCATTCTGGAAAATAAAGCGAGCCCCATAACGAGAAAATATCTGCAGAACTTGACCAATCATGAGTCGGCTCTTCCAAGTTTCCTGAATAAATCATGTGACAATCATGTGAAAAAATGGCTAAGCTTTCTGATTTTAGCTTGTTTGAGATTTTAAAAAATGACTTGAATTGCATTTGAGTGAATACATCAGTTTCTTCTGCAGGGGAACAAAGACGCTTTTCAAACGTGATTTCTTTCAACTGTAAATCTAAAGCCAGAATACGAGCACAGCCAAAAGAGCAGAAAATAAAAGCAAAAACCTCTTACTAACACCTAGGAGAGGCAGAAAATTAAAAAAGTTTTGCAAAGCGGAGCAGCGGGAGCCTGACGCAGAGCCGCATCATCACCATTATCCTCCACAAACTCAGCATCCGGCTTGCATTATAGATGAGCCACATCCCCTCTGCTTCGTTTCTGACAGAGGATGTGCGCTAATCCCCACTGATATGATATGTACTCCTTTTATCACCCATCTTTGCATGGAGACACTTAACAGCTTCATCTGTCAGTCTCACTAAACCGGCAAAGTCCCACGTAAATAATGCATGAGCGTTTCCTCCGTTAGGCTTTGCAGGCGAACCAAACTTTGCAACCAGATGAGGCGGAAGTCTTAACCAGGGATTAAACAGCAAAAAGAAAGTGTTGAAGCACCTACCGCGTAGAGCGATCCCTGATAGAGACAAGCTCCTGGGATGAAAACAGAGGAAAGAAACAAAGTTAGAGTCCGATTTGGTCTGAGTGATGTCAAAATCACTACAGGTGCTTTAAAAACACACACATGAGGAAGTAATTTATCCTTTTCAGTGTATTTATGATCCCTGTGTGGGTTGTTAAGAGCTGTCAAGATTCAAGATCAATATGTCTCAGCAACACAAAGAAAACCAGCAGATGGATAAAAAGATCCTGGAATCTGGTTATCCAGGGACTAAACGTGGATTACAATGAGAAGAGAAGATTGAAGAGATTTCATAAAATGTCAGACAGTTAGTGTTTCTGTTCTAAGATGCAATATCCCTGAAAATAACATGGAATAATAACAAACAGCTGTGAAAAAGTGAAAATGAAGGCGTCCTCACTGAACTGTCAATAAATTAAATCCTATTATTAACTGTCATTAAAACAAACCTCTTTGATACTCTTTGATTAAACATTTGATATTTCTTAGCCCTAATTAGAGGATTTAAGCTCATTTACATTCAGACCAACACAAACAGTGACCATTAAAGCCTCTCAAAGGGAAACAAAAGCTTGTGTCCCTAAACTGAGACGACAGGGTGGGTGCTGATGGTAATCTGCTCAATTTAAGGGCCAAACGTTAAGAAAACACAGACAGACAGACGTATGGAGCAACGCCTCGGCACAGCTTGAGGTCTGAGCTAAGAGTCACACGACTGATAAAATATGAGACATCTCAGGGGGAAAAGAGCCAGAAGTAAACATTTATCATAACGCTCTGAGAAAAAAAAAAAAAGCCTACTGTTATTGTCCTCATTAAAAATGCCCGACAGCAAATCTGTTTATGTCGCTGCTTTGTCATGTGCCTGCATGACAGAAAGAGAGCTCAGCAAAATCTAATCTGGCACTTTAATCAGTTCAGACCGAATACACTGAGGAGGTTCGCGTTGCACTTCTGCCAGTAATGAAAACTGCTTCCAACAGATCAGACTTTAAACCAATTACTGCAGGGCATTTATTAACCAACTAACCAACCAATGATCGTCTTTAGGAGACAAGAAAACGCTTCATGTGATCTGATTTGGAGTTTCATTATGTTTTCACAGGAGCTTTTGATGCAAACTTTCAAAGTCATTGAAATGTTTTTTAATTGTTAGTTTTTTGAAACTCAAAAAATTTCCAAAAGCCATACATCTTCAACTTTTGGCAAAAATTTCAGTCAAAAATTTTACCAAATTTTTGACTGTTGAATCACAAAAATGTTTGTTTTCTTCTTGAAAATTTCTGAAATCAACATTTCTGAGGCATTTTTTCTAACACAATTTTTGATTTTTTAAACTCAAAATTTCCACTTTTTTTTCTAAAACTGTCAGAAAGGAATCTCAAAATTTCTGAGTTCTTCCTCTATTAAATTTTTGACTTTTGAAACTCAAAAATGATCTTGTTTTTTTATTAATCTAAAAAAATTATTTTTAAATCTGTTTTTTATGAAAATTTTAGACTTTTCAAGGTCAGAAATGTCCATGTTTTACTGGAAAAACTCAGTCACTTTAAAAAAAAAATTCTAAAAATATCAGTTTCTTTGAGGTCAAAAAATTGTATGTTTTTTCTAAAAGTTTTCTGAGATTTTTTTTAGCAACTTTTTGACTTCTCAAACTCAGAAACCTCCCAGATTTCTCTAAAAATTATATTTTTTTTTTCTGAAAAATATTTAATCTTTCAGCCTCCAAAATGTCCATGTTTTTGAAGAAAATGTCCAAATTTGGCAGAAATTGGCGCTAATTCTCCTTTGGAGACTACAAAGGAACCTGAGCTTAAAAAAATAAATAAAAAAGGACAATTTCTGGTCTTCAACTTCAACCTTTCGGCCACCCTCCTCCTGTTACCTCCTGCAGCCGTCAATAAGGCTCCAACATTTATAACTAATGTGTTTTATTTTCAGAGGAGCATCAAAGTTTGAATGCTATTGAAGCAGCAGCTGCCAGGCAGATTGGACACACGCCAAGATGAGGCAATTAATTATTTGGGGATTAAAAAACAAAAGTTTTCAAAGTGGATCTTCTCTTTCTTGAAAGTGATCAGGACTGAACAGGGTTCAAGGAGGGAAAGAGAACAGTTCTATTGAGGAACTGCTTCCCGGTTATGCTTATGATTCTGTCCATGACGCGCTCTGAGACATGGGAAGCGGAAACTGTAATTGAGCACAGGCTGGGGTTTTTTCTGATCTGATGCAGCCTGATAAATATTTAAGAGGCAACTAGGGATAGGTTTCAAAGTATTTGGCTATTTAGCGGGATAAAAATGCACAACTCACACAACAGGCTGTTTCTCTAGTCAGACTTTGCCACAGCCTGATGAATGTGAAACGTGAACAGTTGACAATAAAAATATGCGGTTGATCCTAATTTAGTCAGGGCTCTCTTTGAATTCTCAAACTGACTTTGAAGATTTGCAGATTTGCAGATCAAGAGACACAAAGTCTTCTCATTAACTGTGTGTTTTTGTAGAGGCGCACAGCTTGTCTTTCAACCACTCAGGCAGGTTGTAATAAAGTTTGAAATACTCTGAAAATTTGATCTAACTGCGTTTCTCCTGGCATTTTATTGTTCAGGTGGGGGTATTGCTGAAAAGTTACTAAACCGCAATAATCTATGCACATCCACAGTTTGTGCATATGCTTGTGATAGAGGAGGGATTGCTGGAAACGTTACTAAATCTACAGAAATCCACAGTTGCCTCATTCTTGTTCACGTGGGGGAATTGCTGAAAAGTAACTAAATTACAAATGATTTTCACACATTCACAGCTGCCCCATGTTTTCAGAAAACAGGATTGCTGAAAAGTTACAAAATTAAAATGCAGGGATTGCTGGAAAGTTACATCAATATAATTTACACACCTCCACGGTTGCCACATGCTTGATTGAGTGAAGAGTTTGCTGAAAAGTTACTAAATCAGCATAATGTACCCACATCCATTGTTGTAATATGATTGTTCAGGTGGACAAATTGCTGAAAAGTTACTAAATGAAAATAATCTCTACACATTCACAGTTTCATTGTGCTTTTCAGGAAATGGGATTGCTGAAAAGTTAGTAAATCTACATTTGTATTTGCTTCAGGTTGTAAACATGGAACAGCAGCTGAAGAGGAGGGATTGCTGAAACTAAATCAAAATAGTCTAAAAACATCCACAGCAGAGGAATTGATGAAAAGTTAATAAATCAACAATCTAATCACATCTGCAGTTTCCATGTACCCGTTCAGGTAGAGAGATTGCTGATAGTTTACTAAATCAACATAATCTAAAAACATCCATAGCTGCTTCAGGTGGAGGGATTGCTGAAAAGTTAATGACTCAGTGATATCTATCATCCATTTCTGGATTCTCTACCGCTGTGCAGAACTTCACTGAATGAGTAACAAACATGTTTCAACCAAAGACTCACCAACACACCTGCAGATTCTGTTAAAGTTTCATAAGATTTTTATTGAAAGAAACTGCCTTTTTAAAATGGATTATGCCCGATTTTGTTATTTCTTGTTACTTATTTTCATCCTTAAACTACCTACATTTATGCTTAACTTTATAAGTTGGCCCATCTGAGGACGATTTTCTTAAATATTATATTATTGATCATTTGATCAGTTAGAACTTGAGCAGCCTTTTTACTGTTACTCCAGTAAAAACATGTTGTAGTAGTTCTGTTCTTACTTGAGTACAATTTCTGGTGACTCTGCCTACGTCTGTGTAAAATGTAAAGTTATCATTCTAGTCACAACTTTCCCCTTCTCCACCAGAGACAAGTGTGGGGGGGGAAATCATCCACAATCAGATCAAATTCCGGCTCCTCAGCTCTGCTGCAGAAGCGCATGATTGCCCTCCACAACTCCTCCTGACCTACATAACAAACCGGACAACTGGATTAACAAAAAAGACAGTGACCAAAAATAATATACCAACCGTGTGCCGCGTTGGGGACGGTGAGGACCCCCACCAAAGCGCCAACAAACACCCACCATCCGGCGCTCATGGTCGGACCTGCAGCGGGCGAGAAATCCAGATCCACTCCGGAGGAGAAACCCCCCTCTGCGCTTTTAACCGTTTCTAGTTAGAAATAAAAGCGATTCCCTTTGTGCGTCATCGCTGCAGAGATCCAACAGAGCCAGAAGAAGCGAATGTATTAATATATATATAGAAAAATAAAATAAGAATGAAAGAGATCAGGAGCGGAGAGACGCAGCGCGCCGGGTCCGAATCCTGAGCGCTGCGCTCCGGGGTTGGAATGCAGCGCGATCCGGTAACCTGGAAAAGTATCCTCCTCTTCCTCACTGCTCGGTCCAACTCTTCTTCACTTTTGAAATAAATCCCTGCTGCCCAGCAGAACCAGAACCAGCAGCAGCAGTAGCGGGGAGTCCTTTAAAAGCCGAGGCGCATGACTGAGAGAGGCGGTCGGAGTTTGCAGCCACTTCTTCTCCCTCCTCTCCCCGGGAGGACGTCCCACCTCTGGCCGCTGCTGCCTCCACGATCCCGCCCTCCCTCCTCCACCGATCATAATCTCACATGATGGGGACTCCGCTTCTGCGGGATTGGGATTAAGCCACAAGCGAAAGAGGAATTTGGATCATCTGAGGGATTCGTCCTGTAATCTCATTTACTGCTGCAAAATCTGAGGTTTATAGAAATAATGAATCATTTCTCCTCCCTGCAGGGTCTTTCTGTGCGTTTTCATTTTATTATTTATATAAAACTTACAGTCCAAACTTTTAGCCTCTGGCAGACTATAAATATCATGAAATTAAAAATGCAAAAATTTATTTACAGTGATTTTCTCCTAAACAATAAACACTTTTTAAATTAAATCTGTATATTATGTTGTCTTATTAAAATAAAATAAAATCCCTGCAGGGCCCACAAATGGACACACATTGGACACCCCTGACTTCATAAAGTCAACATTACAGGACAAAACTAGTCATAATATTACAACTTTATTCTCTTAATACTTACTTCATTCCATTATTAGTATAAAAGTATAAAGTACTACTTCCACTGTCTGACTATTTCACCTATAGTATGGGAAAAATGTATCGTCATAAGTGAAATAATCAATGGAATAAGTACTTTTCATCAATATTATGGACATGTTTGCGCAACACAAGCTCATATGTCTGGCTGAAAAGTTACTTTTGAGTTAGTTTTGTTTTATTTCAAGCGCACTATGTGCACAACAAACTAGACCAACTTGATAAAATTTTGTCTTTTTACAGTGTAATGAACCTCTGAGGACAGAAATAAAACTTTCCATCCATTCATAAATACACAATACTTTGTCTATGACATAAAATCCTGATAAAGTCCTTTAAAATTTATGTTTGAAAACTTTTAAGCATTTAAAAGTTCAGAAAGTATCGTTACTTTAATAAATAATACCAGTCAAAAATGTTACTGAGTAGTTTTGGAAATTTTGGGGTGGGGGTAGAGGGGGGATTATCATAAAACTCTTTAATCCACAATTAGTCTTTTTTATGCAATTTGGGATTAATATGGATCTTCACATCATTATCTCCTTATCATGTATGATACAGAATATGCTTGATTCAGATTATTGCATGATCTGTGATGAAACAGGAAAATATATTGAGTAGATAGATGAGTGAGCTTTTCACATGTCGATGTTAGAAGTATTCTTTTTATCTGCAGATGCATCCTTTGCTACATTTTGAATGTTGTATAAAATCACCACAATACATCTGCAGAATGCCAACATTTTTTCTATCTGATTAATTGATTAATTGTCAGAATAACAGATTAATCAATAACTGAAATAATCATTAGCTGCAGCCAAAAAACGCAAGTGATTGTCTATGACCGCTTTGTTTAGTGAATGCTGCAATCAGCAGGGTTTCCATAGATAGAAAGATTTTTAAGCTAATTTAACTTAACCTAATCCACTGATTCATAACTAGGGCAGGCTGAGATAACTTTTATTTTGTAAAGTGACCTTGTGATGACCTTGAACTGACCCTAATGAACTGAACTGTATCGGAGCTAACATGTACATTTATTGTATGTCTGATTAAATCTACACTCATGACAGCCTGCCAGAGATACAACCGTTTTGGCTTTTTCACTGTAGTTAATATTTATTTTATTGTGACTTTCTGTCTAATTCAGTTGGTTTTAATTCGTTTTTAGAGTAGATTAGCTTGGTTTTATTAGTTAGCTAAATACTCAAAAAGGTCAACGAAACGTATTGGGATTATTTTTACATCGACTGAAATAATTAATACTTAATAGAAGATACCACTTTCAAAAACAACAACTATTTGACTCTTTATCCTAACTTTCGCTGCCGCCATTTTGCGGACTCGCTTTCCTGCCGCCAGAGTATTGGCGCTGAAGTGCCGTAATTTGCCAGCAGCTGACGTAAACTGCACATCAGCTCGAAAAGTTAATATATTTATAAACACAAAAACAAAGGGTATTATATCTCTAATTTCAGTATGTTTTAGTTACATACATAAACGCATTATGTAGTTTCAGTAAATTATATTTTTTCCTCACTAGGTCTTTATGTGTGAAGCCGGTGTGTATCTACCTGCTAGCTTACCTGCAGAGTGTAATGTTTAATCAGGAGTGCAGGTCTGAGATTCCTCAGTGTCACATGGCAGAAACCTGATCTCACTCAGCCCTTTTGTCCTCTGCCAAAAGCGCAGATCAGAAGCAGTTTCTCCTTTTTTTCTGCTGCTAATGCTGCTGCCGTCTGCACACACGGCTAATTATAACCCACAGCTCGGAATCAGGACTTGTTCTGAGATTTTACTCACTTCATTTGCTTGGAAAGGAGAGTTTACAGCACAAATACAAAGAGATTTATAAACCAACAAGAGGACAAAAATAAACAATTAACATCTCAGGAGTCTACGGCGGGGTGTTAGGGACATTGTAGAAAGAAGAGTACATATCAGGCAAAATAAATAAAATCCAGAATCTTTAGATTATCTAGGAAAAAAGACAAACATTTCTGAGATTGAAAAGTCAACAAATTCCAGGAATATTTTTGAAAGTTTGAGTTTCATCTCAGAAATACAAACAAACAAACAAAAATCAGTCTTTTTTTTCTACATTTTTGACCATTGAAATGTGATTTTTTTTTTCTGGATTTTTTAGATTAATTCCATATTGTTGATTTCAAATTTCAGAGTTTTGAAACACAGAAAATTTCCTGTTTTTTTCTGTGATATTTCCAACATTAAGCTCAAAATTTCTGGGGGGGGGGAGAGGTTTCTCATAAATTTAGTTTTTGAAACTCCAAATTTAAAAAAAGAAATTCTAGTAATGTTAAAATATTAAGCAAAAAATTTTAGTTTTTTAGTAGTTTTAATTAAAGTTCATCTTTAATTAAAATCTTTAATTTTTCTGTTTCCTCGAATTTATTTGATATTAATTCCAGAATTTCTGGGGGCGGGGATTAAGACTTTTAAAAGTCAGAAAATTTCTGAGTTTTTTTTCTCATAAATTTTAAACTTTTGAAACAGAAATTTTCTTGGTTTTCTCAGATTAAATTTTTTTCAAGTGTTGTTTTTACTTTTCAAAATCAAATTTCAAAATCTACAATAAATGTTTGGATTGAGGACACTGAAAAATGAAACAAACTGTAAATTAGACAAAGTTCTGTTTGGGATTTTCTTTCTCTTTTTTTGAAGACTTGTATACTTAGAGACAGAGCATCCAATGCACATTAACAGTTTCATCCTAATCAATATTTAATCTGAAAGTCAAAGGAGCCAGAACCGACAAAAAGAAACAAACAGTCAGACAGAAACTCATTAAAGTTTTTCTCATCACTTTTACCATTTTCTCAGCTTTCACTGCTGCAATTAGCCGCTGCTGCAGCCTGATTGCCCCCAGGGAACAAACAATAAGACTTATCTCCATCTTACAGTAAATGTCAACCTGAGGATGGATGTTTGTACCCGGCTGTGCAGTTTGGATAACAGCGTGAATATCCATGTCTGACTCCCCAAAAGATGAGCAGGGAGTCTTTTTCTTAATGTGTTTAGATGGGAGAAGATCCCAAAGAAGCTGATATAAAATAACTATTATTTGATGCAAGGGTTTTTGACCCTAAAATAAATCCTTATTTATCCACAATAGGATGGTTCTTCTAAAACTGGGCCTGAATGATCCAGATCACAATAAATATCTCAACTGTTCTTTAGCTCAAGATTCAACAGGCTGCACTCAGCAGCACATCGTGTAAACACTGCCCCCTGGTGTGCACCAGGGGGTATTACACCCTATTAGTGTAGCTGCAATTGGACAAACTTAATAAAATTACTTGTAACAAATCACCTCAATCTTTTTAAAAGTTGGATAACCTGTTTCCTCTATTCATTGTAGGCTTTTTCATAAAATTAAAACAATATATAATCACAAAACATTTTGTCATTTAAAGCAGTTTGAAAGATACCCTAAAGGAAATCATGACGTTATTTTCAAACTTTATTTTTAAACTGTAGATTTAATAACAAAATATCTAAAATTAAATATTTTAGAGCTTCAATACATCAGGATAATATGTGGATAAGGAAAAATATTTTATTTTGACAGCAGGGTTACTTGTATCACATTTAAAGTCCTTCATAACAACTTCATTATAAATGGTCAGGATGCAGATTTATATATATATAAAAAAAAACATTGCATGTTTTAAATAGGAGCTAAATTATTTTTCACAAATTACATTTAAAACGTAAAGAATGCGCCATTAATTTGGTGAAATATCAAATTGAGTTTCAAATAAGACATGCAGAAATCAGGTATTAGAAAATATCAAACTCCTTAAAGTTTCTGACTTTAACTGGAGAACTGTAGAAAGTTTTGATTGGTAATGATCCACGTCACAAAAATATAACAATAAAAAGAAAGAACTGGATAGTTTCGTCCTGTTTGACCTTTTTGTTTAAAAATTAATTAAATTCTCCTTCCTGTCCTGGTTCTTTGGTTCAACTTTAATCTACTGGGATTTTCTTAAAACAACAACAAAAACTCTCAGGAAAACCAGAAAAACAAAATCTTTATTCAGTATGGTCATTATTTATAATCTGAGAGGGAAGTCATTCCTCATCGGCCTGAGCTGCTTCAGGTAAAACACCTTCGGTCTGGAACCAGACGGCTTCGCTGGTCTGAGAGGACATGATGGCCCGCTCCACAAACGGTCCTGACCAGAGGAAAGAAAAATAAATCAGCCTAAACGTTTACACTAGCAAGATGTAGCACAATAGCAAGCTAGTATTGGCAAAATCCTACAAATACCTGGTAAGATTTTGCAAAAAAAGTATTTTTGGTCTAGTTTCTAGTGCAAAAAGCTTTAAATAAGACTAAATTAACTTATATGTAACTTTATTTGCGAGAATTAGAAGCTTGTTTTATGTAAATCAATTCTGAATACTGGGGAAAGTACTCTTTCCACATGAAGATTATTTCTCTAATAAGAAGACAAGTACTTTTTCATTAATATTAAGAAAAAATTACCAAAACAAGCTCAGATTTTTTCCAGAAAAGTTACTTGCAAGTTAGTTTTGCCTCATTTCAAGTGTAAACTAACTTTTATTTCCATTACGCAGATCAATAACTCATTGAAACATTAGGAATGACAAATTTTATGATTTTATGGTAACAATAAAAAATCATGTTAAATGACTTAAATGACTTTCCTCCACAAAATTAGATGCTTTATACAACACATAAAGAAAAAAAAATTTTAAAAAAAATTTAACAAATAGAAATAATTTTGGTAATTCTAACTAACCAAAAACAAGAAGAGTTTATTCTGATTTATCTTCGGACAGAGAGAAAAAAAAAGTGTTTGTCTTTTTATTAAGTATGAAAATATTAGGTTTCAAATGTAAATAAAGTTTATCTAATTCAGGCTTTTAATTGAATCTTAGGTTGAATTTTATTACAAAACTTTGAAAATACCTTACTGAAATGCAAGCATTTTCAAATATTTCAATAACTTGTACAAACAATGTAAAAAAATTAAGTAAAAATAAAAAACTCTGAGCCCACAACGACAGATAAATGAAATTAAACTTCAGGTCTGGACTCTACTGTGACATTAATGTATAAAATAATCTGTGGGAATCTGCTCAGAACATTAGAGTGTCTCTAAATCACAAAACAATCATTAACACAATATAAAGAATCTGACTGAGTTTTTCCATCTCCCCCCTGCCTTCTGTTGCTTTGATTTTACTTTTATTTTCCAGACAAACAGCCCTCTCAGCATCGTGTTTCCTGTTGTCTGCTCATCAGCATTTTCACAGTTGTGCTTTTTTAAAATAATTCCCACAATCCCATGGGTTTTATTTTACTTCCAATCACCCACACGCCACATTTCCACGCTCATTTTCTTTGCTTTAAGTGTTCGTCCATGAAGCTCCCTCTTCGTTCCGCCCACTCAGAAGCCATTAGCTCAGCTCCAAACGACTCTTGAAACACAATAAAGTAAATAGAGAAGAAGAAAGAAATGGTACTTCAACCGGAAGAGTCCTCTCGACCCTGACTCTGGCTCAAACTATCAGCGAATATGCTCTCGATTAATTACAATTAATTGTCTATTAATAGCTTTAAATTAAAATTAGTTCCAATCAATTAGCTAATAATATCTTAGTCGTTACTGTTGCAGTTCGGCCGCCATCCAGCAGAGGGCGCAGCTGGTCATTTTAGGCGAAGCCGTAAATACAACATGGTGGAGTCGTAACGTAAAGGTCCAAACAGAGTCCGACGTGGGACGGAAAATGCACCTTATGCGGTTCTGTTTTGAAATATAAACACTCAATAAGCTCTTTAAGCAACATAAAATCTCTGCAAGTTAATAAATAAAGTATTTTTCAATTGAACTGGAAATATTACAACTATTTTAATGTTTTAGATTGCTTAAATCACCTAAGAATACAATGTTATTTACCAAATTGTCTCAATTATTTTAAAGTGAGGTTGGAAACTTGTTTTTAAACTGTTTAATGCTGTATAATTTCTTTGCTCTTGTTGATATTTTGCGTTTTAATGATCATTTTGAAAAGGAAATGACCCATTGCAGGAGATTATCCTTCCAAAAAATTTAATTTCAGCTTTAATGGGTAAAACAGGGATTCTTGTAGCTTTAAAGAAACTTGTGTGAAATAAATAATGACTCCCAATGCTGAATAAATGCTTACGATGGAACATTTTGTAAATGTATAATATAAAATTATTTTCCTAATGTATTTCTTGAATATTAGTTCTAACACAGCAGGTCTGATGCACAAGTAAATATGAAAATATATTGATTTACTTTCAGTAGAAAGTGGTTTTTATGTGCAGACTTGAGGGTTTAATGGCATTAAAACCTACTCTGCGTTTCTGAAAGTTCAGCAGAGGCACAAATGTTGGTGATAATCTTTAATTAAATTAGTTTTTACACCATTTCAGCCTCTTGCTGTAATGAGGAGCCATCAATTGAAGATTATACTCCAAATCTTAATAGTGAGGGTAAATAGAGACATCAGAAAAAAAACAGAAAACAGGGAAATGCCTGAATTTAAGAAAACTATTTGCAAGAAGTAAACATGACAAATATTTAGACTTTAACTTTTAATATGAACACCATTTAAAGTTGTTTTTTTTACGCCAAACTTTAAGCTGCAATCTTTCCATAAATTATAAATTATAAACTAGAATGCATGCAGATTCAATTTCAGCAGATTTCATTTTCTCTCTAGAACTCCCACATATCCAGGCCTGTTATGATCAATTGTCACAGCAGTTACGACAATAAACGATAATATTGTTGTTTTGAGATCATTTTTCAAGAAATACAATGATAATGGGATAATAATGCAAGAACACATTCCCAAAGATCAATAAACATTAAATTCTAATCAACATTATAACTGGAACTGGACGACATTTTAAATTTCCAAAATAAATTATGAAGACTCTGTAAACAACATTTTTCTTAAAAACAATTAGTTGTGACCAAAGCATCAGACTGAAGATATTTATCATCCAGTTTTTGGTAGAAAGAGAGAGAAAAGAAAAATGATAAATAATTCAAATGGAAATTATTGAGCCTGTTTTATTTATTATGCGATTAATAGATTTTTTTATGAAAGCCCTACACCCAACGGAAATTATTTGCAGAAAAACACAAAGTCTTGCTGGCTGTTGAATGTCACGTTCCTGTCTGTAAATCTGAAATTTAAAGCCCACCTGAAGGTTAGAGCTGCTGAAATTCAATATGTTTCCCTTTAAAAGCCTTCTTCTAAACAGGAAACGTGAGATTTATTTGTTGGTTTTGGAGAACATACCGAAGCTGGCCGGTCGGCGTGAACAGACATCAGTGAGGATCGTCTGCAGGTTGGCGAAGATTTGCTCACTGGGCATGTCAAGCTACACAAAGGTGGAAACAAGAAAAACATTCAATTTAATCTTTTACTTTCTGCCTTCATCCTCTAGGATTCAGACTTTTCTTTTTTTTTAGCAAACTTATGTAGGCCTGGAAAATGACAAAAATCTTCATTTCTGGTGTTTGCTTGGTTTTGTTCAGTCTAACATGCAGTTTATGAGTTGTCATAGCAACACGTTCTGCGGCAGCCATGTTGGACGTACCGTGGCTATCTGGGTCCTAACGAAGCAGTCGCTCTCCACCAGGTACTCATGACACGTTTTAAACGACTGCAACGCCTGGGAAATATTATTGGTGACGGTACCTGCAGTTAAACAGAAACATTTTTGTAAACATGAAAAATACAAAAAAAAAATATTATAATTCCAGCGTCTGGATCTGAAGTTGGAAACAAGTATTTATCATTTTTATTTATGAAAAGACAACTTGTTTTCTCTAAGACATTAAATCAGACTAAACATTTCCTGGTTTCGATTTGCTAAATTTTCAGAATAATAATTTGTAAGGATTTATAAAAATGAGGATTTATAAAAATAAAAAAGTATAAGACTTGGGGCATGTTTTCTTCCAAAATATCTCACCATGGAGTTCAACTTCTTGGTTTTCCTTCAATAATTAATTCTCCTTCTGGTATCTTGATTTATTTTTTATTTCTCCCATAATTTACCAGAAGAAAGTGTTTTGTTTGAGGCTTTTTCTTTAAAATACAAAATTTAATTTTCGCCACAAAATATGTTAACAAATAACTATCTTTCAAAGGTGAAAAAACAAAACAAAACAACTGCAACTGCATTTTGAGGAGGCTTTGAAAGACGATTGCATTCGCTGCATTGCTCTGATGCAACAGACCATCAAATGAAGGAGCTGAACTCTCATTTTACCTCGATTGCCCTTTGGAAACTTCTTCCTCAGTTTGTTTTTCAGAGGTAAAATCTTCGTCAGAATGTCAGGAACTGCAATGTAGAAGTCGGCAGAAATCTCATCGTCCAGAATCTGAAAACGAGATTTATCGGCTCTCGTTACGCTTTACAACCTGAGAGCTGCTCAAGAGTAAAAATTAAAACTGTTCTTTACAGATTTGGGCAAAGAAAACTAAACAACCCACCGGCTGAATGAGCTCTGCTCCTCCAACAACAGCTGCTCCGTTCTCCTTAGCAACTTGAGCCTGACCAGAATCCTGCAGAAACAGACAAGAGAGACATTTTAGAAAATCAATCAGAGCTCATTTCTTTAGGTGGTTAACATGTTTGTGCAATTTATATAAAATATCAGCCACAAGTCAAATCCAACAACAATTCAGATGTGCTGTTTGTGCACATCTGAATCCTGCTTCCAGAAAATGTAAACTATTAATCATTAGCAGGTATGAATGCCTGTTAAAAAAAAAAAAGTTGAAGCAAAGCTCTAGAAGACACAGAAGACAACGAGGGCCAAAAAAATTCACAATTTAAAAAAAAAATCAGAATTCAGACTTCAAAATTCTGAGAAAAAAAATCCTAATTCTGAAAAAGTCTAAATTCTGATATTAAAGTCAGAAATTTTAATTCTCTGGGGAAAAAAAGCAATAATTATGAGAAAAAAGAATATAAATTTGAAAAAAACAAACAAACACCGGAATTGTGAAATTGATGTAAACATTCTGAGAAAAAATCCCAATTCTGAAAAAGTTATAATTCAGTCAATTCTGAGAAACGAATCACAATTTATCAAAAATTTAAAGAAAAAAAATTTGAGAGAAAAAAGTAAAAAATTGGATGCTAATGTCATGATTTGTGATTAAAATCAGAATTTTCAGGAAAAAAGTCAAATTCTGAGATTAAATTTGATGTTAAAAGCACAATTTTTCGATTAAAGTCAGCATTCTGAGGGAGAAAAAACTTTTTTCTCAGTGTCCCTAATCTTCCTCTATAAGAAAAAGCATCAAAGTCATTAAAGTTTTTACCTCAGTGAAAACCAAAACTTTGTTCATCTCTGTCTTGAAGGGATGCGGTAGATGCACGGTGCTGACGAAGGGGTCGACTTTTTTCTGTGAGGAGAGACAAAAGAAGAAAACATTGTTTAGTTGTTCTGAGCAGTCAGCACGCTGCAGGAAGGTAAAAGATAGAGGATAAATGGAAGGGAAGGTGGCAGAAATTAAACCTTCATATCTCCAGAGTGATTCATTATGTATGGGAACATTAGATCTGTGGAAATGGATGAGAGGAAGCGGGTCTCCGCGGACCGGAGGAAACAAACTTCTGAGCGTTTCCAGCCACCGCACCGCTCCGCAGTGATTGATGCGTCGTCTGCACGACTCAGATCAGCACCAGTCAAGTGCAACAGTATTACAACTGGCTCAAAGTCATATCAAAACGGGAGACCGTGCAGTGGTTAAAGTTGAAAGGAATATTTATTAACAAAAACAACAATGGATATTGAACGTCAGTATCAGTGGTGTGAGGCAAAAGCGTGGATGTGGTGCATATGGAAGTGTTGAAGTGCAAAAACAAAGACAAAACTCAAATGTGCAAAAGGAGGGAAGCTGAGGCCTGGCAACAGAACCACAAGCGTCAAATTGTTATTGTTCATTCTAATAACATTATGATTTCATTCTGGTAATATTAAAACTTTATTTGTACCACTGTATTCTTGTAATATTATACATTTATTCTCATGAAAAAAAAATCTCAGATTTTTTCTCTTCTAATGAATTAATTAACATCTTGGAAAACGTCTCGATGTGCTGTTGGTGTGATGTTCGCTCCCTGATTGGATGGACCGCTACCTTTTTCTCCAGCTTCATGTCCAGCTTCAGGTCGATGTAGACGGGCTGATCGGCGGGCGTAAAGTCCAGTTTCTGGAACCTCTTCAGCATGTCGATGCTGTCGGCGGCGCTGTGGGTGACTCTGGCATAGAACCGCTTAACGTAGACGTCATCCACAGGGACCCAGGCGGTTTTCCCATAAGGCTTGGGCCTGTCTTTGTCATCGATGACTGGCTTCTCTTTCTTCTCCTTCTTCTTCTCCTCCTTTTTGTCCTTCTTCAGGGCCCTGCCGGTCGACAAGTACGACGAAAGGTTAGGACGATTGTACACAAAGAAAAAAAAAGAAGAGTAAACTTCTGCCAAGAAAAAGTCAGAAATTCTGGATTTTTCAACCTCGAAACTTTCCAGGATTTTGTCTAAAAAGTACATTTGAAAAGTTGAAAATTTGCAAGAAAACAATTCTAAATTTTGAGATTAATCACAGAAATTTTCTAAAAAAAATACACTAATTTCTTACCTCCCAAAGTAAATGATTTTTGAGAAAAAAATCTGAAATTTTGATATTAACCTCATGCAAATTCTGGAAATAAACTAAGAAATTTTTGAATTTCAAATGTCTTTTTTTCTCCACTTTTCAAATTCAAAAATTTCCATTTTCTCTAGAAGTCTGAGATTAATCTAGACACTTCTCATTTTTTCTCACAATTTTTTTTACTTTTCGATCTTTTTCAATTTCTTAATCTCAAAATTTCTAAGTTTTTTTAATAAAAATGTTTTACTTTTCCTACTCAGAAATTTTCACGATTTTCTATTAAATTTTCTCAAAGCGTCTGAGTTGTTTGGTGGAAGTTTACTTCTTTTTTCAATTTTTTTTAATTCTAAATCTCCCGATACGCCATCATAGACAGGAGGGATTTGAAACCCAGCAGGACGAAGCTGAGGTTTCACACTAGGGATGCTAACTCACCTGACAGCTGCATAGGTCCGGATGGGTAGAGTCCTCGGTGCCGCCTGTGACACGGCTGAGTACGAGGGACCGCAGGCGCTCAGCAGCTGCTTCTGACATCCTGACAAAACTGAGCAAGAGAGAAAAACATAAAACAGGTGAAGCAGAACGTGTTTCATCCTGATTTAATCTAATTCAATTCCTTGTTAAGGTACTGACTTGGTCTGTACCACACTAACTCTCACTAGTTTGCATCAGCAACAGTATTGCTGTTTTTTTTTTTTTACAAATATGTTTTGATAATCTCCTGTGCCGACATTAAAATTTCTAATTCCATTAATGCAGACTTTCAGGCTTTGTTTTTTTTACCTGTTGCTATAGTGAGTCTCGTTATATGCGGTCCACTGTTGAGGGCTTTTCTGTAATCGCGTTGACGCTTAACTCAGAGTTATCTTGACATACCCAGTTGATTTGTCCTGTTCTAAAACCGAAAACTTTGAGTATCACAGAGCAAAGAAGGTTTATTCACAGTATGTATTTTCTACTCAGTTTGTAAATTCTGCTTTCTGAAACGGGGCCCAGATGGTCGTGGAAAAGATGTTTGCCTGTTTAAGACTAGTAAACTCAGTGACAGAAAATTGGGTTGATAACAGTCCAACGCTTTATTAAAAACTGGAAGGAGAATTTAGAAATAGGAATGAACCTGAATGGTTGCTAGTCAGAAACATTTGTGAAAACAACAACAAATCTATGGACTATATTCCCATCAGCAGCGGTTGAACGGTCTATCATCATTAATACAAGATATTGGTAAAAAATGAATGCAATTCTGGATGAAAATAATTTTTTCACATTGAAGAAGCTCATCAAAACAAAGCCACAGCAAATGTGTGTTGTAATGAAAGATAAAGATGGTTATACAAAACAGTAGAGCGTAATTTAAGGCAGTGCACCTTAAATATGTAGCGTATAAACAATTATAACCCCATGAGTGAGAGAAAATTAACAATAAAATGAAAAGTATTCAAGCAAAAGTTAGTTTTTAAACTGTTTCTTAGCTGTAATGTCTTCCCCTTGGAAAAAGAACAGCTCAAACAACTCAATGAACGCCCCAAAATAAAATCATCATGACAATCAGTAGGAGTTTCTGATACAGGTTATGTGAACTTTGTTGCATTCATTTACTTGGGTTATTATATTTGGTTTTCAGCACAAAATATTAGGATTTTTAAAAATGTAATTCTTATAAATCTGAACAATCTTATAGCCTTTAAAATAGAGAATTAGATTAATTAGAAAATACATTTTCATTGTGTATGAGTGGCAATTGGAAATTGAAGTAAAATGTCATGGTTGGTTGAAAAAGCAGCAACAGGGAGGCTATGGATGTTTTTCGCCCAGGACACCAAACAGGCTAGGACCGCCCCTGGTAACAGCTCATACAGGACGTGGTTACATAGAAAAGTGAATGGGAAAACAAATTAACGCTGCGGGCATCAGTCTGCTAGCATTAGAGGTCCAATCTCGGATGTCGGACCGGACGGTTTGAAGGCCTCGTTGTTCTCACGACCCAAATAATATACAAAAAACAAACAATACGACACATTATAAGCCTGAAACATGCCCTAAATAAATCAGGAAATTAAAAAATAACAAAACTGACCTTTCCAAACATTCCGCGTGCAGGTTGCCATATCTGCTGTTAGCGGTCCGTGTGGAAACAAAAGCCGTTTTTTTTGGTACCGCTTGACAAAATCAGACAATGGAAGTTTAACGTATCTAGTGTGGTTAATAACAAACACTCAGTGGTAAATCACTTACGTTAAAAGAAACGCTCTTCCGCACGTTTAAGATCTTGCTTTGAGTATAAATGATATATTTATACTCACTTTTAAGTGTCAAACACTTAAAAGTTTGACATTAAATATTAAGCTTAGATGACTGAATCTAGAATACTTTCACCAATAAACTGAGTGCCTATACAAATATTTGGAAGATTTCATTATTATTTTAAAATATCTCCAATGAATACGCTTCTGCATAATAGAGAAAATAAAATAAATAGATAGAAACAAATGAGAATTTTAACTTCTAGTATTAATTTCTGGTTTTAAGGAGGCTTGTTCTTTCTCTATTTATGTATATTACTACAATAATAATAATAATAATAATAATAATAATAATAATAATAATAATAATATTTTATGTTTTGTTTCTCGTCGCTAAATGTTTCATTAAATTTTGTTACACAAGAAATATTGCGCAACCCAATTGGCGCGCGCTCCGAGAGTGTGACGGGGACGAGCGGAAGCCGCGTTTGTTGTTCTTCCTTCTGTTTCCGAGACGTTCAGGGGTCTACACGGGTTCCAGAGGCGCGTCTGCATGTCGCTGCTAATTCCCCTCATAAACCGTCTTCTACCGCCCCCGAATGAAGGTAAAGTCCCGCCTCGGTTCGCGTTCACACAGAACACATCCACCCGGGCCGGTTCCGAGTCAGATTAAACCCGCTCCTGGCAGATCGGCTCCCCGGCAGTGAGCCCCGGTAAGCCCGGGTGTCGAGCCCACAGCTGCCGACAGCCGAACTAATCCAACCCGCTGCTTCGGAGGCGCCTCCCGGTGAACGCGGCTGTATGCTGTTTCTACCACTGTCTAAGTTTCAGTGTTAATATGATCAGTGTAATCGATATTATCAATTATCAGACACTTATATTGACTCTGGGGTCAGGTGTGTCAGCTGCTAAGCCGAACTTCTTCCCGAACGGGCCCGTCTGGCTACTTTTGACACTCCAGCTATGTTTGGAGACTCGTCCTTCAGCTGTCTGTGCAGTTGGCATTGCTACATTTTCTCCCATTTAAAGAAACTCCTCTCCCACCTAGTAAAAATCCAAACCTCGGACTTTAAGGCGACCATTTCCAAACTTTCAGAAAAAAAAGAAGAACTTCAGTGATTAGTTGAAGTTCAGAGACTAAATGTGTAAAATCCCTGCATGGGGATGATGAAAGTTTCCTCTGGAAATGTAGTTCTGTGATATGAACAGATGCCAGCAGGCCATATGTCACCCTGCTCCTTGCTTGTGATCCAGTAAAGTGTAAACAGGTTATGCAATTCTTTTCCAAACTTGTTCACCTCGGCCAAGCTCATGTCTGCTGCTGCTGTATAAACACCAGGCAGAAAGTTCTGCAGCGCTTCTCAGGTTCGTCTGCATGCTGCTGCAAAACACTCCCATGCTACAGGTGTCTTAGATGTTCTGCACAGACATGCATGTTAAATAAATACCGCCTCAATTTTCTGGCGGGTCCAGAGTTATAGCTGATCTTTACAGCCAGGAGAATAAAGTTATGTTAGGAAAAGGAAGTAATTGTTATTTGTAGAACAGAACAGGCAAATAAATATTATTTTTTTGTTTTATAAATATAGAAAGCTCCAATCAAAATATATATTTTGTAACAAAACAAAATATTTTTTGTCTAAAATGCAAATCTAGAATACAAAAAGAGTAGCTTACTCAAGTTAAAGTAAAAAGTAGCCATCTAAGAAATTAAAATGGAATACTTATTTATTTTTAAAAAAGTAAAGGTCAGAGAAAAACATTAAATAATTAAGAAGAAAACAAAAAGTATATCAAATACAAAACCAAACTTTTATATCCAGGTAGAAAAGGACTGAGAAGAAGACAAATCCTGTTAGATCCTACCCCAAAATACACAAGTAAAAATGAAAAGTACTGTAATATTTAATTAAATTTTATATCTTAAAAATGATTTAATCAGTTAGAGAAAACGTTAAAATTATGTACAAATTCTGTTATTTTAAAGACTTAAAGAAAAAAATAAGACAAATCATAAACTGAGGCAGAAGAAACACTTTTACAAATAATGTTTTTTAAATATAAAACTTTCCAAATTCAAACTTACTGTAGGTAATCTGTATATATAGATTCTAGTAGAGGGTGAAGTGACAATAAATGATACTTATTTTATTTTCTTGATGTTTAAATGACTCAACAAGTTCAGGAAATAGAAAATAACACCAGAACAACAAAGCAGGTTTATGAACAGGATGTCTCACTTTGACATAAATTGTGTGGGTTTTTTTCCAGACCATTTCTGGCTAAAACACATTTCTTCTTCATTTATTGATGTTAAAAATACTGCTCAAGTAAAAGTAAAAGTACGTTGT
Organism: Poeciliopsis prolifica; assembly: GCF_027474105.1. Taxonomy (NCBI): domain Eukaryota; kingdom Metazoa; phylum Chordata; class Actinopteri; order Cyprinodontiformes; family Poeciliidae; genus Poeciliopsis; species Poeciliopsis prolifica. Next base: position 9,027,236 of record NW_026562389.1, on the reverse strand, counting down.
ATTAAAACTAATCCTAGGAGTAATTTTTCCCAAAATGCAAATTTAACATTTACCGTATCATTTATTGTTGTCTTGACAAAATTTTTCGTTGTGATTAAAAAGAAATTAAGATTTATTGACTTAAAGTTGAATTACAGCTAATGATCTCTGAGAATCCCAGTAACTGAAAGTATTTGCAGGATTGTTGGTTTTATTTTCTCCACTGTTGTTTCCACGAGAGGTTCAATAAATATTAATACATTTCAATGTATCCTGAAGAAACCTCAACTTTTAGCATTATTTTATTGATTTCACAATAGTTCATCCCTATTTTACCAATACCCAGAAAAACAAACACGTTTCCTGAAGTATCCACTAAAACCTTTTGTGGCTTTACTCATAAAATTATGAATTATAGTTACCACACACAGTTCTTTGGTGGTTATTGACAGGGTTTTGATATATTTGTAAAAGAAACTTGATAAAAGAAAAAGTTGACATGAGAAAACAGAGGATTGTGCAGCCAGAAATGTTCAAGCCATTCTGGAAAGCAGCTGTTTAAAATTACGTCTCTAGCCTTATGATGTATGATTCAGTTGAAGTGGTATTATGTGTCACCCTGGAAAAAAACATCGTATTAATAAAGAACCAGCAGCTTTTTTCTTCTAACTTCTTCTTTTCTTGAAATCTGTTTACAAAACTTCTTTTTTCTCTCTCTAAATTTGTTCTCTCTGAATTGAAAGTTGGACTTTGTGTTTTTTTGTGTGCTTTTTTTGTTTCAGATTAACAGGTATGCCAAAGGAAAAATATGATCCTCCAGATCCCCGCAGATGTTACACCATCATGTCAGCTGAGGAGGCGGCCAATGGGAAGAAGTCTCACTGGAACGAGCTGGAGATAACCGGTTAGTCTGACTGCTTTTAGTTAATGGGAAATAAATCCCAAAGCTTTGAGTTCAAAATGTTCAGCTAAAGAAAGATCCACGATGGTTCAATCAAACACAGCTGGTCATCTTGTCTTTTATTTCCTGAAGAAGTTTCAAAAGACAGAATGGCTTCTTCAATTCAGACTGAACCAGAGAGGAAGCCCAGAGATGCACCGATCCACTTTTTTTTCACTTCCAATACTGATATCTGAGGTTTAGTATTGGTTGATACAGAAACACAATGCTGAATTGATTTTTTTTAAACAACACAGACATAAATTCACTGAATTACAAATATATTTGAAAACTCGGCACCATTATAGCACAAGTAAATACACCAATAGCTTCACAAGGTTGGTCGAGTACGTAAAAGCAATTTTAATTTGTTGAGTCACTGCATTCAGGAGCAAAACAGCCAATGTGAAATAAAACATAAAGAAACTGAAACAGATGAAAAAAAACAGTAGGTTTACTACCACTTGGTCAAACATGTAAAAATTAAACTGCAACAAACAAATTTCATAATATTGTACTTAAATAAATAAGTTATAGATTTAGACTGAATAGATCTGCACAAATGAATTGGACACATTGCCACCTATACACAGTCTGGGTTTTTTTTTTTCTGTTTTTTTTTTTTTTTTGCAATATTGCAACCGATACAAATATCGATATCAGATTGTTGCATCGCTAGGCATGTCACAATAACTTTTGCTGATTGATAAATTGTCCCAGACGTTATTTAGAAAATCGATAATATTGTTGTTTTGAGAGGAATCAACTAACTTTCTCACTCTTTGGTTACCTAGCAACTCACTGTTCCCTGGTTGCCTAGCAACAACCTTCTGATTAACTGGCGCAGCAACAGTTTAAAGTTCTGCCACCGTGCTTCAAAATAAAAAAACTGTGGATAAAACAGGAACGGTGGCTTGACCGTTCCTGTTTTATCCACAGTTTCTGATATAAAAAAAACCAAAAAAAACACAGTATCAATAATTACCGATATCGACTAATATGAAATGCTTACATCGTGATACGTTCTTCAGTCCTATCATCCAGCTCTATGTCTCTACTCTTGTGAAATTCCTCAGACCAGGGTTATAATAGTTTTGGGGGTTTTATTTTATTTTAGTTTTATTTTGTTGTGACTTTTTGTTCGTCTACTTCAGTGACTTTTATTATTTTTTAGATTGTGTTTGCTTGTTTTTGTTAGTTATTATTAACTATTGCTTAGATTTTATTAGAGTAGTTTGTTTTTCATACTTTGGTTGATTTTTAGGTGTAGCATTTCCAAAAATTTATACAACAACCAAAAGACTCTGGAGTTTTCTCCCGTTGTTTTGTGGACCAGCTTAGAAGATAATGGAGTACCGTGATTTCACAAAAAATCAATTTCACATCGGTTTGAAATAAGTAAACACAAAACAAAGCATGTTATGTCTATAGTTTCAGCATGTTTTATAAATGCACAATATAGTTTTTCCCCATTAATTACCGATTTTATTTGTTTTAGTGATCGTGATTTTGTTAGTTTAGTTTGTTAGTTGACTACAATAACCTTGCATCATCATCATCATCAGTTCTTCAGAATCAGATTTTAATGCCGTCTTGTTTGTGTTTTTCTTGAATCAGGACGAGTCAGGAGTCTGAGCAGCTCGTTATGGACCCTCACGCACCTGACGGCGCTGCACATCAATGATAACAACCTGACCCGCATCCCGCCGGACATCGCCAAGCTGCCCAACCTGGTCTACCTGAACCTGTCGTCCAATAAGCTGCGCAGTCTGCCCGCCGAACTGGGCAACATGGTCTCTCTCAGGTAGGCCGCCTTATCAAACACATGACAGAGCGGACCCAGGGATTCCCACCAGAACCATCACACTGCCTGCATTTCTTTAACACCCATCATAGCGAAGCTCTTAAAGCCGCGGTATCATGTAAAATCATCTTATTTTAGTTTTGCATCATGTTGTAATTTTACTCTTTCATCAGAAACATATCTGGAGTGTTTCCTTGGTTTTTTTATGCATGTTTAAGAAATCCTTCAATTCAGCTGTGTGACACGGCTGGGAGGATGTAGCCCAGCCTTTGAGGCGCAGCCCTCCCCCACTCACTCCTTCAGACTAGCCAGTAGCAATTAGCAAAAACCAGCTGAGCTCATTACACGAGCTGCTTCTCAGTGAAACGCTGGTGAAAACATTTTTATAGGGTTAGTAGAGGAGCCATGTTGTGATAAGTAAGCGCAGAAGTTTCTTAAAGAGACGGAGACACAATTTCAAGACGTTAAATTACAAAGTGAAATTTATTTTAAGTCATATTAGATTTATATAGCATTTTTATAACAACTGAAGGACACAAAGTTTGTTGCTGTAAAATGGCGCTATGTGCCTGGAAAATACATAATACTGTTAATGTTTCTGTGTAAATTGAGACATTTTTGTGTAAATTTGTTTGATTCTGCAAAATTTTCCCTGAAACCATCTCAGTGCTGCCCTCTTCAGGCTGAACAGCATCTTGGCTGTTCAGATATAATTTGACTTACAAGTAACTTTTCACAAGATGTATGAGCTTGTAAATCATTAACATTGATTTAGAAAAGTACTATCAGATTATTTCACTAATAAGAAGACCTTTTCCTGTGTTATAGCTGAAAAAATCTGCCAGAGAAAAACTCCTTCAAATATCTGGAGAAATATTTTAAAAATAATTTTTATTGCATATGTATTAGTCTTTATTTAAAACTGCAATGAAAGTTACATTATTTAATAAGTATAGGGATCAAATCACCAAAACTACACATTGAGAAAACTTTAAAATTGCTTCAATTTAGCTTCATATTCCAGTGCCTATAGAAAAAAGTTTTATTGATCAGTAGTGATGGAGAAACTTGTAAGGCAAGCTTTAAGTGAAATCTGGTCACGTAGAAACAATTTGTTTACTTTATTGCTATTGTTGCATTAATCTTTAACTGAACTTTATATCTGTAAAATTTTGCAGGGATTTATATGCTTTATTTTGTAACTAGGTTGCTGTTTATTGCAGACTTCTGCCCAGGTCCCTCTTGAAAATGAGATCCAGATCTCAACAGGATTTACCTGGTTAAATAAAGGAAATTAAATTAAATTAATGCTAAATGATCTTTGATAACTAAATAAAGGCTCAGACTCCGCAGCTAAGAACTGGAAATAATCTTATAGTCAGAAATAAAAGCTTAGAGCTGAACACTAATGCTTGGTTGTTGCTTTTTTGCAGGGAATTGCTTTTAAACAACAATCTTTTACGAGTCCTGCCTTACGAACTCGGCCGGCTTTTCCAACTTCAAACTCTGGGACTAAAAGGTGAGACGTCTTCATCTTCAGTGATTATATTAACTATCCATTAATTTATTTAGGGACATTTAAACTGCAAGAACAAAACCATACCAAATATTTTTGGTCTAATTTCTAGTGCAAATATCTTAGCAAACTTGAAATAAGACAGAAATAACTTACAAGTAACTTTTCACAGATTGTTTTAAGTCAATAATTCTTTGTGAGGTTTTCTTGTCAGACAGGAAACTTTGCATTAACAAAAAATAACTATAACATGATTCAAAATGGCTGCCAGTGATCAGCATTTTAAAATATTAAAATGACTCCAATACAGCATCCTCTTTAGGACAAGATTAAAAAATAAAGATGAAATGAAACGATGTTAAAAATATGCTAGATGGAAATGTGTAATTATTACAATAGCCACACTTTATAGTTGCATTTTGACGTTTAGGCTACATTTATTCCTCGCAGGAAATCCGTTATCGCAGGACATCCTGAATCTGTACCAGGAGCCCGACGGAACCAGAAAGCTTTTGAACTATATGCTCGACAATCTGGCAGGTAAAACCCTCAGCAGCACATTTAATATTTATATCATATCAATGTAATATTTATGACCTGCTTCGTCCCCCAGTTCACCCAGAGCAGCTCCCCCAAAGACCGTGGATCACTCTGAAAGAGCGAGACCTGATGAGCCCAACAGGTCGGTTCCGGTCGGTTTAACTCTTTAAGAGCGACTCTTCGCCGCTCTGATTCCTCCTCTGGTTTCGCCTGCAGCTGCGTTCACAGTCATGTGCTACAACGTGCTGTGCGACAAATATGCCACGCGGCAGCTGTACGGCTACTGTCCGTCCTGGGCGCTGAACTGGGAGTACCGGAAGAAAGGCATCATGGAGGAAATCACCGGCTGTGACGCCGACATCATCAGCCTGCAGGTGAATCAGAGCTTATTTAACGTAAAATCTGAGAATAAGATGTGAAGGTGAAACTCAACTGAAGGGTCCAGATTCAAACTAGAAACCACAAAATGTAGATGGTTAGTTTTAGCTTTTTAAAATGTTGTTTAATACAAAACAAACATATTTTTTCTCTTTTTTGACGTTAAACATCCAGTGACATTTGCTAAAATAAAGTTGTGAAAAGTTCATTGAGAAGAAACAGAATGTTTTTGGAAAAATTTAAAATTGTATTTTTATTCTTCCAAAAAAATTTAAAACAACTTTTTTGGGGGAAAAGAAATTAAAATACTATTTTAAAATAGTATTTTGGAAAATAAATAAAAAATGTGAGAAAATGTGCTTTTGTCTTTTTTATTATTTCTAAGAAATATTTATATTCTTTGGAAAAAAAATTTTCAAGAAGTATTTTGAAACACATTTTTGAAAATAAATGATAAATGTGGAAAATTTGTGCTTTTCTTTCAAAAAATATTTACAAAAATGTTTTGGGCATAGAAGTTTGAAAATTAAGAAAAAATGTTCCTTTTTACAAAAATGATTTTGAAAAATATGTATTTTTGGAGAAAAAAAATTTTGTTAAAATGTATTACTTTTTTTTTTTTAAACAAAAACTACTTTTTGAAACATTTTTTCAAAATGAGTAAAACATGAAAAATTTGCTTTTCTTTTTCAAAACAAATATGTTTCAATTTTTGGGAAAAAAATTAAGAAAATTTTTCTAAAACATTTGAAAACTGTATTTTTTATAATCAATGTGAAAAAATTCTGCTTTTCTTTTTTTTTTTTTTTTATTAAACCTGAGGCAGTTTTTTTAACTTCTGCAATGACTCAAAGATCCCTTTTTTACAAATATCTTCAAATACAATTTGTATTTATTTCTAAACAGGAAAAATAAAAAAGTATCAGAAACAATTTTTTTATATATATATTTAATTGACAAAAACAAAAGTGGGCCACCAATAGTTTGAATTTTGTTTAGTCAGCACTGCAACCTGATCAAACATCAGACCCACCTCCACCGATTCCCAGCGATCCGATCCGTTCAATAAAACTTCTGTGTTTCTGCAGGAAGTGGAGACCGAGCAGTACTACACCCTGTTCCTGGAAACACTAAAGGACCGCGGCTACGACGGCTACTTCTGCCCCAAATCCCGCGCCAAGCTGGTTTCTGAGCAGGAAAGGAAACACGTCGACGGCTGCGCCGTTTTCTTCAAGACCGAGAAGTGAGAACCTCAAAAGTTTCACAGAACCAACATGGAGTCCGCCTGACGGCTGACCCGGACGCTGGTGATGTCTGCAGGTTCACTCTGGTCCAGAAACACACCGTGGAGTTCAATCAGGTGGCTATGGCCAACTCTGAGGGGTCAGAGGTCATGCTGAACAGAGTGATGACCAAAGACAACATCGGCGTGGCGGTTCTGCTGGAGGTTAATAAGAGCATGTTCTCCAGTGGTAAGACAAGATGGTCATGTGACCATGATTTTTATTTTTCTCTCTTTCTGTTATAGATAGAGTCTGTTGAAATAATGCAATCAAAACGTCTAAATATTTATTTAAAAAACGACTAAATTACTGTAAAAAATCTGTGAAATTAATGTGCAATATCCTGTATTTCCACAAGGTGGCACCACAGATTTGTTATTCTGTGAACAACAGCAGTTTTGTTGTTTACTGGAGTTAAAGAAGCTTTAACTGCTGTTTTAATGCATTGTTTTGCTTAATATTTTCTGACCATATGTCTTGGATATGTATTTGACTTGATTTTATGATATTTAGTGCTATTAAGGAAAGCTTTGCTGCCAGATGCAGTAATAATTTTCTGTTTTTACTGCTTAAAGAGTTTCATAACTCTTATATAACTTGCAGGATATTAATTTAGGAAGTAAATAATCTCCCCACTGTTTTAATTTAATAGCTATTTTATTTACTTCAGAGGTTCTTGTTGCCTGTCTTTATGTTTATTGAACTGTTAAAATCTATAATCCTGTTTCTCTTTTGTGAGGCATGAAGCCTCAGGAGAGGCAGCTCCTTCTTGTGGCCAACGCTCACATGCATTGGGACCCGGAGTACTCGGACGTCAAGCTGATCCAAACCATGATGTTTCTGTCGGAGCTGAAGAGCATTGCCGAGAGAGCCTCGGGTGCCATGACGACGGACTTCCCGACCTCTGACCCGTCATCCATCCCCATCGTCCTGTGTGCTGACCTCAACTCGCTGCCCGACTCTGGTAAGTCAAGCAAATGATGAATCGATTTAAGGTTAATTGTACATTAATGGTTTATTAGATTATAACGTCGGCTCAGACCAGGGTGCCCAAAGTCGATCCTCGAGGGCCGGCATCCTGCGTGCTTTAGTTCTGGTGGTAGTAACAACCTTTTCAGCATGTCAGTCAAGTTGCCCATCTAACCTTCTTCAAACCAGACAAAATAGGAGTCAATCAACTCGACTCCGTTTGTGCAGCAACAATTTTCATTTGTGCTGCTATCATTCTAAAGATATTAAGAAAAATGTTTCTAGAGGTCATCCATTTCATGATTGACATTCATCAACACTTAAATCAGTGCACAAACTAACATAAACTACCACAAACTGTTTATAAAAGATCTGATGACCTCCAGAAACGTTTCTTTATTTATGTAAAATGATAGCAGCACAAACAAAAAATTTTTGCTGCACAAAGGTTTGACACCAATTTTGTCTGATTTGAAGAAGGTGGGAGGCCACTTCACTCTAGGCCGTCTATCGAGCCATCACTGGATCCAAGTGCGTTAAACCAGGGAGAAAACTAAAAGACTAAAACATGCAGGATGCCGGACCGACTTTGGGTACGTCTGGCTTCCACCTGCTGTTAGTGTCGCAGTTTAGCCTCCATCCAGAAGAGGCGCCGACATCTTTATTTCCGTCGGTATAGAACACAAAACTGAGGTTTTTATCAAAATGGCTGCTTACTAATTAATTGTTACCGACCGATCAGTGTAGATTAACTCATTAATCAATAACTTGCATCCCTAGTTGAGTTAAGAAGACTCCAGCAGTGATTTTGACCATATTCCACTGAATTAAGCCGAAACAACAGATTTTTAAGTTGTTTTTGTTGCGTGTTGTTGCTGTGCAGGCGTGGTAGAGTACCTGAGCAACGGCGGGGTGGCTGAAAACCACAAGGACTTCAAGGAGCTGCGCTACAACGAGTGTCTCACCAACTTCAGCTGCAACGGCAAGAACGGCAACTCGGACGGCAGCATCACACACAGCTTCCAGCTGAAGAGCGCGTACGACAGCAACCTGATGCCTTACACCAACTACACATACGACTTCAAGGTAGAAACCTGCTGCTCAGCAGGACCCGCCAGATGCGTCTCTGCGCACAAAATGTGCACAAAACTTTGTCGGCATTCTGCTAATGTTGAAAAAACAAAATGTGTTTCCGTTAAAATGAGAAACGCAGTTAAAAAAGTTTGTTCACGTGATAAATCTTTTTTTTAAAAATCATTCTGTGCCATCATCTTCCTACTTCCTGTCGTCTTCTTTGTCTGTTCTGGCAGTAGTAACATCCTGCTGTCGATCATGTGACTCGTGATGCGAAACAAATGTTTTCATTGCAATTTTGCGAAAGAAATAAAATTTGATACGACCAAAACAAATCACCTCATCCTGACTAAAAAGGAGGAATTCAAGTTTGACTGAAGCACTTCAACTGTGTTCAGATACTGGACTGTTATTGATCAGCTATTAGATTAACACACACTTAAATTAAGTTTAGATTAACAAAACTTAAAGAAATCTAACCTGAGTATATTTTGCATCTTCAGTTTCCTTTAAATCAACCATTTCAATTTTGTAAAAAATTTGTTTTGAGCCCAATGAGCTTAAAATTTATAGCCGAGTGGAAAACCCAAAATCATACGTGTGGAACATCTTTTAGCACTTTTTAGTAGTTTCCTGTGGAAACCAGAAGTTAGTTTGGAAGACATTTTAACCAGAGATGCGTCACTTTTTCTTTCTTTTCTCTACACTTTTCTGTAGTTTTCCAGACCGTGTTGGTGGCGAAGCCTTTGAATCTCGTCTCGCATCACAGTTTTTGATGCGCTGACATTTCAGCCAGGCTTTGGAATGAGTCACGCCGGCAACTTTCATATAATGTCTGGTTTTCTGCTTCGTCTCGTTTCGTGACCAGCAGCTCATCTGCTGGCTTTCAGGTTTTGCTTTTTTCCACTCGGAGCGTCTCTGCTCTCTTTGCTCTGCTGGAAACATGATGCCAGTTCCTCTCCAGGATTTTTGTTCTGCTCCTCTTATCTACTATAAGGCTATTGTGCAAATTCAGCTTTTACAGGAATAAGGTCAAAGTTCAGCTCGTCCACATTGAAACAGAATTAGCTGGTATTTAAAGTAAACACCCAGAAAGTGGGAAGTGAATTCACTCCTCCCATCTTAAATGTTGCTAAATCCTGCAGTTGTTTTTACTCGCTATGTTGATATTCTGCTTAAATGAAGCTGAATTCCCCCGAAAAGTTGCTTCAGTTTAAATATTTTTCTGGTTTGAGTCTAAAAAGAAACTAAATCTCTAATGTCAGCATTCCTTTAGTTTACAGTATTTGTAGCAAATTAATAACTGATCAGTAATTGGATAATAAAAGAACCTAGGATTTTTTTATTTTCACAGAATTTGAGCCAGGTAAAGTTCAAACTGCGCTCTGGCTAGAGCATGTACAAGAAGTCGTCTTTTTTTTTTATCTTAAATGCAAAATGTATATATTTTTAATTTTTTGTACAGCTTTGGCTTAAAAATATTGATCTATTTATGTTCTTTAAGCAAATGGCCTTTTTTGATTCTTTATCCTATTAGTTGATGCTTTCTTCAATAATTGGTTCAACACAGTTAACAGTTTTAACCATAAGATATTTATTACCAAGATTTTTCTCAAATTTCACGTTTATTTCTAAAAAAGTTTAGACTTTTCAAACATTTCCACTTTATTTCTCAAATTTCTGAAAATATCCCAAATTAATTTTTGTCGCAAATTTTTGACTTTCATACTGTGTACAATTTTTTTAGATTAATCTAAAAATGTCAAATTTTTTAACTTATTGTTTAAAATGCAAATGTCCTCCTTTCTTCTGGAAAATGTCAGAGGTTACCTTCAAAACATTGAAGTTTTATTCTACCAAATGTTTGACTTTTGAAACTCAAAAATATTTTTCTCGAACATTAATGAGATAAATCTTAATAATTTAGAGGAAGTCATTTTAAAAAAAAATACATATCTACAATGTCTCTATTACGCCACCGTACTGACCCGACCCATAAAGCCGGTTCTTATGGGCTTTATCTGTTCGCCACTAGAGGGAGCTCTTTGTGAACCTCTCTTCTGTTCCCTCAGGGTGTCATCGACTACATCTTCTTCTCCAAGACACACATGAGCGCCGTGGGCATCCTGGGCCCGCTGGACAGCCAGTGGCTGGTGGACAACAACATCACCGGCTGCCCCCACCCCCACATCCCCTCGGACCACTTCTCCCTGCTGGCCCAGCTGGAACTGCACCCCCCTGCTCCCCACGCGCTCAACCCCCTGAACGGCCTGCACTTGCCGGTCCACAGGTAGTGCAGCCTGGGAAAGCCCCGCCCCACCCCGCCCACACCTCTAACCTCACCCCTCAGCTTTTAAACACTGCCCCCCCTCCCAGCTTTATACAGGACCCTGTGCAGCCCACCATCAGACTCGAACAGGAGGAGTGAAGTATTTGCCCGTTTGTTGCTCCTTTTTGTACCTTTTGTGTTATGTTGATTAATTTCCTCCCTTTAAAACGAAGCTTGATACCAAAAATTGGGGACGAAGCTGCTGAAGTGACCCGGCTTAGATGAGATCATGACGGCTCGTTGATTCTGTTTTAAGATAAATTTAACACGAAACGTGACGAGAGACGAGATGACTTCTGTCCCAGTTTGTTTTTCATACATTTAAGAAATAAACTTTTAAGTCACAGATTAATAGTAATGATATAAGATAATACAAGGCATATTTGGGCTGTTATAGGTGGGTGTTAAAATAGAATTTCTGAGAAAAAAATAAGAAATTCTGAGATTAATTTCAGAATTTTACTAGAAGAAAACTTGGAAATTTCTTAATATTTTTTTAGTAAATAATTGACTTTTCAAACTGAGAAGTTTCAGCTTTTTTTCTAGAAAATTTCTGAGATAAATTTCAACATTTTTTAGATTTATCTTGCAAATTTCCACACTCAGAAATTTCCAAGTTCTTTTTCTAGAAGAGATTAATGTAAGAATTTGAGTTAGTTTTTTGTTGTTGTTGCAATTTTTCAACTTTTCTAACCCAGAAATTTTCATGGTTGTTTTTGTAAAAGAAAAAAAATCTGATTTTATTCTAAGAATTTCTGCTTTATTTTCTCAGACATTTTCAAATTTTTCAAAATTTTGAGACTAAACTCAGAATTTCTGAGTTTTTTCTCACAAATGTACTTTTTTTTCCTCTCTACTATGGCCCTTAAATGATGTGGTGAAATATATGTATTTCTCACTACAAAAAGCTGAATTTATGAACGTTATGAGGAAGTCAAACATTTATTGGTGTTTATTTTTGATTTTTTGTTGTTGTTTTTTGGTGCATATCTAAAATTCACAAGCCACAAAATGCCAAAAAAATATGTAAATTAATGAAATCTGAAGAATGATCAGGAGATTTTAAGATTAAAAACATTAAAACTTTGTTTTTAGAAGTAGTATTTGAAAAATGGGAGGCAGGATTTAAAACCTCAGCACATTTCCTGTCGCTAATGCATCATTTTGGGGGGGAGGGCGGGCAGTCGCATAATCTGTAGTTTGTGTTATGTTTTTTTCTTGATACTTTTGAGATTATAATCTTTGCTCTTTTTTGTCACACCAGCCAGTAAATGATGCCTCTTAATATAAACAAGCTGCTTTTTTCATCTCATCCGATTAGAAGTATTTATTTTGATAATCTGGGATTATCCCTCACCTTTATCAATGACGCATTCTTCACTTTTTGAGGCACCTCAGAGCTTTTTAACTTGTAAGAACAGCAGTTCTAGCCAAGTTCTCTCATTTCTGCTTGATTTGCTCAGTATATTTTATACTCACAGATGATATTTTTTCTCCTGATGTTGTTTTAAATGTTTCCCCGTCCCTGATTGGCCAAAGAATCGAATGACATACAATCTGTCTTTACTGGGGTAGCTTAGCCGTGCCAGTCGATGACTCCTACACAGAATGTATTTAGCTGCTTCTGAGGTTCAAAACTAAAAGCCCTTTATGTATGTTAGAGCTCAGTGTGCAGTACCTCTCACACTAAAAACTCTGAGTCACTTTCAATAAAAATACACAGAAAAATGTTGTTTTGACATTTCTGTATAAGCACAGGCAATGTTTGTTCTTGCACACGTACATAATGTTGTATAATTCCTACGTCTTTGTGCATTTTTAATAGAAAACAACTATTGGGGCAGTTGTCCTTCTTTGCCAAAACAGCTGCCATGGTGCATAAAAATGCTATAAAATTAGAGTTTGTGATGTTTTTTTCCTCACGGATAAGTTTGGGATGCAAAGCAGAGTTTAGGGCAGACAAAACGGAAAACGTTGAAAATCTTTACCAATTTAATTGGCTTTTAGAGTTCAGGTGTATGAAATTTAACAAATAATAGCCTGTATTTATTGTCACTCCAGATAAGCCTGTAAATAAATTAATCTCTTATTGCAGCCGCATAATCTATTCTACGATAACTTTAGTATGAATACAAATATTTACATTAGTTTATAAAAAAAAATAAAAAATCATTATAAAGTAACCAGCAGAGGTTCCGACAAAATAAAATAATTAAATAATTTTGGTTCATAAAATGTGTTTTCTATTTTGATTAATTCTTTGTTTTCTGGGGAATAAATATGACGTGACATGAAGTCCTATAAGTTTTAGCAATGAAGCTCGGGGAGAAACCGAGAAAAATAAAAATAGACCATTTATTGAAGGAAGCAAAGAAACATCTAAAACCAAATTTTAAAAAATTATTGAGTTTTACCAGCTCAATAATAAACTAAACTTACAAATTCTAATTAAAAATCTGTTTTATACATAGGTCATCTTAGAAGAAATTCACAGATTTTACAGAAGTTAGCTACTTGTTTTTGGAGAAAGATAAAGTCAATTCTCTGCAGAAACAGCAGGATTGTAGCCACAATTAAAGTCATGTTAGTTGCATTTTGCCATGTTTAATTAATCAAAAGCAGATTTGGGGTCAGTAAAGTCTGCTTTTTAGTAGAAGTCACTGAATAGATGTGGTTCTATTTACTATGAGAGTGCAAAATATTTCCCTAAGTAAAAATTGAAGATTTCATTTTTGATTGAGTTAAAAACATATTTCCTGCTTATGCTGCTGTAATAAAAACATGGATCTACCATAAGGTTGTCTTTAAGGAATTAGATTAATCACTTATTCCTACAACAAACGTGTAAAAGGAGATGAAATGTAAACTTTTTAAATCAGGGATGAATGTTAAAATGATTGTTGAAGGCAGTTAATGCGTCTGTGGTTCATTTAACCCTTTGGACCATGATTTGAAGGTGAAAGGTCGTCGGCACAACCCCAGGACAGATTGGGCCGCCAGCAGCAGCGGTTGATGTTGAGGCCTATACTTCACTCCTGAACAACTTCACCGGGATTTTTGTACAAACAGCTTTACACGATTTGACTCTTTGACAATAATATGGGGGTGTCTTTCACATTCTCACATTAAAGGAGTGTTTTTTTCCTCCTCTCAAGTCAGAGATGTACGTCATGTTGCACATTTTGTCTTTGTCGGGTTTCGCTTGGTGTTCCTGTACAGAACAAATGTCTCTGGTTTTATTTTTGAACTCTGTCTCTAACATTGCAGACTTTCAGATTGGAACTTTGTACGATTCGGAATAACCACGTTTTTCTCAGAAAAAAAAAACAACAACACATAAATGTTTTAGGTTTGAACGCTGTTTGTCTGAGTGGTTTTTATTTCTACACACTCATGCTTTGAAGTTTTCATACACTGAAGTTAAATCAGAACAAGCTTCTCTTACTTTAGCTCACCAAAATTATTTCTATTTGCTAAATGCCACAATAATGAGAGAATATGTCAGTTTTATTTATTAATGTCTTCAAAATAAGTTCATATGTAAGTGATTCCTGTCTCTTTAAACGATTAGAGAAAGGGCGGATGATGACGCAGTGCTACATGGCACGCCATTGGCTAGAGTTGGCAAGGCAGCCAATCCCAGAGCGCCATTCATTTTCCTTGACGCTGATTGGCTGAGCCCGAGAGCGGAGAACAAAAACGGTAAAGGTTAGCTTCTGTAGTCGAGCTAAAGCGGTTTCCACAGTGTGTAATGAGGCACATGAAGGCAAATGTGGGGTTTAAACTACTAAAACAGGAAGTTCTTAACATTTTAAAGGGGGTCTCAAGTATTTTCAGCTGTTAGTGAGCGGTTCTGGCGAATATCGCGGTTCAAAACACGAAATATAACAACTTGATGGACTGGAAATTGCATTGTAAAAGAACTGAGCTCTAACTGAATTCAAACATTACAAAGAATTGTTGATTTAAAAATTTAAAAAAGCACTTTCCTGGCACTCTCTTGATGTTTGCAAAATCAGAGGGTTTGTAAACCTCCGCTAAGCGTTAAGTCACATTCAACAGACACTGCGCCGTCAACTAGCAACCCCGGAACGGGTAATTCTGGTCCTCGGCTCTCGGACGTCTCTCTGGTCCAACACTCTCCAGAGTCCTGCTAATGACGTCATTATCTGACTCAGGTGTGTTGGAAGTAGAGACACATCTAAAAGTTGCCATTGAAGACAACACACCAATGGATATTCACCACAAACTTTCTGTGGAGCCACTAGACACAATTAAGAAAATTAGGCAAAATTCTGAGGATCTGCTTCATCAGCAAGTGTCTTTAGTCAGAGGCTTCTTCAGACTCACTGTAACACTGACCTCTACAGAAGATCTCTCCTGCTCAAAGCCAACAACGTCTGTTGAAGTGAATGAGAGGAATTTTAAAAAATATAAAATATTGTCTTTTTTGCAGTTTCAGTTTATACTTTCACTCATTTAGCACCTATTTAGATAAATACGTGTCGGCTACATTTCCAAATCAGGTTTTATAAACTAAAGACATTCCAATAATAAACACAAACAAAGATGAAAGAAAGCATCATAGAGCAATATTACATCCATATGTTATATGAAATGATCAAAACTTCTTTTATTTCAGCTCAACCGAAACCAAAGAGGATGTGAGAACAACCTGAAAGTTTGAGTTTTAGTTTATAAATCTGTGAAGAAGGAAGTGGTTTTTTTTATAGGTCGGAGTTTTTCATTAACTTGAAGTTTTGCTGGGATTTTGTTGCATTAATGCGTTTCAGGACTTTCTATATCTGGGTTTATTTTTATGTATTTTTATAAATGTTTAGTCCCTTTTTATGAGCACAAACTTGGTGAATTAAATCTATTTTAAAGCTGCTTGTCTGATTTTTGACAGTACCTTTGGTCAGCAAGCTGCTTTTTTCATGAAGATTTATCTGCTTTATTAATAGAAACTGAAGCCAAACAAATACACCACCTCTAAAAGTCAAGGCAATAAAATATTAGACATTATGGAGTCAGTTCTGTTCTTTATTTCTTTAATTAAAACAAATTACATAATCATGGAGTTGAAGAATAATCTGTATAAAATAACATGTAATGAAAACAGTATTAAAAGTAAAACAGGCTTTTACGCTTAACATTGGCTCAGCTTTTTAAAATTATGTCCAGGTTTTGTTAGATGAAGCATTTCCTGTTCATGTTGATCATCAGAAGGTTGCAGGAGACACAGTGGATGAGGTGACGTTTTCATAATCCCTGAGATTAAAAACAGAAACAGATTAGAGTTGTGTTCAGATCAGAGATTTGAAACTACTCTGCAACAATAAAACTGTAAACACAACCAATGGCTGGATGGAAAATGTATCCATAACAAAGGACAAATTTGTATTATTACCATTATTGTAATAATTTATGATGAATACAAGAAGCAGCGTCTGCAGCCTCTGCCCAGCCTTTGAACACAACATACCAGTGAATGAACGTCATGTGAAAGGGGCAAAAAATACTTTATTTTCAAAACTTGGTTCCTGCATCATTTACCATAAACAGTTAGGTTTTTTAATCACATGGTTTTAAACCACTAAAAATGTGTAAAACCACTAAAAATGTATTTATAAATTAACAACAGGGAGGGAAATATCTGTAAAGACAATCAAAATAAACCTATTGACCTATTTATGAATAAGAAATAAGAAAAAATCTGAATTTGAAAAGTCAAAATTTAATAGAAAAAAATTTGTATTTTGAGGATAAAAACACATTTTAGAATTTGAGAAATTTCAATTTCTAGAAATTTTCTGAACCTATAAAAAATTAAGATTTCAAACTTCAACATTTTTCTAGTTTTTTATAGATTTTTTTCCCCCAAATGTTCTCAAAATGTTTCATTTATTTCTAGTAAATTTAAACTTTTCAAACTCACATTTTTTCATGTTTTTTCCAGGACATTTCTGAGAATAATCTCAAGATGCTTTTTATTTTTTGTGGAAATGTACTCGTTTTCTTCTATCTACAATGCCATCTACCCATCTGGACTCAGACCCATCTGTCATCCATCCATCCACCCATAATTTCTATAAAAGTCCACAGATTGAGCTTCTTCAAATTCAGAAAATGCCACTTGGGGTTCTCAGTTCATGTCTGATGGTTTAATGAAGCTTTGAAATATCTACACTAATCTGTAAAGTACAAACCACCGCTGGATTCACAAACATTTGTGTGTTCAGGTTTGCTGCAGAAGCATGAAACAAAAATAAAAGGTTCTTACTGGTTGAGTTTGCTGAGTAATTCTGGGAACCAACTGGCGTCTGAACTGATGCAAACCTTGGAGCCGTTTTTCCTGATGACGCTGCAGAGAAAGAAAGAAAAAACAACTTTAAAAATACAAACTGAGCTCTACATGAGACAAAAAAATCACCACCTGACAGAAAGTAAAGGACATTTTTGTCAAAAAGCTCAGAAATGATCATTTTAATCTAAAAAAAAGTCAAAAATTTAAATAGTTTTACAATTTTCTGGAAAAATCTAAAAAGATTTCTAGAAAAGAACATTCAATTTTCTGTTTATAAGGTACAAAATTTTCTAAAAAAGAAAAGAATGTTTTAGATAAATCTCATAAATTTTGTAGAATTTTTTTCAGATTTTTCTATTTCTTTTGTTGAAAAACTTTGACTTAAAACTGATCTTTTTTTTCTAGAAAATTCATGAGATCAAATTTTCAGTTAATCTTAGAATTGTGTTGTTTTTCTTGAAAAATTACTAGAACTTTTTTGTAAAAGTCTTTTTCAAAGACATTTAATAAAAATTGTAGAATAAATTAGAATTTTCAAAAGTCACATATTCAACTTTTAATAAATTTTCAGTTAAGTATTTTTCTAGAAAATTTATGAGATAAATATCAAAATTTGTGCATTTTCTTTTCAACTTTTCAAAAGTTTTTTCAGAAGATTTCTGAGGTTATTCTAAAAATTTCTGAGAATTTATTTTGTTTCCGTGTTTGTGCTTTGTTGAGGCTGTAGATGGAAACACCTCCAGATCAGGTTACTTACACTCTTTCTGCACGGCGGCACCGTCCTGATGGAGGCGTCACTTCCACCTTGGCCACGGTTCTTACAGCGACGCGTAGAGAGGTCGTTTTTATGCAGCGGCATCCCAACTTTGAAGCTGCAAAAAAATTCAGATTTTTAAATTTATGCAAATTAGCTGGTATAGCATCTGTTTCTTATTAAGATTAATAATGTGATGTTTGTGAGATTTTTCCTCTTCACATTGGAGTTCAGTGAAGTCTGCTCTTTATTTACGTTTTCTAGTGCCAAAAAAGCATGAGCACAACAGAAATTACAGAATAAACCTTAAATATCTGAATAAATAACAGTTAAGAGAGGATTTCCTCACCATGCAG
This sequence comes from Poeciliopsis prolifica, assembly GCF_027474105.1. Lineage (NCBI taxonomy): Eukaryota > Metazoa > Chordata > Actinopteri > Cyprinodontiformes > Poeciliidae > Poeciliopsis > Poeciliopsis prolifica. Next base: position 9,009,007 of record NW_026562389.1, on the reverse strand, counting down.
CTCGGGGATGCAGCAGTAGAGAGTCAGAGCAACCAGGAGGATCACAGCTTTGTTCATCTTGAGAGGTTTTTTTTAGCTTTCAGCAAAGGTCAGGATGTGGGAACAATGTGTGAATGAATGAAGTCGAGTCTGGCTTTTTAAAGCTGCAAAAAAAGGAAGTAAAGGCACTTTCTTCCCGTCAGAACATAAAAAAAAAAAAAGAAATCTAATATAGAACGAATTTGTTGCATCTGGAGGTTTTCTGGGGGTTTTGCTGACTTAACTAAAGTTTGGGGTTTCCTATGCTAGGAGTATTTTCATATGATTACCACAGCAGATTTTAGGGTTTTTTTTGTTGTTGTTGTTTTTGTTACAAATACTTTGTTGAAATATATTGTCTGCTACCCATATATAAATAAATGTAGAAACTTTAAAATAAGAGTACTGGTAACAGAGTAGAAAAAGATGCAGCTTTTATATTCAGTCATATTCAATCAATTAGAATATGAGTTCATTTGGGGCTAATTTCTCAGATTAAATGAAATTGTTTAAAATTGACAATCTGTCAGCAGGTATTAACTATAATTTTAACTAAATATATTTAATCACAATATGAAATATAAAGTAACAGCGTCGTCGCAAGTGATCTTAGTATAACATTAGTAACATAATAGCATAATTAGTTCGTAGTCGGAGTTATTAGTACACCACTAATTAGTAATTAGTAGTTTACTAATTAATACTCTAGTATTAATGCTACGTAGTGTAGCATTAGGTAGAAAAACATTAACGTAGCGTAACATTACGTAGCTAAACATTACGTAGTGTAGCATTAGGTAGAACATTAGCTTAGCAACAATATATGTAACGTCACGTACCATGATGTCACTTAACTTTACGTAACACAACTCAACAAGCGTTAGCAAACATACTGTAGCAAACCTAACGTCACGTAGTGAGACCCAAAGTACCACGACGTAACGTAGCGTAACGTGGAGTACCGTAGCGTGACGTTCGGCAACATTACGTAAAAGAAAATTGCATAATGTAACATAACGTAGCGCAGCACCGGGTACCTAACCTAGGTTAAAAAAGATTAGATAACATTATATAGAGCAAAATCAAGTAACTTTCTGTAACATAACACAACAAGCGTAACAAAATATAAGGTAACATAATTTTGTGAACAATATTAAATAATAATAAATGGTAATATCTAAACTAAGATGCACAAAACACACTTTAGGTTTTCTAAAAACAGAAGTTTATGTCTCTCAATGAGCCCATTGAAAACCACAAAGTTTTGTGTTTTCTAAACAGAATGAATCTTTTCAGCAGTCGGGTAGAAAACGTCTCCATTTTGGAGAAGTGTTAGTGTTTAATCTCTGTGTGGATCAGTGAAGCTTGACCACCCAAGATCCTGTCAAAGGTTCACTGAGTTTCCTTCCTTGAGCCCCACTTGTTACAACTTGGCCATTAGAAAGACAACTGCAGTTAGAACCCAGTTTATGAAAACACAGAATAAATAATAACCAAGTTTAAATAATCAGGAGTAAAATTGAAAAGTTACAAGAGAAGAGTTTTTTCTACTTAATTTCTATGATCTTGTGCATATACTACCATATTTTGCTAATTGCTAAACTAACTGAAAAAATAGTTTTCAAACTTGCACGAATTTTCACCAAATGAATCTGGAGTTCAAGATTTAGACAGGAGGTTTTTTCATTCAGAAAATAAGCAAAATGCAGCTCAGTAAACTGCACAGAGACCAGAAGCCGTTTAAATTTGGAGTACCACCAAAATAGTAAAATTGCACCAGCCTGGGTTGAGGCTGGGCCGGGTACAATTAGAATCAGGAATCAATAACAGGAAATGCTTCTCAGATGTTACTCCATCGTACCAGGAATCAAACTTCTGTATTTGCCTTTGGGGTCTCAGCCATTTCCTGTTCTGGTAAATAGATAATGAAGAGTGAAAGTAATCCCCTGCTGAATGGTGGCTGACTTCCCACACAGGAAAGCAAGATATTCTTAACTTAAAATGAGCTCTGATGGGTTATGCACCAATGATTAACAAAGTTCTGACATGAAATCTTTCTGCTTTCTGGAGAGACAGAGCAGACCAACTTAATAAAAATGTAAATATTCTGTTGCTTTGATTTAAAACAATATTTCTTAAAGAAAGATTAGAAGATATTTGTATTTTTATTTGTGTTCTAGGGGTTTGGAGTGTTTCCAATTTGTGGAGAAAGTTTGCGGCGCTTCATCTATGCTGTTTTTAATATTTCCAACATTTTCTTTATTGCTTCTTTTTCCTGTGGTTCACTCTTTTTATATGACTGCCGCATTTTATGTTTGTATTCTTGTTAAATGCAGCTTTTTGTTGCTTTTTATTTGAAAGAATCATTTTGTGTTTGCAGCATGTTTTTGTTGCAAATGTTTTTTTCTGTTTATGTTTTGATGTATGCAGGATTCGTGTGTTTTAAACGGCACCCCCAGGACTCCCCCACTGCAGCTCAAAAATGATAAATTATTTCCAACATGGTTTTCTCATGATGGAAAACACTGAAGTTGACCTATAATGCTTCCTTGAACAGGTTAGGATAGATCCCAATGTTGTTGTTTTTAAGTGCATAAACGTACAAAGTTCAGTTCTGACCTTTTTCGGACAATTTAGAAACTATAAACGTGAAGTTTCTCCTAAATGCATGAAAACACAAAGTAGCTTGCACTTGTTCAGCTTCACCTACGCCGTAAATATTCTCTGATGACTAAACGCTGAAAGCAAAATTTTTCCAGGAGAGATTTGCAATTTCATAGGGTGGCAGTAATAGGGACGTTTTTCTTTTACTGAGTCATTCACACCTAAATGCTTCTGCATGTAAGTGACACTTCACACTTTACTTCAAAGAAACCAGGAAAAAATTGCAGATTAAAGCAAAAAAATGTGTGAAATTTGACAAAGAGCGATTTGGCACATCCTGATGCAGTGAGTCAACATGGCTAGAAAAGGAAATACTGATCATCTCATCAAAGAAATTTATTTAAAAGAAAAAGGAAAGTGTCTAATCCTCTGTATATTTGAAGCTGACTCATCCAATTTGGAAATAATTGCTGACTTTGACATGTTAGCATGTGCAAGGGCGTTTCATGTCAACTTGATGTTAATCAAAAAAGGGAAACTGAAACAGAAAAATTGAAGGTTTCTGGTAAAACAATAAATAAAACCTGTTAATAATCTTAATCCATCCCAAGAAAGCAGAAATTAGATCCAATTTTTCTATCCCACATGCAGTACGTTTATACTTCTGGGTTAAATTACATCTTATGGTTTTACAGTGAAAAATAAGCACTTATCATTTCTAAAGGATATCAGAATAGAAAATATCCCTTATTGCCCCACAGTGGGGAAATTCAGCACCACTGCAAAAACACCAAATCCTACCAAGTATTTTTGTTCCAGGTTCTACAGCAAATGTCTTAGTACATTTTAAATAAGACTAACGTAAAAGAAATGTTTCAGCATGATAAATAAGTTTGTTTTCAGTCAATAATTATTGATTATAGATGCACAGCATTGCTTACATTGGCAGATTAATTTCACTTAAAACTGGAAGAATCTGTTATAAGTGAATCCACCAATTGAGCTGAAATCCTTTCATAAATGTTGAGGAAATATTGACCTAAAAAAGCTCTTATGTTGCTTAAAAGTTACTTTTAACTTAATTTTCTCTTATTTTAAGTGTACTAAGATTTTTGCACTACAACCTCTTAGACCAATCTGTGTTTTTACAGTGTAGGAGGTGATGCTGCTCCAAACAGGGACTGATGATGCATTCAGTGTTTTAGTTTAAAACTTGAGGAGAATAAATAACCAAAACAAAACTTAAAGTTTCAAAGAACAGCTGAAGACTGAGACTATTTGTGCTATTAGAGCATAAAGCTTTTTCGTTATTAAAAAAGTGATATTTTAAAACCGTTTTCAGTGGCGCAATCCTTCCTACTTTGCCCAGAATGGAAACCGAACCAACCAAAGCAGGCCTGTCTGAAACTATCTCTGTGGTTTAATGCCAAACACAAAGAATCTGCTTTGTTTCGTTTCTCTTGCGCTTCAGCATAAGAAGAAACTTTTAACTTTCTTCTGTTTCCTGTAGAGTGGCTCCAAACACTTCCTCACACACATGGCGGCTTCTGCCAAACGAGCCAACTCTGCAGTTTGCCTCTGCCACTTTTAGTGAGCGACAGACGTCTGCTCGCCAACTTGTGAATTTCACTTTCCCGACTTTCAGTGACAGAAAAGGTTTGCAAGCAAAGTTTACACTGAGCAGGTCTGCTTATATCAGCAAATCTGAGACCCGCTGAGCGCCACAGATCCACCGTTCTTAGACTCAGATCAGATGTTTTTATGAGTTTCAGTTGCAGCAAGTGGAGTTTTGTAGATTTAGGCGTTAGGTTCACTTTAACTGCCAAGAGTTTTACTGTATCTGCATTACATTCTGCATAAATGGAACCAACAATTGATTTTAACACATTCATCTAAACTGTTGTCTTTTTACTCTATTTTATCACTTTGGTGAAATGTTTTTAGCTTGGTTGTCGTTTTATGCCTTATTCCTGAAATGTTATATAAAAGTGGGTTTATCTTGCCTTCAATGCCCTGCAAAAACAAAGAATCTTACCAAGGATTTTCTGGATCCAATACAAACATCTTAGTTCACTTGAAATAAGACAAAACTAACTCACAAGTAACTTTTCAGCGAGATATAAGATCTTTTTTTTAAATAAGTCAGTAATTCCCTGTAAGACTGTTTTACTTATTGCATGGAAAAACTTGTTCTAAATTAAACAATCTACAACTGGGACACATACTTTTTCATCAATATTAATGAATTATTTACTTACAAATGCCCACTTCTTTCTGTAAGCTACTTGTAAGTTAGTTTGGTCTTATTTCAAGTTTCCAAGAAACGAGAAAAAATGCTTGGTTAAATTTTGCGTTTTTGCAGTGCATGCAAACTGTTTGGATGTTTTCATCGTTTCACTGGGTTTTCAAATCAGATTTAGCTTTTGCAGTGTGATAACTTAAACAGATGAGCTTTTAATGAGGGATAAAATACATAGAGGCAAAGCTAAAAAATTTTATATATTAAAGTTTTAAAATAAGGATCCTTTATGTGAACTAAAAGCCAGTAAATATCTTTAATTTATTCTATATTTGGAATCAAAAACACATGCAAAGATAAAATGCACTGAGAAACTTCCACTTTAAGTGGTAAAACCCTCATTCTGTCATGGGTTTTCCATTCTTGCTCTATGGATTTAATTTAGCTTCTGTACTTTTACAGTTACTGCCGCTTTTCAGCTTCCACCTGGAAACAAATCCTCCGTTCGTTTGCCATTTAATCTGCAAACTTTCCCCGAAACGCCGCACGTCTGTCAAAGCTCAGCCTAACTGCAAGTTACAGGGACTGTCTGAAGGTTAAGATCAAAATGTCCAAAGCTGTCATCATTTGAAGGTGTTAGCCACAAGGCCTGCTCTGATCAGCAGATGAAACGCAGAGACAGACAGAAATCTGGGTGTGAACCTTCAGAGCCACATACAGACAGTTACAAAGTCGGCCTTCTGCCACCTGAACATCTCCAGGATTAAATGTTCCATCTAGATGTTGAGAAACGCAGGCATGCGTTTATCTTTAGCTGCGTGTTTTAGTATCACTACCATACGTTATTTAAAGACCTGCAGTTGTCATAGCAACCTCAGGTGTTCTTCCTCTGGTTCTGGTTCTGGTCTGCGTCCCTAGAACCAGAACCACACATGGAGAGGCAGCATTCAGCTTCTATGCACCACAAATCTGGAACAAACTTCCAGAACACTAAAACTCAGCCAAAACATCTAGACTTCTGATTCATTATAACTGGAACATCAATCAACATAATAGATAAGCAGCGATGATTCTGATGGGATTTGACAAAATATTACTTCACTGGTTTCACTGTATGACGTTAAACACTTTGAACTGCCGTGTTGCTGAAACACAAACTTGGTTCGAAGAATCGGTGTTCAAAAGTTCAAATCTTCAGTGATTTGAAACTCGTCCTGTGGGACCAGTCGCAACAAATCAGATGAATCTGCAACCTGCTGAGTTCGTCTGCCTGAAAAACCAAAGATTCTGGATTTTAAAGTGTTTTTGGATTCATAGAAGTACTCTTCACTTCGAACAGTGAGACTGTTCCAAGAAGTCTGAATCTGCATACTTTACACAGAAGTGGAGTTAAGATGGGTTTTTTTCCATGCATAAGCAAATTAAACTGGAAGAAACTTTTGCTGAACTCTTGTGTAATACACATCCAGATGTGTTTTCTCCATTAAATAAATATTTGCCACGTGATTATTTAAGAAAATAAGACATTTAGTGAGTCTGCAGCAATAAAAGCAGCATTTAGGTCACTGTGTTTGGAACTGAAAAGGAATAAAAAAGGTGCACAGTAGTTATTTAAAGATGAACAGTTTGTATTTTAATACTATTTGTTTTGAGAATTTTCTTTTGTTCGTTTTTAATTTCTGCATTTCGAAAAAAATAAAAAACTAGCACATTTTTATGTCTGCTTTTAGTCTCGCTTCCAATACCAAACTGCAGACTGTTCTCAGATTACCATTTTATCTTATTTAGCTCCATTACTATTTTACATGCTTCTTAGTTTTGATGACTTTGATCATTATCACAAATTTTATGACAATTTCCCCAGAGGATTTATGCATTTAAAAAAATCCCCAATGAATCAGCAACATGATTAGTGCATTTAATCAACTTTTCTTAATAATAATCTAAATGTATTTAATCTTTATACAAGTTTAAGGCAACCAACTGTAATCTCTATGTTCAGCTTTTTTTTTTTAAAGAGAGACAAAAACAAATCAAATGTTAAAATTTATGATGGATTTTTACCAATTTCACAGAACCTTGTGTATAGCGCCCTCTGCTGGTGGTTGGTTAGAACACAAAAATATTAGGTTTTTATTAATTTTTTCAAAATTATTGTTAGAAGGTTCTTAAAATGAATTTTCTTCAGAATTTTGACTTTTTTCTCAAAATTAACATTTTGCTCAAAATTTATTTTTACACCTTATTTTTTTATTTCTCAGATCTCAAAATTCTGGGGGGAAAAAAACTATTTTTATCTCTAATCCTCTTCTGCAGTTTCCAAGTCTGCAGCTTTTTAAATTCAAAACCAACTTTTTTTATTGTTAATCTTGTGATTTTAAAAAATCCTTTCAAATATTACAGCAAACAACAAATCAGTCAGATTCCAAGAAAAACAATCAGACATAAATTCAGATTAGCATTTTTATTGTTTATATGTAATTTCTGCGCAAATATATGTTGGAGAAAGAAATAAACCATTTGGAAACTGAAAATTCAGTTCCAACTGTGTTTTCTATAAAATTTAAGTCAAACTAAATTAGTAATAATAAAATCCTTGGTTAGAATCACTGAACTGAAAAACAAAAGCTCAGGGAGGCGAGGTGTGTGCATAGCTTATAACAACCTCCAGAGGAAAAAAACTAAAATATTTAAATAGATGCTTTAAAAGAAAACAAAACGAGGCGGTGATGTAAACCCAAAGAGACTAAACTTTCAGTGGTTCATCCCCAAAACGTGAGAAAAACTAACGGTGCGATTCTTTAGCATGCGATGCTGGACAGACGAGCTGCACTGGACAGGAAACGAGGAAGAAACTGAACGGATCACAGAACAAGGATTAAAACCCAACTTTTCTGTAGAGTAGAAGATTTAACGGCTTCAGGGAGACTTACAAGTCATTTTTTAAATTCTAAAAATCAAAAGAAAAAAGAAAAAATCTTCACTTTTTAAACCTTTTGAAAAGATCATTTTGTTTTATGAGCTTTTGAACATTTTCTCACTTAGAAACGGTACAAGTGTGGGCTTTAAAGAATACTTTAGGGGCTTCTCACAATAAGAAAAAGTGGATTTTAATCCTCAAAACAAACTAAAAGTTTGTTATCATTTTCAGATAATTTGCAGGAAAAGAAGCGAAGAACCCGAACCAGCCAGCTGGTCCTGAACAATCACTTCCTTTCTGTTTGGAGCCATCAGTGACACATTTACTCCATCTTTCCTGTTTCAGTCACGTTTGAAAACGTCACAGTAAACACGTCGTCGCCCCACCAGGGGGCAGCAAAGAGCTGAACAGAAAATTCTTCAGACCAGACGTTTCTCTGCAAAGAAAAGCGACTCGTCCAGCCGAACAGAACCGATTTCTTCTGGTTAATCCTTCCTGGAAATGAAGCAGCGTGTGGAAAAAAACAAAACAAAAAACAAGCTGAATATTTCTCTCCTCACCATCATAAGCTCAAATCCTACGGCTGCTCTCATGATGCTTTCGGCTCATTAGAGAGAAAACTTAAAGGCACAGATTCCCCTGATCAACAGGGAGGACAACATCACCATTTATCCTCAACTTTTAGTGTTGAAGTGGGGGTTTCCCACTGGATCCAAGTATTTTTGATTCTGTTTCAGTGAAACGCTGCAACTCGGCTGTAAATCTGAACCCAAAACCAGCAGGATTACAGATTAGCCTTTTCAGAGGAACGTCACTGACATTTAGGAGAAATCGAAGACGCTGCCGAGTGTTTGAGGCCACAAAGAAAAGATTCAGATCAGGAGAAGTGATTCAAGCCTTTCCCCATTGATTCAAGTAGGTAATTAGTGGTAGGGCCATTGCAGATAGAAAAAAGGCTTTCTGCTGACAAAACTAACATCTTCTAATTTTTTGAAAGAAAATTTCTGAGTTTGAAAAGCTTAAAGCTTCCTAGAAAATAACAAATTTTGAGATTAAACTCAGAAACTTTTTAGAAAAAAAAAGAAAAAATTTAGATTAATCTCAAATAAACAATGAAACTTTATATTAAATTTTAAAAATAAAGTATTTTTCTCCAAAAAAAAAAAAAACACCTTAGAAATTTCTTAGATTTTTTCTCACAAATTTTTGTCTTTTGGAGTTCAGAAAGTTTCTTGTTTTTTCCAGAAACGTTTTGAGCCCATTCTAAAACTTGTTAATTTCTTTTCTACGATGGCCCTGATACTCTGCTGTAGGAAACATAGTGGCAACGTTTCGGCTGCAAGAAAAGCAACAAGGTTTCCTGACTGAAGGGAGGAGAAATCGATGGAAAAACGCTGAACTGTCAGTTTTAAATCTGCAGATTGAGCTTTTGTCAGCCCTCTGACGTTTCCCCTGATCGGGTCACAGAGCTGCACTCCTGATTTATTAAACACAAAAAAATCAGAGAAAGTTTTTCTGTCGACAGGAAACCAACAATTTTGGTGGCTGTTTGTTTCCTATTCTGTTAAACAGTCGATTGTTCCTCTCTTGAGCTTTTCTCATCTTATTTATCGTCTTTCACTTTTAACAACAAGCTGCAGACAAAATGGAGGATATCTGAAACCTCTGTACGTCTTCATTGGAAATCCCTGCAACATATTCACACACAGTGAGGAGCATTTTGTGCATTCCCTTCAATATCACAAAGATACAGCTTTAACAGAGCGCAGGCCAATGCTGCAACAAACTGGACATAAAGTGCAAACGGACGTAGGCTTTCCTCTCATGGCGTCAGACCAGCTGAAGCTCCAGTAAAACCAGTGAGACAGCAGGGGGCCAGTTAGTGGCTCTCGATCACCACCGGCTCGTAGCCGCCGGCAGAAACCCTGCAGACAAAAACAGAATGAGAATCTGTGAAGGAGCGGGTTAAAGCCCTGAAGTTTCTGCTGGAAAATTAAATCAAAAGAGGGAACGAAAAACAGAAAAAAAAAACATCCACATTCAACATTTTACAAGTCAGAAATACATACATTTCTCAGATGTCAGTTAATTTGAATGAGATTTTCTATTATTTTAGTCATTTTATTTATGAATGTATGCATGGAAGGACAAAAGAACTGATGGACAGACGGATGGACACTTACATATTTACGAAACACAAATAAACCAGAACAACTGAACCGAGAAGTTAAAGAAACTGCCATCTGTTCAGCTTTAGCAACGTAGCTCTAGCCGCAGAGCTCTAGCAATGTAGCTCTAGCCGGACAATTTTAGCCACAGAGCTCTAGCGACGTAGCTCTAGCCGGACAATTTTAGCCGCAGAGCTCTAGCAACGCAGCTCTAGCCGCAGAGCTCTAGCAACGTAGCTCTAGCCGCAGAGCTCTAGCAACGTAGCTCTAGCCGCAGAGCTCTAGCAACGCAGCTCTAGCCGCAGAGCTCTAGCAACGCAGCTCTAGCCGCAGAGCTCTAGCCTCATCTGCTTTCTGGTGGTTATGAAAGGAAAGTGTGACGAGTGGAGAGCAGGAAGTATCACCTGTTTCCCAGTCGGATGCTGCTGAGCGCCGTGGTTCCGTCTCTGTTGACGAACAGGCGCAGGTTGCTGTCTGGAGGCCAGAAACAGACAGAAACCAGCAGGGAAACTGAAATTAGCATACTTCAGTGCTCAGGCATTTCTAAAGCTTTCATTTCTCTCTGGTGAGGTTCTAATCTGTTGGGTCACTGAAGGTTGCAACCAACATGTTTTACACGCAAAGATGCATTTACAACCCAGCTAACGTGCTCAGACACCTAGAACAGTTTCCTAAAGTAAATACTGAAGTGAAAAGGTCATGATGAAGTTTTTTTAAACAGTTTTACAATTAAAAACATTCCATTTTTGGTGGCCATTTGTACTCAGTTCCCTTACTTTGATGCCCCTGAATAAAATCCAGTGAAACCAACTCTGGTTTCACTGGAAACCAGTTGGTTTCCAACTGGTCTTCATAGAAAAGTGACGAGGAAGAAGAGAGCGGACTTTTGCATAAACCTTTTCCCAATGATTTTCTTGGGATAAGTTCCAGATGTTTTCTTGAGAAAACAGAGAAACACTCCCTCTGTACCTTCGGTGTTGTTGATATCTGCAAAGTTTTGACTCTGGACAATTTTCTCCACGATGTCGTCGGCATCGATGCGGGTGTCGTTGACCCAGGTGGGGTGACTCTCCACCGAGTCCTGCTTCCTCCTGAAGTACAGAACAAACACCATGAGGCCGCAGCCGCTAGCAGCTGAGGTAGCGCCAACTGTATGAACACACGTAAAGGCATACCTGATCAAATAAGATGCTATAAATGTTTTTAGAGGAGAATTCAGCTTTTTGCAGGACATTCCACTGCCTATAGTGACACTGCAACGACTAACCAGATTAATCGTGATCTGGTTCACTAATTCAGTTAGTATTTGATAGTTTGGTTACAAATTATCAAGCGTAATCTAGAGGAAAGCCATGTTATTGTATTTTACACAATAAAAGGAGCTTTATTATTTGTTTATTCACATTTGTAATGTATTTCTAACATGTATATGAAAGTTTAAGTGGTTAAATACAAACTCTGCAGAATGTGCTAATTCTATCACAAAATTAATCGTTAGTTGCAGAACTAATTACATCTATAAACTTCCAGTATTTTGTGCATCTCTGCCTTATAAAGCAAATAAATGTCTTTCTTTTAACTGAACAAAAAAAAAAAAGACATTTTGGGAGGATTCACGTTCATCAAAGACGGCTTGTAGCAGCACTTAGGATTCACCATGGGAAAATCGTCCAATAAACGGAGTTAATTAAAACGTTAATTAAGCATTCCTTGTTTTATCTGCTTTTAGGACTCTCCTCTCAGTGTGTACCTCAGGGGTCGGTTTGGGGGCAGAACGGGCCGTGGGGGTCTTGGGGGTCTCTCCGGACGTCCTGTGTCCTTGTCGCCCTCTGCTGGCGGGTCGGCGGTGAAGCAGAGGCCTCCGGAGGCGCTGCTTCCTGTCGAGGTGTTCCTGCGATGCGTGAGATCCGACAGGCTGGAGGAGCAGGAGTGCTCGGTGCTGTAGCCTGCAGGACGGCAGAAGAAGAAATTAGGCCAGGACAGCAAACTTAACGGTTCAAGTTGATCTGGGTTTATTTTAAATTTTTTTGTTGTTAATCAAGATATAATACAATGTTGTTCACATTATAAACATCTTGCAAAATGTCTCAAATTTTTTTAGACATGTAAAAAATACATGAAAAAGCGCTGGAATATTTAATCTGTTTTTAATTTAGTGACATGGTGGTTTAATCACATTATTCTACACAGTGAGAAAGTAAAGAATTAAACTAATGTTCTGACAGCGTTAACACAATTTTTTTAATTTTATTTCTAATAATTGCTCAGTATTTTCTGTTTTGCATTCAGCATTTTCACTTCAGATTATGTTTCTCTTCATTTTTCCGTCTTCCATACATTTTTCTGTACTTACCGAGCTCTGCATACTTCGACCGAATTCAACAATTTATTTATCAAAACATTTTATGTTTTGGCTTTTAGGATTTTTGAGACATTTGTACTTTAATGCAAATCTCAGCTCCGTTGAAATGCACTGAAATTCTTCAGAATTCATCAAAAACTTTGTCTTTTGCAGCGTGCAAAGTTTGCCTACTTCAACCTAAATAAGAAAATAAACTTTTATTATCTAAAATGCAACAAAATAGATAGTTTCCCAGCCAGAGTAATTTCACTTTGTTATTTGTAGCATCCATGCTAAATACAACATTACGCTTGTTCAATGCTTGCTGACATTTCAACTTTACAGTTTGAAAATTGTATTTAATGTTTAGAAACACAAAAAAGTAGTGAAACATTTATTTGTGGATTTTGAAACGGTCTTTCAATAATTTGAAACTGATGATCAATCAAAGATGGAGTGGTATAGTTTACATATTTATACATTTAAATAAAAGTACTTTGTTTTTAGAAATTGAGCAGTTCGTTTTATTTTTATAATCCAGACCTTTTACACATTTTCTGCCTTTCAGACTCCACAGGACGATTCCAGGTTCTTCAGGAAGTCCAGTATTTACCAACAGAACCGAGGCGTCGGACCTGCTAGTGGGTTTCCTACCTGAGATTTTGCTCTGCTGGCTGGCGTAGCTGGAGTTACGAGAATGACCAGACTGGAAGACTTCTGTCGGACTGGACTGGTTCTGGTTGGGCTCGGAGTCGTCCAGCAGGCCTGAAGGAGCAAACGGATCAGTCAGCTCAGTGTGGGTAGGAACAACGAGCGATCAGCCTCAGGACTGCAGAACCAGACTGAGAACCGGCCCGGTTCTAACCAACTCGTTAAAATAATTACTCTGTTCACTATAAAACTTTAAGTACTGTTTGACTTCAACACAAGAAGGTTTCAATCTTAAACAGAGACAGTTTCCTCTTTATTTTCCACAACAAGCTAAAAAATCTTGTTCCAACTCCATTTTAAAGGTTTTTATGTCCTTTCTGCATCATTTTCAGATTTTAAATAATTTGGGGAAAGATGTTTTTAAATGTCTTCACTGACCTGGCATGCCTAAGAAACGCAAAAACGTATCTGTACGTGGAAATAAACCTTGTTTAAAAAATACACATACGCACATATGCATATATACACACAAAGAGAAATTTCTCTGCAAGCAGATCTAAAGTTAAACTTCCAAATACTGAGAAAAATAAAAACATGTTTTAGATTGAATGTGCAGTTACTGAAAAGTTTCAGATTAAATACATTCTTCAGTTTAGAAGCTGAAAATAATGAAAAGTTTAATGCAGCCACTCAGCCTGCCATGTATGGGACACTGATGATGCCTTTTCTCACCGTAAACAAAACATTTCTGCATCTTCGACCAAAGCTTTGTTTACATCAGGGTTATCATAGTTTTAGTTTAGTTTTATTTTGTTGTGACTTTTTGTTTGTGTGGCTGAGTTAATTTAAATTAGTTTTTGGAGTGTGTTTGTTAGTTTCTACTATAATCCATCGCTGTGCAGAAGAACAACGAGTCCAAAGACTGAGAGATAAACCTAAGACCTGCGTTGACAGATTTCAGTTTTTATCAGCCATTATTGGTCTAAAATTATTTAGTTTTGGATTAGGTTTATTAATGTTAGTCATAGTTTTTTCATCCTTTTTATCTTGTAGGTTGAGAATTCAAAAGGTCAAAGCATTGAGTTGTGATTATGTTTAAATTTATTTCGTCATAAATACTCAACAGAAGACACAATTTCCTGAAAATGTAGTAAATTATTGATGAACAATAACTGACTGCCGATTTAGTCCAACTTTTGCTTTTTGCTGACGCCATTTTACAGACGAGAGTTTACGGATTATTATTATGGATTATGGACACCTTTGCCGGCAGCTGACGTCAACTGATCAAAAAGTTAATAAATGGACTCAGACACAAAAATGAAGGATGTTATATCTATATTATGTTTTGGTTTGTTTTATAAATACATGCTATAGCTCTAGTTTTTCTCCATTAAACATTTCAGAAATGCTTTCTCAATTTCTGTTATTTTGCTGGCTGAGGTTAACTCTGATGACCTTTCAGTAACTATGCTTCTTCTCTACTGAACTCCATGTCAGAGTGAAACCTGGCTGAAAACAGCCGTTCCTCTGCTTTTTTGCTGAAACGTGAGGCTTTGAGGAGCGACTCCCACCCGAGCTGATGATGGAAGGCCGAGGCTTGGAGGCCCGGCCCAGAGAAACCCCTCCAGCTGGCCCGGTTCCCTCGGCCGTCCCCTCCCCCTTGCAGTCCAGCTGCAGGGTGTGTTCCCGTCCGGGGATGGAGATGGACTTTGCTGTGCTTGGAGCGCTGCAGAGGGGAAAAACAAAACAGCTTTATCAGCCTGGAACAGATTAAAGGAGCTGAGGGAGCTGCTGCGTTTGGCTGCGCCTCAACAGATACGAAGGAAAAAATGAGTCATTGTTTCAGCAAATGCTTCAGATTATACGCGTTTAAAAAGGAAAATCTGATTGTTGCCTTTAAATCCTGAAAAAAATACACAGTAGAAATGTCAGAAAACTGCATGTCTTCATTTTGATTCACTAAACTCACACTGGATCAGTTGTTACTGAGGTGTTCGACCAGAACAGACCCAGTAAGAACCAGAACCAGAAACCGTTTCTGCTCTTGAATAATTCAAAACAAACATCTGGACTGGTTTGATTCTTCAACTGGATTCACAGGCTGACTGATGCCTTGGTGTTTCAATAAACAAAATGCGTTTCTGAGAGAGAAACAAGCAACGTAAGTTTAATTTCAGGTAAATTCTTGTTAGTAACTGTAAAACCATAAAAACATAAAATTTGCAGGTTATTTTCCGCAGGCGCCTGATGTAATCTGAGATCAGATTAACGAAGGCCGTCAGCAGAACCAACAAGTTCTGTAAAAGCTTTAGATACACATGGAGGGGTAACAGTAAAATAACACTTAAATGGACTCAAGGACTTTAAAATGTTAATTTAAAAAGTAGCAGGAAGGATTTGTATCATTATTCAGAGTCTCTTCAGAGAAGAACTGAATTCATGCTCCTACTTACGTTTTGAAGCACGGATCTCCAGAAAGAAGAGTCATTCCGATGATCACCTGTAAGGTGCAAAAACGTAACAAAAAACAACGACTCAGTTGAAGAAACTTCTTCCATTTCACTTTCCTGACATCATAAAAGTTGTTTTTCAGTCATTTTTTTCAAACATCAGTTCATGTGGTTTTGTGTAGAGCAGAAGTTTGTTTCTTAGAGGACAAAACGGTCCAGTCAAAGAAAGTGAAACTGCAGAATAAACCTGAATATGCATTAAGCTCATGTGACTGGACTGACTTTAGAGCAGAGTGTACTGGTGATCTCTAGGTGGCGCTGCAGAGCCCCAGACTCCTCCCTGAATGGATGGAGACCATATAACTACTTCAAGACAATTTCTGGTTTTCATCCTACAGACTATTGTAGCATGAGGAATTTAAACTAATTTAAAATCTATTAAAGACTAAAATGAACAATACAAACGTTTTCTGACTAGTTTTAGATTGATGCTGAATGATAAAAAAATAAAATAAAAATATTTAAAGGTGGAAAAACAACTTGCTGATGCAGGAAAATCATTTCTCTGCCATCATTGGAGGATATGCTAACTAGCATTAGCATCCATGGAACCAGTTGTGGTAGGAGGAGGTGAGCGTGAGTGATTGACAGCGCTAAGACCCTCCTCCTGCCTCTGATTGGTTGTTTCTGACTGCGTCGTATATTTCTGTAGTTAGTACTGGGAACACCGGGAGAAGATAAAGATGCTTGATTTTTTTTAATCAATCATCTGTCATGACATAATTTTAACAAATACTTACATTTTGTAATAAAAGTTACGTATTGCAGCTTTAGCAGACGTGGTTTAACACATAAAGTCCCAAAGAATCTTGCCAAGGCATTTTATCTTTATAATCAGGCATGTTCAGGCCCTCCAAATAAAAAAAAAACCTTAGGAAACCAGTCCAGATTGAGCTCTGTCATCAGTTTGACATGGTAGAGATTAAACTGGTTCCTGTTCAAACTGGTGACTATCAACGAGGCCGTAATGTTTTATACATGCTCGGTTTTCATGCTGTCCGTCCGCCATCTTGCCTTCAGGATGGAGTTGTCCTGCCGCGTGTTCTTGGTGTCGTATCCCTCCAGCAGACAGCAGCGCACCGTGGAGCCAGAACCGGCGAACTCGGCCATGTTGAGGTCTGTGAAGCCCAGCTGAGGAGGGGGAAGAGGAGTTTGGACTCGGTTAAATCTAGATTCACTAATGGAGGCTTTCGCTGCCATCTATTTCAGGCACATGGTGAGAAAACGGGAGAATCCTGTGACACCCAGTGTTTAGCAGCCAGAGTAATTTCACTTCGTTAACAGCAACGCTTCTAGTTTTAGCTTATGACAGGGAGCGAAAAGAACCACGTCAGCTTATTTTTAACCTTGAAGATGTCTTTAAAAGGTGGAACTTTGTCATTTTTTATGTTAAATCTGGAATTAAATAGGAACACGTTACTTTTCTGCTCAGACTAAGTGAAGAGACTAATTTCCTTTCAAAGCATTTCCAGTGTCTGGTTTGTATAACATAATCTGATGAAAGCCTGAAGCAGTGAGGACAGTGTCTGTCATCTTGTATTTAATCTACAGTAGAAGAAGAAAAGCAGCTGTTGGAGTGAGTCACGACTCGATATGTCGCTTCTATATGAAATTTAAAACATTCATAATGAAAAAGTAACAGTTGTGTCAGGTTATATTTTGACTCGAGCTCAAATTCTTGTTTGAGCATTAGCAATATCAATAAAATAACCAACTTACTGGATATAAAGAGGATTTCATTCCTTAAGTGCCAAGTAAATCTAATTAGCATCATACCCACATTTATAATAATGTAGGTGCAAAATTCTAATTAATTTCACATCTCATTGACCCAAAAAATAAAAAAATGAATAAACACAAGTAATGTTTCGATACAACTGGATGTAAAATTAGGGATTAAGAGATAAAACTGGCTCAGAAAACATATTTAATTATCAGCCCAGTTTTACTTAAATCAATATCGGTAGGTTAAAACAAATTACGAACATGATGCTGATATATCTTGGCCTACTAAAAAAACTTAAGATAAGTCTTATAAAAATGTTAATTTCACAGCCCAGTTTTCATCCCGATGATAAAGCAGGAGACTCCGACCCGATCTGCTCCTCCACATCAAACTGCCGGATAAATCCTGCCCTGTCAAAGTTCTCACGAGCCAAGAATGTGAAGCTTGCTGCTCAGTTTAAAACCTCTGAAGTGTAGGTCAGGCGTTTCTAAATTCCAGCGTTGACACAAATACCCCAGATAAGACGACCTTAACATGCTCGACCTTAACATGCCAGGTGGAATCGACCCGTTTTCCACGCTGTGCGTTCTGTTTTTTCCCCCCAATCAACTGGGCTAAAGTTGATGGTTCCCATTCTTCATCCCCCAGGTTTCCCCTTCTTTAGCAGAGCTTCTGTTTTCATAGGTGCAACCTCTAAGGGGGGAAGTGGAGTAAATTTAACTAAAGGAAATCCAAAAGGAGAATGGGCAGAAACAGAGGAAGCGGTTCCTGTCGTGCAACATCGTCCAGGAATCGGCGTGAGTTCAGGTCCAGGCGGGGATCGACCTTGCTGCATTCATGAGACGCGACTCATCTGTTGGGAGGCGTCACGCTCAGAGAGGAGCTGCCAGGATGTTTTCCCAGCATCCAGGCAAGCGTGAGTCCAAGGCGGACAGGTTTTTGATTCATGTTTGCACCCAGCAGGAGGTTTTACTCGTGAAAGCGCAGCGAGAAATGCTAATATTTACGTGACATGACATAAAGGTTTACAGGAGGGGACACGGGCCCATCTGTAACTGTTTCTATACGTTTATAGAAGGCAGACAGAAACTCTTACCTTCGAATATGCTTTTCCTCCTTTCAGTTCCTGCAGGGAAAACAGGAAGACAGTAATGAACCCAGTGATTCAGTTCTGATTAAGTCAGCCTCCCATTACAGGCCTTCAATCAAATCAAAGGCTGAGACCACACATGCACGCGCACACACACACGACTCCTGCTGTGGTGTTTAATGAGCAAGTTGAAAGATTTAGCATCTGCTTTAAAATGTCTCTGAAACTTTTGCCTAAATAGATCCAAACCTGCTGTTACCGACTGAAAGTCAACACAATGCTCCAGCAGACCGAGCAGCAGAACATCTACCACAAAACTCCTGACTGTTTCTGCCGTAGGCAAGACAGGAACGAGATGGATAAGTAATAGGATAAAAATGGAGCAAAACAAGAAAAAGTGTAATTAAGTGAATATAGAAGTAAGGAGGTCAGATGATGAATATATCAGTAAATCCGTTTGTAATGGATGTACAAACGGATGGATGGATGTATTTTTTATGCCATGTCTTTGGTAAAATATTTGGGAGAAACAACTATGTATCCAAATAAATAGAAAAGCGTAAACAGGAAACCTGAACACATTCCTGCAAAACCCTGGTAGTATTTAAACACCAGATTTTTATCCACACGCACATATATGATGTACAAATCCACAGCACAATGTGTAATCTAGCTTGGCTCAGCTAGCTGCCCATAACATCGTCCCTCAGTCCATATTAAAACTGATGTGATTCTCCCTCTAAAGCAAAACACCAGGTGAGAAATCGTCTCCCGCTTGACGTCGTACCTTCCTGACGGACACCCTGCAGACGGACGGATCCAGCACCCCGGTGTGAGGGTTGGCGCTCATTTTTGACACAAAGGTGAACCTCTTTCTCCAGCGGACACAGTTCTCATGAACTTCCTCTCTGTCAGAAAAGAAAAAGAACAAAAACGGTTTAGGAACTGTTTTCAGCACATCTCTTCTATCTCCATCAAACAAACACGAACACTTAAATTATTCCTGTAATCGCCAGCGGGTCAGTGACTCCCCTCCGGGAATAATCAGGAGGTTAACTGGAAAATTAAGCTATGATGGAGCTGAGACCAGCAGCTCATAAACATATAGTTTATTATTCAAAACACTAAAAAGTGGAGATTTGCGACCTTGTGGCCTTTGTCTTGGATCCGGTGTACACTGATTTGTACAATCCTCGTGAGAAAAGCCTGTGAGCAACAGTATTTCATCATGATAGCCAGGAAGTGGTCAATCTGTGTGACAACAAACCTCCTTCCTGAAAACAACAACCAATCTGATCAGCAGGTCCTGCAAACCACTGCAGCAGCTTTGGATCCTTACGAGCAGAGTGGAAAATGTGAAGTGGAACAACACGGAAATTTGATTTTCTGCCACCTGATATCTTCAAAGCAAGAAAAACCTTCATTTCTGGAAACCTGGTGTTTACTCAGCTTAACCTAAACCTTTAAAGCCAAACCAGGAGAAAACGTGTTTTAATTAGTAGTGACTCCACATGCTTACAGCTGTAAACTAATCCTTTACACAAAGTGAAAACACACATTAAGGAAAAAACAAAGAGTTGAACAGAACTAAATCAAACTACAGAAAATTAATGTTATCACATTTAGTAGATTTAGTAGAGGCAAAACAACTAAAATCCTAAGATAATTTAATGTCCCTAGAATATTATATTGAAAACAATGGGAAACACCCCAATGCTCAATTACAAATCCTAGGAAAGTGGATTTCCTTGGACAGATAAACTAATTAACATTAGTTTATCTGTTTAGAACCAAGCCACAACAAATCTAATTTCACATTGCAGAAGCCAAACAGAATCTATAAATCACCAATTACACAATAACAATCCAATAATATTCAGTTGACCTCCAGTATTCATAAAGGTTAAAGAAGGACAGTGGATCATGAATAGCTGAAAATCTCTCTAAAATACTAATAACTTCAAAGAAAATATTCAAAAGATAAATAAGTATAAATGTAACCTAATTTTGGCCAATAAAACCATCTGAAATCATCAAACTATCAGCTAACTCAAATAATATACAACTAAGAATCGTTTTATGCATTTACTTTCCAAATTTATTTAGTTCATCATATGCATTTTATTTATTTTTATACATTTTCTTTATTAATATAAAGTGAAATATTGTTTCTCAAACTACATCGAATTAATATCTGCTTAGATTTTTAGCTTTCATTTTTCCACAAATGAAGCCGCTCACATCGAATACGATCAGATACTTGAAAAAAATATAAATAAATGACAGGAAATTTTGCAGAAAAAAACAAAATCACGATACTGAAATGTCTACAGACTGCTGCTGGTTACTCACCACAAGCAAAATTGTAACCACACCATGTTGATTTAATTTAGTTCATTTTTAGTCCAAATTTTCAGATAAATGGGGAACATTGTACATGCACGTGACAGATTGCAACCTTTTGAATGACTAACTACGTTCACACAACAGACAAATGCAATACAAATCCGCTGGGGGTTTTTCTGTACCCGACTTTTCCATGGCAAATCTGATTTGCATCCCACTGTTTTTAAAGTGTTGTGCTGCATTTCGCCTGACTTTTATGTCATGAAGTGAGAGACGCATCATAATTCTACACCAGAAAAATGCGGTAAATTTGGACGTAAACAACGTCTGAAAATTATAATTATGAACTTGTAAGACGTTTGTGTCATTGCAGCACATCACACCATAATCTAACCACTGTTGGGTCTGACTTCACATCCAAACAGACTTCTCTGCAGACGCTGCAGTCAGTGCTCTACAAAATGCCGTTAGGAGTTGCGATTTCTTTTTCTTAGCTTCCTCCTACTTGTTATGATCTTGTGACGATGCTGTTGGCTGCCATTGCTGAATAACTTTGAAATCAATCTATAAATGCCTCCATCCATCAGTACTTTTGTAAACAATACGCTGCTGTGTGACGTCAACGTTCTTCTTCTGTGCTTTTGAGCCGCTTTGGGGATGTAAACAGTTCTCACAGAAATCTGATTGCTGCTGGGTTTAATTAGTAATGTGATCAACCATGAATAAAACAACCAGATTTCAGCAAAAATGTGGTAACTGAGCATTAAGACGTGCCGGGTGAGACCTCGTCCTGTCGAGGTTCTTCTATTGAAAGTTGTTATGAACAGGCTGAGCAGCAGCAGCTGCTCTAAACACACCCTTCCCCCCTTCAAGTTATTCATTATCCCCAAAGCTCTCCAACAACATGCACTGATTTTTACCTCATTTCTGCTCTTTCCTCACTTTTTAACCAGTTGGAGTCATGCATCACAGCTGAATCATGAGCTGCATTTAAATGCCTTAGACTTTATAGGAGCAGATCTGTCAATGAGAAGGGAAGATTTTACCCATAAAAACTGTTTTGCACGTCTGGTTTTCACGTTACAGACGGTTCACTGAGGAACCCGACTTGAGGAAATGTACTCCAGGTTACCGTCGTCTCAGCCTGCCAGAGGAAGGAAACGTAATCATGATAGGATATAGGCTTATTTTTGTCTTTCAGTTCTTTTAATTGTTTTCTGGAGGTATGGCTTTCTAAGAGCACATGCTTTTGTCATTTAAAAAGATCCAGAAGCTTTTTCAACCTTAATTTTTAAATGAAATGAACTAAAGTCTTGGTATACACAAATTAAAACCAAACTAAGCCCAAAAACAAAAGCTCAAATCTAAGACAAAAGCACGTGCAATTTCCCTCATTTGGGAGGCTGGTTGATGAGTCGTTGTTCCAGGGAAATGAGCGAGTTTCTGAGAAGACGTTAAAACCCAACAGCACACCCACAAAAACATGTGTGGGGGTCTTATCAGGACCCCCATGCTTTCACTCCTCCGCAGCGTGTACGCCAGAGCGATCCCGAACCACATTCCTCAGTCCAGATGGCTTTGTTCAGGCTCCATGGAAACCTCACGCTGCAATCTATCGACGAGCTGCCAGCAGCTCTGAGGAAGAGGAGGAGACTCTTTATTTTTCAACTGTTTGCCACCCTTAATTCTGCTCTCTGCTTTTAACCGAGTAGATTGTGGTGAAACATTTACCAGCAGTTGTGCAGTCAGAGGTTTAAGGTGAATCTGGCCTCAGATCTCAATGGTTAACGGTGACCTACAACACTTCTTTGAACAGGTTGAGAAACGTCTATGGTTATACCGAACATATTTGTTAAATTTTTTTTGCACATCAATCATTCTTGGATAATGTGATTTTAGTCTGATCAGATCAGAATGAGCTGTTTAAGGGCCTCTTGTTACTTTAAATCCAAATTTGCTCCTGCTGACCACGCCCACAACTCAACGTTTACACTCACATGCAAAAATGGCTGCAAGCAGATATGCAATCATACAACTGTAAATCTTTGAGAAGCAGAAATGGAGCCTCCTGTACAACAAACAAGAATGCAACAAGTGGTTTCTAAATGGTAAGTCAATAAAAACACCCATCTTTTCCAGCAGCCATTGTACAGCGAATGCAGTGATAAAACCAGCTGGCCAAACATGTTGGAGCTGGGTAGCAGCAGAGCTCTGCTGGAGTTGGTAGGTAACGGGCAGTACCTGCTGATTTGTGATGTTACATTCAGGAAGTTTTTGAAATGGCTCATTTTTTAGACTTCATAAAACATTAACTTGTTGCCAAAAGCAGTCTGGTGTATGTTTTAAGCGCTTGGTCTGTTTTATGAGCATTTGAATCCCAAATGGAAGGACAAAAATGTGAATTTTGCCTAATGGAACAGTTAATGGTTGTTGTGGAGACTTGGCATCTCCAAGATCCTCTAGTTCCTCCACAATGCGCTTCTGAGATTTGTTTTAGCTGCCTTATTCTCCTCCAACTGTGTGGAGTGCCAAGTTAAATATGAGTCCTTGTCCAGTTAGAGACAAGAAACTGACCTCTGTGTCACACCACATTTATACCCCTGGGAAACAAGAAGTTATGTTTAACCAGTCTGTAGTTCCTAGAAACTCTGATTAACTTTAGAAAAAGTAAATTATGATATCAGTTACTGTGCCAACAGGAATTTAGCTGATGCTTTCTCCCCATGAAACGAAACAAAACGACTGACACTAAAGCTTGAATTATTCAAACATTTCTTGTGAAATTATACTACTGCAATAAAAGCTTAACAAATCGTAGCTGCATGTTTAGCTTTTTGTATACTGTATAAAGTGTATTAATTCAAATACCAGAAACACCGCATTTAAAAATACAATACAAATTTGTCAGTGAAGTGAAACAAATACTTAATGTGTTGTTTCTTTTTCAGTTTCTACAGTTTTCTCCATCAGCGCAGATTCAGACAAATTCTTAAAGATTATTACTTGCTCCACTGATTATGTGGTTTAACCTAACCCTTAATACCAAAGTTATGAAAAGTAATTTCAATTTTTCCAGCTAGAAAACGGCGGTGAATGAACAAGTACTTCTGCACTGGACTAATTTATTCAGCATCATCGTGTTGCTTTGACTGTAAGAAGCAATTACATATTTAATTGGTAGATTTAAATCCAGGTTTTTCCCCTCATGGTTGTCTTTTATGTTGACTGTGGGGTTAATCACTGAGGAAGAGGAAGAGGGAGGACTTCCTCAGTCCGTCATGAAAATATGGAAATGGAAATTCCCTTTAATGAGTAATTTAGGAAAGCAAATCAGAACTGCAGCGGTGAGTGAGCTCCAACTCATCAAAAC
This sequence comes from Poeciliopsis prolifica, assembly GCF_027474105.1. Taxonomy (NCBI): domain Eukaryota; kingdom Metazoa; phylum Chordata; class Actinopteri; order Cyprinodontiformes; family Poeciliidae; genus Poeciliopsis; species Poeciliopsis prolifica. The sequence continues at coordinate 8,985,021 of NW_026562389.1, read as the reverse complement.
AAAAATATTTATAGAAGTAAATTTAACTGAAAGCAAAAAAACAAAATGATTTGAGGCAACTGTTTATTTTGAGAGATAACATAATAATAGCAATGTTGGGAGAACAGTGAAGAAGGACAAGGTTTGACATGCAACTAATTTATTTTGTAAAGAATCTTTTGGCTTTTGCTGAACCGTAATTAGTCAGGAAGTGGTGGGAGAGACATGGATTAGGATTAAGGCGTCTACTGATCCACCCAGAGCCCAAACATGCAACTACAAACCCTGAATTTTAGAGAAAAACTTTAAGAAACAAAGTCTTGCCTGTCCCTTCATGGTGGCTTAACTGCTGGTTTGTTCTCTCTCCTAGTCTCCTGAATGGCATTTTGCTTTGTTGGTTGTTATTTTCTGATCTTCGGGTGAATTCCAGGAAATCTTTACAGCAACTTAGTTTCTGCATCTTCTGTCAGAAGAGCAGGCACCATGGAGACTCACGTTAAGATAAACTCCTTGCTGGAAAAGTTGACGTAAGGAAAATCTTCACCAGCGGCAAAAATATGTGGGATGGAAGTTCACTAATAAAGAGCTGATCAACTTTGACTGGGTCCATTGCTAAAAATTGAATACAAACGTACTGTCTGAAAAAGCATTATACATTTAAACAAGCTCTATAATTTCCATTTGAATGATTTATAATTTATTTTTCTCTTTTCTTTCCATCTTTTCACCAAAAATTGGATGATAAAAGTCTTCAGTTTGGTGCTTTGGTCTCAACCAGCTCTATTTTCTGAAAGATAACTTTGCCTACAGAGACTTCATAAATAATTTTGTCGTTTGTTGTTTATTTTCTTTGTATATTTAACATGTCTTTCAGTTCCAGTGGTAAATGTTCATTAGAGTTTAAAGTTTAATGATTTTTGAGGATGTGTTCTTGCATTACTATGCCACTACCGTTATAGTACTTGAAAACGTTCTCAAAACAACAATATTATCGCTTATTGCAATTAATCATCCCGCAAAATGCGTTACCATGACAGGCCTATATCTGCATCTCCACTTATGTTTGCAGACCAGATTTGCTCTTTTCTAGAACTGATGTTAGAGTCGCAAAAAATCCTTCAGTGGGCCACAAATGGCCCCGAGCCACATTTTGGACACCCTTGAGTCCCCGGATTCATGTTTACTTTGAACTAAACGCTGGCCTGAATGAGCAATAAGTAAACATGCTGTCTGTGACGACTGATGGCCCCATGTTGGACCCCAGCATGTGATGACTCATCACGTCAGCAGCCAGGCGGTGTGGGATCCTTATCTACCATCCTGGCTGCTCTGGAAGGCCGCGGCTGGGTCGGGTCGCATTGGGGGCTCAGATAAATGACCCGAGAGCAGAGCGCAGAGATCCTGCAGCGGTGACGTCAGGACGGGAGAGGAGTCAGGATGTTCCAAACCTTCCAGGGTCAACTGGCTGTCAAACACTGAACGCAACACTCCTTTCAGGCTTAGCGGCCATCATCGCTGGGCCAGTCAAGATTACAAATTTAGCTCACAGAGAAATTGTCTCAAAAATTATGCGATAAACAGTAATATTATTGTTTAGATTTTGCCACTGTGCTTCATAACTGCATGAAAGAAAAAGCAGCGTGGAGTGAAAAGTGTGGATAAAAGAGGAAAGATCATGCCACCAGTTTGGCAGTATTCTAGATATTTAAAACAGAAAATTAATGAGTAATTACCTATACATTTTCAGCCATTTTGTCCAGCTCCAAGTTTTGTGCATATCTGTGATAGGAACATAGCTAGTGTGATGAATAAAAGGGAAACCTCTATTACGTTTTTCCATCTCATCAGAACCTAAATCAAGATTTTGAGGTTTCGTCAGAGGATCCATTTCCTCTGTTTCATCCAAAGCAGAAATACAAACACGGAGCAGAGCAGTGTTAACAATCAGTTTCCCTGGGAAGCTACAGTGTGGAAGGAAGTCCATTTTGATTACCTGCTCAGGCACCAGCCGGGTCCAGACCAAAACAACCCGCTCACCTTCCCACACTAACAACTGGAAAAGTCTGCTGAAAACAGGAAACAGCTGCTGAAAAAGCGGATCGTCCCGGTTGATCCCTGACAAACTCTCGCTCCCATTCTGGGATCCTTCCTGCTTTTCATTATGAGCCCCATTCCTCGTCTCACAGGATTAAAATTCGATTATGTCTGGAGACTTCGGAAAGAGACTCTTTTTTTCCCCCCAGTCTAACACTGCGAGGGACAAAAGACCTCCAGGGATGACTTCCTGGTTGTTTCCAATGATCCACTAAAGCAGACTCCAACAGGGACGAAACGTCAGAAATGTGACAAACCTCCAAAACTTAAAAAGCTAGAGAGTTGATCCACTTGGGACCCTCACAAAAACCCTCTAAAGAACATAAACTGACTAATTTTTCTTACTGTATTATGACAAAAAAGACAAAATGTCAGCTTTATATAAATACCATTGGTAGAAGCTCACCATCTAACAAGACCAAAACCTTCCCCACTGTGTTCCCCACTGTGTTTTGCAGATGGAGGGGAAAAGACACTTAAAATTTTCCCAAAAGGTCAACAGTAGACAGTCTGGACACTGTGCCAACTCCACCCAGAAGTTCACGGCCCTGCTGAGGCTCCTAAGAAGCACATCCTGAACGAGCTGCCGGGAAACAAATCCGGCAAACGTCAACTGAAAGCAACCCGCAACTGGAGTGGCAACTTAAAAATAAGGAATTCAATGTTAATTTACTTGAATACTAATATTGTAAAACTTCCAACAAGTTTTAGGATGATTTTATTGACAGTCAGCTTTTACGTCAAAGAAAAACTTTTACATTTGGGTGAACACTCTTCTGAGATCTTCACTTTCTGTGCTCACCCTCTTAAAACTCAACCGTTCCCTCTCCTAAGCATTCCAGCATTCCTGTCTTTATAAAACTTCAATAAAAAATCCTTGGCTGTCATTTCATCTCCACATCAGACAGGATAAACCCAGATCCAGAGAAAATTACCTCCCATAGCCAAGCTGTGCTGCACAATAATGTTCAGTGTTGAGATGTCAGAATCAACAAGAATAAAAAGCCAAGCTATAAAATGTTCAAAATGTAACATTCATTGTGTGACAACTAGAAAAGGAGTGCTGATAATGGAAAGATACTGTCGCAGCAGAGCCCAATTTCTGCCAAATCAAGATGGAGGCCATCTGTTTTTAAAGCTGCACAGAATGAAAACATTTTCAGCTGGGGAACGTGGCTGTCGGGATGCAACGGACTCCTTCCTGTGCTGATAAATGCCTGATAACTTCAGTTTTAAAATATTTTCCATGTGGAGTAAAATCTACTTTCAAATTCTTTTAACTCAACAAACCAAAAAGATGGAAGAGGGTTCAGTTAAGAATATGGAGCAGAGACATCAACATTCAATATGCAGTACAAGAAAATAAAAAACTTGGATAAAGTCACAATTTTTTCCCCAGATCTAATGATGAACCTTTTCAAAGTTAAAGGTATTGAAACTTCACGTTCTAATGGGGTAAAATATTTAGAAATTTACATACAAAGCGCATAAAAGCAAAATTCAAAACAGATTTGTAAAGCGAAAACAGATTTTTTTATTTTTGATTCACAACGCGATGATGGAAAGATGCTTTCAATTAAAGGTGTCAGTTTATGAAATAATCTTGAAAGTGAGATAAAGATCCTAAATCTCTGCTTTTAAATGAAATTTGAAAATGATTAAGATGAAGCAATGTTTCACTAAATGAGCGAATGTTTTGTTGTGTATTTGAAATGTGTTTGAAATGGTCTGAGTTGAATATCTAATTTTATTTTTAGGTAAATGATTTCTTTTAGTAATTACATAAACTGCTCATATTTATTAATGAGTGAATGAAATAAAATTAAAATCCAATTAAATCTAGGAAAAAACTGACATTTTGCTCAACCAGTGAACCTGGAGCAAGCCAAGCTTAATACCATCAGCACATGTTAATTCAATTTAATTACCAAATACTTCATTTATTAAAAAAGGGAAATTAAACATTGTCATAACTAATATCATCCAGGTATCTTCAAAGAGTCATTGTAAATTGTGATGGATGGGAGAGTTGACTTGAACTTCCTCCTCCTTTTTCTGCTTTTTGGTGGCATTACCTGAGATTATGAGAAGATAATCAGCTGCAACCAGGTGTAAAAGAAACCATAGTCACTGTGTGAAGGTGAAAAAATAAAAAATAAAAGAGCAAAACTGCTTACAGCAGCACAACATCCAAAACCAGAGGGAATAATTGACCTAAAAAGCAATGCCTCGTGAACAAAAGTCTATAAAAAGATTAAATCTGAGTGCAACAAAGGAGGCGCTTTTCTCCCCCTGCAACAAAGCAGATTTAAAGAGGAGCAGCAAAAGCAAACGAGGTGGATTAGCAGTGTTTGTCAACAACTGATGGTGTCATACATGACATGTTGCTGTGACATATGTCTCTGGTGCTCAGAAATTGACATGTTAGCATGTCATGGCAGTCAAGAAAGAAGATACTTCTTGCCACAATAGAATTAGACTTTAGCTGCTCAACTTCTAACTACCAGCTAAGCTAGGTTGGTGGAATCAACTCACTCACTCACTCTTTAGTTACCTTGTAACTGGTGCAGAAACAGTTTACCGTTTTGCCGCTGCTCCTTATAACTGCTTAAAAACAAAAAAAAAACAAATGGCATGGAGCAAAGACTTTGGGGAAAAAACAGGAATGTCATGTCACTGGTAGTATTTCAGATGTATAAAAAAAAAAACTAATCAATTACTGATATTGACTGTTATGAATGGCTTATATTGCGATATGTTTTTCAGCCATATTGTCAAGCCCTAGGTTGATTTAGTTCAAGTGTTACAGATGTACAACAATGTTTCAGGAATACAGACCAAACTTTTAAAAACTGCTCCATAAAAGGAAACAAATTTTCAGAAGCATTTTCCTGCTCCTATCTCTTAAAGTGAAAATCAGAATCAGACTATTAGTCCTTTATGTACCATCCATGGATACAACAGGAGATTTACAGATTCTTACAGATTACAGATTCTTATTGCTCATTTCCTCAGAGCTCTGGCAAAGACACAAATATTAAGAACCAATGAGGAAGAGTGCAGTTGGATTATCTGGAGTGTTTTTACCTGCAGCAGCTGCGTTATCTAAAGTGAGTGATACTGATGGCTGAGATCAGAGGAGCCAAACAAAACTTTCCCTGAGAACCAGTCAGTCACGTTCCCAACATGTGACCCTCTTTCACAGCCCGGTGGTTCGCCGGTCCCGATTCGCGACCCACGGCGAGAACAAGGCCCGTCATACAAAGACCACGTTTGTCAGATCGGTGACATAACCCTAATCTGCGTACGAGCCTCCCTGCGCCGTCCCTCGCTCCTCTGAGAGCGCCTTGTTTTTAGAAGCAGAGATGATAACGGAGTCGGGAGGGCGAGAAATCAGAGCCGTTGCATAACCAGGAGAGAGGAGGACGACCTCTGACACCACATGCACAGACGCAGCTTGGTTGGGCAGAAAAAGATGTGATGCGATTCAAAGACCTGTTGAAACTGCAGCTTCAGCTGGGAAATATTTAAGCCAGATTTAGTCTCTGAAACCAGCCAACACATGACATGAAGATCTGAAATTTAAGTTACTCATTTTCTCTTGGTTTAGTTTAGGACTGGAAAACTTAGCACGATATAAGCAACATTGATAAGTCTATAATAATTATTGATTTGTGTTAAATGTGTGAAATACTACCAAATTAGTGGCATGACCTCCTGTTTTATCCAGTTTTCACTTTCTATTTTTATTGATTGGGCCAAAAATAAAACAACAAGTATGACATTGACACCTCTGCAGCTTGAAATTGTTTGAGATGATGGTTTACAAATTTTAAAACTGTGCTTGTGCTTCCTTCGGAGCCAGACTGCAAACATTAAACAGTCTCAAGTAAATCAGTCTGTCACTTTATCAGTGAAAAGATGCATAGCAAACATATTTCCAGGCAATAAATCCAGTATTGAGAATCAAAGGAAAAGAGGCTAAAGCTGCAGATGTTAGGAACTGATCAGAGGAAGATCTGAATCGGCCAGCTGAGAGTCATCTTCCCAATCTGGCTAATCTCAGTGGAGGTTAAAAGCTTGTAAACACAGATCTTATGAGCTGAGTTTAGCTGTGTTTAGTCTGGAAGCTCATGAGAGGCTCCAGTGCAGAGACTCAAAGAGGTGGCTTAACATGGCTACACCCTGCGATTAAACATGACTCAAGAGGTAAAAGTTCTCCGATAGACGGCCTGAGCTTCAGAAACTCAACAACCTGCAAACAAAACTCAAACTGAGCTTTTAGAGGAAGGAAGAAAACTTAAAACAGTTTTGTGTCTCCTTTTTATGACAACTTGGTGTCAGTATTCTTGGATAATATTAATAACAAACAATGCAGCTTTTCTCAGTTTCTAATGCAGTGGCCTAATCTCACTCAAAATTTAAAGATTCAAAAGCTTGATTACAAAATAATTTGTGGCAAAACTGATCATTCTTATCAGGCATTTTTACATGTATGTTTTACCTTTTCAAGTTGATTAGTGGCTAGTCATTTTTAAATAACTAAATATGACATTTTTCTATTTTAGACACTCTTCAGAAGGGGAAAAACAAGAAAACATGTCTTTCAAGACTTTCTTCTGCTGATTACAATTTAGGAAAGGACCACAAAAAAAAATAAATAAATAAATAACTTGAGTAAACATTAATATACATACAATCACAGCAGTAATTAAAAAAAACCTGGAGCTGTGATGAAAAAGGCTGAATGAGGATCCATATTTATCTTGCCACCACAAAATGAACAGGATGGTAAAGAAGATACAATTCTCTGCTACAAACTGCAACTAAATTTTATTTTTGGCTCAACATATAATTTGTAAAGAAGTCTCAGGAGATTGAGGAAAAGAAAGTGTTCGCCCCTTTCTGATGTCTTTGTTTCAGATCAAACAAATGTACATATTAGTGTGATCACTAACTAACCCTAATAACTAGTTGGGCCAAAGTTGGGAGTGTTTTAGTTTTTAACTCTTTTCTTAGGAGCAATAGTAAAATGTTTTCTAAATAGACAAGGGCATCATAACAGTAGTAGCAAGCTAGGAACTGTAGTGTTCCTAGCTTGCTAGTTCCTAGCTCACTACAGTGAACAGTTTTATTTTTAATTATTCTAAATAGTCTATTGATTTTAATGTGCATCCAAATACACTTTTTTTTACATTTTATACTATTATCCTACTCAGTTGCACATTCCTTTGGCACAAAGTGCACCATTTTGGACTGCACAGTATGTTATTCTTGACTTAGTTTTTTTTTTTAAATATATATATTTATACTTTCATCTTTTTGTGAATCTGCATGCCCAAATTCTCTCACTTTGTTCCCGTTACACCTGAATTTCCCCAATGTAGGACAAAAAAAAAAGATATTTCTATTCTGAAATCTAATCTCTGCTCGCTGACAGCATCAGTCTTCAATAATGAGCCTCTTCAGACACACTGCATGACAGACTGCTACAGGAGATCATCACCAAATAACTTGATTGAGTTAACTTTTGCTTCGGATAAATAAAGCATTTTTTAATTAAATTGAATGCCATTGCAGAGGTTAAGTGAATAATTCACAGAATTTCTCCAAACATTAATTAAAACTAAATCTGAAAGTGTAATATGACATTTAAACGCTGTTCTTTAAGCATTTAAAAGCCATTTTGCAGCTTTTTTTTCTGTACCTGGAAGAAGTAGCGACAAAGTCTCCGTCCAGCAGCCGCAGTTTGCAGAACAGAACCCCGTTGACAAAAGGCACAGCGGTCAGCTCCTCCAGGGTCAGCTGGGTCTGAAACTTGAATTTCTTCTTTTTCACGAAGAACGCCATGATTTCTCCGCGTAAACTCGCTTAAAACCGACAACTAACTAACCGACCCGCTGGTAAAAACAGGCGAAGCTAAAAACAAACCGCTGACGCTTTTAAAGGGATTTCGCAGGCGAACTCCGCTGTTTCTTCTCCTTCAGATGGGATTCCGAGCTTAAATCTGGAAACAAATCAAGTCAAAACTGTTAGTAACGGTCTACGGACGCGGGGGAAACGTTCCCGAAGGTTAGGAAAAACTCACCTAGATTCATCTCGACCTCCGTGAAAACCACCAGCAGACGGTCGACGACATGAAAATGTCAGAAAAGAAGACCCAGTCCGCCTTTTCTTTGCGGTTCCGAAGACAACTTTGCTGTTAGCTGCAGCATCAACTTAACTGACACCGGGTGCTATCTAACTTCCGGTTGGAATCTTTCAGAATAAAGGCTCAAAAATATAAAATAACTCGGTTATTCTAAACATAACCAACCGCCAAAACACTGAATGTGTCGCTGCATCTGAGTTAGTAACATTCATAACTGAGTTTTATTTAGCTTAAATATTTTTAATGTTAACTTTTTGTTTGTTGCTTGAATATCAATGGCTTCTTTTCCGGTTAATTTTCGCTGATTTGACGAGACATGCTGCAAGTTGAAGTGTAAGTGAAATAGCGCCCCTGTGCGGCTAGGACTAAGAAACACGCTTATTAAGTCAATTTTTTATGTCTATCTGCATGGAGTGGGAAGAGGAGCCAAGAATTAGAGTAGAATTATTTTTATATATTTTAACTCTAGCAGAAGAAGAAAGTAGGCATTAAGTGTGGAGCATGAATCGCCTTCTTATCAAGAAACAGAATCATCATCAGATTCAGTAGAGGACTTTGACGAGAACACTAAAAATTCCTGTTTTTTTTAATGTATTTATTCATTTAGCACTATTGCATTGCAACAAAAGGGTCCCGAGGTCTTTCTGTATGGACTTTATATGTTTTCCCCATGCATTTGTGGGATCTTTCCAGGTATTGCAGCTTCCCTCCAATGCCAAAAACATGACTGTTGGTTCAATTTGTCTCTAAATTGTCCCTGTGTATGAGTGAACGTTTATGGTTGTTGTTCTATGAGTCTCTGAGTTGAACGCTGGTTTTCAGAACCAGTTACTACCACCGAGACATTTAGTGAAAAAACAAATAATTTTGACGTCAGAAAAACACGTATTAATTTTTACATTTTGAATAATCATCTACTGACATAAGGAGTTAACTGCTCTTTGGGCATCAATTGTTGGAGCTTAATTCACATTTCTACCTTTCAATCTGTATTTTTTATTTTAATTTTTTGGAATTTTACAGACAGCAATAGCTCATTTAAATCTGGTTTGTTGTTTAGATGTCTCTGTTTTAGCAGAACAGTCATTAATCCACTGAATTTTTCTTTTTCTTGACTGAGTGACTGATAAGAAACCAATTTAAAACCCTCTAATATGATGAAGAGTCTGAAAATGATGTGAAAATCAGCTTGAGCCTAAAGGAAAAACTCCTGATCAAAACAAATGGCTGCTTGGATATAATACAAAGAAATAGATATTTCTAGAGTATTATGTAAAACTGTAGTTTTGTCTTCTCCTCACATCTGTTTTTTGTTGGTTTTGTTTGGAGGGTTCCTAACTTTAAAGAAGATGTAGGAACAAATCAGCAGAGGGCAGCGTTGAGCTAAAGAAAACCGGCTCTGAATCCTCAATTTGAATCCAATCAAACAATTGTATTGACATTTTTTGTGTGCTTTAATAACAAAATAAGACAATGTTTCTTTGGGATGTTCAACAGTTAAAGGGTGGAAAAACATTAATCAGACAATATCGTCATAACATAAAGTCTGACCAAATAGATGCATAATCTTTACGTTAGTTTGCTGAAAACTTTGTCACACAAACTCAAATATTTCCACAGTTTAATTTAAAATAATAACAATGCAATCAGATTTTATTATAATAGATTTTTTTTTCTTAAAATATGCAAAAATATGATCTAAAATGGGAATAATCTCTCATGCTGACTGGGTTTCCAAATGTTTGTGCTACAAACAATCAGCTATGTGAAAAAGGTTAACAGCCAAGTTACTGCAAAACGAAGATGATTATCATCTTAAAGGTCACAGTCTGAGCTCACAACCCTCAGCATTGCCAACTGTGGAGAGGGAGGGTCTGACGTTTGGTGCGTTACACGTCTCTGATGACCTCATCTGGTCAAAGTGCCCTGAAATAATGTTCTCCCAGCATCCTCAGTGTGGTACCACAGCTGCACTGTAAAACATTTAAGCCACTTTTAGTCATGACTACAATTTTCTATTTAAGTCAAATAAATTGAACCACTTTTAGATTTTGAACCTAAACGTGTGAGTTTGTGAAAGATAAATTTACAATAGTAAGGTGTGTTAACTTTTTTTTATTAATTTTGTCAAACCTCCAAGAGTTGAATAAATTGTTTGTTTTTTTAATAAACTGAAAGAAGAAAAAGACAACTGTAGAAACTTTATCATTTAAATTGCTTCTTTCAAGTTAAATCACCTTCAAATACTCTACAGTTTGCAGAACAGCAGGCTGAAGAGTCCTGCAGAGGGTAGTGATGGGAGTTCCCTCCTCTTATTTCATTAAATCATAATTTTACTGCTCAGAATAATTTTACTCAGGATCACTCAGGTAAACAAAACAAACACATAAGGAGTTAAATACTGTTTTAAAGAACTGTAATCATTTAATAGACAGATAGGTTCAGATTAAATCAATATTTAGAGTTACAACAACCATTTCAAAGATTTCTACATTAAATCTAAATAAGATAGTTTATAGTATAATCCATTTGATTTGTTTTGACCAACATTCAGTCTAAACTATTTTTTTAAACATAACAGCTGGCAAGGTCAGATGAGCTGCCACCTGCAGGAATAAGAAGTTATTTTGGCTACATCTGAGGTTGCTGGAAGATATTTTGCATATATTATCAGACGAAGGTTTTATTCAGCCTCACAAAATGTGAAAACAGACAGAAAAGCTAAATTCTGAATTTCCTGATGACCAACAAGTGTTGAGATAGAACCCAATGAACATTTCTTGATTAGTATTTATTCAAACAGCAGTCACAAAAGGTCCATTACGCTGGCATAAAACAGTTTTCCCCCCAAAGTGTCACACACGATTGTTCAGAGGTCATCCTCTGAACAATCACACTTCGCCTCCTCACCTTTCACCGGCCCCAGTAGATACAACCTGTTTGTCTGATCCTGCAGGTTAAAGAGCACCTGATTCCTGTTTGTTGCAAACAGATGGGCTGTAATCCCCATTTTACCTTGTGAGGTTTGACGCAAAGAAGCAAAAGATGTTTGTCTTCATGCTGCATTTTTGCTGCTGTTTTCATGAACTCTAAAATCTGCAATCGGATTCACCTGGAGTCAATGCACAGTTTCAGTTATTATAGCTGGAAACGAGCAATCAAGCTTGAAATCTGGGTCTAGTGAAAGACTGTGACCTGAACTTTCATAGCCACATGAAAACAGTTACAAAGTCGGCCTTCTGCCACTTTCAGAACATTTCCAGTATTGGAGGATTAATGAACCAGTAAGATTCAGAGGAACTCATCCATGTGTTTTCACAGGTCTGCCTAAAAAAAAAAAAAAATCTGATTCAGAATGCTGCTGCTGGTGTTCTGACTAAAACCAGGACGACAGACCACATCACCCAGTTCTACAGTCCCTACACTGGCTCCCTGTAGCTCAGAGAGTTGACTTTAAAATACTGTTGTTTATAAATCACTGAACAGCAAAGCAACACAACACATTAAAAATCTGCTCTTGTTGTATCAATCTTCCTGACATGTCAGGTCTTCTGGTTCTGGTTCTGCTCTGCATCTGCAGAACAGACCCAAACATGAAGAAACAGCCTTCAGCTTCTACACACCACAAATCTGGAACAAACTACCAGAAAAACAACCAAAACATTGAGTTGCTTCAAATCCAAACTAAAAGCCCCACCTGTTTAGAGTTGCTTTTGAATCATAATCAATAAAATAATTAAAATATTAACATTATTTTTGATTTCTAACACCAGAATTTGGCAAAAGGTAACTTTTCAAATGTTGACTGTGTTTTCAATTTGTATTTTTTTATTTTTATAATGTAAAGCACTTTGAACTGCCTTGCTGCTGAAATGTGCTAAAAACCCGATTAACTGATTCACTTATACTCTGCCCTTACATAAAATACGCAATAAAATCTTTTTGACTCAGGCTTACATAATTACATAATTTATGCATCAGACGGCTAAAACGTCTAACATTGAAGTTGCTGTTCACCTTGTTATGCTGTTTGCTAGAGAACTCCAAAGTCTTTGGGATCAAAGCCAAGTTCAACTAACATGACCATGAAAGGTAAAGCCTCTACGTAAGCAAGACAGCAGTCACACCACGTCCATTCAGCTGAACTCTCAGGAAAACTCAAACTTTTAGCAAGAAGCGTCAGAATCAGTTTAAATCAACGGTGATTCTTGTATAGATGATGTCCTAGGCAAGCCTCAATTTTTGCCAGTCCCTCAATCAATAGATAGTTGGCACAAGTCTGAATTGGAAGATCCGCGCCATCTTAGTCGGCAAGCCCCAGAAAAGGAAAGCATGTGGAAACTCTCCACCTGTGTGTGAGAGAACGATACATGAACAAAATGGCTGCTGAGATGGAGAAGGAAAATATGTCAAATGATGTGGACAAGCTGCGTTCAATCTCAAGCTGCGTTCAATCTCATACTACAGTAAAGTTCACAGTGTAATGAACAAAATGGAGGAGCTTCATAGCCTAGAAGCCATTGAGGCAATCAGTGTTTAAACGCATTTATGTAGAACATACAGACTCTTCACTTGAATAGCAAGATTCTGGTAGCTGACATGTAACATATATGTAGGTTACATGTCCGACAAAAGCCACATTAGCTGGGCTAATTTTACTAGTTCAGCTGTAAGTACTACAGTAAATATCATTTATATTTATCTTAATATCACACAAAGGTGGGTAGAGTACTCAAAAATTGTAATTAAAAAACTTTGCATCAAAGGAAACCCAACAGATTGTATCATATGATTGATGTGCAGCATTTATTCCTTCATAAATGGATTGTATCTTGAAAAGATTACAAGAAAGTCTGGCTGTTTTGGGGAGAAGTTGAAGAAATGTGGGTGGAGTTTTGCAATGTTTAAATAAGGGTGATAAACCTGAAGGTAATTCTCAGAAGTGTGCCTTGAAGGGAATGTGTAAATACCCATGGGCAGATAGGAATTTTTACTCAGAAAGTCACCTTTCACCTTTTTAAAAGAAAAACAAATGAAGAAAATAGGGGAAGGTGGAGATCATAAAAATATTTTAACCACAACCTGAGACATGTTTTTGGCACCTTTTAATTTTTTGCTTTTGGCGCTTGTTTTTTATGGCGTAGTTTATGTCCAACAGCCTTCACGGGCTGCACATGCTGGTATCAGGGAAAAATACAAAAAGCAACAAATATAACACTTCACAGAATCAACATTTCTCAGAGGGTTTGCTGTGATTTCATAGAAGTTTTTTTTTTTTTTATTGTTTATTTCCTGACGTAGAAATCAGAAAAAAATGCAAAACAAGGTCAGGAGACTCAATGCCTGAGTCTATCGTAAAAACATTAATTTTTATAGTGCTGGTATAGTTCTTAGTTTGTTTGGTCCCTCAGTAACTTTAAAAGATATTTTAGTTCTTATTCTAGCACATATAAAAATATTTAAAAAACAGAAATAGAAAAAGATCTGTTTGTGAACTTTCAGGTAGCATACTGTGGTTTTGTAATACTGAATTTATTGTAGGTTTTTTGATTGTTTTATGTGTTACCTTTATGTTTTGTCACATAATAACACAAAACCCCCAAAAAGGATTCTTATCCTAAATTAATAATTAAGATATATCACCTTTTATGTTAATCTGAAGAGTGAGCAAGTAGAGAGCAAAAAAATAATCACTTAAGATAAGCTAAGATCCTGTAGGACTTCCAGATCCAGACAGACAGAATGGTAATGGCAAACCAACCAGACATTGTCGTAGTGAATAAACAACAGAGAAAAGCCGTTGTGGTAGATGTAGCAATACCAAGTGATTGCAACATCAGGAAAAAGGAGCACAAGAAACTAGAGAAATACCAGGGCCTCAGGGAGGAACTGGAGAGGGCCTGGAAGGTGAAGACCAAACCTGTGGTCATCGGGGCCCTCGGGGCAGTAACCCCCAAACTGGAGCAGTGGCTACAACAGATACCAGGAACAACATCAGACATCTCAGTCCAGAAATGCGCAGTCCTTGGCACAGCCAAGATACTGCGCAGGACCCTCAAGCTCCCAGGCCTCTGGTAGAGGACCCGAGCTCAGAGGATAAGAACCACCCGCGGTGGGTGAGAAGGGAATTTTTTTTTTATATTGCATTGTTTAATTTTAGAAGTAATATATAAATAATGAAAAAATAAGGTAAGGAAAGAAAACAAAAGAAAACTAATAGTTAAAACAATAGGATTAGAAATGAAATGGAAAATTAAATAATGCTGATAATATTAAATTACAACTAATTTAACATTAGTATTAATATTAATTTGTATAATTTAATAAAGTAGGATAGTTCTTATTTTTTGTATAAAGTATTTTGCACTTTAATAATTTTATCAAGATATTTATTTATATATTTATTTCGTAATTTGGCAGGATGCGTCGTCCATATTTATGTCCATATTTATTTCATGTGTAAGAAGAGCTTCTTGATGAAACACTTCGCGGGAAACAGCCTCCACGATCACCTTTCAAACAACATATAAATAATTGATTGGTCAATTCTTCACGTGATGGATGAAAGCTGTGACAGGATTGGTGGATAGACTCCACAGAGTTCAGTCAAGAGAGCTTTTGTCTTCTTTCCTCCGTCATATGACTCTGCACCCCTTCTATCAATGGAGGGCTTCAATGATTGGTCAGTAGTGAGGTGACGTTTTCCCGGGGATGAGATGAGCCAATTGCGTAAAACTATTCCTGGAAGAGGCGGAGCCTCGTGACATTCTTTAGAAGCCGGTTGCGTGTCACCGGCATTCAGAGTCGCCCCGCGTAGGAGGACACCGCAGAGAGCTATTTATTTATTTATTCTAGTTTATTTTAAATTTATCGAAGCGAATCATGCTGGGTCTGTGCCTTTACGTCCCCGTGTCCAACTCGGACCCAGTGGAAGTGGAATATTTTGAGTCTAACGGACTTCCGTCGGAGCTGAAGTCGCTGTTTAACCAACTCAGCGTATTTCTGCCCTCCCAGGAGTTTTCTACCTACCAAAAGTGGAGAAAGGTAGGCCAGATTAATTCACTATTCTCCTTATCATCAACCAGAACTATATGGAAACAAATTTTAAATCATTTAAACTTCATATATATGTATTTATATATAGTATTTCATTGTTGGATAGCAGTTTTTTCGGCGGGCGGAAGTGAAGGCCGCACAGGAGAAAAGAGCGGCTTCAAAAAAATGTACTAAGTTTAGACTTCTTTTAAGTCTATTCGGCAGTTATAATGAAACTAAGTCAGTTTGTACTTCCGTATTAAAACTCAATGTTGTTTCTCTTTTGATGGCGCGTCGTTTCGGTTTTCCGGAAAATTCCTCCTTTAAAGGGAATGAATGACACGCAGGATGAAAGAGGTCGGGCTAATTAATGAGGTCGGCCTGATTCCGCCTGTTTCCAGAGTTTTCCGGCACCAAAATGGTGCCGGAAAACTCTGGAAATGACTCAACGCAGCTCTGCTCGTCCATGCACTTATTTGTCACTAGGAAACCAGCAGATATTGCTAGTTTGTACAAACAGCTCATGATATTAGGGCAAAATTTATGACTATGATTATTGCCAACGCAAAATGGATATAGTCAAAAAAAAAAAAAACAGTGTCCCCCAACAATTGATGCAATGCAATTTCTTTTTTCAGACTTCATTTATTCAGAAATTATTTACTTATTCTTCTTAATGCAATGTTTAAAATGAGCTTCTAAGCCTTTTTAAGGCCTTAAGTCACTGTCAGCTGAAAATTAGTTTTTTTGTGCACAGAAACACTTGTAAAATTGAAGAAAACTTTATTAGACTGAAAATGCCTCATTATCTCAGATATTTAGTTATAAAATCATTATCAAATCATTATCATAAGAATATAAAGAGCGTAGAAAACCTTAACATCCTGCAGGACAACACTCCTGTCGTTTAAAAAACTAAAATCAGTTTCAAGTCAGATTTATGCCCTTGAGCTTTTGTGAGCTGCATTGCATGAAATGTCTTTGCAGGGTATCGTTGCAGTCATATGCCTGCACTCTGGTCTGCAGGTCAAGTATCTTTCTGTCCTATCCAGCCTGGAGTACAGCCAGTATCTGTCCCTGTCGTAGCTCAGCAGGTCTGAAGCCAGACGGGATTAAAACAGTTGGCGGGTCAGCCTAATTGGGATGTTAAAGATAGATATTGGTGGTTGGTGTGGGGTGATACCTTCACGGAGAAGGGGGGACGCCTTTAAATCTCCGGTGTCGTGACCTATTGGTGGTCGCACATGCTGTACATTTCGAACTGGCAGCTCTTAATTTATGAGCTGTCCAATTCGTTTTACTACCAGGCGACTGAATGACTCTGCAAGATGGTGTTCTCTTCAGCGAAGTTAATATCTGCATTTAGTTTTTTTGGGGGGAAAAAGGCAAATGATCACCAATGTCATTGCAGAAAACTCTTAAAAATGAAGAAAAAGATGCAGATGGGCAGCTGGACTTTGAGGAGTTCGTTCACTATCTGCAGGACTACGAGAAAGACCTGAAGCTGGTGGTGAAGAGTCTCGACAGGAAGAACGCCGGTATGCAGCCGCTTTTTCTCATGTTTGTGGCTTTTGCTTTTTGTTGAGCAGATTCTGATTCGTTTCTGTTTTTTAGGCCACATCGACGCCAAAGAGTTGATGCAGTCGCTTCGTGACCTCGGTGTCCATATTTCCCTGCAGCATGCAGAGACTGTCTTGAAGAGGTAAAAAAAAAAAAAAAAAAAACTACTCTCCTATTGATGCTTGGTTCAATTATCATACCAATTTCTCTTCTTTTTTTCCAGTATGGATAAGAATGGGATGATAACGATTGGCAGCAAAGACTGGAGTAAATACCCAATGGTGGAGAAAACTGACAACATTCCTGAGATCATCCTTTACTGGAAACACTCCACGGTTAGCTCCTCATTCTGACTTTGACTCAACTTAAGAAAACTTTATTGACCCAAAGCGAAACTAAACAAGACGGGCCTCATTTTCTTTCTTTCAAATGGTTTAGAAAGTTCAATTAGGAATTATTAATATAAAGTAAAAAGCTACTTGGGTAAATGTAACTGGTTTCTACCCAAATCTGGAAAAGAGGTCAAATGTTACTTTTACAAATTAAATTCAGACAAACACTTTCTGTATTGCATAAATATTGAGCTAACCAATTTTCCCTGATAAGACTTATCAATATGGCTGCTATCGCGCTAATCAAAGCAATCAGGGTGTTGCACTGCAGATCAGTCTGCACAGGTCGTGCGTCATCCATTAAGCTCTATTAGGCCTGTGAAAAGAAATGAGGCTCATTCCGGTGGGGATTATGTTGGAAAGATTTTCCAACTTGCTGAGCTGTTATGTAAATGAGGGCAGCAGTCAGTCAGAACCAGCGCAAACCTGCAGGTTATTTTGGATCCCGATGTGCGCCCTGCAGCCTGAACTCATGACAGAGACGAGAATAGAGTCGGTCGCCCCTCGCTGTGCGCCAAGAACATTGTGAATTACTGACGAAACCTCAGCTGCTGCAGGGTTTGACCAGGACAGTAAATCCAGTCAGTTTGTTTATAAAATTAATCACCTTTGTTCTTTATTCCCTCTGATTTCTGCCCACATGCTGTGCTTACTGTTCAGATTCTCGGTAGAAGGAGTTGATTTAAAAAAAAAAAAGAAAGCGGTCGGTTCTTGAATCTGATCATTTCAAAGCAGCAGCGCCTCCTCCTTTGTTCAAGGAGCCCGAATTAAAAATCTGCGTCAAAGCCCTTGGTAATAATCCCTAATAATCATTTTAAATCCCGACTCGTGCGATCCGTGACGGTGACTTGGCTTGACCCTTACTATGAAAAGACAACCTGCCTGGTGACTCATATTTTCCCTTCACACAGGAGCTTTGTCACTAATGAGAAGAGCCTCAGGGGTCAAAGTGAAGCCGATTGAAGAAATGTTGCGCTGAGTTTTGCAGTTTGGTTGTCTTCGTCTTTTAGCTTGCACCAACAAATCTGCGATAATTTGGCTTTGATATGGACTATCAAAGAATCTACCAACTTGGATGTAAGTTTTGACTTTAATAAAGCTCACATAGTTTGATGCTTACATTAAGTTATTTGAGTGTGCCTCCACTCCAGCCCTTTTTAATTAGATTTAATTAACCTCCAGTTGATGTTTATGGAGGTGTGAATGCACAATCAAACCAGAATGTGGTCTCAGTTTGATTGAAGTGAACTCTGGTGCAGTTCAAATTGAAATTTGAATGCTAAGCGGTCCGGAAAACGCTTCAAAAGCAGGAAGAGAACTACAGCTCAGGGAATTCTGGGTAAATGCAACCAAAAACAAATGCATGATGCTAGCAGAAAAAACGGCTCTGAGTCTTTCATGAACGACAAACGGCCGCTGAAATCTGATGCTTCTCCGTTTTTGTTTTACATTTTGTGAAGAAGGAAGATGCGGCCATGTCTCTTCAGAGGTTTTTGTGTTTTGTTCTTGGTGCAGCACCCCCACAGGACAGGAGGGGAACTGGTTTCTCAAATAGTTTTTTGATGCAGTGTAGATTGAAAGTGAACCACACCAGCTGAAACTGGAGCAATTTTAGTCCCGAATCAAAACGATGTAAATACATCACAATTAATTTTTATAAAATTTGTCATTTTGTAAATTGAACGATTTAAATTCAAGTATAACATTTTATATTTTGGGTGATATTTTTCTAAAAGTTGACCTGTTTTGTTGGCAGATATTTGACGTGGGTGAGAACCTGATGGTGCCTGATGAGTTCACCTTGGAGGAGAAGCAGACAGGGATGTGGTGGAGGCACCTGGTCGCAGGTGGAGGAGCCGGAGCCGTTTCCCGAACCTGCACCGCCCCGCTGGACCGTCTCAAAGTCATGATGCAGGTGAGAGGACCAGACCGTCAAACTAAAAAAAAAAAAAATCTGGGTGTCAAAATCAGAGCAGTGACGACGTCTCCGTTGCTTAACGTTGGGTTGCACCATAAACGAGTTAAATTTTAACAGTTGGTGTGTAAAAGCTGGACAGTCAGAGTTCATGGACCGATTCTTAATGTACCGCCAGCCAATCGGGGCTCAGGAACAAGCGTCACACCCTTGGCTTTGAAATCTTCTTGTCATCAGTGAGATTGTGTGTGCCCTGTGCCAAGCCATGATGTGCCAGCAGCTCCAGTTTACGTCAGAATGAAAGTTGACTTTGTCCTTTTCATTGATTAGAAATGTATCAGTTGCAGTCAAACCAACCTGACCCACTTGGCTCGAGCTTTATGCGCCCCAGATGTCAATGTTCCCTAAAAAACCCACAGTGTCCACATCTTTAAGTTTTAAACTGATAAATCTGAAGTTGTACTAAAATGTCTCAAATGCTTGAAAAAAAAAAATAAAAGATTAATTTAGAAGTTGAAACTGGAACTGTTTTTACTCTGAGGTAACCGCATTCAACATGGCGACGCTCATAGACATCGTCTCCAATTGCTCTTGCAAACATGATTTTAAGTTTTGCTGTCAATAAGCAAACATTTCTATTTTTTCAGTTAGTCACTGGTGCCTTATGTAACATAAACATGATTCCCCCACATCTCATTACTGTTGATGCGACGCCAAGTCCTCCTCCCAGTGGAAAATCCGACCTGGGAGGGCGTTCCAGTTAATATTTTTTAGACTGGGAGACCAGAATTTTACACTTCCAGGGAACTGAACTGAAATTACAACGTTTAATAGTAGAGCTCTCAAACTTAATTTATAATGATTTTAAATTTGATTTGCTGAAACTGACTTGACCTCCATTAAAATAAAGTCTTTAACTCGTTTTGTTTACCTGCTGGGTGTTTTTTCCTTCTCAGGTTTACGGATCGCGTACCAACAACATGTGCATCATGAGCGGACTCATGCAGATGATCAAGGAGGGCGGCACCAGGTCGCTGTGGCGGGGAAACGGGGTGAACATCATCAAAATCGCTCCTGAATCGGCCCTGAAGTTCATGGCCTATGAGCAGGTAGCAGAAGCGACTCTAGTTGAGAAATTTAAGCTCTGATCTCCGGCATTCGTCCTCCATTGATGTGCTTCTTTTTTCTGAATGGGTTTCTACAGATTAAGCGTCTAATCGGCAGCGACAAGGAGACTCTGAGCATCCTGGAGAGATTTGTGGCAGGTTCTTTAGCCGGAGTAATTGCCCAGAGCACCATCTACCCCATGGAGGTGATTATCCTTTCATTTAGATCTCCTACGAGGAAAACCGTTGGCTTTAGAGGTCTGCATTTAGTAACATGTCCTCTTTTCAGGTTCTGAAAACCCGTCTTGCTCTGAGGACAACCGGCCAGTATGCCGGGATCTCGGACTGCGCCAAGCAGATTTTCAGGAAAGGAGGCCCCGGGGCGTTTTATAAGGGCTATGTCCCGAACATGCTGGGCATCATCCCGTACGCCGGCATCGACCTGGCCGTGTATGAGGTGAGAATGGACTCTTCTAGATTTAAACTTTGGTTCTCATGAGCCGCAAAGTCTTAATTTCTGGGTTTTGTGGTTTCAGACGCTGAAGAACAGCTACCTGCAGCAGTACGGCACCAATAGCACGGACCCCGGTGTTCTGGTTCTGCTGGCCTGCGGCACGGTGTCCAGTACCTGCGGTCAGCTCGCCAGCTACCCCCTGGCGCTGGTCCGAACCCGCATGCAGGCACAAGGTGAGAACCAGCTCCTCTCTGGCTCCCAGTTAGGACCATTAGTGAACTCCTGAAATAATCAGAGAATTTACTTATAATGCTCCTGATATCCTTAGTTCTCAAAGGGCAAAATATGAACAAAACAAGCAAATGTAATGACTAAAAATAATTAAATGCATAAATTAATTATTAAATCGTAAAAAGCAATTTGATAAAATGTAGGCAATAAAATGTTTAAAAAAAACTTATCAACTTGTTGCATCTTGTATTTCTCATGTATAAAAAGGATTAGTAAAATAACAGTTGCTGCTCTAGACTTCATTTATGCTTCTGCCATCAGACTGAGACTCTTATCAGTCTAGGAAGTGATCTTCTAATCAGGCGACATGAAGCACATTTTATCTAAGAGATTAGATGTATTAAAGATTTTATGCTTCCTTTTTGTCAGGAGCGGCAATAAACGAGAAGCGATGTTCTCAGTTTAATCCCTGGCAGATTTTGTAGTGCCAATTTAGAAATGGTTGCAGCAGATTAGGCAATATTTGCAAATGTATGTTTTGACATAAAGTCTGAGGTAGCAGTGTTGTAAAACTAAAATACTGTCACCTCCAGGTACTGACTTGAATCCAAAGCTTTTCACAATTTTTGTGGTAAATTAAGAATCTGTGCAAAAAATCAATAATTTGAGTGAACGTCTATAAACGGAGGATTTAAAAAAACTGACGTATTTTGTTGAAGTCTCGAGCCACATGAAACCTGAGTGAAGTCAGACACGCTTCTTCCAATCTAACAACAAAACTCCTAACCATCTTTTTTTATCTTCATTTTTGCAGCTGTGATGGAGGGTAACCACCAGCAGTCGTCCATGACGGGCGTCTTCAGGCAGATCCTGCAGAACGAAGGCCCCGCCGGGCTCTACAGAGGTCTGGCCCCCAACTTCCTGAAGGTCATCCCGGCCGTCAGCATCAGCTACGTCGTCTACGAACACATCAAGACTCAGCTGGGGGTGACGTCTCGCTGAGCCGCCGACCCGCCCGGCGTTGGGAGTCTCATTCTGTGAATGTCAGCTGACGTCAGGCTGAGGAAGAGGAGGAGATTATGGACTCTGTGAGCTCAGGATGTCGGGATTACGACCGCTGCTATTTATGTTTTTAAATGTTGAAATCGAGGACCAAATGTCTGTGTGCGTCTTGGTTTTTCTGTCACTGTAACACCACTCTGTAAGCTACCGACTGTAGCATTAAGTCGCTCTGTAGCCGTTATCAGTTCTGCCTCTTCGTCCTGAAGAGGGAACATCTTTGCACAAACTTCATCCTATTTCGCTGAGTGGCTATTTATTTCCACCCCTCCTGTATTTATTTATTTATTCTCTCTAGACGCAGGGAATAAGCCAATAGTGCTATTATGATTTACGGTGTAGGATGATCGCCTTAACATCCGTTTAACACTAACTGTAGTCATGTGAAGTTTTATTTTTATATTCAAGAACTGGAAGTTGGCACATGTTCTGTGCCTTTCGGAGGAGTGTTGTCTCCAATGTTCAGCTCAGGTTTAAGGGAAATGTATTATGAGCACATGTTTGTTCAAAAGCAGGAGCTTGGTGGGGGAAATATGAAGCATTTTGCACTTTGATCAGTGTTAGAAGGGCCTATAAATGACTTATCAATGCAGGATGAGTAATTTCAGAACAAAGATGTTTTAGTATTGTTTTAATGGACCATTTTGATCCAAATAAAAGTATATTTACATTAAGTCTCTGCTGTTTATTTATTTACATGTAGAACATGCTGGTAGTTTCTCTTTTTCTCTAAATGACAAACAGAAACTGAGAAGATGGGAAGTACTTTTTCAGGATGGGGTTAGGGGTGCTTTTAAATTATTATTTTTTTTACCAGGATTTCAATAAGTGGAAGCTTACCATGAGTCAAAAATTACACATTTAAGGTGTAAAATAAAAATTTCAAGATCTTTTAACTCTAATTTAAAAAACGGAACCCTTATCTGAAATCCTACAATTTTATAAAGATTTTTCTTTCTTTTATAAAGAAAAGGTAAATTACAGTACAGTAAAACTGACCCTAAAAAAATTATATAGTTATGACCCAAAAAAGCAATTACCTTCTTTGCAGTGAACAGTTTTTTTTTTTTTTTTTTTTTTACAGTTTTTACAAATCTGATCAACAAAATTTGGCTTTTTCTTTTTTTTTAATTGCCCAAAAAAACTGATTTGAATGAAAAGTAACAAATTAAGTGACGGGACAAAGGATGTAAAGTTTCTCAAACTTCTTCTCACCTTTCCAATTTCGATGTCAGAACATTTAAACATTACATACTAAAAAAGTTGCTTTAAAACATAAAATAAACCAAACGTATCCCTGATGGAAATCAAATGCTGTAATTCTTATTTAAATAGAGTTGTGATGCCTGCTTTAAAAAATACTGGATTATATCTTCAACACAATCTCACTCCAGTCTTAACAGCTTTATGTAAATTTCTCAGTCAGGCATAAAATGTTTCTGCTAAAAGTTAAACAGTAATTTTCTGAGGACTGGACTGTTTGTACTTTAGCCTGACTGCTTCCCAGAAGCATTTGGGAGTCTCAGAAAATAGAGATTAAAGTCACACTGAAGTCTGTCAGGAAGTGACTCACCGTGCTTTGAGTAGACCGAAAACTGAAAATGCTGTGACCTTTCAATGTATTCTTTCATCTTGATTGTTGGCTGAGCTGTGAGCAGATCAGAGATGATTCATAATGAAAAAAACAACTAACTGACACCAACATGTCTGAAAAGGTCCAGTTGAGTTTACATTTTTTAAAGATTTTTTTTTTGTTTCATGGAATAAAAAGGAACTGTGACCCACTCTTGTTTACTGAATTGTTTTCATCACATTGGAGGTTTTTTTATAATCATTATTAGACTGTTTTATGTCATCCCACTGCTTCTTAATTTGATTAAAGTCTTTACTTTAACTAGGCCACTCCAAAATCTTAATTCTTCCTTAGCCAATCAGATATGACATTGGTGGAGCTCTTTGGATGAATGCAAAGTTCTCACATTACTTCACCCTTCAGGGAGTTTTGTAGCTGACAGCTCCGCTTGCCTTTGCACTCCGCTTGCCTACGGATCTCTTCCGGTTCAGACTTGTGGGAACTATGTATTATTGCAAATCCAGGTTCTGAATGCCAGGAGTATAATCTCCTCTGCCATCATCTGCCAGCAGCATCAAAACCAAGGACTTAAAAACATATGAAGAACTGACAAAGATGGCTGGTTCTGCTCTGGAATTACTGGAAACAATGGTGCAAAGACTGAGTCTTCACAAAATCAATAAAACTATGGAGAATCCTGAGACTCCTCTTCATAAGACAGCTTTAGAAGTTTTCTTCGGTCAGAAGCGTCTTCAAAGTCACTGTGATACAGACTGATATCCTTCCTGGCTACTGCTCTTAGGATCTTCAACAGTTCTTCGAAAAACCTTGGGTAATATGAGTTACAACAACATTCAATTGAAGTATTTTGAATATGATTTTAATTTAGATCACGAGAACATTTCGACTGTTGTAGAGTTCGCACAGTTTGTCCTGCGGAGGCTGCCATACCAAAACACGGAAGTGTTTGGGCTAATTAGGGAAGCTAGCTCCAAAATGGGTTCTACGTCTATTTCGTGGGGCAGATAAAGACTCTTTGTGATTTCTTTTGCTTGTTTTGTTCAGTCAGGACATTACCGGGAGGTCGTGTTGCTGTTAGGATGGTCCAGAGCCTGTTCCGGTCGGGTTTTCTGGTGCGGGTCGGTCACACCTTGCTTACCTGGGTCGTAACCCTCATTCTGTTCCTGCACAACACAGGTGAGTTTATTTAAAGTTCACCTGTACAGCAAGGTCTCTGTCATAATAAAGATGATTTCAGTCAGATTAATTTGAGGCGTTTTACGTTTTCCATCTTGGGTTCTGTTAAATGAATAGTTAGTATTTTTGCTGTTAAACATTAAACAAAGCAATTCAATTGTGGGCAGGAAGGATGATCTGTAGCAGTCAGTATAGCAGCGAATCTGAAAAAGCCTCTGACTGACAACTGCTGCTGTTATGACATTTATAAAAATTAAAATGTTCTGACTTTTGGTACAAATTCTGAAATTGATTGAAAAACTTTTTGACAGAAATTTATTTTTTATTCTTTGTAAAATGGCCCTAATATACCGCGTTCTCGATTTGCAATCCACCACAGTGAAAAATGTGTTCCAGGTCTTCTGAGCCAAACATCCTTAAACAAAATAAAGAATTAAATACAAATATATTTATCCTTTCAGAAAGAGGTGAAAGGTCAAGTGTAACTCCGGACTCATGAAAGAAATAAATGTGTGTGCAGATTTGCGGCGATGTGAGGAGCGAGGAGAGCTGCTGCTGCCCGCACTGTTCTTCTTGCTGGTCCTGCTGTCGGTGCTTTTATACTTCACCGTCTCTTTAATGGATCCTGGGTTTGTCCTCACTGACACGTTTAAGGTACGATAAATTTAATAAAATTGTGTGTCCTTACAAAAAAAGCAGGCAGCACGGATATTAATAGTGTTTACTATTTGAGATTTATCAGCTGAAAGGTCGGCGTGGGTCTGGGTGTCAGATGTTGACTCATAACCGTCTGTTTTGCATGCAGGGAGGTCAAGGGTCAGATGAAGAAATGGAGTCGATGATCCCTCAGCCATCAACCCCTCGGCTGCGGCGCTGCGGGTTCTGCCTCCTTCAGGTGAACTGAATTGTTGCATCTGTTAATGTATTCCTAAAATTCTATAAAATTGCCTAAGAGGCTAAATGAAATATGAATAATGTGGCAATATTTTTGTCCGATTAATCGCCTAATCATCAGAGTAATTGGATAATAAAATAATCAGTAGTAGATTTGTATTTGTGAAGCATTTCAAACAACATACATCATTTTGGTTGTCAAGTGACAACGACAAAAGCAAAGTTAAAAGTTTGTTTTTGTCGTCCTGATGGAGTGACTGCATGTTTGTCTTCCTGTGTGTGTCCTGAGCAGCAGCCAATGAGAGCGAAGCACTGTAAGACGTGCAAACACTGCGTGCGGCGCTTTGACCATCACTGCCCCTGGATCGAGAACTGCATCGGGGAGAGGAACCACCGCTGGTTCGTTGTCTACCTGCTGGTCCAGCTGCTGGTGCTGCTGTGGGGCCTTCACATCGCTCTGTACGTCCACTCGAACCTACAAGCTCAAGCATCATGCGAAATTCACATTTTTTACCTAGTTTTACTGCTGCATGTGTTGTACAATGGCTGCTGGAAAAAAACTGTTTTGTTGTCGACTTACCATCCAGAAAACACTTGCTGCATTCTTGTTGGTTGTGCAGGAGGCTCAGTTTCTGCTTTTCAGATATGCCTGGTTGTATAGTTGCAGATATATTTGCTATGACAGTGTATTAGGGCCATTTTTTATAGAAAATATCTGAGATTATCCCAAAAAAATTGAGGAATTTTCTTTGCAGAAATTTACTGTTTTTTAAAAGCTACCATGGCTCTGAAACACTGTCACAGTTTGCAGACATTTCAATGTGTGAGTGTAAATAAACACTGAGTCGGGTTGCGTGGCCAGCAGCAGGTTATCTGGATTTAAAGTGACAGAAACCCTAAAACATCTCATTCTGAAAGTAGCGCAAAATATGCAGAACCGAGCAGATTAAGATCCACTGATCTAAAAATGATTTTGTTAAAAAATGTAATGAACATGTTTTGTGATCTCCTAACATGTTGAAGGAAACACGGGAGGTGACCGTTGAGGATGAGTGAGGGAGGCTGTGCAGTTTTATCGCTCTGCGTCTTGCTGAGTTAGGTAACTGGTGCTGATCTTTAGAGAAAGCAGGTTGCGTAAGAGAAAGCTGTGTTCAAGAACACTTTGAACAGTCATGGGATTTGCAAGTCAAAGATCAGAAGTTTTCAGCTGGACGACCAGAAGAGCTTTAAAGCCTCATTCAAATCAAAATTTTTTAAAATCTCATTTAAATTTTATTAAGCTCATTCTGCTGCTGTTTGTTTGTTATAATTATAAAAAAACAAACAAAAAGAGCTGTAAAAACACAATATCGTCTCGTGTTTTATGACATCTTCAAGGGTTTGAGTTTCAATTAAAATTTTTAAAGGTTTTAAAAGTTCTTCATTTCTTTAAAAACAAAGACGTGTGCACATTTTTTCCTCAGTGTCTGAAGTTAAATCAAATCTAATTTGTTCTGTTTTAGTTTAGTTAGATTTAACAAAATTATTTCTATTTCCCAATTGACTGCGAAATTTAATGAGACATTTTATTTTAGAGTTTTATTTTTATTTTTGGGAACTTTCTGGGACCAGTCAGGTGTGGAGGGAATGCAAGAGAGACATTAAAATTGTGTTAGATTTTAGTTTACCTTGGAATACTAACACAAGATCATACTAATAACAGTAATAAGTAATATAAAATAGTAAACCGAAACTGTCTTTTTTAGTTCATTTGCATTGCTTTTATTTCCTAAGTGAAAACTTTCCTTGAAAATGGTTTAAAAGTGTTTTACTGTGGGAAAAGTGAACAAACTGTTTTTAGAATCATCTGTTAGATTAAAATACCTGGAAAACCTGAACCTGGAGCAGAAGACAGAGGAGATCTGATTAATCAGCTCTGACTGATACCTGAGTGCATTACATAAGACGAAGTAAACAACATTTGGATCTCTTTATCTAAAACATCTTGAGAGAAGCTGAATCTCCAAACTCTAATATACGAATCATTTAAAGCAGATTATATTCAAAACAGCTCCGCTTATTAAAAATCTCGCTTCACAAGCTGCGTTTATATCAACCATAAAATTGCACAAATGGAAGTCAATGTGCTTAACATGCCACTTTCTGAAAAAATCACTCAAAACATTTTACTTTTCAAACACAGGGATTTTTTTTTCTAGAAAATTTCTGAGATTAAAACAGATTTCTGAGTTTTTTCTTGCAAATTTTTGACTTTTAAACAAGAAATTTAGTTTTTTTTCTGGAAAATGTCATATATATTTCTTGCAAGATATTTTGCAAGAACATTAAACAGAAACATTCCTAGGCTCAGAAATTTCCTTGTTTTTAGAAAAATTTCTGAGATTTGATCTCAAAATTTTAGTTCTTTTCTAACACATTGCAGACATTTAAAACACAGGAATTTCCTTGTTTTTTCAGAAAATTTTCAAAATTTTTCCCTCAAATTTCTGAATGTTCACTCAAAAATATCCTTATTCTTTGTATAAAGTTTCTCAGATTAAACTCTAAATTTCAAAATTTGTTCTTACAAATTTTAAACTCTTTAAACCCAGACATTTCCTTGTTTTTTCTAGAAAATGTCTGAAGAAATCTTACAATTTCTTCGTTTTTCTTTGAGCAGAAATTTGCTCTTTTTTATCTTCTATGTCCCTAACTTGTATTTTTTGTTGCTTTTCTGTTCCAGCTCGGGGATTTCTCCCGGCGTGACGTGGGATCTGTGGTTCCGAGCGAACGGCTTCCTGCTGGCGGCGCTCGCCGTGGTCGGGGTTTTCTCCGGCGTCGTGCTGCTGCTGCTGGGCTGCCACCTCTACCTCGTCTCCATCAACTGCACCACCTGGGAGTTCATGTCCCGCCACCGGATCTCCTACCTGAAGAACTGCGACGGCGAGGAGAACCCGTTCGACCGGGGCGTTTTCTGCAACCTCTGGGATTTCTTCTGCATCTGCAGGACGGTGATGTGGGAGCAGGTCTACCAGAAAAACGCCACAGAACTCAACAAATTTTAATACGAAGGAAATACTGACTTTTTGCAGGAGAATTTTAGTTATCTTTCAAGGAGCCAAATTTTCTATTTATTATTCAAAGAGTTCTGAAAATGAGTAAACAGGCAGCAAAAGATTAAATTAGTTACAAGCAAAGCGTCACTGCAAAAACTCAAAGTATTTTTGGTCTATTCTACTAGAAATCTGATAAAATAGGACAAAACTACCTTAAAAGTAACTTTTCAGCAAGATACAAGAGCTTATGTGCAAGTCAAACAGTAAAATTGCTTACCAAGACCATTGAGTCCATTTTCAAATAACATAATAATAATAGTGGAATAATAATGCAAGTTTGTCCTTTTAAAGATAAAAAACTTTAATTTTGTCAGGAACATTTTACACAGAAATTGGACAATATTTTAAATATTCAGAAAAAAATACAAATCATTGACCAAAACCATTAATTAAATAAATTATGAAGTCTAAAAATTTCAATTTTTTTCTTCAAAAAAACTCAAATTAAGCCTCAGAATAGAAATTATTGAGCTCCTTCTAATTTAACATGCAACTAATTGTTTATTGCTTAATATTTAAAATATCTTCCAGATCCAGTGTTAAGTGTACTTTAAAAAATTAAAGTTTATTAATCTTTGAGAGGGTAAACTTGCATTTTCACGCCATTATCTACATATTAAGAATTGCCTAAAAACATCAATATTATTGTGTGTTGCAATAATTTCTGGGACAATTTATTGTCCAGAACAATTAATTTTTATGACAGACCTCATTATAGGCGAAATAAGACGTTTTTACCATTTTACTTAAAATATGGCACAAAATTTCTTATTTCACTTAGTACTTTTACAATCTCCGATATCTTGCTTAAAAGTTAATTCCAAGTTATTTTTGTCTTATTTCACGTGTAGTAACTAGAAATTAGACCAAAAATACTTTGTTAATATTTAGTGTTTTTGCTGCGTTAACTTCTTAAAAGCCTAATAATTATTGTTTTTTAAAAAGCAACTTTAGGTTTAATATGTTTAAAACAAAAACAAAACGTCTCAGTTTTGTTTTCATCTAATCAAAACCAAGTTTAATGTCGAGTCCTTTTTCTGTATTTACAGTTGATTTTAGGAAACGTCGTCACCAGTGTGTCTGTATGGGTGATTTGACGTCAAAACGTTCATTTTATAAACACACCTAATAATCTGATTGACTTTTGGTTCTTATTTTTTAACAAAAGCAGATTATTGGTTTGACAAAAGCTCCTTATTTTACTCAGGTCTGCTCAACACTACATCACTAAATGCCTTTTAAGCTCCAACTGCCTGTGTTAGTAATTTATTTTTAACTGTTCAACATGAAAACAAAGAGGCGGACATGTTTTTTTTACTGTACTGACTTGTTTTGTATTTATTAATTACATTAAAACACATTTGATATGCATGTTGAGATCGAGTACATCTGTACAGACAGACATTCCTACTCAGGTTGCTTCACTGACATTTAAATACATTTCTGACAAACATATATAACATGTAATATTCAGCAGCGGCAGCTTAAAGTGCTACAACAGTTTCCTAAATGTTTCGCTAAAGATTCCTACGTCAGCTGAACCAAACAGCCAAAATATCGACTTTCAGAGGAATAAAAAATGTGGAGGTTTTGGTTCAAAGCAGATGACTCCAGAAAGAGAAACGCTAACGAATGAAAATTCTGCAGCAGCAGGAATTAGGAACAATCCTTCGGTCTTCCTGATCATTTTAAGTCGGCTTCCTGTTACTCCTAAAACATCACAACAGTGAATAATTGTTGGAAATTTTAGGTTTTCCAATATTTGTGTTTTTATCAAGCTAAATTTTGTTTTTTGCGTCAGGAAAGAGGAGAAGCCATGACTGTTATTTTGGAAACGAAAAGTTAAATAATTTTATCAGCAGTAAAGAATTTATCAGTCATTTTTAGATGAATTGCAATCCAGCAGGATTCAAGATGTCATGCATAAAATGTCAAAATCAAAGCTGACTGTTGGATTTTTGATAGATGGAGTTAACTTTTCTAGAATTTTGATAAAGTATTTGTCAGTTTTTGTTATTTTGTATGGGAAACTTTTCACTTTTTTGTTAATTTCTTTCCAATTAACATATATTTGTTAATAATCTGGGTTTAAATGTTAATTTGAGCTGTTAAATGGAAGAATTTCAAATTTTATTTAAAATTATGCTGCATTCTAAGGAATCCCATTTCTGCCATCTAAGAAAACATAAGTAGTAATTTTAAGCTTTAAAGTTATAATCACAATAATAAAAGTCATAGTTTATCGTCTTAAAGTCATATTCATGAGAGTAAGGAATAGTTTTAAGTTTTAATGTCATAATCCAAATAAAAAAATAATAATTTTAAGTTTTACTGCCATAATTTTGAGTTTTAATGTTATAAACCAAACAACATGTCAATTTTCAGTTTTAACAGTCATAATCATAAGAACAAAATCATAATTTCAAGCTTTAAAGTTATAATCATGAAAATAAAAGTAATAATCCTACTTTTAATTATTACTTAGCAATAAGTAACAATTTTCAGTTTCGATGTCACAATTTTGAGTTTTGACATCGTAAACACAATAATAAAAGTCACAATCCATGTGAATTATAAAGAAAATTACGTTTTTGTTTTTTTTTTTGTTGTTGTTGTAAAGTCATCTTTAAAGTTTGTCTCTACCAAGACCTTTTATGGCAGGTTTAGGCTTCCATAGTATTTTGTTAGTGTAGCGAATCAAAATGTGACAGTCAGTTGCAGGTTAAAGTGCTTTTGGTGCTATAAATCTTTTGTATTTTCACCAAACAAATGATTTCATCAATGTCTCATGAACGGATATAAAAACAAAAAAACTAAATGTAAAGTTTAAACTCTTTTTTTTGTGGAAATATGTTGCTTTTTAAGAAAAATATTAGCATTCTTCCCCTTTCATTGTTTCTTTTTTTCTCAGTCGGACAGCATTTTGCTTGCAAAAATAAATATGCAGACATTTAGCTACAGCTATGTCTATAACATATTATCTATGGCTTCTTTTGTAATGCTAGCTATTACAGGATCTCTGGTGCACAAGCTAACCATGGCGTTGTAGCAAAAACATGAACCAGACGGTTTGGAAGGGACTGATACGTTACGACTTTGCTACAGTTAATATGTAAAATATATTTGCTAAACATTTGAAATCACACATTGGGTTTGCTTGTTTATTCCTCAAGGCAGTGAGCAAAGCCTTTCACAGTGATGCATAGAAACGGCTGCAGAAGGTCCCCATAAAGGTTAATTACTGTGAATAACTACAGATAATAAGCAAAGGCCACAAAGCAAGCTACATCTTAAAAGGCTTTAACTGGCTGATTTGGTATTAATAAATGTGACTCATTTACTTACATTAGATATATGAATGAATATATTATAATTTTGTTGAATCTGTAACATTGTGACGAAAAGATCACGTTATGTCAAATATTTAATAGTTTTAAACACATTGCACAATTGATTTGAGCAAAAATACTTATTATTGGAACACTAAAATTACCAATAATTTACAACTAAGTTAGAATATAAGTATATATATTTTACTCATTTGAATTTGGGATTATTTGGTGTTTCACAGCAGGAGTCTACCTCAGCGAATCAAAGCTAACAGCTTCTCATAGTCAGGCTAGCACTCTTTGGACTTTCCACAATGACTCTTAATAACAAAGACACAATATAGATTTTAAATGTTTTAAATACATGTTTTAGAAGTTTTAAAATAGCACTGAATTTCCACAACACAATATTGCTAAAGGTACCAGTAGGTCTAATAGTTTTTTTTACATATTTTGTTAGCATCAAAAGATAGGTTCTGCTTAGTGTAGGCCAATACTAAGTCAAAACAGCTGAATAATGCCAGTTCAGATTTAGGATTATACTTCAGTACATTCCACTGGTGGAACATTATCTGAGGATATTCCAGCATAATTAAGCATCTTATCTGCAACTTTCTTCTTTATGTATCAAGAAGAGTGAACATTTTCAACACATCTTTAGTAAAGACGTGTTGCGTCTCCACAGCTATTCAGGACGTATTTTTGTTCTTGTTAGACTGATCTAGAAAAATAAACTAAAAAATGTTTACAAAATACGAAATAATGTAATATTTTCTTCAAGCATCCGATGTACTCAGTTAGAGAGAATATGTTTTACAGAAACGATGCTAAGCTAACGGTGACCAACGTGTTAGCTTAGTTTGTGATTACAAAGTCGGTTCAAAGTTTAAACCTCCAGACAGGTGATAATAATGTCCACCATCATGTACTCTGCTTGGCTAAAAATAATGAATTGTTTATCTAATCGACAGCTAGCTGTTGACTGAGCGTTTTCGCATTGATAGTTTTGTTTTGTCTGTAAATAACTGAGCTGCTTTATTCAACACTGTGACTTTCTTTAAATGTGAGCTGGTGAGACTTAAACTGATTTAAAAGATGAAAGTCCTGCTTGTCAAAACAGATCAATACCCCTTTCAGCTGCAGGGTGCCTAATTTATCTTCTATAATCAGTGATTGAGGTCTAAATGGTGTGACAATCAAAATCAATCAGAGGTACCAGAGTCTAAAGTGAGGCTTTGTAAAGGGCTGACAGTGAGGATTAACCTAAAATATTGACCTACGGAAGAACATTAGGGCCACTGGAAGAAAAAAAGAAAAAAGTCTTATTTGTTTACAGAATGTTCACTTAAATCTCAGAATTTTGGTTTTAAATAAAAATTCTGACTATTTTGCCTTTACCTCAAAATATTCCCCTTAAACAGAATTCTATTCAGAATTTAATCATATAAATAAATTGAATCATATAAATCTTTTT
Source organism: Poeciliopsis prolifica (assembly GCF_027474105.1). Lineage (NCBI taxonomy): Eukaryota > Metazoa > Chordata > Actinopteri > Cyprinodontiformes > Poeciliidae > Poeciliopsis > Poeciliopsis prolifica. The sequence goes on along the minus strand of NW_026562389.1, from coordinate 8,951,483 downwards.
TTTCATCAGAATTTTAACTTTTAATCTCAGAATTCTAAATTTAATCTCAGAAATCTAAATTTAATCACAGAATTTTAATTTTAATCTCAGAATTGTAAATTTAATTTCAGAATTATGACTTTTTTCCCTCAGAATTCTGAATATATTTTTTCTACTAACCCTAATCGTCCTCCATATTGACCAGCTACTGCAGCGCGAGAACAAATAATATCAGTGTTCTTGCAAACTCTACTACTGAAGTCAACACTGGATGATTATACTTGGCAACATGCATATTTGGTTCTTATCGGCTACCTGCTGCCGGCAGTCACGCCGACAAATTGGCGGTAATAATTTCCCCCCGGCATCTCCGGTCCTTCGTTCAACCATGCAAAGCACAGAAGTCAAAGTCTGCAAAAGCCTCCTGTTGCTCCGCCGAGAGGCTGAAGGGCTTGGAGGGCGGAGACAGAACCGGCTGGAGTCGAGTGAAGTCGCTGTCAAAGTTGCTGACGTCTGTGGGCTCTTTGATCGACGGCACGAACGGCGGCGTTAACTTCCTGGCCATCAGGGCTTCCCAGTCGATGGTCTAGCAGAGTTTCACAAAGTCAAACTGGGTCAGACTTCTCCAGATACAGAGGCAGGCAGAGAACCCAAAAAGTTACTCAAGTGAGAAGAGAACTGCTTTAAAAGTAAAAAAGTATTTTGTAAAAAGTCTATTCAAGTATTGAGTAACTGATGAAATGATCGATCATTTGAGCTCAGCTCAGTAAAAATACTCTTAAAGTATTTTTTTAAATATCAAGTAAATGTAACTATTTGCTATTAAACTCTGCCTTTAATTACAAAATTAAAGGCAGAGTTTAGTCAACTTCAGTTATTTGATAACAGCCATTATAACAAAGAAGAAGAAAAGGAAAATCTTTTTTCTTTCATGATGCAAATATTTAAAAGTTTGAAAGTGTCATGGCTGAACTTCTGTTGGAGAAAATGAAACTAATGTGATTTACCTCAAAGAATTTCTCTCCTTTGACCTCGTTTGCGTCTCTCTCTCCGGCTCCGAGTCGTTTCAACGGGTTCTTCTTCAGCAACTACAGACAGAAAGGTTTCACAATTTAGATCTTCTTCTAATTCAGTTTGAGACCCCAGTAGGTTTTTATTGTCTTTTATTACATTACAGAAACAAAGAGGGCCTCCTGGTGGAAGACAGGTGGGTTTTGTTGGGGTTTCACATCCAACTGCAGCCCCTTTGCCGCAACTTCAAGAATAGATTAAATAAATTGCATTTACCAGAACAAACACGTAATATGAGATTAAGTCATAATTTCTTCTCATTGATGTTATTATTTATCTCAACAGGAAAATCCCACTGAGATCACAGACCTTCTGAGAAACAGCGTCAACATGAGAATGTTTAGTATTAATTTTATAAAAAAAACAATCTTTTAACACATAAAAAACAAATTATTATCAGTAGCAATTATTATCGGAAGGAACTGTGCAAACAACTGTGTCTATTTTACAGAAAGGGTCACACGGATTTGCAGAACTGATAACGACATACACGTTTATTCTCATTAAAATAACCTTTTTTCTGGTAGTACTGCATCTTTAATCTCCTATTTTGACTTTATTCTTGTTCTATTATTATTATATTTTCATAATTTATAAAAATGTCTTAGTCTGGCGCTAATTCTTTGTCTTTTTTTTCTTCACTGCCTCAAACTTGTTAGAAACCTGTGCAGGCTACGTCTAAGGGGTTTAACAGGATGCCTGTTGATTAATTTGAGCGCTGCTGCCACCCAGTGACCGTAGACATGTTTACTGGTCAAGCATGAAAAAGTCTTCTTAACTCTCATCCCCAAGTGCTCATCTTCAGTAACATTTCAGGCTTTTTTTGGTGTTTAAGGTGACTAACTCTGCTCCGTTGATGGCTTCAATAAATCAATTTTTGCACAAAATAGTTTCTAGATAATGGGAGCAGTCAGTTTCTGCTCAACAACAAAACTCTTGTCTTTTCCAGTATGCAGCGGTAAAACCAGCTGACCAAACATGCCGGAATAGTGCCACGGTTGCTAGGTAACGGACAGGGCTTCTGGGGTTGCTAGGCAACGCCTTCTAATTTGTGACAGTACAATCCGCAGATTTTAAAACGGTTAATTTTCCAGACACCAAAAAACATGTACTTGTTGCCTAAAAATGATTGGTTGTCTGTTTTCAGACGCAGTAGAAACACAAACAAAAGTATAAAAAAGTATAAAACGTAAAAACTCTAATAGGTCCCCTTTAATGAACTTAATTTTTACAGGTGTTGTGGGCCAGACGACTTTTGTCATATTTTTTGTTCTGTCCTGCAGGGTTTCTGAAAATCCCGACAGATTTACTTTCACAAGTGGGAAGCATTTCTGTTTTTATTGTCCATCAGATTGTTTTTTTTATTAATGTTTCTGAACAAGTTAATTTGTCCCGTTAACCTTCTGCATGATGGAGACGGCGTCAGCGGGAAGAGACGCTGGATATTGCACATCGTCGTTAACGATGCTGTCAAAGACTTCTTCTTCATCTTCACCAGGAAACGGAGACTAGCAGGAAGGCAGAGCAATGCTGAGTCAGCCTTTATGTCACGAATGATCGAGTTGTTAAAGTTTATCTTTGAAATGTACAGATATTCCACCAACCTCTCCAACGAGCATCTCGTAAATGAGGACGCCCATCCCCCACCAGTCCACAGCGCGGGTGTAGGTGTCGTCAGTCAGAACCTCCGGAGCGAGAAACTCTGGAGTCCCACAGAAAGTCGAGGTCTGATCTCCATGGCCCATCCCTGCAGAAATATCATTTTGATCTTTTACCAGTCCAAAAATAACAGAGTACTTATTAACTTACCAAACATGTAAGGAGCTAAGGAGATAAGTGAACAATGATCTTATAAAAATCTCCATGAATATAGAAAGCCACCAATGATAAATAAATTAATGTGTAATAATTTTACCTTCTTTACAAAGTCCAAAGTCTGTGATTTTAACAAATCCCTCAGCATCCATGAGTATGTTATCCAACTTCAGATCTCTGCACAAACCAAAGAGGGCGTACAATATAAACAACACTGGGTTTCGAACGATGTGGCGTCGCTTCGGCCAGCCGGACCTACCGGTAGATGATTTTATTCAGATGCAGGAACTCTAAACCCAGCAGGACACAAGCTGAGTAGAACCTGAACAGAACAGCAGTTTGTTAATATAAAAAACAACAACATAAAAACAAGAAAATAGTTGAAAAAATATAAATTTTGAGTTTTATAGAAATGGGATGCAATAACCATGTAGACAATTAATTGACTTATGATTAATTTTTCATTAGTGGTTTGTTAGGTAAAAATTTATTAACTAATAACTTCAACTTAAATTTTCTTTTAGAAATGTAGTTTAGCTGCCTTCCAGCAGAGGGCGCCATTGGTCAACTTTACGTGGAGCCAGTTGATAAAGAAGCAAATATGGTGGGACAACAAAATGGGGAAAAATAACGGACCAAAAATGCAATTCACACAGTTCAATTTTGAAATCTAAACACTCAACAAGCTCCTTAAGTTTTGTCTTTTATTTTTCCATTTTTTAAGAAAATTCTGTTTTGCTATACTTTATTTAATGTGAGAAAACAACAATATTCTGTTTATTCAATCAGTATTTAACACAACTGATAAATTAATTTCTTAAATTATATTATGTTTTTTTTAATTCAGCACATTATAAAAAATTTTGCCCTTTACATTATGGAAAGACAATCAACCCTCTTCACACAAGTTTTTAAGAAAATGGCCACCTATCAACAAATTGTTAGTCGATGATGAGATCAATCAACTGTAGATGAAGTTATTAATCAATAACTTGCATCCCTAAACACACTGAAGACAAGGAGTTTATATAAACCTGGTCTGAGCTTCAGAGAAGACGTCAGTGTGGATATGGATCATCAGGTCGCCGCCGGGTAGATACTCCATGACAAAACAGACGTGGTCAGCGGTCTGGAAGCAGCCGTGAAGGTAGACCAGGAAGGGGTGTCTGGAGGCGTTGATCATCTCAAAGATCCGCTTCTCGCTCATAAGGCTGAAGAAAACCAAACCAAGATTCAGGCAAACACAAACATCTGAGTGGGATTTCTGGAGTGAAGTGGTGACTTTAGGAGGCCATTTTAGGTCCTTTATGTCAGAGAAACAGCAGAAAAACCTCAGAGGAGTTTAGTCTGAGGTTCAGGAAGGGATGTATGACCAACATGTTTTAAACATGTACCAGTTTGGATATAGAGGACCATGGCTAACTACAGATCCATTCATCCATCCATCAGCCATTCAATCAATCAATCAGCCATTCAATCCATCCATCCATCCATCCATCCATCCATCCATCCATCCATCCATCCATCCATCCATCCATCCATCCATCCATCCATCCATCCATCCATCCATCCATCCATCCATCCATCCATCCATCCATCCATCCATCCATCCATCCATCCATCCATCCATCCATCCATCCATCCATCCATCCATCCATCCATCCATCCATCCATCCATCCATCCTCTGGCTTCCATTTCTTCCCATTGATTCTGGGTTTGTCTAAATGGGACGTTAGCAGAATGTCTCCAAATAACCAAGGAATCATGATTTTCTGTAATAAAATAGACTTGCTGTGTCTCATATTAAAGCATCCAGCTGAACCTATTTTACCTTTGTTTTAATACAGTCAGGTCTTCTGAAACTTTACGCACCTGTCCACTTCATCACGAGTCACAATGTCTCGTTTCTTCAAGGCTTTAATGGCATACAGTCGTCCTGTCTTCTTGAACTCGGCCAGTAGCACCTGTTTATAAAAAAAAACACATAAAAAAAATCAGGGATGGATGGTTTTATTTGTTGAATTCAGAGGAAGAGGATGTTATCCGTTACCTTTCCAAAGTGTCCTCTTCCCAGAACTGAAGTATATTCAAAATCTTCAACCTTCATCCTTCAGAGAAACAGCCATGCAAATAGAAACGGCCATGTCTCATTCTGGTTCATTTTATGAGAGAAAGTCTGCATGAACATCTGTACATGTGACTGTGTTTACTTCAGAGGAGATATGGGCTGATCCTCACATTCTTCTGCAGTGTTTGGACTGGAAGGTGGGTGTATGGAAATCTGTAAAAAGACATAACAAAAACACATTTTTGTTTGTTTTAAACATACAGACTTATCAATCTGATTGTTAAGTTTTGATCAGAGAGACAGCAATTCGTTCATGTGTCGACCATCCATCCATTCATTCATGGATCCATGGATGGATGGACATAAAACTCATCTAGAGCCACAAATGTTACATAACCTTTAGTGAAAAGACAAAACAGAAGTTTAATTAATATCTATTATAAAAAGATATCTTTTTATAATATCTATTATAAAAGATAATAGATATTTAATTGATATCTATTATCTTTATTTAAACCTTAGACAAAATATGAAATATTTACAAAAAGAGGACTAATACAGTTTCTTCTATCAGATTTTGATGTTGGTGGAAAACAATTCAATAATGATAAAACTAATTTCTAATGAAACCAAGAGATAAAAATAAAAATACTGAAACTTGTGTCATACTGTTAATGCAAGGTTTATTCCAAGCAAAAATAAAAATCTCACAAAAATACTGTTTTAGTCAAACTTTTTTTTCCCAACAATATCTTAATTGGGGTTTTTTTTTCAACATTTTTCCATAATATACAGGACATAAATGTGCTCTCACATCAAAAGAAAAGCCCAGGGTAATTAAATTATTGTCCAACATTCAACTTGTCAAGCCAGGTCGTTATGGAGCATTTAAGAGCAGCTTTTATTCAAACTTTTATTGTGGAAACTTCAAAACGCCACTTGAAACCAATAGAAGTAAATTTATTTTATATGAATAAAAACTCTATTTGAAAGTCACAGAACAAGATGATTGGATTTGTTGTTTTTCATTCCCCAATGTTTATTTACCAGTTTTTCTTGCAGTGCAGGTACTGATGATGTCTTCTCTTCTTTAGTGATGATGTTTTCTTTCTGCTTGATGTCGATGGGAAGCGTTTGGTCCTCACAGATGCTCAGTCTAATTTGCGGAGTTTCGCTGAATAAAGAAACAACTTTAGATCTGTTACTTTTAATTATTTCATCGAAAACTAAAACAGGCAACATTTCCAAGCCTTTGTGCTGTTAAATTATTGATGAGATAGACAAATATATTTATTTATAATTAGTGTATTATATAAGTTATTCAATCAGCAGAGTGCTGTTATATCCATCAGATGTACAGTCGTACCAGAAACAGAATACAAATGTTCTGACCAGAATCTCTGTATGTAAATGAATGTGATTACTTCAGATCAGCAAACTGCAGAACATGATATAACTCAGTGAAAAGCAGACACATTTTTAACATCTTCTGGGTTCCTGTAAATTTGACCAACTTAAAGATAAGGCCTTTAAGATCATTTTCAAACCATTATGAATGGAATTTATAAAGTCCTAATATTATTTCTTTATTCTCTAATTTTATTACTTTAGCTTCGTAATTTTATTTTTTAAATTTCTTAGCATGTCCCTAATACTGCTATATCATCCAACTAACTAGCAATAAATTTACACTTTCCCATGATAAGTCCAAAAAAGTTAGCGAGCCAGCAACTGCATATTAACAGCTAGCTAGCGGTAGCCTCAACCTCCTCCAGTCCAGGAGCATAACAAGATGTTAGCACACAACTAAAACATTTGCTTAATAAATTCTAAGACTTGTTATTAGCTTATTTAAGATCAATTTAAGTTTTTTGACAATTTAAGACATTTTGCATACATGAATTAAAGTCTTCTGGGCGCTGTAGTTTCTGACCTTGGCAGTGAAGGTGTCGGATCAGGCTTCTTGTCCGTCGGATTTTGAGGACTGTGTCCGATCAGGTCCGACGTTGTGGAGAGATGCGAGCTGAAGGTGGCGAAAGAGCTGTAGTGAGGGAGGATGCTCATCATCAGATGGCCCCAGGTGGCAAAGTTCATGTTCATCTGAGCAGCTCGGAGGAAATTCTTTCCTGAGGAATAAAAAAACCTCAATAATTAAAAATAGATGGATACACAGAAGGACTGGTGCAGAGCTGTTTGTTTCTACCTCGTTCTTTTGTAAAAATGCATCGCTGACGTCTCAGTTTCGGCTGCCGCTCCACCACGGTGTCGATGAACTGAAACTATACATGTTTACATTTATTCTCTTTATCAATGCTTTAAAAAGTGATGATGTACCATCATTCTTCCTCTCTTGGTTACCTGGATGTGGAGGAGGCCTTGCGGCTCCAGATTGAAGCCCTGGTTGTGGTCTGGGTTCCCCATTAACTCCTCCAGACGCAGAATCTTGACCGCACACATCGTCCTCCGGTACCGCCAGAACACGCAAACCTCCAGCTCTCGAGACTGTTAACAGATGCAACACACATTACCTGAATTACTTAAGTGTTGAACAGGAGGACATGTATATCTGCAAAAAACTACAAAAAGTGTCTTCTTAAACTTAAATTGTAACATAAAACAAACAGAACAACTGGGTTCATTAAAGATAATTAGTTTGAAACTGCAGGTGTAAGGCTGACACCTGCTGGTCTCAAATAGAACTACAACCTCAGCAGCGCCCCCTGCTGTTTCAGAGCTTACACAGAAAATTCTGCAGGAATCCAAAGACTTTCAGAGATAAAACAATTTTACAAAAAAATTCAGAAACAATCAGTAATTTATTCTGGAGCTGTCACATCTCACAAAAAACGTGGAAAAATGTTATAACTTTATTGTTTGTTTTCTCTAAGGTATGAGCATATTATTTTTAATTTAATAAAAATTAAATTAAAGAATACGAATGAAGGCAGAAGACTGGAAATTAATCAAATTATTAATATTCATAAATGTAAAATGTAATTTGTAGTTTTGGTTAAAAAAAATCAAACTGAATTTATCCACCATTTCTAAGAGTAGAAACAAAATGCTAAATACGCACATGAATGTCATTGAATATTTTTAATTTATCATAATGTCTGTAATGTTTTTGTTTTCACCAATGTATTTATTTTATACAATGGCTAAAATGCAAAATTTCAGATAGGAAAAAAAAAACAGTAAATTTCCACCAAAAATCTCAAATTAATCTTAAAACTTTTCTAGAAAAACAAGGAAATACTGAGTCATAAATTCAAAGTCAGAAAAATCTAAAAAAATAAAACAAAACATGGACATTCTTCAAATTTTCAACTTTATCTCATTATCTGAGAATAATTTTGTGCAAACAATGCAACAGCCCAAAGACTAACCCCAAACTGTTCAACAAAGCATGACAGGTCACCTTCTAAACACAACTGAATATCTACAATACATTTGAAATAGAAATATAAGAATATGTTGATGCCTTCAAGGACCTTAAAAGTATTCTGTTGTTATTGTTATTCTTTGGTTCTGAAACAGAATTGTTGAATTAAAGACAGAGAAATGATGGTCTCGGTGTGGGTGTCATGTGATGGAGCGACCATGAGAAATGATTCACAAACACAGAGCTCTCCAAACGGGGTGAAAAACACTCAGGAAACTTTTTTTAGTGTATTTTTTTTATATTTTGTCACAAAACAGACACGTATCTGACAGCATTTTTGACACTTGTCATCTGAAAGGTGGTGACTAGAAACCAGCAAAGCACCATTCTTCAAAGCAAAACTATTTTTACCTGACAGGAAGGAAAAACTGTGATAACTCAAAGAGAGGCAGACTGATTTATATTTAGTTTGCAACACAAGTCACTGTATAATCTTGTTTAGATTTCAAAATTTAAGCACTTGATACAGATTTTAAGCTGCTGCAGAAGAGTGTGGATGCCTGAAACAAACACGCTTTCCTCTTGCTAACATCTTTAACTCTGTATCTGTTAAGCTGTACCTGTAAGCATCTTAAAGCCATTTTGGCTGCGGTCAGATACAATGGCCTGTAAAAGCTGAGCTTACAACAATAGCCTCATTAAGTCGTCACTTTCTCAGTTTTTCCTTTAAGAAATTTCTCATCTTCTAATCTAATCAGTCTACACTTAGTGGACAGATAATTTAGTTATTATCTACCGTATTTTCCGGACTATAAGTCGCAGTTTTTTTCATAGTTTGGCCGGGGGTGCGACTTATACTTCGGAGCGACTTATGTGTGAAATCATTAACACCTTATTATATCATATCACATGTTATTTTCACATTAAACTGCAAGAGGGCGCTCTAGGCCAGTGTTAGTCTACTTTCAGTGTTGTTTAAAAGCGACATTGAGGATGAAGATTTCATTTGATTTAGTGATTTGGAGAGACATGGATGGTTTGGTAAACTTGTTAGCACGTTATTTATGTTATAGTTATCTGAATAACTCTTAATATGTTATGTTAACATACCAATCACGTTCTCAGCTCGTTGTTTGTCATGTAACGTTAGCATACCATACAATTATTCAGCCTGTTGTTGCCTCTATTCTATTTTTATTGCCTTTCAAGATGACATGTCTGTTCTTTGTTTTGGATTTTATCAAATAAATTGTCCCCAAAAATGCGACTTATACTCGGGAGCGACTTATAGTACGGAAAACATAAACCAAAAATCTCTCACAATAACATTTACACTGTAATAATCTGAAGAGTTTGAGTCAGATCAGAGGTAATCACAGCACTGAAACAACTTGGGTGAAATTTTATATTTTTATGGACTCAAATAATCAACTTGGGTCCATGTTTGGTTATTTGATACTATCAGTTAAACATTTCCCCTATAGAGGTCTAAACATTCAAGCTCACTTAGATCATTCCAATTTGACAATGACGGTGGATAAACAGTTTTGTTGTGTTGATAAGTTTTGTGTCATTTGCACATTTAGCTGTGCGAACAGGAGTTTGATTGACAGCGCTAAGACCCGCCTCCTGTCTCTGATTGGAGCTACTTTTTTTCTTCTGAATAAAAGTAGCTCAGATAGAAGCTGGAGGTGATTCATTTTTTAAAGATTATCTGTCTCATAACCTGCCACAACATGGTGACGTTTTTTTTTCTTTCTTTTTTTGAATAAAGGTTACAGAAAATGCAGCTTTATTGTCTCTTAATCTTTCTTTTGCTTGTTATATTTTTACATGTGTGTGAATCTGTACGCTTCCATTTAGTCACTTCAGTGTATCCTGGTCTTCAGAACCGGACTCACCCGCTCCAGCTGGATGTAGAACACCTGATCCCAGCTGAGGCCACCGACTGGAGCCCAGCGCGTCCGGCCGACGACCCGGCCGTCCAGCCGCAGCAGCGCGCCGACCTCCGCTGTGAGACAGGCAGCAGACAAACTGTAAACAGCAACTTTTTCCAGTTTTAATTAAAGCAGTTTCTCTCTGAAATCAGATGTAAACAGAAGCCTGTCTGACTTTCAGAGCCTATGATGACATCATGTTTGTTTACCATTTAATTTGTGGTAGAAGCTAAGTTCTGCAGTTGTTTCTATAGTTTTGTTGGACATTTAGAATGCCTCCCATTTCTAGAGTTACATGTTTGTTTAGTGATTATGCCATTATTATTATATTGCTTAAAAATAATTTTGGATAATTTTGGTTGAATTTTATGTTTTAAGTCTGACCTGGCTCTTTACTGCAGAAAATTATCAGGGCCACCAGGAATTATGACTTTAACCTCAAAATGTGGAATTTAATCATAGAATTGTGACTTTTTCTCAAAATTTTATTTTTTATTTTTCTTAATTCAGACTTTTTTCCCTCACAATTTCAACTTTAATCTAAGAATTCTGAGTTTATTCTCATTTTTGGAAGATTAAAATCAGTATTTTGAGAAATAAGTCAGAATTATTTTTTGTCTTTTTTCATTTGCCCTAATTGTCTTTCTTACTTTTCCAAAATTTCTATTTGGAATACAAATTTGAAATGTTCAAAATTATTTGCAAAATGGATTTCGGGGTCTGTGACTTGACTAACTCTTAATATTTTATACATAAGGTAACTAATCATTCTCCTGTTCCTGTGCTTTTGTTAGTAGTATAATTTTCACCTCTGAATTAACTGTTCATATTTTCCCATTAACAGATGCAAACATAGCAGCAAGTAAAGCTGAAACTGAAAACTTACAGTATAAGATTTAAAATGTTTTACTCACTCAGTGATCCGTCAGTCTTATGAGGAACAGCCGAACCGTTTTCAGAGGGAACCAAAGGATTTTCCTGCTCTGATTCTGACTGGGGTTTCAGTAAATCCTCACATCCCAGCAGTCTCAGTTTAAGTTTCCCTGAAGGAGAAGAAGAAGAAGAAGAGGAGGAATAATCTCAGTTTCTTCAAATAAACTGTTTAAGCCCCGCCCACGTGCTTCCATTATCCTGTAAAGAGTCTCAGTGTGACCAGAAAAGACTCTGCACTTCAAAATAAGACATTTAATTTGAATAAATCTCCCAGACCTTAGCCTCTAATCAGTCCCCTCTGGAGAGTCACGCTGAGCCTCTCCATTTTCTTAATTTCGCCGCTGAATTAACCGCAGTGAAGCTCAGAATCACCTCAAGTGTTTCCACTCTCCTCGCACTCTTTCTCATTATTCTCCTTTGACAGATTACATCATCAAAAGCTTTTCTTTTTTTTTTAGCCTCGAGCTCAGACAGAGGCCGGCTTACAAGTGAACTGTCCAAAACGAACGGATTACATGTCCTGATTATCTGCCGCCAGCAGTCAGCGGCCAGTAAGTCATGTTCAAACACACACAGCCTGAATGACCCTAAAATACACTGAATATTAAACACAAAACGACCCAAGAAAACAAAAAACAAAGATGGTTTAAGAGCACAGGCAGCTTGGTTGTTATTTGATTAAATCTTACTATATAAATGAATAAATACTAAAAATAATGATCATTATTATTACTAGCATTAGCAGTATTACATTTATATAATTGCTTAGGTTATTATTATTGCATAATATTAGCATACAAAATAAAATATTTATGATAATAATATTTGCATAATAATGGACATAATTTATTTTATTATTTTGATAATGTCCACTTCTTATAATATTATGGAATTATTATTTCCAGATTAATGGAAAAATAATTTTCCTTTATCATAATAATGGAAATAATAATGAAAATAATATGAAAATAGTAATATTACAAGAAAAAAAATATTATTTTCCATTAATTTTTTCTGTGTTGTGCAAAAACATGTAAAGCAAATAAATCAGAAATGTGACATTAAAACTGGCTCATTTTTGTTTAAATTGAGCAGCAAATCTTGTGTTTTTGATTCTCATTTTCCATTTATTAGGAAAGTAATAATTCAACAGAAATTTGCAGAAAAATATCCCAAATGTACATACCTCCCGAACTTAGCTGTATTTTATCTAACATTCATGGCCAAAACCTAAAATTAAGAAAATTCAGAAATCACTTGTAATAAATTAGTTTATTTTGCCCCTAACTAGTTCGATTAAAATATTTCTATCTTTATTATCTATTTCTTCAATGATATGCATGTCTGTAGCATAAGATTATGCTGTTTTGTAATGATTTGTTATTATCTGGTCTATTTTCTCAGTCAGCGGTTACCAGTGAGAGATGCAGGTCGGACAGGGAAGACGGTCGGCGAGGTTGAGAGCTGACGCGACGATCTGCGCTCTTCAGGCGAGGCCGTTCCCTCTGGATGATCGATCGCCTCCGCAGGAAGCCGTGGAGAATCATGGTTCTGTTCCTGCAGCCATTTCTCCAGGGATAATCGTAGAAGTTCAAGCTTCTGCGAGGATTCCTGCACCCGAACTCGAGCCTGAAAGGTGGAAAAGCTTCTGATTCTTTCATATCAAACATTCATGTAATTATTTATTGCTCTGTTTCAACACTGTGAATTAAAGTACAAGTAGTGTTCAAACTATTCATAAATTGACATTTACCCAACTCAAACGCCTCTATGTTAATTATGTGATAAGACGGCAAAAGCAAAGGAGGGGGATTAGCAGTACGAGCAAACAATTTGTATATTTTTTCAATTCATACTAATTAAAATTAAATAAAAATACCATGTTGACTTCTTTTGAACTTCTCTGGTATTTCTGGCTTCAGCTGTGGTATTATTTCAGCTTTTCCAGTGTTAATCAGCTGTGGTTCTAAGCCGTTCAGTGATTTTATAAACTACCAACCGTAGTTTAAAGTCGATTGTATGAGCTACAGGGAGTGTAGAGACTTTAGAACTGGGTCATGTGCTTCATTTTCCTGGTTTTAGTCAGAACCCGAGCAGCAGCGTTCTGGAACAGATGCACCTGTGTTTCCATTGATCATAAACTTGCACAATTTGACATTTCGAAAATAAATTTGCTTGATGAAAACACATTCATTTAGAAAAAAAAAACTTTAGTGATAAAAAGTGTGAGGTGTTTTTCTTTGGCCTTATCAAAAATTGTTTATTTCACAAAACTGCAATGGAAAAAATTTAATGCATCACACAAGTCACGCGATCTACAACAGGATGTTGTTACTGGCAGAAACCATGAAGAAGACAACGACAAGAAGTAGATAGAGGATCATGGAGTTGCGTGTGTTGTAATGACTTATTGCGTGACAAACGTTTTCACCTGTGATTTTAATTGTGTTTCTTATTTAAGGGAAACGTCACAATTGCGAAATTATAATTTTTTTTAGACATTAGCGGAATATTGACAAAGTTTTATGCACATTTGTAAAATAAATGCAGATACAGTTGCAGGAATCAATGCAACTCAAGATAAACATGTGGATTAGTTTATCTTGACGTAGATGGGACATTAGTCTTTTAATCCTAGAGATGTTCTTCAGGTGATAGAAGGCCAACTTTGTAACTGCCTTTATGTGGCAAGCAAAGATTTTTGAAACTGATCTCAAGTTTCTCACTGTAATAACTGAAGATGTGCGTTGACTGTAGATTGTTCCTCTATAGAGCCAAAGATAATAACTTCAGTTTTGTTTCTGTCCAGCTGGTGAAAGTTGTGGCACATCCACAACTGAGCACCTGAGCAAACTCAGATGCTCAGATGGATTTAGAGTCATCTGATGACTTTGTAATGTAGAGCTGTGTATCATCTGCATAGTTATGACAGCTAATCTTATTACTTGTTATAATCTGAGCTAATGAGAGCATATAGATATTGAATACTACGGGTCCTGGGATTGAACCTTGGGGAATCCCTTATGTGACTTATGTTTGATCCAATGAGAAGTTACCTATTGACACAAAGAAATTCCTGTTCTTTAGGGAACACTCAAACCATTGATTAGGTTTAGGGATTTGGTTAATAAATAACGATTTCATTAAAAACATTTAGACAAAAATTATAAAACCGAGAGTGGGCGGCATCTGACCTCAGCCAGAGCGTTCTGGTCCAGCTCTGAGATGCCCTGCAGCTGCTTCACCACGTCTCTGTGCAACGCCAGCGCATCGGTTTCTCTCTGCATGTAGTGCTGCAGCTCTGCCAAGCGAGCGTCCGTTGGACTGACAGCTACCGGAGACGTTTCTGAGCGAAAATGGAGGATAAAGGTGAAGCTACCAGCTCGTTTGATAGTTCCCTCTAATATTTCCATTAGCAAAGAAAACACTGAAGCGTCGTTTATGAAAGCAAAGGAAATCATTCCAGCACAATCCGAAGCTACGTCTTTCATTTCAGGTAAATGGAAACATCAGATTTCTGGCTTCCTGTTTACTTTTTTGGGATTATAATCCTTGAAGAGATGCATTAAATCATATTTTATCCCAGTAATATGATGAATGTAAGGAAGCCTCAGGAGAATAATATTACAGTGATGCATTACTCTAAGTACTTAAGTCACATTTGTTGAATATTTCATGAACATTTGTAGATTCAGTGAAGCAGATCCCAGCTGTCTGTCAATCTGATCCAAACTCTGAATTTATTTGATTAAACATCTTAAATTTAATGTTTTTTGGACACGAAGTGAATATTTTACTGTTGCTGCAATATGTCATAACAAACTGTTTTTAATCTTCATATTGGTAAATACAGGATTTATTTAGTAGTTTTTACATTTTTATATAACATAACAAAAAAAAAATAAAACAAGACAAAGGAAGCAATGCTTATTTTGATAAATAGAATTATATGTATCCTATTTATCAATTATTTTCCTCTACCATCCAAAGTAGTTTCATTTCTCCAAAAGTGCATTTTTATGTCTTATGTTAAAACAAAAAAACTCATTGACTTAATTTAGAGAAACAATAAAATGTTTTTTTCCCAAAACTTTTCTAGTTTATTTTACTACAATGTAGTTTCAAATCTAAACAAACCTGAACAAAGCCTGAGATTAGATTAACTTAAATAGAAGATGTGAATCTCTGAGTGCTGTTGGTTTTTTGTATGATGCTGAGAAACAAATCTGAAAATTTGAGCTCAATCTGAGAAATTTTTAAGAAAAAAAACTCTGAAATTTTCTGAATTCTTTCAAGAAAATTTCTGAATTTAATCTAAAAATTTCTGATTTTATTCAAGCAAATTTTTGACTTCTCAAACGTGGACAATTCCATGTTTTTTCTAGATAATTTCTGAAATCAATCTCAAAATTTAACATTTTTATCAAGTAAATTTTCTATTTCTCAAACTCAGAAATTTACATGCTTTTTCTAGCAAATTTTTTCGATTAATTTCTAATTTTCTGATTTCTCCTTTTGAGCTAATTTTCAACTTTTAAACAAATGTATGTCCTTTTTCTTGCCAATTTTTCTGAAGCCCAGAAATTTTCAATTTTTTTCTAAAAAATTTCTGAGAGTAATCTTAAAATTTCTGAATTTTTTTGGCCAATGGAATTTACTCCTCCATTGGTTGTTTCTATCTATAATCACACTAATAAACCACTGCAGATAATTTCACTATACCCAGACCAAAACTACTTGGTAAGATTTTGTGTTTTTGCCATGTTCTGGCTCCTTTAAAGTTTATAAAATAAAGTATAAACATGAAGCAATCTTCTCTTTCCACTTTTAGAAGTTTTAAGATTACTCCCTCCGACTGTACTGACCTCCATCAGCAGGGATATTTTGGTTTCCTCCACCTTCTCCGCCACCACCACCAGCCTGGGTGACTTTGATAATCTGCAGTCGGATCAGCTCAATCTTGGAGCGGCTGTCCTGCAGCATCTGCTGAGCTGTGGACAACATCTGATCCAGGATAGCGACGGCACATCAAGAGGTGTCAAGCCTTGCTTCTTCCACACCGACAGCTCAGCGTGCTTCGAAAACAGAGCAGCGATCCTTCAGCAAAACGGAAAAACAAACAAACAAACATGTGGATAAGAGAACGGACACGCAGAAAGTGAGAACAAGTTCCAGCCAGGTGAAAACAGGATGACTGTGCAGTTTGCTCACCTCGGGTTTGATTCCTTGCTCCTTCGCCTTTGTAAACACTAATTTGTCATCCTATGAGTGGGAGTAGACGGGGTGCATCTCAGGTTGCAGCCTTCCACCTTCACTATCCTTGAAACACAACAAGTCCTCGGACGTAACGGTGCGTTCACAGACACCCTCGGATCAATCAGCGCCTACATCCTGGGACTGTTGTAATGTTTGTTTTCACCTCCCTGCAGCTTCCTCTGCAACATCCACTTCCCTCTGCATCCTCATCTTCTTCTGCTCTGTAACCAAATCCTCCCTCCTTCCCTCTCTCTCTTTCTCTTCCTCTCTTTTGTTCTTGTCTTTTTAAGAGGGATTTTTTCTGCACAGAAAGGCGCTGCTGGCTCTTTCTGACACCGCTGATTGCTTGCTCTGGGCTCAGCATTGGCCGCTGCGTGACCACATGTTCCCTTCCTGCCACCAACCAAAAGACGAAACTGCTGCTGCTGCTCGGTTTGGGACGGAGCAGAGATCAGCCTGCAGTGTTTGGGATATTGCTTTAATCTGCTCTTACACTAACACGGAGTGAGAGATCTTAATGTTGATTGCTCGCAGCGTTCAGGCGGTGGGAAGTGCGGAAGCTGCTGAACGGTTTTCAGCTGGATTTGCTGAATTCCCACAGTGACTTTTAGACAAGGACACACAACAACAAGCAGCCTTTTGGTTGTTGTGGTTCTCCTCCTCATGACTTATTAACATGAGGAGACACAATTGAAAGAAGACACTCCAAGGTGGAAATCACAGATTAAGAAATGAAACAATAAAATCTCAGATTATTTTCTGGGAAGTCAATTGGGAAACTGACATGTTGCAAGTATTGTGAAAAATATGCATATATTATACCTAAAATAAAAAGAATGAATGGATAAATAGTCTGATGGATGGATGGATGGATGGATGGATGGATGGATGGATGGATGGATGGAATAATTTCTTGGACAGAAACCTGTTATAAGTTTATAAGCCGAATTTTACATTGTAACAAACGTGACATGGAAATGTTTCTTTTGCCTGGATTTATTTATTTTTTGTTTGTATAATTTTAGTTTTTAAAATACCAGAATTTACTAATCAATTTAGATTTGTGTCTATCTATCATTTCTAAATATTAAATCTTATGTTCTGAGTACTTGAATAGCATTTTACAAAATTTTACTCTTACTACTATTGCTGATGTGTATATATATACATATATATATACATAGAGAGAGAGTAGTGACGAGTACATTTTTTAGGGATAACTATAACTGATGTTTAAATAAATACAGATGGATTAAATGTACTTACCAAACAAAAGGTATGAGGCTAAAAATGTCTCAATGTGTTTTGCGTGTTTACTTTGTATATAGCTCTGTAAGAAAAGCGCTAAATCTCAGACGGGCTTCTTCATTAGCCCCCCAACAGTTCGGCTATTATTAGAAACGGTCTTATTTTAGCATAGTCTGACAAATTTCAACAGCTTACTGGACGGAACATGAACAGAAAACGTCCTAATTAAACGTAATTTTCGAGTTTGATGTGCTAATTAGCACTGACCACCAAGAAAAAGGCCCCCATTTCAACTGACATTTTTTTTTTTTTTTTTTTTTTATAAGTGCGCAAGTGCGAGTCGGTCCAACAGTAGATTTGGCCCGGCCTAGGTGAATTTCAATTTCAACAAGGTTAAATTATTCACCTCATCGAAGTTGAAAAAAGTAATAATTGGAGGTTCTGATTGTGTTGTGTGTTGTTTTAAGAGTGGAGATCGGGGTAAATGAGCGAATTGGAGCGGAGTAGTGGGACCTACTTTGAGAGGCGGAGCTGCTACTCCGCTCCATTCGGCGCTGCGCGTTCGTAATGAAAGGCTGCCTGTGACTTCCTCGCTCTTCGGCAGCTACATTGTGTGGAAAGCAGCAGCACGTTGTTGGCTTCTCCACGCTGAACTCCACAGCGAATTAACGTTCTCCTGTTCTAGGAGATACAGATCTGCCATCGGTTTTTTCTCCTCAAGCGTCTATAAGTCATTCTCGACTTGCGAAAAGAAAGAAAATGTCTGCCACGGCGACGAAAGTGAGTAAAAAGGAGCTGAACTCGAACCATGACGGAGCGGACGAGACCTCCGGTAAGGGGAATGGCGGCCTCCTGTTCAGCGCCATTTTCACTTTCTTCTCAAATATTGTTTGCATGAACACAATATGTTGTTTAATTAGTCTGGATTTGATGAAAATGTTGCTGTGCTTCTGCTTAGCGCCACCGGAGCGCCTTTGCTGCTTATAGAAACGGCAGTTGCGTATTTTCAGGGGCTAGCGTGCTTTAGCATGCCCGCACTCCTCCGTTGTTTGCTGCTGGCACAGAGGCCATGTTAGCCGGGGTATATGGCAGCTATATCGACGGATGACGAGCAACCCATTTGAAACAATCACTTCTCGGTATTAATCGCGGAATATGCTTGAAACCATAAGAAAGTGTGCTCACTTTAATGCGAGACTTTATTTCTACGATCGGTTTGCATTAGCATCTAGCCCACTCGTGTTGTTGTTGTAGTCTTACCTAACGCTAGCAGACGACATTGTTTTGTTAACGCATTTAAATCACCGCTAGTTAAAACCTCCCCGTTACTGCGTAATGGCTGCTGTTTGTATAACTCGGTCGTGTGAATAGTGTTTGTTTTATTATTTTATTTTTTATGGGGTATGAGTGGGGTGAATATTCTGGCATACATCCTAGCTCGGTCGCTCACGCTACCGCGGCTGTGTGAACAGTCTGCTGTCCCACATTTAAACCACGCGGCCCTGAAGGCAGCAGCCGGCAGGAAACGGCGAGAAGCCTGAACGAGGAGCGCTGCAGCCATTGGCCGCTTACACTGTCAGAGTCCCGCGTCGACTCCATACTGTTACATGTTAAATATCCCGGCTCACTCCTTCCTTCTACGACTTTTACTTTCACTATTAAAAAGTAAGCTGCAGCTTTGATTATATAAACCGAATGGCGTCTAGTTCCATTTTGAAATTCACTGACTTTTTTTTTTTTTTCACAGAGAAAGAGCAGCAAGAAGCTATTGAACACATTGATGAAGTTCAAAATGAAATTGACAGGTAAGGGTCTGTTATTGATACAACTGCTTAAACCCTTCACACCAGTTTTGTTGTAAAAAGTTTAGTAGTTTTTATAAATGTAAAGTGATTTGATGCCTATGTAGTGGTCAAAGTGTGAACTACACATGGAAGCTGATAAACTTATTTAATCTTAATCCTGAGCTAAATTGTGCAATAAAAAAATGCATCCAGGCTTACTAATGGCGTCTGCTTATGATTTACTGAAATAGACTTCATGTGACCAAAATTTTAAGTTATTTCTATTTTTAGTTTGAAGCTTTTTAGTGATACTTGGCTATTAAGGAATGGAAATGCATAATATCAGTATTAAGAGTAGAAATCAATCACACAATATGGAATTAATTTAAGTTTCGAAAAATATACATTGAAAAATAATGAATAAATGTATTGCATAAGTACTCATTTTATATTTTTCTCTGTTGTGAAACAGGAATTAAAGGCATCTTAAAGAGATCTTTCAGTATTTATCTGTATTTGAAACATTGTAACATGAAAACAAATTAAATATATGCTCAAATTCAATTGGTGAAACTAATTTTCATATCGCTAAATGAAGAAAAAAGTAGTAGTTGTTCCAAAACATATTTAGACTCCATTTACAGAAGTGTATTGATACTTTAGTTGTTTGAGCAACAGAAGTATCAATACACATTATCACAGGTTTATAAACATGTTTTATGCCTAATGGCTCTAATTGGCATCATACCTAATTTTACAAGATGGGGGAGTCCAATGCTCAAATTGATAATCTAAAGGCAAAAATGCGAGTAGGGCATTTTTTCTTTTCCGTCATTGCATTTTGTGCAAGATTTAATATGAAATAAACTGTACCTGTTGTGCATAGTCTGAGTTATTAATATTTATGCACTTGATAAACTTTTAATCTACTATTTTGTATGGTGTCAAACCATAATCATAGAAGATGAAATTATTTTTATTTTATGCATTTTAAATTGTCCATAAATGGTTGATTTAAACTGAGACATTTGTTGTGAAAAAAGAGTGAGTTATTTTTTGGGGAAATAGTTTACAGCTATAAGATGTTGAGGTGCATATAAATACTACTGATAAATATTTCTGGAATATTTGAGTGTAAACTAAGATACAAAAGTGGAATTGTGAGCAGACATTTGTAATTTTATTCAGGGGAAAAAATATTACAGTAGAATTTTGGGCTTGTTATCTAACAAATCCTTTTTTTTTTTCTTAGTTTGTGTTTTTAAGTGACTTACACCAAAGATCAATTAATTTAAATTCCTGTAAAATTCAATGTTGAGTTTAAATGATTTGATAGTATTTAATATTTTACCCCTTTATGCAAATAAAATAATTTGTTTTGATATAAATATTTAAACATTTCTCTCCTTCTCTAAGATGATTTATCTGCTTTTTAGTAACGTTTTTGAAAATATTTATTGTTTTGTATAAAAGCTAAAATAAATAGCTGCTTGTAACAGGAAGACATTATTGGAGCGGTTCAGCTTTCAGTGGTGCAATTTTTGCTGTTTATGTTGACAAATATCAATTTAATGATTAGTTGCGTGGGAGAACGTCTTTCCAGATTTAAAATATCAATTTTTTTCATATTTCTCCAGGTTGAATGAGCAGGCCAGTGAGGAGATCCTGAAAGTAGAACAGAAATACAACAAACTCCGTCAGCCATTCTTTCAGAAGAGGTCAGAGCTGATCGCCAAAATTCCCAACTTCTGGGTCACCACGTTTGTCAACCATCCACAAGGTGAGTTATCCAGAAAAAAAAAATCCCTCACTCCAATTTGCCCACAAGTTCAGCTTCATGGGTTAAAAATTGATGTTTATCTCAACAGTATCTGCTCTACTGGGGGAGGAGGATGAAGAGGCGCTTCACTACCTGAGCAGAGTGGAGGTGACAGAGTTTGAAGACATCAAGTCAGGCTACAGAATAGATTTTGTAAGTGATGGGATGGTTTGTCTGTGTAATATTGAAGCTTAATGTGTGTTACGCTCATACCGAACTCTCTTCTTGTTTCAGTATTTTGATGAAAATCCGTACTTTGAAAACAAAGTACTTTCCAAAGAGTTCCATCTGAACGAGAGTGGAGACCCATCTTCAAAGTCAACAGAAATCAAATGGAAATCAGGAAAGGTAAGTGAGCTTTGTGTAGCATTTTCAGCCAAACCTGATGTTTCATGTGTAGTAGACATGTAAAATGTTGGATTCCTCCTGTGTGTGCAGGATCTCACCAAGCGGTCCAGTCAGACACAGAACAAGACCGGCAGGAAGAGGCAACATGAAGAACCTGAGAGTTTCTTCACTTGGTTCACTGACCATGCTGATGCCGGTGCTGACGAGCTTGGGGAAGTCATCAAAGATGACATCTGGCCAAACCCCCTGCAGTACTACCTGGTATGTTTACCTCAAACCTAATGATAGAAACTAGCATAAATGAGTCGGTGTTGGATGGTAGTTCAATTTGTGTTTTTGGTGTGGAAGCTTCTGTTTTAGTTTGACAAAATAAGAACGTGAGCATGGTGGCTGCACATTTTTAAATTAAGGCCTTAAATTAATCGAAAAGCAGATTAGCCTTAAATATGTTAATTACGGGTCTTGTATTTTGTCAGGATTATTTAATCTTAGGCTATGTAGTTTTTTTTTTTTTTTTTTGCAGGACTTTACTCAGCTTTGAGTTGTGCACAGAGATCATTGCATTCTGACCCCAGTACTAGCTATTGCTAACTAGCCACTAATAAGCAAGCTTGCTAGATTTTTTTTTTATTTTTTACTGCCATAATGAGTAAATTTATTGGCAGTTGATTGGATGATGTTAATTTACTTCAGTTGCAACCCATACGATTTATTTGCAATTTTTTTTTTTGTATGTTTAAATTTCATTCACAATGGTCTTGAAGTCTTAAATTTGAGTTGCTGGCTAAGCAAAATGTGTTTATTTTTAGGTTCCAGACATGGATGATGAAGAGGGTGAAGGTGAAGAGGATGAAGAGGACGAGGAAGGTCTGGAGGACATTGATGAGGAAGGGGATGAAGATGGAGACGATGATGAAGAGGATGAAGGAGAAGAAGGAGAGGTAAAGTGCTAACATTTTGGAAACTTTCAGCAAAGTTTTAATTTCTTAACAATTGTGTGACGCTTCATTGTTTCAGGAGGATGAGGGAGAAGACGACTAAGAACTATAACCTGCAAGACCCTCGACCTTCCCTGTTAATTTTTCCACTCATGTTTGGGAGCAAAAGTTTTGTTTCTTTTTTTGTTTTGTTTTTTTGACGTTTTTTAATTTACTTTTATAAGTATGTGCTTCACTTTCCATTCTGAAGCCTCCTCACCTGCTGATGCCATATGTTCTCCTTTGACTCATCTAAGGCCAATGGCACTTTGCCCTGAATTGTGAGTACCATCCCTGATGACATCTCAAAATTAATAATAATAATAAAAAAAATAGAATCAGCACAGTATCGTCAGTAGAATGAAGACACAGAGTTCCTCCTATTCAAGGTTGTGTGGTTAATCAGCTAAAGCCATGGTGTAGTGACCTAGTGCTAGCAGACCTTTCAATATATTTTTTCCAAGAGGGGCATAGTACCCTTTAAAGTATTTTTATTTTTTCTCCCGTGTGGTTATCGAGTACCAGCTCATTCCTTTGACTTGTAATGTTTGGGGTTGGGGGGTGGGGGTAAGCTGGGGAGGGGCAGGAGTGTATTGGTTATTGGGGAGAGTGGTTATTTTGACACCATTTCTATGGGACTTTTGTTTTTCATTGTATTGTTTTACAGATATCCACAAGATTTGAAATGACATTTTTAATAAAGAATAAAACTGAAAAAAAAACTTGTAAATTTTGGCCCCTTCTGCTGCTTCATTGGTTTTGACAGAAGTGTTTACACTCAAGAATTGTTTCAAATTAAAGGTGTAAAGCTTGCTTTGTTACAATAATAAAACTAAACTGTGTATGCACGTGTGGGAGTCTTCAAGCGAAAAGCAGGGGTGCAGTTTTATATTTGAAAATTCACTTGAAAGCACCAAAAATGGAAAAACCTCAAGTCAAGTTCATCAGCTTGTAAAGGATTTTGGAGTCATTAGCAAACTTGATGCAAAGTCTTCTCTCAATATTCTGTGGGCGATTAAAGCCAAAAAGGTGTTTTCAGACTCTTCAAACTTCTTGTTTGTGACGGTCTCAGGCCAACTGTTTGGCTGGAAGCCCCAACCTGAAGTAAAAAAGGAGATCCATGTTGTAGTTAGAAAACTAACAAACTTAGACCTTATTTGCAAATGCAACCATGGACTATTTCTACAAATGAAGAAAATGAGGTTGATATTTGAGGTTTCGCACTGTGGAAAGCTAACGATTTTCTAAATGCATTGCAATTTTTTTTGTGCAACCTCAAAGGAGAGTCTTGCTTAGAAACTACATTCCTATGTTTGCATATTTTAATCGTATTTTTCAGTCAATATACCCACCTAAATGAGTTTTACACCTAGGACAGGTAGCTACGGTCCATGAGAACCCGGGGTACCAGGAGAAGTGGCTGTCGGCCGGCCAGTGCTTAATAACGTCCGCTTTTTTAAACACTATCACCTCGAACTGGAGTCCCTGGGGATTCTCGAAGAGCTGGATGTGGATCCTTCGACCACCTACTGACGTGTCGTTGCGGCTGGATAGTGCCATACGGCTCGGGACGAAGTGGGTGTCCGTGCCGAACGCCACTTCGTGTCCACATGCCCTACATAACATTAGCGTGTCGGTGCTAGTTCCGTGCTCCGGTGGGTCGGCAGCACACGAGTGTGAGGGGTGGAAAAACAGCAGCGCAAAGCCGATGAAGTGGAAAAAGTTGTCCCACTGCACTCCGAGCAGCAGTCGGCTCGTTGACCTCATGGCTGTTTCAAAGTCTGACCAAAAAGCTAACAATAAAGCTATTTAGGTTATGACGCTAGCAGCGTTTCTATCCGATGTAATGGTTTGAAAATGAGACATGTCATATGTTCAAATCATTCAGTATGTTGCATGACAGCACCAATCACTGATAAACACAATATTAAGACTTGATAACTTTTAAAGGACTGAGCATTAGCTGATAAATTAGCTTGTAAAGCAAATGGTTAGCATACTAAGCTAATTAGCTTTAGCTTCCTGTTCATGTTTAACTAACAGACGGAAGTCACGTTAAACAAAAGGGAAATGCAGTCTTTTCCTTAGGATCCAAACGTTACAATGATTATTTTTAGTTAGAAAATTTACTATGATCATTTGTGAAATTTTTAACCAACGTTTTTGTAGGTTAGGCTACATTTTCGACAAAAAGACATTTTAACGTTTCTGTTGTGATACGTTTAAGAACCAATTTCTATTAAAACATTTTCTTCTGTTCACCTAACCTAAGTACGAAATAAAAGTTTGAAATAACTACCTTTTACCATCTGTTTAATTTCCTTTTATTTTTATTATTTCTATTTTTAAGTGTTAAACTATTTTCTTCTCTCTTTTTTGCTCACAAAAAAGTTTTCAATTTCTTCATAGGTTCAAGAACATAGCATGAATGCATTTTTCTTCTAGTAGTTTCCCAGGGCAACGCTTACTTGAAACACTTCTTCACCAATCAGAAAACGGGATGTTGAAAATCAGCCAATCGGAGCACTCGTTCGTTATTTGTAGCAACCATTCTGCTCCTCCGACAGAAGTTGAGATTTTTCCTGGAGACAGGAAGCTGACGCGATCCAAATTGCTTAAACCATTTACAGTGTTTTTGTCTGGAGGTTTTTGGTTTTATTCTTGGCCTGAATGTCGCGGTAAAACTTCTGAAGGATGAAAACTAGAGGTTCAACACCAGGTCCGCCACCGATTCACGTCCACGTAGCGGATACCACACCTGTCCATGTTCATATGAGGAGCAGTATCACCAGAACACCACCGGTAAGTTATTTTCTGAAAAAGGAACGTAAAAAGTTTTCAAGTTCTATTTATAAATTAATTTAGAGAAGATAAAATATTTTAAAAACTAATCATTTACCTGTTGTTTCAATTCTCTTCTGTTTGAAAGAATCAGGATTTTACTTCCAGTCTGTTGAAACATGTTAGAAAAATGTAATTATTAATTGAAGGCATGACATAATTTAATTTTGGGAGAAAAAGGGGGAGAAACTATGATAATCCAATAGTGTAAGGAATAAATTTACATAAAATTAAGCAAATTATGGACAACACGACTCTTCATGACGCCATATTAGAAACACTTTTTCTTCAGTCAGAGGCTTCTTCAAATATGCTGTAATACAGACTGCTATAGGAGACCGTTCCTGCACACAGCCTTCACCTGCTACAATAAGTACCTGAAGAATGTTGAATTACTGAGTTAGAACAACATTTAATTTCCCTTTTGATTTAATAAAGTATTTTAAATTAGAATTTAACTTTAGCACTTTTTCCTTTTGGATTTAGGGAGCTGATGTTTTGATGAGACGAAATGCAAGCAAGTCAAAGATCCGGGTGCCCTGGATTCCTCCAGGAAAACTCTCATGCAAGAGGAATATTGGCTTCAACCAGTCTCAGGTTGCTTCATGGTTCATTTTATGCTATTGTTGCAGTATAGCAACTAAAAGAATAAAATAAAAAAGAGAAAAGAAAAATATACTTAGTCCTTCCCGTCTCTTAAAATGGTTTAAAATGGAGGCAATTGAAATCCCAAAATTGTTATAAACGGTCTTCTACGTGTGTATAAGCTGGACACATTTATTTGTCTCACTGGGTAAAGATATGTAAAAAGCCTCTGACCAGATTTCCACGAGTTATGGCTGACAAATAGACCCACAGTATCACAGATTCTTCACCATCCCTTGCAATTGACTGAAGATGCTTAGCCACATTCACCACATTTCTTTCGCTCCGGATCCAGCTGGAGTGTCTGTTGCAGAAAAACTTCTAAAACAATGTAATAAATCTAATTTAAAAAAAAGGCTTTTATTTCAATAATTCCTTCTAACTTCAAAATTGAAATAAATTAAAGCTGTAAAACATGCTTGTTATAAAAGATGGCTATTTCTTGGGTGGACTAATATCACTCTGACCTACGGAAACCCAAGGAGTCCACAGCTGAAAAAAACCCAACAGACTTTAAAAAAAAAGAGTTTAGTTTTCTGTTTTTGAAGATTTAATTGATAAACTTAATTTATCACCCAGTCCTGGTTACTTTTGTGACGGTTGGACAGAAAAGGCTTTTTCCTGACTTCAGATCTGTTTTAACAACAGAATCAAAAACATCTGTGTGTTTCAGTTCTTTTGAACATGTTTTCTGTTTTTGTCATTTGATCAGACCAGCAGATCGCAGATTCAGTCAGACAGTGGCATCAGGAATCGGCGAGCTTCACGGCAGCAGGAGGAAGAGCCGCATGCAGTTTCTGAAGACCTCGAGGTCCTGCTGACGGAAGATGTCGCTCAGGAGGACCCTGAGTGTCATGTTCGGTCAAAGACGTAAGAACATCATTGAATAGCAAAGATCATAGATTAAATTCAGTTTATCTATATAGCGTCAACTCACAACCCGCCATCTAAAAAATGCCACTTCAAAACAATCATACATTCTGGTTCTTATTAGTTGTCAAACTGGGCATTTAGTTCAGTTTTTATTATTTATATTAGTTTAAAAGGTTTTCTGAGGAAAGCCAGTAGATTGCATCAAGTCATTGCCTTGACATTACAGCAGTGGTGTCTAATCTTTTTGCACCGAGAGCCAAATTGAAACTCTTCAGGTGCTAAAATTGTACTTAGTTAATCGATTGGAACTCATTTTAATCTAATAAATCGTTCACCTACAAGAAGTCGTAATGACCTGAACTCTGTTTATTTAATTCAAAGGCCGGAATCTTGCGACTATCAAAGAAATTCAAATGTGCTCCTCAAGACGCTTGTAGAGGCAGAAATCGATGGTGTAGCTGTGGCTAATCAGCTGACAGCTCTGAAGGAAACCATTGACAGCCTTGCTAAGGTAAGCTTTACTCCAACCTAAGGGGGCTGCAACCTGCAGCTCCGAGCTCCACCTACACCACAACTCCTATAAAGCCAAAGAAGGAATGTTTATAAAGTGAAAAAATAGTGGTTTTAGCAGGTCTTCTGTATGTTTTAAAACTTTAAAAGTACAATAGAATGGCACAACTGGTTAAAAATAAACAAAAAAACATTGACAGTAATAATATTTGCTTGTTTATGTTTTTAAGTGGGCTACCTGTTCTATATTATCTACATCTACTAAAAATTGTCATTCAGCTGATCTTGTTGTACAAAATAAATCCTAGATCCAGAACTGGGATGTAGTATTGACAAAAAACTAGTTCCAAACGCAGCAGATAAAAATATTTGGTCGACAGATTATTTGGCCCAGATAATGTGTTTTTGTTTTGCTTTGTTTCTTTGCAGCTATCATTACGTTTCACATGCAAGGCAGCCATGTTGGAGTTTAAGCTTAAGGAGACTAAACTTACTGTTTTTAAAGGGAATTTCTATTATTTTCCTCAAATTGGTTCTTGAAAAATACAAAAATATGATTAGAAAGAAAACACGTTACCAACCGTGCAGCATTGTAGTGAAGAGCATTTGTTGTTTTGATTTATTTTTATGACATTGCACAACAGAGTGAAAAGGGGTACCTGGAAAACCTGGAGTGGGCTCAAGGGAATCGCTGCTCTGAATGATCGGATCAGCATGAACCCATCGGGTCTTTTGTTTTCCAGGAGAAGCGGCTGACGAAGCTTCACACATTCACTCTGGAACGGCAGCAGAAGTTGCTGCTGGAGAAAATAGAGATATTTGATCAAACAAATCACAACCTTCGGGATCTCCTCAGGGACTGGAGCGTCTACGAGGTACAAGAAGCAGAGGAGAGGTCGAGAAAAGCAGAATAATTCATTTCTGACTATTGTTTCTCTCATCAAACTGTTTTTACAATCGAAAAAGATTCAGACACTTTCAAACATTTGAAAGTGTATATTTAACAATGTTTTGCTTAAAAACAGAGTTTTCAATACTTAGTTAAAACAAGTACTGGGAGTGATGGTTTCTGTGGACTTTAGAAATGTATAAATCTTTAGTAATCTATTGATTATTTTGATGATTAATTGATTAATCAGATAAAAATATATCACATTTGCAGATTAGTAAACTGCATATAAGCCCAAATTTCATTTCCATTTTTAAATTAGAAAATAGGTTAAAACTATACCACTTGAGGAGTTTTGGCTAAAACATATCTACAGACAGAGATATTTTATCTTAAATTAAAATGTATATATTTTTTGCACAATTTTGGGTTAATTACTGCTCTGAATATGTTGTTCATTTCAATAAATGTTTTTATTAAATCCTTTTACTTCAGTTAATTATGAATTGATTACTAAATTAGTTGACAATCTGATTAATCGTTTTAATGCTACAATTAATAAATATCAGCAGCACCTTTCTCTAACTTTTCTCTTTTAAAATATGGGTAAGCAGTACTTATTTTTTCCAACAAATGTGCCTCATTAAAAGTAAAGTGCTGGTCTAAATCAGTTGCTGATTATATCAATAATTGATATATTGATTTCAGCCCTTGTTTAAAAGCTCTGTATTCACTTGCATTTCATGTAGCTTATAAATATAAACAATAATCTTCTTACAAAATGTTGTGGTTTCCACAGAAAAAGTTGTTGATGTGGCCGACGGAGAGAGATGCCTTGAAGAAAAAGCTGATTGACACTGAAACAGAAAACATCGTGAGTGACCAACACTTTTTCCTCTGATCGTCCATCTCCTTCACCAGTAAAAGTTTCGCTCCTTATTTCGCAGAGACTTTCCGCTACACTCTCAAGCAAGGAAAAACAAGCTTCGAAGCTCGTCGAGCATCTGGACTTTGAAAAGGTTTGCAACTGATAACATCGGAAAGGCCTCTGGTAAGTCATGCCACAGGTTTTCACAACATTGCCACTGTCAACACAGGACAACTTGAAGACGACTGCAGAGCTTTCAAGGATCCTGGACTCGACCCGCAGCCACCTGATGAACCAGCTGGAGCAATCTGAGGCGGAAAAGGTCCGCCTGGCTACTCAAATCCAGGTGTGAACGCTGATTTCACAACAACATCCTTCGGAGTAGGAATACAAACAACGTCATCTTGGAAAAGTCTAGAATTGTTTTTTATTTTTAGTAAATAGCCTTTTTTGAGTTTGTATATTCCAGTTAACAATTAATCAATTATTAAATTAGTTGATGATTATTTCAATAATCACAATCAATCATGATTAATCATTTCACCCCTATATTTAATGAACACCAACTTTCTCTAACTTCTTAAATTATGTGGAAAATCTTTTTCGAGGAAAGACACAGGAGCAGAGGTTCTTGTCTTGCAATGTTCAAGCTGATTCTCATCTTAATGAAGCAGAAAATGAACTATTTTAACCAGTTTTCATCTTATGCCATGCGATCTGTTGGTGAGGTAGAAGATGCAGCAGAGTCAGGAGCATCAGATGGAGCAGCTTCGTGATCTCCAGGACGAGCTGGAGTCCCTGAAGATGAAGAAGGCGGAGGATGACAAGCTGCGGAAAGAAGAGCGGGAGTCTCTCAGTGTGCTCACGCTGCACGCCGACCAAGCTAAGGAGACAGTGAGGCATCTGGAACAGAAACTACAGGAGAAGGTCAAGAAATAATATAAATAAATTTCAGAATATAATTAAATGCTGTTTCTGTGCAGATTAGTGATAGAAATGACACTTTTTAAATTATGAAAAAATGCCACAAATCAGAAAAAGGAAGTTATCTATGCAGACCACACACATCCTGGATTACATTTTTATTTTCTTTGCTATACATTTATATGTAACATTTCCTCAATTGGAGCAAAAAGGAACCAGAGATCTTGTTCTAGTGCAGAAACCTGGTGAATAAAAGCAGATTTTGATTGAAGCAAAGTGTCCGGTGGTGCAGCTGCTTCAGCCGTCATTTCTTTAAATTAACAGATTAAAGATGCAGAACTTGCATGTCAGGAAATGCAAATAGGATTTAAACATGATGCGTGTTCTCTTGAAGGAGACGGAGCTGACTATCGCTGTGTCCGCGTCCAAAGACTGGTGTCACCGCCACTCGATAGAAGCAGCTGAGAAAAGGCGCCGGGAGGAAGAGATCGCGATTGTCAAACAGTGAGCAAAGAAAAAACAAAACTCATTGATATAAAATTACACTGATTTATGTTTTTATAGTAGGATCTACTGGAATTCCAGCTACGTCAATTGAATTGAATTGCAGAACAGTGATGGAGACACAAATAATTTCATTTGTGAGTTGGAACATCTAAAACACTTCAGTCAGATTTTATCAGATCAAACTTATGTTTTGTTTTTTTTTGTAATAGTTTTGTCATTTTTAACTGTATGGGCTGGGCGATCAATCCATTTTATTTTTCCCCAAAGTGTTCCCTGGGTTTCTGTACAGCGTGATTTCAGGACCCAGGTGGCCATCTTGTTTATCAAACATACTTTACATTTTCTATCTATTTGGGCTTTCAGTTCATGGCAGCTCTACCTTACATTAACTTATATTATCTAATTTATCTTATTGAATATTTCTTATCCTATTAAACTTGACTTATTTAATTTAACCCTCTCCAGGCAGATGTTGCCGATTTGCAACAGCTAAATGCTACTTAGCTAGTCTTTGCAAGTAATTTGAGCCTGAGAGGGTTAACTTATCTTATTTAAATTAACTTAGTAACTTATAACTACAAGTTAATCTTGGCTTAACGTAGCGTATTATAGCTTACTTCATTTAACTTAATTTAATCTTATTGAACTTAATCTTATTTAGCTTTTTACTGGTTGAACTCCATGATGTGCAAAGTTTCAACAAATGGTTTTAAAAGTAAATTTGCAAAAAGTCAAGTGAAACCCAGAGAATACAACTTTCTGAAGGGAATGGTTGGTTGGTGGTTTTTCTTTTTCTTTTTGTTTATGAGACATGGAAACTCAAGCTCTTTGGTCATGCATGAGTTCTGGGCTTTTTTTTCAAAGCTTTTTTTGTGGCGCAAGTGGAGTTTATTTGTAGGATTTAAACCAGAAATGCAGCCTAAAATTAGATTTATTAAATCTTATGTTTAAATGTGTTTCCTTTTTGTTTGTGAAAGACAAGCACACCAAAAAAGAGACCTTTTGGATGAGAAAAGTTCTAAATGCTGACTTCTTGGTGAAAACATGGCTGACAATGAATATGTCTGTCTGTCAGGAAGGTCAGCGATGTGAACTCTCGGCTTCACGCAGTGGAGGAGAAGAGTCGGGCCGAGAGAGAGGAGCTCAGAAATCAGCTTCAGCACCTCAATGCGGAGAACACCTCCACCAAGCTGGAGAACCAAACGCTCAGGGTAGCTTCACACGGAAACAGAAGGAAAAGTTAAAAACACGGGCTGCCATTTAATCTGCTTTTGCTTTACGATCAGAGAGAGCTGGCGTTGACTGAAGAGAAATTAAAGGGACTTCATTCTGAAGCTCGTGAGCTGAAAACATCAATGAAAAAGACTGAGAACCTGGTGGAGAAATACAAGCAGAAGGTGAAGCAAACATCAGGCTTATCGCTTTGGGTTTTTCATTATAGTTTAGTTTAATGTCATTGTGACTTTTCGTCTAATTCAATTAGTCTTAATTGTATTTTAGAGTGTTTTCTTTGTTTTTAGATAATAGTAGATATTGTTTAGTTTAGATTTTGTTAGCCATAGTAGTTGTTTTCGTTTCTTCACACTTTCAATTCAAAATAGTAAAAGTATTGTATTGTTATTATGTACACATTGATCGGGTAATGAATATGCAACAGAATTTTTCTAAAAAATTATATAATTATATTTGAACAACCAACTGACTGATGTTTTATCTCAACTTTTGCTGTCGTCGTTTTGCTGATTAGTGTAAGTGCCACCAGTAGGATTATATAGTAACTGTTTGTGTGGGAGAAAAAATAAATCAATTTCACATTAGTTCGAAAGGCTATTAAATAGATTCATAAACACAAAAATGAAGGATGTTACATATACATAGTTTTAGGTTTATAAACGGATAATTTAGTTCTAGTTTTATAATTTTTCCCCATTAAAGTTGCAATATGTAACTTTTATAAAGAATGTGTTTTTATTTAAGATTTAAGATTTCAAGGATTTTTATTTTTACCATTTCGCAATCGCTTGCTTGTGGTTTGTACTTATGTCCCAGATCAAGAAGCCTAATAAATAAGCAAGTCATTGCGGTGTCATTAATAAATATGGCGGTGCACAGAGGTGCAGTGCCATCATGTTTGTTAGTTTGTTATGACACAGATATTCTGTGAGGAAATGTATCGCTTCTGATCCAAAACAACCAATCAGAGAAAGGAGGCGGGCCTTAGTGCTGCCAATCAGTTTCATGTGCTCACTGCTAAATGTGAGGGAAAATCCCAAAGACACTAATAAAGTTTTTTGTCCATCTAATAGCTAGGAAACAACTTACCATTACAGGAAAACCATTTATCCGTCATCATCGGTGGCTATGCTAACTAGCTGCAGCGTTCATGATAGACTGTGCTAGGTGTCGTGGACCATTTGTCTGTATTTCAGTTAACAAAAAAGTTTTCCCAATTTCAGTTTTTGTCACTTTGTTGACTGTAAAAACCTTGGTAAATGGTCACTGTTGGGTTGCGGTTCAGGTTCATAAGGCTCGGCTGGAGTCAGAGGAGTACTGTCTGAAGCTGGAGGCGACGCAGAAGGAGGCCCGGGAGCTGAGGGTGAGCCTGGAGAAGGAGAAGGATCAAGTGAAACGGGAGCTGCTGAACCGGCTGCAGGAGCTTGAGGTGCTGCCGGAGAAACTGAGACGGACCGAGAAGCAGCTCAGAGAAGCCCAGGACGACGCTGAAACCCACGAGAGGAGGACCCTGGAGCATCATGCTGTCCTGTCTGAAGTCAGACACAAGGTGATCTGCCTGGCTGCAGGTTCTAACGCATCACCCTGGTCACTCTTATCAGTTTTTAGACACAGCAGAACCTTTTATAAACGTCATCACATCCTTCTGCAGGGTGCTGGAAATCCTTGAAAATGCTTGTATTTTGTTTAGGTGTTTTCAAAATTTGGACAGTTATTGATTTCTGAATAAAGTCCTAGAAAGTGCTTGATATTCAAGCTGCAGTTTCGTGACAAAGTTTAAAGAAAGCTTAGTGTTGCTAGGTGACGGGTGGAGGTCAGCTGGGGTTGCGAAGTAACGGGCCGAGCCGAGCCGAGCCGAGCCGAGCAGAGCCGAGCCGAGCAGAGCCGAGCCGAGCCGAGCCGAGCCGAGCCTCACTGGGGTCATTAGGTGAAGGAAACTACCTGCAAATTTGTTTGGGAATTTTAATTAGATTTAATCAGCCCAATGTCTGATTAAAAGCCACAATTTGGAAAATATTATTTATAGTTGAAACCAGAAAGTTTCAGACACCTAATAAAAACTCACAGGAATTTTTTTTATTGCTATTTGAAGTTAAATCTGACTAAAATGTTCTTGTTTTAGGTTAGTTAGAATCACCAAAATTATTTTAAATAAAGTTACCAAAAACAATTTTCAGAGATTTTATTTGGTAATTCTTTTTGTGTATTGTACATAAGCATTTAATTTAAACAGGAAGATAATTTACTGTAACACAATTTTGTTGTTGTTGTTTCACTGTGATAAATATTTATTATTCCCATCTTATCAATTATGTATTGATCTGTGCAAGCTAGCTTATGTTCTCGGTCCAGCCAAGTGTTTAAGTTACATCCCGTTATAATATAAGTTGCATTCCACCAATATTAATATCGTATATCGCTCGTAACTTGTGACTGTGAATACTATTAGCAGCTCAAAATGTAAGAAACGTTAATAAATGAATGTTTAATAAATGAATAAATGAAGTCCTGAAAGTAGAAAAACAGATTTTGGTCAAATGAAGCTTGGTGTGAAGGAACTATAAAAAAAGAACAAATTGCAAAAAAAAAAAAACAGAAAGGTAAACAAAATCACTAAAGTCCTGTTGAGTATGTGACACCTGTTCTCAAATTTCTAAGAATTTCTCTGTGACTGTCTGCAGGTCGAGCAACAAGGTGCTCAGCTGGAAACGGCTCAGCAGAGGAATCTGCTGCTGCAGGAGGAAAACAACGTCCTGAAGGAGAAAATTAACAACCTCGAGAGGTATTTTCCTTTAACTTAAACACTTAAATGAAAACAGGTTTATTGAGTCGATCCTGGTGGTTAAAGGTGACCTATCATGCTTCCTTGAACAGGCCCATCTAAATCATGTTTGTTGCATTTTATTTTGCTCAAAATCAATGCTTAGAGCAATAAAACCATCTGACCAATCGAGCTGGGCGTCAGCTTTGTTTGCAGGGTGAGGAACAGAGCCTGCTGATTTGTTTCAAGGATTCATGGATTATTTTTTAGCTTTAGAAATTTGATGCGAGAAGGGGAGACCAGCAAAACCTCCAAGGCAGGTTCCCTCCTGCACACCCCAATGACTTAAACGGGGAAATCCAAAGACTGCGCTCCCTCCTGGAAAAGGAAACCGCCAGAAGGTATAAAGACAACCAACGACTGGCCCACCTGGAGGAAGAGTTGGAAGGAACCAGGGTTTTTTGACCAGGCCTACAAGGCAAAGACGGAACTAGAGAGACTAAAGAGGCTCAGTGATCCAGAAGTCCTAAAAGCTGTGGTCATTGCTTCCCCAGCTCACATAGATGATAAAGACATGGAGAAGGAGGAGTTGCACCAATGATTTGAGGATTTAAAGGTGGCCCACTTTCATAGCCTGGAAGCAGTTGTTGCTGAAATAGATACTGAGAAACAGAGAAGAAAGGGCCTCAAACAAGAGCTGGATGAACTCCAGGCTTCCTACAAGGAGCTGAACTCAATGTATGGAGCAGACATTGCTCTGGTGAGGCAGGAGGCTGAGAAAAGAGATTCAGTTCCTGCAAGAAAAGTTAAGCAGTGCCCAGGCTGAGTTAGAGAAGGTCAATGGTTTGTACCAGGAGCTCAACTGTCGGTATGAAAGCGATGTAACTGCACTGAAACAGGAAGCAGAACAATACTGGCAGGAGATAAATGTGCAAAAAATGATTTCGAAAGAGCAAAAGAAGATCTACTTGCTGTCGAAAACAACCTGAGAGCTGAGGAAGAAGATTCCCAACAAAAACCCATAACGGTTTTCAAAGAGAAGGAGGAAAACTCAGAGCCAAGTCGACCTGGTGAAAGATTTAAATCAAGAGGTTTCTTCAGAGAATGTCATCACTGGAGAAACCATCCTGGAGGATTTGGACCATCCAGTTATTAAAACCATGCAGGATGGTAAAAAGAAAAAAAAACACAATTTTCAATTTGGAAAAGATTGCGAAACCTGCTGGGATTGAAGAAATAAAAAACAAAACAAAAGAGTGACATTTGGGAGGCTTTTGAAATGGCTCGTTTTCCTCACACCTAAAATATTAACTTATTGCCACAAAACAGCTGGATGTTCTTTTTAACTATTTAAGCTGTTTTTAGAAGTAGTAGAGACTCAAGTGGAAGTACAAAACAATAATAATAATAGGCTCCCTTTATACAAATCAGATGCGTTCATGTTTTCATTTAGATAACGGATTTCAGGGTTTAACAGTAAAATCCATATATTTTTTGATGAAATGAAGTGAAACTGGAACAAAAACTGAATTATGCCTCCCTGTTCTGTCGTGAAACACTTTGCTGTGCCTGTGTGTTCATTGTAGGAAGCTGGAGGATATGAATGCTGAAAGCAGGGAGATGTCCCAGGCTGTCAGCAAAAAGGAAGGAGACATCCGCAGCCTTCAGCAGCAGCTGGAGGAGAAAACATTCCAGTGCACCGTCGTGTCCCAGCAGCTGCAGGAAACTCTGGACAACACTCAAAGACAGGTCAGAAACAGAAAGGCCTCTCCTTCGTTCCTCCTTGTGAAAATCAGGCTTGGGTTTAGTTCTCAGTTCACCTTCAGCTCAGGGTGAACGTATGACATCACACTCATGCAACCAAGAACAACCAACAAAAAATAAAGACAAAAAACTACAGAACAATTAAAAGAAGTTTAAAAACAGCAGAGTTATAAAGACTTACAGAGTTTATCGGGAGCAGTATAAAGCATTTATTTTCTTCTCTTCTGGTTTGAATTTCTTGCTTCGTTTGACTGATATAATTAGCTCTATTTTCAATAAAAATATAGCTGATTTAAAGAAAAGGAAACTCTGATCACAACACTTACAGGTGGACGACAGCATACAGCGACTTCTGGCCAAAGAGAAAATGTCACAGTCCAGATCGTTGGAGCTGCAGAACCAGCTGAGTCGGGCCAAATTGGAGCTGTATCAGCTGCAGCGAAGCAAGGAGGACGTATGTCATTCATCCCTCATCACATCTGACTGCAGCCTTCGACGGGATTAAAATGTGTTTTCTGTCTTCAGATGGAGCGTCGCTACCATTCTCAGCTTCAGAACTTGAGGGAACGACTGGACCAGTCGGATTCCACAAACCGCAGTTTGCAGAACTACGTCCAGTTTCTGAAAAACTCGTATGGAAATGTCTATGGAGACTGCTTGCTGAGCACCACTGATCAGTCCCCACAGCAATAGAGCACAAATGAATTCACATTCATTGTGAAATTGCTCAAATGTTTTTAAAATGCAAAGGTCTGAACGTTATTTATTGTCCTAATAAATAAAATGATCTTAAAGAAGTCTTGATGCTTGTTTTATTTTTTAAATGTTTTGTTTATGTGTCTCAAAGTGAAAACTTGTATTTTTCAATTTTTTTAAGCTGAAACTTTTACTGTTTAACTTAAAATCTACTGACAAAATATTTACAGATTCTGAAAACTCTTCAGTCAATAAAAACAGTTTACAAGTTATTGACCTACATTTTAATTAAATGCATTAGTTCCATTGATTATTTACTTTTTAAAATATACTTTTAATGTTTTATTTTCTTAGTTGAAATGCTTTTTCAGTGCATAATTTGTTCATTCACACTTCAGTGTTTCTTACTGGAATTCTGTGTAGTAAATCAACACAGTACAGAAAAAAATAAATGAGTGAAAGAGGAAAAAGAAATGATTTCTTTTACAAATGACAATTTTAAAGTGTGGCATACATTTGTTTGTATTTAATGTAATACCCTTACATAAAATACACTGTAACTAGCTGTTGTCAGATGTCACATATTTAATTGCATTAAATATTTAATTAAATTACTAATTTCTATTTCATTTACCTTTGGGATCTATAAAGTAAAAAATCAATTAACTTTTAGGTCCTGGACTGTAATTTACTGAGTTTCGAATATAAAGTATGAGTTTAATATCCAGGCTGATAGTTGACTAGCTAATTGTTTTCTATTTTAATTCATTAAAATGAAAGTGAAAGTGCATTATTGCATTGCTAGGTGAAAGTCAATGTAAGACTTTTGATGTCTGTTGCAACTGAACTGTTGAGAACTTAAGATTAAATAGTTCACTATGTCAAACATAATATTTAACCAAAAATGTTAGAAGAAACGCAAACTAACAATCTGAAGGAGACGGTTATGATAAATACACGATCGGAACCAAGCAGCGATAGGGTTCGTGTTTCTGGTCGGACTTAGTTTTTGTGTGAGTGTTTGGCGCCTGCTGCTGTTAGCCACAGACCGTCGGTTTCATTTTTGTTTGTTTCACGATGCCTTCAGAAAATCTACGATGGGAAACTTTAGAGGCCTTAAAAAATTCACCAAAAGGACAGGTGACCTTCGACCCCTACTGGTCAGAGAGAGGAGAGGTAAGCTATCTCCGGTTAGCATCCGGTTAGCATCTGCTAGCTCGACTAGGTGGAAGCTAAAGTCAGCCATTCTGCTTGTTTACGTTTAAAAACAGGGTATTCCTTAATTATCAAATGCTCATTTATTGAGTCAGTTTGACCAAGACTGTTTCACCAAAAGCTCTTCTTCAGATTCAAGTGTGAAATCGATGAAATCAGTTGGTTTTGTGGACTTTATTTAACTTTTCTTCAGTTTGCTACATCATCGTTCCCTTATATCTTTATTTCAGAAAGCAAATTCAATTGTTTTTAATTTTAAGGGACGGCGCTCAGAAATTACCTTTAAAACCTAAACCTAAATTGTGTTATTATATGGTAAATACTTTATTTTGTGTATTTGCATTTCTAAATGTACATGAAAAACATGGAAACGTGAAAAACAAATACTTTGTCTTAGTTTCCCAGTAATTTACCTGGATTCCTATGTAGAATGCGGAAGTGAAATTAAAATATTTCTAGATTTTGGTCTCCATGTTTTTGTCCAATCTCCTCGCCTCTTGTTTAGATAGTTTCTGCTGTTCCATCCATTTTCTATTTACCATGGTTAAGCATTATAACAAAGATCCAAAAGTATAAATGTAAGAGCAAAATTTGCATAGCATCCAAAAATTAGATCGGATAATGGTACAAACAAGCAACCCCTCAGTTAAAAAGAAGTTTAAAAAATCTGAAGTAACATAACATTTTTAGGCTCTTTCATCTAATACAATCCACTGTTGTAATTAGTTTTTTGGTGGTCCTAATCCTCTTCCATGTAGAGAATTTGCAATTTTTAAAGTGATAAAAGAAAATGTGATTCAAATGTACAGTACAGTTCTTTGGTGCCAGGTACAGATTAATAATTAATGACCTTTGAACTTCTTTCTGAGCATCTCTCTGTTTTCTTGCAGCATATTTTAGCTGGGTGTACAGAGACCCCAGCTTGTCCTCCCACTCTGCGGTCATATTGGAGCGGCTGGACTCTGAGTCGCTGAACAAGTCGTCCTTCTTGGACTCTAGCTCCATTGACTTTGAGGAGAAACCTGCCACAGCGGAGCTCAACAGCAAGATCAGCACTCTTTCTTCAGCTTCGTCTCTGAAAAATCAAACAAAAGATGTAAGTTGTACACGATAATTGTTGGGATGCTGTTATTGTTGCTGGAGAACTTTTCTGGGAGTTTTTTGCTATTGTTACAGGTTTCCGGGTCACTACCGAAGCTTAGCGTGCTCCCGGCGCTTAGAGATGAAACGAGAGGTGAAAGTGCAGAGGTGGACGTCAGTGAAGTTCCCACTCCCCCATCCCCACCCGCCATTTCCCTGCTGTCACCCAGAGCCATGGAGACGGCCGGCCACATCATCCGCTTCCAGAAGAAGCAGCAAGAGAAGGCCAAGGTCCGACTCACAGAACCTTTTTTCAGATCAAACTCATGTTTTTTTTGTCCACTATTTGATAGGACTTGGTTTTGAAGATTTGCAAGGTTTTTTTTCTTTCTTCAAAAATGTATTCCTTAGTTCAGAGTGACATCAACAAGTCCATGGCCGCCATCTTGTTTGAGAAGCTCTAGTTGTAATATGTGGCTGATCATTCAGAACTTGTTTCATGACATTAAAATTCACTCTCAGAAAAAATCCAATTATGAATAAAAAACAATAATATTTTTCATTTTTTAGAGGAATAATTAGCTATTATTTGTTTGTAAAGCTGCCATCTTTTATTTCTTTTCTCCTTCTGGGCAGCCACGCCTTCTTTTAATCTTTAACACTTTTATTATCATCTCAATGTTTTCTGAAGGTCAATTTTTTAACATTTGAAAATTTTCCTCATCAGAACACTTAAAAAAAAGTTGGAAAGCCTGGAGAACTTTCTATCAAGACTCAAGTTATCAAAAATCTTGGTTGTTTTGAATGAACATATAAAACGTACTGCAGGTTAACCATATCAATCTGACAGTTTATGTGATGTTACTCCTGGAAGTGAGTCTGGATCTGTTTTATCAATGTTTCAAACACCAGGTGGCGCTACAAGAGCGGCAGGCGCTGCAGGAGAAGCTGGTGGACTCGGTGGCGAGCGCCGAGTTGGAGCACCTGAAGCGCTTCGAAGAGCTGAGGGAGCTGAAGCAGAGGCAGGAGTACCAGAGTATCCGGGACATGATTGACAGAGAGTGAGAATCGAACTACAGGCAGGATGATACCGAGTGATAACAGATGTTTCTGTGCGTTTGAGTCCAAACTGCTTCGTCTCTCCGCTGCAGGACCAAAGAGAGCATGGGGCGCCAGGAGAAGCTGAAGGAAGAGCAGCGGCACCGAATAAAGGTACAACAATATGTCGGTAATTACGGGGAAAAAAACAAACTTCTCCCTGTTCACTTTTATAGTATCCTCCGTTTGTTTTTGTGGTACACTTACATAAGTAGCATCTATATATAAGCCTGTTGCAAGAAGCAATAACTCAATTAATTGGATAAATTAAAACAAACTCAACATTTTTCATTTGGATGATTTATATTTTTGTTTTTGGATTTTTCTTCCGCCCGGACAGAACTCTTCAATCTTTTTTTGAAGACCAGTTTTGTTTACAGGGACTTCATAATTCATTTTATTTGTTGTTTCTGTTGTTTTTTGTTTATTTATTTTGAATATTTAAAATGTTCTGCATTTCCAGTGTTAAATGCTCATTAGATTTTAAAGTCTATTGATTTTTGAGAATATGTTTTTGCATTTTTATGCGTTATATTACTTGAAAATGGTCTCAAAGCAACAATTGTCATTTATTACAATGACTTCTGAGACAATTTATCATCTTGCAATATTTGTCATTGTGACAGACCTATCAATATATACTGATCTATAAATTAGGAGGTAAAGTTATCTGCGTTTCATCTGTCCTTAAATGGTCTTTATTATTATATTTCAGATATGATATATAATGTTCTTGACTTGTTTTGGTTCAGGTTTTTTTTTTCCTCGCGTTTTTCTTCCACAGGCCTGAAACACAAACTACATTTTCTTGGTGAATACAGTCATGAAGAAAAAGCAAGATTATTCCCATTACCGCTTGAAACTTTTTTTTATTAAATCGAATCAAAATGCCGCAATGAAAAGCTCTGTTGGCCAAAATATTTGTCAACAATAAAATGTTTTCGGTTTTGATTAATTTAATGAACAGGAAAAATAAAACAGATTTTTTTCTGTATTTGATGTCAGTACTGTTTGAAATTGATGATTGACTTGTATATCAACAGGATCAATATTTAGAAGGTGCAGTTTAACATTTTCTGCAGGATCCTAACATATTTAAAACTTGATGATTTTCTTCTCTTCAGCCATTTTTAACGATGTACAGCGCTAGGTCTTCCCCAAACTTTAGTTATGCGTTCTTCAGTCTGGATTGGTTTTGCTCCTGTAGATCCTGAACCTTCGCGTGAGGGAGCTGGAGCAGCAGCGCCACCGTGAGGCGGAGCTGGAGAAGCAGAGGCAGGCAGAGGGTCGGGACAGGCTGCGGAGCCTCAACAGCATCCAGGAGGAGATCCTGCAGCTCAACCAGCTGCTGGAGCCGTCCGCTCGGACCAACGCCCACCTCCCGGCGGCCAGCCTCGCCTCACACAGCCTCCGCGGCAACCAGCTGTGCTCCCAGGTGTCGGAGGTCGTGAGAAAGACTGCGGAGGTCGGTCCAACCTCGGATGTGGGTTTCTGTTTCCTGCCGTTCTGTTCGGTAACTTTCTGTTTCTGTCCAGGGTGAGTTTCCCAGCGTGGAGGACATGGCTGTGGCGGAGCGAGCGCTCTGCGAGATGAGGTCGGTGATCCGGCAGATGGAGGAGGAGGCGGCCAGAGTTCAGGAGAAGAAGAAGAAGGATCAGGAGCAGGA
This sequence comes from Poeciliopsis prolifica, assembly GCF_027474105.1. Lineage (NCBI taxonomy): Eukaryota > Metazoa > Chordata > Actinopteri > Cyprinodontiformes > Poeciliidae > Poeciliopsis > Poeciliopsis prolifica. The sequence goes on along the minus strand of NW_026562389.1, from coordinate 8,909,295 downwards.
AGAAGAGCGCAGGAAGCAGGAGGCTCTGCAGGCGCAGCAGGAGGCGCAGAAGAAGGCGGAGCAGGCAGCCAAAGAGAAGGCGCAGAAAAAAGGTGACTCAGAAACTCAATTATTAGCTTCAAAACAGTAAATCATAAGTAAAATGATGCATTTAAATCTGCAGGCAAAATATGGACAGGAGCAGAACCTGTAATCTTATTAATAGAGCTGAAATGATAGCTCGAATTAACCACGATTAATCGATTACTTATATAATTGCTTAGAAAATACATTTCTAATATTATTTCTTCTCTACCAAAAGGAACACTGTTTATAATCCAAATCACAAATCTGACTGAAGAACAAAAGAGAAGAGAGAAAATGTGTCGTTAAAACTAGGGCTGAAACGATTAATAACAATCACAATTAATCAATTGCTTATATCAGCATTTAAAAATTCTATTTCTTATATTATTTCTTCTCTACTAAAAATTAGTACTGTTTATAACCCAAGACACAAATATAATTGAAAAAAAAAGTAAGAAAATGTAATTGAAACTGCAACTGAAATGATTAATCGACTGAATCAATTATTGATATTATATTTCTGTTTTTGTTTTTTTTTTTGCCAAAAAGTGGCAAAAATGTTCAAAATTAAAACCAGGGTTGAAATGATTAGTCATGATTAATCGATTATTGATACAATCAACTAATTTAGCAAATGATTAATTGTTAAATGGTGTAAACAGGCTCTAACAAAATGGCCATTTACAGAAAAAACAACTCACTTGAGCAGTAATGGAGACAAAACATTACAGAATTTTGAAAAAATACATTTTAGTTATTCAAAAAGTAATTTCATTTTTTACTTATTTGTATCTTTTAATGCATTTCAAATATTCTGTAAGGAAAGACTTAAGTGGTTAAATGACCAATTTGGAAAAAGGTGGCAGTTTTTACAATGAATGGTCAGTAATTGTTTACTGAAGTAATCGTCAGATCTGTTGATTAATCACGTCTGATCCAACAGGGCTGCAGAACAACGCAGAAGAGAGCACCGTGAAGTGGTACAAGGAGCTGCAGAACTCGGCCGCTCAGTGCGCTCAGTCCTTCGAACAACTCAACTCTCCCAAAGACGCCCAGGTGGCCCCACGCCGCCAACTCCAGAATTATTTTATTACTAAATTATTTCTAAACGTCTGCATGCGATTTCCTTCCTCCTGGCTCAGACGAAGAAGCTGAAGCTGGAGCTGCAGAAAGCCGCCACCATCCCCGTCAGCCAGATCTCCACCAACTCCGGGTCGCAGCTCCGGGAGATCTTCGACAGGATCGACAAGCTGCTGTCGGGACGGGCCGTGGTGTCCGGCGGGAAGTCCGTCTCCGCCTCCCAGCATCCTCAGGGCCTGGAGTTTGTCGGCTACAAGCTGGCGGAGAAGTTTGTGGTGAGTCTATCTGCAGGTAGCAGGAGGCATCACAGCCTGAAGAGTTACTGTTTCAACAATTAAAACATTCTGGTGTCAGTTTTAATCATCCAGATCTTCAAATCTGTCTTTTGAGGAATTAGAGATTCAAAGATTTTGACATTTCATGAAAAGAAACTCAAAACAGCAACCAGAATTGTTTTTGAAATGGTTGAAAATGGACAAAATTAAAGTACCAACTACTCACTGATAAGCGGCTATTTTCTTTAACAAATCATTACATTTTAACACTATTTTGTGTCTCCCGAGTAAAATCTGACTGAATAAACTGCAAATTGTGGTTTTCTCACATTAGATTTAGGTAACACAACAGAAATACAACAAAACGGGAACCGATTTTGTTGCTGAATAGAAAAATAAAAGGTGAAAATAATAAAAATGTGAAAAGCCTCATTTCTCGTGCACACAGAGACGTTCATGCAGGACCGTCTAGAATAAATGAATACATTTTATTAAGTGTGTTAACTCACAACAGCCTTCATAATCAACTGCTTATTGGCATTATGTTTTTTTTTTCACCCAGCATGTCGCAGTTTTTCTCCGTTATGTTCTCCGCTTTTCTCTCATTACTTTTTTCGTTGCCTTCGTGGCGAATCGGACATTTCTTTAAATGAGGAGTTGAAGCTGCTTCGTCATGCAGCTCAGCTCATCGTTTCACCTTTAAGGTGAGACTTAAAGAACGTATCTCCTCCTTCCCGTTCTGTAACGGCCGCCGCCATCTTAGGCCGTGTCGCTTCAGTATGACCGGCGGTGCCCTCTGCTGGACGGCGGTTACACTACACTTAAAAAAGGTCTAAGCGAACTTTATTAATCCATTGGAACTAATTTTGGTCTATTACACCAATTAATAGTCAATCCCTAAAGTTAATGGATATTTAATTTCAAATGAACAAACAGTCCCAACTCTTCCTCTCACTCCTGATTTTTTTTCCTGCGCAGAAACAAGGTGAGGAAGAGGTGGCGTCCCACCATGAAGCCGCCTTCCCCATCGGCGTGGTGGCCTCTGGCATCTGGGAGCTGCACCCGCAGGTGGGCGACCTCATCCTGGCTCACCTGCATAAGAAGTGCCCATATTCGGTCCCACACTACCCCCCGATGAAGGACGGCACGCCTGTGGACGAATACCAGAAGTGAGTTGTTTCGTCAGAAAAGACGAAACAACAATGTTTTCTAGACGGTTTTATTTAACCACTTTAGCATTTTTCTTTATCTTAAATGAAAATGTTAACATTTTTCATGCAGTTTCAGGTTAATCATTACTGCTCTGATTCTTTTGTTCTGCCAGCAAAAGGCCTGGTTGACAGTCGATTACCAAGTTAGTTGACGATCATTTCAACAATCGATTAATCAAAATTAATTCCATTGTTTCAGCTCCAATTTTTCAATTATATTTGTGACATGGATATAAACAGTGCTGGTTTTTGCTAAAGAACTAATACTGCAAATATAATTTATGACCAATTTTGTGAATAACTGATTAATCACGTTTAATTTGATTAATTGTTTCAGCCCTAGTTTTAATGCAGCATATTTTCCTTCACTTTGTGATTTAAGTTACGAGCCACTTTTTGGTCAAGAAGAAACAATATTATAATTTCAAACTCACAAGAATAATCAATTAATTCGATTAATCATTTCAGCTCCTGCTCAGACTTTTTTACTCAGGTAAATTTTGGATCAGATCTAAAAAAAAAATGGTGATTTAAAAAAAAAATTTTTTTTTTACACTGACAGGATTCTGGGTTACCGTGTGGATGACTGTGGGGTCGAAGGTCAGGACAGTTTTCTGAAGCGGATGTCTGGGATGATCCGTCTCTACGCCGCAGTGATCCAGCTGAGGTGGCCCTACGGCTCCAAGCAGGGGGTAAACATGCTGCCGCTTCCTGTCTGCGTCCCGTCTGGGCTCATGCTGGCCGGTTCTGATCGTTTATCTGTCGTCCCTCAGTCTGTTCCTCACGGGCTGAACCACGGCTGGCGCTGGCTGGCCCAGATGCTCAACATGGAGCCTCTGGCTGACATCACAGCGACGCTGCTCTTTGACTTCCTGGAGGTGAGTCCAGATGGGAACTGAGGTTCTGGATCTGGTTCCTGGGGTTCTGAACTGGTCTCTGGGTCTGGTTTGTGATGTTCTGGATGTCATCTGGTCACCCAAACCGTTTTTATTTATGTTCTAACTTTTAGAAAAGCCGTAAAGAAAATCAGTTCATCTATCTGTCCGTTTCTTTTGGACTCCTGTTCAAATATCTGCTATAAGTTTTTCATAAACTTTCATAGTAAAATATTCGGATCACTTCCGTTGCTAAATATTTGTGATCTGAATTTTAACTAACTGTTAAAAGCCTCTTCTGTTTTGATTCTTCTTCCAGGTTTGTGGCAACGCCTTGATGAAGCAGTACCAGGGTCAGTTCTGGAAGCTCATCCTGCTGCTGAAAGACGAATATTTCCCCAGGTACAAACCGAGGCTGCACTTCAGATCCGATCCCATCCAACCATCTGTTTGTCAAACATCCATCCATCCAAATGTGTGTAAATCTCTGCTGCGTCTGCAGGATCGAAGCGGTGACCAGCAGTGGAGAAATGGGCTCCGTCATCAGGCTGAAGCAGTTCCTCGAGGTTTGTCTCCCTCTCAACTTTGTGCCTTTAACGAATATTGTGATAATTAGTCACAGGTTTGAGGAACATTGTTCAAAACTAAAAACCCAGGAAGGTTTGTTTGATATATGGAAAGTCATCCATCCAAATATCCAGATTAAAGCTGCAACAATAATTATTTTACTTGTAGATTGATCTCAACGATTAGTTTTACAACTGATTGATTAATTAGATTAGAAGAATTCACTAAAATTCTGCTGTTTTTTTTTTTTTTTTTTTTTTGTGCAATATAAAAATGCATTGAAGATGCAAATTTTTCAATTACTTAAATAAGAAAATAAACTTTTCTTGCATAATATTAGCTGGACTCAATTAGAGAAGCAAGGGGAGATGAGGAGGGGTGAGTGTGAGGAAGGAGATGTTTAAGGCCGGAGTGACAGCAGAAGAAGAAATGAAGGAAGTACAAGAGGGCGAACAGAAAATTCAACCATTTTGATTCTGAATAAAATTTGAAAATAGTTAATTGGAGGATAAATTAAAAAAGCTCAATACTTTCCATTTGCTTCATTTATTGTTTTTCTCATGTCTCATATAACTTGAAAATAGTTCAGAATGATATTTATTATAATAACCTCTGGAGTAATTTATTATCCAGCTAAATTTATTGTGACAGTCCTTTGGAAGTGCAAATAATTTTTCTTCTTAGCATTTTCTTTTTAAATACTAAAATTAGATATTTTAAGCAATGAATGCTCGAGCACAGAAAATAGATCAATGAGCTTAAAGAAAATGTCTCCAGTAGGGAATTTTATGGGGCAATTTTCTCTCCCTCAGACGTCACTGCAGAGCCGACAGATCAGCCCACCCAAAGGCCAGCTGAGCGCCACCTTCTGGCGGTCCTGATGAACGACGCTCTGATGGACTTTTAGTTTTTGAGTTTTAGATTTGAGAATCCTGGCTTTTCCTCGTAGATGAACCTAAAAAACGAGGATTTCTCCATGTTGTTTGCGCCACCCTGCTGTTGAATCGTGTCCCTGGAGACCGGAAAACGTCTTTTTCATCGTTTATTTTTGTTTTCTCCAAACAAACGCTCTTCCAGAATACGATGAATTTGGACATTTAAACACTAACACAGCCGTCCCGCAAACAGCTCTGATCCAGTCTTAAGTGCACTGATTTATTTTATAATTTTTTTTATTTATGTGCAGCATCACATCAAGATTTAAATCTCTAATTAGTATTTTCATTGTTAACCTGATGTTAGCTCTTTCCATCATTTCAGCCTCATTAATCACTGTTCAAATCAAATATAATTATTTATTATGAATCCACTGTGTGGAACTGAAAGATGCTGTGTTATCACAGAAATACTTTTATCCTGGAAAATGAAACAGAAATCTGGCGTTTTGTTTTTCTGTAAGTGAAACAACTGAAGCCAATTGTGTTTATGTATAATTAGTCCTGGATGTCTGATTATAAATCAGCGCCTGAACGAATGTAATCTACAGGAATCAGAACCTGAGCCGCAGTTTTTCTGTTGAAATACGTTTTTTTTTTTTCAGCTGTAAATGTCATTTTTTTTCCATTGGGAGTTGAAATGTATGAGAGGGTAACACTTTAGACATCCTTGGTCTTGAAAGATTCCCCTTTCTGCACATCTTAAAATGAAACATCTGTAAACTTTGGTGGAAACATCAAGATAAAAGGTGAAATAAAATCTCAATGCTCAAGTTTTCTTTTATTTTACAGTTCCTTCCCCACAGAGTTGTCATGTTATAATCAGCAGCCAACAGTTTGATACATTCCAGTCTGATGGGTGTTTTATAATGAATACAGAGAACCTTATTTTTTTTTTTATTTTTGTATTTTTTTTTTTTTTTTTTTTGTCCGTCCTGAAAAAGCAGCAGAGAAACAAAAAGCTGTAAAGTCTCAATTAAATTCTCAATTAAAGTCTCAATTAAATTGAAAGCGTGTGCAAACTTGAGAAAAAGAACGACCAGTCTATTTTAGCGATTACACCAAAAACTGACGATTTCCATTATTTTAGGCTCTCATCATTGTTTAGAAGGGTTAGTTACTTTATTTTGAACAAAAACATCTAATTTGTTCAATTTCTGTGAAAGTAAATCAAAGTAATAAATATTAATCTTTTGTCCGTCAGCTGGACAGAAGATCTTTGAATCAACATTATGCGAGTCTTAAATCTCCAGGTGAGGGCAGATGGAGTACTCCCTTTCCACCAGTAGATGTCGCTAGTAACCGTAAAAACCTGACGCAAATGGAGCAGTCTTGAGGATCTTTTGTCACCAATTGCTGAAATCTAAATCTCAATACTGGTCCGTTTCACCATCGATGACAGCGAGGCAGACTCATCCCGAGGCGTTTGAGATTCCTACACAAAGAAGGCCATTTTGCTCCTGGTGCGGGTTGTTGTCCATTTGGATGTTTGGAGTTTAAGATCGACCCTCATGGTTGAGCGTGGCTCTCTCCATGCGTCTGTACCAGGGTTTGACTCTGGTGTTCTCCATCATGTCGTCAAACGCCTGAAGTCCTTCCATCACTCTGAGGACTCCGAACACCGCCTACAGGTAGGGGCACAGCGGTTTTAGCAGATTAGTCACGTAGGACATACATCGCCGTTTTTTTCAGCGCGTTTGGCTAAAGGGTAACGCAGAAAACGTTGTAGGATTGGGTGAAAATCCATTCATAATGCAGGTTTTTAAGTTTTTGAGACAACCTTCTGAACACCAAAACTTACAGTTTTGTCTGGTCCTTGAACGTCGTCACGCTACTGAACGTCATAGACTTACGTACAGCGTTCAATGACCGGGATAAACGCTGTAATTTTCAGCGTTCAGACGGCAGTCTACGACTGCATAAGAAGCGGCATTTTGAAGGGATTTTCACCTCCAAGCCCGGGTCTGTTCTGCAAAAACAGACCGGCGATTCCTCACCAGGTCCGCCAAGTTGGGTTGATCGCCACCCATAAACTTCCTGTTCTTGCCGATGGCCGCCACCCAGTCATTAACGGCCTTGTAGAGATCCTGCCTGACGTCATTCTGCAGGTTGTGTCTTTCGGATCAATGAAGGCAAGTAATCATCATAATCAAATAAAAAATTAGGAATAATTGAAATCCAGAAAATTAGTAGTTAAGTACCGATTCTTTAGTCTCTTTGAGATGACGAACATAGCAGCAGCACCTACGTATTTGGCAAAGAAACCTTCCACGGTACCGAACTTGCCCTCACGAACGATGTAGTCGAAAGACGCCAAGGCTTCACCGGTGGTTCGGTAAACGTTTGGTGAAATAAGATGTACAAGCCAATCATCGGCCCACTGCCGCCACTTCATCTCCTCTCTGAAAAACACAATAAATCTCTCAGCACATCGCCATAAACCAAAATTATGAGTCAAAATCTATGTAAACATTGAGAAAAGACTCATGTGGGGCCTTTTGCTAGGGAAATTTAAGACCTTTATCAGGCTTGGCTGGTTGAATCCAATGGTGCAGTTCAACAAAGTAAGTTGCTTTGTAATTTCTAGCCCATGTGCCCAATAGAGCCATTTTCAATAGAGAAGAGTACATTTTCACCAAGTAAAACTCAGAAAGTAAAGTATATTTTCAGCCATTTTCTAGAAAAAAACAAGAAAATTTCTGGGTTTGAAAAGTTAAACATTTTTAGGTTAATCCAAGAACTTTTAAAGAAAAGAACAAGGAAATTTCAGAGATTGAAAAGTCAAAAGTTTGCAAGTAAAATCTCAAATTTGGAGATTAATCTAAGAAATATTCTGGAAAAAACAAGGACATTTCTGAGTTTGAACAGTTGAAGATTTGCTGGAATAAAATTCTGAAATCGAGATTAATCTCAAGAAAAATCTATCTCTAGAAACATGAAACGAGTTTTTCCTAGCTAATTTTTGACTTCAAACTCATAAATTTTCTTTTTTGTTCTAAAACATTTCAGGGATTATATTTACTAATGCACCCTGGCACATTTCTGGCTCAGCAGCATCAGCTAATCAAAAAGAGCCGTCAGGAAGAGCGGCGCTCCTTGTGGTTTCATGTTTGGACTCACTTCTGCAAACCCTTTGCAGGATAAATGGCAGCGGTTTGGGCCTCGCTCAGCATCAGCCAGTACTTGTTGTTGTACTCCGTCACCTCCTTCCCCTGGTCGTTCACAGACTTCATCTCTGGATAGCAGCGAATGACGTCCGACAAGCTCTTCTCCCTGGATCAGATCGAGGTCAGACGTCTTGGTTTCTGGCCTGGTTTTATTCATTTTAATCTCATTGGGCATTTTTCATGATTTCCAAATGTAAAAGCTTAATATTGAAAGAAACTTTTTGGTGAACTTTAAAAAAGAAGTAAAATCTGTTTCCTCCAGAATCATTACATCAACTAAATAAATTCAATAATCTGCCTATAGTTGACAGAAACAGTTAGAACTGTTTTTAGCTGTGTATACCAGAAGGTAAAAACTTCCCTTCAATATGATAATTTTCATACTGCAGAAGAACCTAACATAGATGCAGCAATGGTTAAGTTATTACAAATAATACTATTTGATTTCTGGATTAAGTCAATGAAAAAAAACAATTTAATCCCTTAATGATCAAAAAAAGTGATAGCTGTACTTTCCAGTCAGGAATTCGGCCACAGACTCCAATGGAGAAGAAAAACTCTTAGATTAATAAAAAAAAGGTTTTAGAAATACAATTAAATAATAAAGAAATGCAACCTGCTGCACTTTTTAAACGTGTTTACAATACAATATATGTATGTTCATTATTTAAACTGTATTTTTAAATAAATTAATTTCACCGTACTTGTTGATCATTAGACTCCTGAGGGAGCTGATGATGACAGACGAGTCATTCAGTTGCTGCAGAAACAAGACAACATGGTTGAAACGTTCAATAATTTTAGGAGAGCAGCACAAAATAGTCAATCGTGTGAAAATAATTGGATGCAAAGAAATATTGAAAAACAGCTGCAGGCCTGACACATTAACACATTTTGCTGGATAATAAATTTACAAAGAAATGTTTGCAATACAAGATATTGTTGTTTTAAGAGTGCTTTCAAAACATTTTTATTTCATTTTTTTTCTCTATCATAAACAAAAACACTTTGCACTACACCTAACTCTTGTTTTTTTGTGTTTATGTGCTTAATCTCAACATCGGTGTTTGATTTGTTCATATCACAATTAAGAAAATAAATAAACTCACAGGAAAATATATTGAACAACCAAAATAAACCACATAAACAACAGAAATAGAAACACATATCACAGAAACCAGAAATAAATGTTAACCATCAGAGCTCATTTTAATTCATCCACTTGATGAATCAATTAATTCATTTTTACGATTAATTTAGTATATCAGGCCTTCATCTTCTGAATATTTCAATATTTTGTTCAGGCAGATGGATGGACACCAAAGACCTTAAAGCATATGCATAGGCTTTTGCAGCTGACATGATGAAACTAAAGATGAAGGAAGAGCCAGAAAATAATATTTAATTTTAATTGATCAGCATGAAAATATTATCAGAGCTTAATATTCTAATGACGTTGTGGAGCTTTGATACGAGACAAAAGGAATATTCATCGTTTCTCTCACCAGCTCGCCGTCCACCATCAGGATGGGCACCTTTCTGTACGCAGACCACTTGATCTCCTGCCTCATCACCGGGTTCACCTCCACGATGTCGTACGGCAGCCCGTAGAAGTCCAGAAAGGCTCGCACTTTGCTGCAGAACGGGCAGGTCTTGTACTGGTACAGAGTCATCTTCAGTCCGTCTCCCGAGACCTGCAGCGAAGCAACGAGAGGCAAAGCAGCTAAGGATTCTGGTCCCATCACAAAAACATTCACAAAACGCTGAAAAACACCTCCAGTTCTCCTCATGTGTTGTTCTATTGAGCTGGGCAATAAATCAATAACAATATATTGTAATAAACATGTGATCAACATCAGTAGAAAATAAGGTGGCTAGAATATTCAATAATTTCACTGAACTCTATTCCAGAATCACACAACATTCTGAGAAATGTAGGACATGTTGCCTACAAGGGCAAGATGTCCTTGCCTGGTCGATAATTTTCCTGGACTATAAATTGTCCCAGAAGTTATTGATAAATGATCATATACAACTACATTCTTCAGTCAGAGGCCTCTTCAGATTCGTTGCATGACTGACTGCTACAGGAAAACCTTCCTGAACGTAGAATCACCATCCACAATTATTCTTTATAGATATTGTGATGACATTTAATTTTCCTTTGGGATAATTAAAGTATTTTTGAATTTAATTTAATTTTGCTTGGAAATAAATCCATCAGAACCACTGATTGGACCAGGACAGCTGTAGTTCTATTGTACAGTGTTTATCACCGAGAGCTGCAACTCAGTTCGACCTCTGCGACCCCATCGTGTGGTCCGGAACTGACCCCAGAACCAGGGTCCGGTCTCACCTTCTTGTCCTCCTCAGCCAGGTGCAGCTGCACGGACAGCTTCAGGGTTTGGTACAGACCCAGACCTCCGCCGAGCAGAAAGGCGCAACCCAGAGCCCTGCCTCCTCCTGCCCGAACCGAGGACACCAGTCTGGACCGGAACCCCGGCCCGCCGGTGCTCAACCCCCTTCTGAAGCCATGAGCGCCGGGATTCCCCAGCAAGAATGATACGGTACCGGTCCGAGCCGCGGCTGGAGTTTCTAGAAAAGACCGTCCGACCTTACAGAGGGTTCTGGAGCAGGCGGCTGCCATGTTGACTTTACGTAAGGCCCCACAATGCACCGGGAAGGAGGAGACAAAGGGGTGTGCTGCCCTGGGTTTTGTCTGTCAGGATGAACTCTTATTATTAATATTATGACTTTAGTCTCACAATAGTACAAAGGTATTCTTGACTTTATTCTTGAAATATTATGGCTTTATTATTTGTATGTATTTAAAGTAATCTTCAATAATTATATAAAATATAATTTATATATATTCTTACATTTTTGTCTCATCTCATTTTAAAATATTAAACAAGACATTGTGATGGGTATTTGAGTATCCTTGTTTTGCTGTTGTACCAAATGCCGTTGTACTCTGTGAGAAAAATTGTACTTAAGCACTACAACAAATTTTTATTCAAGTAAAAGTAAAAAGTAACCTTCCAAGAAATAACTCAAGAAACAGTTAAAGAAAAAAGGTACCCGGTAAATAAGTTGACTGGGTAACTAATCAAATTATGAATTATTTAATACTTAAAAATTATATAATCCAAAATTTCAAGTTAAGTGGAAATTTTGGTATTTTAATTACCAAATGGCAAGTCATATAAGTAACAAGAAACTAAATCAGGCAAAATAAATGTTTTCCAGATCAGTTTCTTTTAATAATAATTAAACAAAAAAAACAGATGAAAGAAACTTTAAGAAAAACTGCAGGTGTGTGTCTGTGTGAATTTAAAACACGTTTTCTCTTCATTCAGTAAAGCAGACATTTTCCTTCATTACAAGTAAAAAAGTAAATACAGCAAAATACTTCTAAACGTAAGTTTTTTTTTTAAGTTACCCAAGTAACTGAGTAAATGTAACTAGTTACTATCCAACTCTGACTGTGAAGTTCGCCAAGTTTCTCCATCGGAACGCTCACGTCGTGATGCGTTCATGAAAGTGGAAAACCGCAGCTACTCCTCGGACCGCAGCAGCAGCAGCGGCAGAAGCAGCAGCATCCTCCATTAAAGTGTCACCGCTCGAATCCCCGCATCTCCTTTCCCTTTTCTTGGACAACACCGCTTCGCTCACAAGGATGTCGGTGCGCGGTGGGGGTTTGTTTGGGAGAGCCGAGGCCAGAGGACGCCGCCTCCGCGTGTTTTTTCTGGCGTGACTGGAAGGCGGCGGAGCGACAATGAATCTGGTTCTGAGGAGACAAATCAAATTCTGATTTTTCTCCGGGATTAGCTGGCTAACGCTAGCTCCGCTAGCCACCCCGTTAGCTGGGCGGCCGTTATCTCCTCTTTCTCCTCTGACCGCTGTTTTCCTCCGTAATAAAAAACAAAACAAAAACTCCTTAATGCTTTTTTATTGACGTGAAGACATGTTGGAGTCATTCCTGCCAAGGAGAAACCATCCTAGCGGTTTTCTAGCCGCCCAGCGGCGCCGCTAGTTAGCCGTGAGCATCAATAACCTTCATTTCCCCCTCCCACTCGTTTTTTAAAACCCTTTTTTATTTTTCCTCTGGTTTATCCGTGAAGATGCTGGCAGGGATGGAGTGTGTCTGACGGGGAAGCCGCTCCATGAAGGTCATGATTCTGAGAGAATGATCATGCTGGAAAAACAGGTAAGAAACCAGCAGAGCATCAAGTCAGCGGTTCATATTTAAATACACCTGGGCTCATTTGCATATTTCCACAGATGCGCTATTAAAGCCATCAGAGTGAAAAGAAGCCTGATTTTTGTTACTCCGGGTGAATTTTCTCTGCAGGATTTGTGTCCCTTCTTATGTTTGTGTTCATAACATCTCTGGAATAATAAGGCAAAGCAAGTTTATTTCTGCTTTATTAAAAAAATAAAGAAAAAGAGGTCAAGGAAATTGTACCAGTGCATAAACATAACTATCAAGTCATTAAAAATATGAAACGAACAGTTGTAGATGTTGATGGCTGTTGGCAGGGAGGATCTCCTGTAGCAGTCTGTATTGCAGCGAATCTGAAAAGGTCTCTGAATGAAGACATAAGGAGTCTTATGAAGAGGATAAATGTATATTTGGAGATAAAAGAGCAGCTCTTTATATATATTTTAATGAAGTTAAATGCTAAATTTTGCTAAAAGAGAATGCATAGTTTCTTTATTTGGGATAGGAAATTTTAAAATAATTTTAAAAATATATAGAAAATTCAACCTTATAAAAAAACAGATCTAAAAGCTTATCACTGGTACTTTTAGTCTTATTCTTTGCTAAAAAAAATTCTATGTAAATATTGCAGGAAACAGAAAAGAAACTGTTAAAAACATGTATTTCTTATGTTTATATTTAAAATGTTAGCTGGTTCTGCTGGACTATTAGAAACTAGTTCCCCCACTGAGTTTCTAATCTTCTGAAAATAAAACCATGCATTACTTTTTCTGTGTTCTGTTTCAACAGGAAACCCTTAATTTCACCGATAGTCAAACTAAATCAATTTAATGAATTCCTGAAAAGCAATTCCAGATAAAATTTGATGTTTACAATATGTTGGGGGAAATTTATAGCCAGTCAGGAGATTGAATGTTGCAAAAAATTTATCTTTAGACTTATGTTGAATCCTTCTGTCTTGATAATCTGCAGATGTTGGCACTCAAACAAAACTTTAAGAGAAGCTTAATTGATTATAACTGGTGGTTTATAGAAGGAAATGTCCTTCAGCCGGTGCAGCTTATAACCATTTTATAGATTTGTTTTGTTTGAGACGACTGCTTCCTGTTTTCCCTGCAGCAGCGTCAGCCTTCAGATACATCTTTACTCCGCTGTTCTTAAATTAAACAAATGTTGTGAAAGTCTTCAAAAGGATGATTGTTGTGGCGGTTTTATCTTCAGGGAAACATTTGTCCTGGTGTTTGTGAACGTTGATAACGCTGTGCGAATAAGACTAAGTAATGTGAGCTGGAGAACAGAACCATCCCCGTGGTGTGTTCGTGTGTCTGCGTAGGAGTTGGATCTGGTATATTTTGGGGGTGTTTGCTGGCCCAATGCATGCTGGGATATGTAAATAAGATTTTAATTAACAATAAAGAGAAAATAATTTGGGAAAACTTAAAACAGAATTCTGAGTTTGCTTCTTTTTATTAATAAAAAATGAAAAATCTTTCAGTTTTCATATATTCTCCACACATACAAATCCAACAAACTCCTATAAAAAGTGATAATTATACATTTTTAAAGCTAATCGTTGTTGACGTTTTGTGTGATCTGAGTAATAAATTAATCCTAAAAGTCTAATTCAAACTAAACATTTGATGTGGAGGAAGAGAAACTACACACTGTCTGTCACACTGTGAATATATACGAGTCTCTGCAAGTTGATTGTTCTTAAAACAAGTCACAGTTTTGAAAAATACACTTAAACTGAAACTGGAAGATATTTTGAATAAACAAAAAAATGGAAATAAAATCCTTATGAAATCATAAATGAAATAGATTATGAAGTTTGTAAACAAAATTGGAACAATAGTAATGATCAGAATTTAAATTGACCTAATTTTAAGTTATTAATCGATTGATTAGTCATTGCAACAGGCTTCAGAACAAAGCAGTCAGAGCAGTAATTAAAACAAAAATAAATACATTTTGCATCAAAGATGGAAAAAGCGTAAAAAACTCTTCAAATGTCAGTTTTAGCATCACTTTGTGCAAAATCTGTAAAAAATTATCTCCCATTAAGTATTCTTTGCTATCAAATTGTTAATGGGCTAATCCAGTGTATGATAAACAGATCAGCTTTACACAAATATTTTTTATTTGCTGCAGATTCCTCCTTTGCTACAAATAATCAACCACTCACTAAAGAAATGCCACGTTGTTGCGTTTTAGGCAATAACATGTTTATGTTCTTATTTTTAGAAAGGAACTGTCCTATTTTTTTTCATCTTTTGTTGTTTTCTAATATTTTAAAAAGGCTGATGTGGTAAAATAAAAAATCTGAAGAATGTGCCAATTTTTTCCTTGATTAATCATCAGAATAATCGATTAATTGCCAGATTAATCAAATAATCGATTACTAAAATAATCATTAGTTGAGTAAATATCAGAAAATGCACATTTTATCAGATTAATTGTCATAGTAATTGATTACTAAAATAATAACTTCTCACAGGTATTTATATTTAACACACATGCTCGTTATTTAGTTATTTAGCATTTAGCGTTGTTTATGTTGTAGTTTTATGAGAACTACAAATGGAAGCAGCTTAAGCTAAATCTGCTGCAAAACGATTTTAAACGAGCTCAACGGCTCAGAAAAAATAATTTAATTTAATTATAATTTCCTGCATTTCTTTTTCAAATTAAACTGTGAAATTGTAGGTTCTTAAATAAGTTACCATTGTTGTTAATTTTAATTACATTTCTTTTTGTAAGGTTTTCTTACAATCACCTGTCCCATAAAAGTGTAAGTTTAGCTTGGATTTCCCATGAATGAACCAAAAATGGTGATAATTTTGTAAATGTGTTAGTTCTGCATTACTTCCTCCTGAAGACTCTTCAGTCTCTGAGGAATCACAATGAAACTGGGTCAAAGGTCATCGCTGAGGCGCTGCAGCATTAAATGCTGTTGCTGCTCCTGTTGATGTTTATCTCCTGGTGAAACATCTAGAAATCTTTTTTTCAGGCGGTGTGGGATTTGGAGATAAAAAAAAAAGTGTTTGTTTCTTTTTCCGTGTTTAACCTTTGACCCTCAGCGGGCGAATCGGAACTTATTGTCTGATGGAATGTGACAAGAATCCGCCATTTTTTTTGTTCCTCTGTTTTTTATTCCTGAGGGTTTTTTTTCCATTTGCTTCTGTTTGATACATTAGTGCACAGAAGAGGCTCGTCCCTGAAATGTGTTGCCTGAAGAAGCACTTTGAGTTTGAACGAGCAGCAGAGAGCGGCGTTTTCACCCCGAGTCATTTAAATTCTCCTCATTCAGGTTCAGCTTGGCTTAATGTTTGGTTTAATGTTTCTCTGTTTTCAGAAAAATGTGTATGAGGCATGAATAAAAAAAAGAGAAAATTGTTTTATTTTAGATGTTTTTTTTCTTTAACAAAAACCTCCATTAATGTGCTTTGTGCTAATAGAAGACAGATTTTCCATCCATCCATCCATCCATCCATCCATCCATCCATCCATCCATCCATCCATCCATCCATCCATCCATCCATCCATCCATCCATCCATCCATCCAAACTAGTTTGTAAAAATCAAAAGTTTTTAAGTTTTAATTCTGTTTATTATAAAATCCAATAAACCCTCTCTTGTTTGAGTTTTGTTGCTGGAGCCTTTAGCCACCACAAGGGGGCGTCTGCACCACTCTCTTCCTCTGTTTATGTGCCTCGCCCATAATTGTTGTCTGAGTTTTATTTATAAATCCATATTTACCCCCAGAGGTGCTGCAGCAACAAAGGCCGAGTTTTTGCTTTAGTTTTATATAATTCGAGTAGAAACATAAAAAAGGAGCTTTACAAATAAATTTGAAGCGTAACTGAAAATGTTACTTTATTTGTCACAGCACCTCACATAAAACAGATCAGTATTAATTGTAATTGTTAATTCGTTGCGTTTCCTGCATCAGGTTGTGACACATCAGACTTTTGCATTTTTCTTCTGCGTTTTCATGGCTTTTTCTGCAGCTTCTCTCAGTTGTTGCTTATTGGACAGGATTAGGTCCTTAAATATTCTTCTGTAGATTCTGGATTCATTTTGCTGTCGTCTTAGTTTCTGTCATCTTAATCAGCCATGCAAGCCCACACCATCTTTAATATGAGCAGATTGTTTTCTTTAGCCTTCTTTTATCTCTTTGTCCATAAAACTTCAATGCAGATATTTTGGGTGATATAAATACAGCAATTAAAAGCCAATTTTATGCACAAACATGTACTTTAGACTATATTATATATCAATAAATTTATGTTATCCTATCTAAAAGGACAGATGATCACTTTCTATTGCATCTGACACTTTATTTTAAAAAAAACATGTTTGGTCTGCTTTAATCAACCTTTAGTTCGTTTGCATAGAAAGTTTGGTTTGTTTGATAAAGTGTGAATGCGTAATCAAACTCTGGTCTGCCTACAAAACCAAGGTTCAAAATCATAACATGAACACCAAGTGGATCAGAAGATGCTCCAAAATTAGGATATGAACCACATCATATCAATGACAATATATATCGTCATAGTCAAGTGATCAATATCAATAGAAATTTGTGTGATACAATATAGAACCAGAACTGCACAGCATTCTACTTTTGGATTAAAGTGCGGTCAAAGTCAGAGCTTTCTGGATGAAACTCAGCTTGAACCAGAATAAATGTTCTGTTCTGAGACATTTCAGTTAAAATCCGGTCGATCCTCCAGCCAGGAGTTGTGCTTAGTTCGGGTCGACCCATTCAGTACCTGCACCGCCCGTCCTGTCATTGTGACGGCCACAGGAAGCGGACCTGCAGCTCTGTTTCTGGCTTCCTGTCCAAGCTGCTCGGTTTCTGTAGAGAAGGGGGAGCGATCTCTCGTAGGCCAACGAAGAGCCGGCTTTGCCTCTCTGTTTCCATGACAGCCGCTCTCTCGCAGCATTCAGCCGTGGGACGGCCTCTGCATCTGAAATCAGTTCCCAGCGGTGTTTCAGAGCCTCTCGTTCTCTTCCTTCAGCTGCTTCGCTGCTTCTTCTGCTTCTTTCTCCGCCGTCCCTGTCTGCGATTTTTCTTTCCTAAAGCAGTAGTGTTTCATCTCAACTCGATGCAGTCCGTTTAAATCTACATGTCGAGCATCACTTGCATCTGAAGGAGGCCTGAGATCAGCCTTTGTTGTCTTTGTAAATTCTTCAAGACCGTGAGGTTGAACTCTGAGCGAGAACACGCTTTAATTATTCACTACTGTCGTCCTGTAAAGATTCAGATATTAGCTCAGAAACAGAGAGAAGATGTGGTTTTTTTTTCTTATTTTGTTGTGTATTTAACTAAAAATTGGATGCAGACGTGTGCTTAAAAAAGCCTGGACTGTGTTGATGTAGAAACAGATTGACGCATCTGATATGTAAGATTAAACCTCAGAGGCTTCCAGTAACAAGTTAGAGAAAAAACAACGACCTGCACTTCCTTTCCATCATCGTTTAGTCATTTGGGTTAAAAGCAGTCTGACCTAGTTAAGTCTTATTTGAGTTAAAATATCAGCTGCTCAGGCCTACAAGTTCAAAACTGCAAGAAAATATCTCAGCAGTGGGGAAATCCTCAGCTAAAGAAAACACCTGCAAGGTTCTTTGCTAACAGACACCAGCTGCGTTTCCACTACAAATGTCACCAAAACATTTCATTGTTTCCGTTAAACAAGAGTCACCCATAAGATCACTAAAAAACATTTAAAAACATGCCGCGCCTTCCCTTCACCCTCCAATTATTTCCTGTTGTCTTAGTAACTGAATTTCCATTGACCAGATAATTGTGCAATTTTATATTTTGAAAATAAATTCACTCCAAAAGTTTTGGTGGTAAAACAAGTTTTTTTTTTTTTTTTTTGGTTGTATATTTTTCAGAACTTCAATAGAAACACTTTTTTTGCATCATGAATCATGTGATTCACAACTGAATTTTACTACTGGTGGGAACGACAAAGAAGATGACAGGAAGTGGGAATAGAATAATGTCTTCTTGAATAAGTTTTCACCTGAACAACGTTATTCACGTGTGATTTTGATTGTGTTTCTTATTTAATTGAAACACTGCAATTGTAAAATTTTGCTTTATCAACTTTATTGGAATATTGATCAAGTTTTGCGCACATTTCTAATGGAAATGGAGCTAATAACAAAGTACTGCAAAATTTGGACTTCTGAAAGTCATACACATTTCCATTTTTTCTAGAAAATTTCAGAAATTTGTCGCCGCAAATTTGCTCCTCCATTTTTTACCCATCTACAATTGCCGTAATACGACATCATATTTATTATAACTAATAAAAGTCCAAAAGGACATCCTAATTGGTTCAGGTTTGTCTTCTAAGATGACGAAAAAGAATAAGAATCAGCTTTAGTTGCTAAATTTGTGCAAAAAACAAGGAAGTTTACTTTGGTTACACTTTGCTCTCATTATAGACAAATGATAAATAAAACTTTTGGGTAAATATGTATACATACTATGTTTTTAGCAAAGAGAAAGACAAGGTTGAATCAGTGAGAATATATATAAAAAAAACTGCTTAACTCTGTTCTGCTGCATTTTGTTTTTACACAGAAGCCTAAACTATGAAATTTGTTTTAGACTAACTGCGTTAGTCATAGTTGTGGTGGCAGAAATCGCAAATTACTTCATCAATTAAGAATCTGTGATATAATAAAACCGCTGTTTGCCTTCAGATTTGACAGATTCACACCAACATGCTGAAGTGTGACTTCTACATATTTAAAGTGACAGCATGCCATTTTTCCATCCTCAGGATGTCGGTACCTTGGTTTCAGTACTTTCACATAGACTGCTTGTGTAACTTTAGCAGTTTAACTGTGAGAAAAGCGATGAAAGACTGGAAATCATCCATTTGTTTTAGCTCTGACAGCTGCTGCAGCTGGTTTATTGGAACCAGAACATGGCGGATTGTTCCGGTATCCTGGTTCCAGTGTGCTCTGTAACCCATCATCTTTCTTTCATAAAACATTAAAACCACTGAGTAACACATGTGTGACTGGTAGGGATGCAAGCAACTATTATATTTAAGATTAATGGTTTCTTAAGTCAATATAAACTAATGTCCGCTCAGACCTTCTTTGAGTGTAGTTTGACCGCCATCCAGCAGAGGGCGCCGCTGGTCATACTGAATCAAGATCTCCAAAAATTAAATCGTCAAAACCCAAAAATTTTATTAGCCGATAAAATCGATGTATCGCCATTGCCATCTTTCCGTCCTTCGTCTCATTTCACAGGAGACGAAGGACGCTTTTTAGCTGCAACTTCTCGCTCCAAATGCAAGGAGAAATGTGGGAGGAATTTATGGAAAACAATCGGTGCCCTCGCTGATGCGGGGCAGGAACATCACAGCTCTCAGAGCTGAGCAGCAGTTGGAGTTTTAAAAGATTTATTAGCGCTCCAGAAAACATGGAGCCGGCTTGTTTTACAGCTGCATTTTCAGACTTTTCTCCACTCTTTTCGGCGTCACAGAAAAAGCAAACTGAAGTCTGATCAAACTGGTACTGGATATCACGTTTCCTGGAGGCGGATCTTCATCTTTAATGGGGCTCACACAGCAGCTTCTCTCTTGATTAAATCGCAGCAGCGTAATGAAGCAGAAACCAACTCCTCTGTGGACCTGCTGCATTTCAGTCTGCGCGTTTTCTGTTTTTCCCCTTCCTGGTGGGAGTGTGACTGCGGTCGTTGCTGAAGGTTTCTGAGACACAACCTCCAGAAGACGGAAAGACCAGAGAGCAGCTGCTGGCGACGGAGGAAGAGGGGAGGGAGGGCGATGAGGGGAGCGCTCGCTTGTTGTGAAGAAAAAGAAAGACGTGGAGGTGTTCCTCTGCTTCCTCTCAGTCGGATTCAACCAGCTTTGGGGACTCCCTCCTGCTCCTCTTTTCTCTTCTCCTTCTTTTAATAGTTATCCCTATTTTTCCACCAGTGCATGTTTGTTGCACGCAGTCGAGCGGCGGCTGCGAGGTGCGTCGACCGTGCAGCATGGAAACCAGATCCGTGTTCAGCCTGCACAGAGCGCTCGCTCAGCCCGTCAAGATGTGCATGTTTGATTTCCCCGTCTCCATCCTGGACGACCTGGTGAGCTCCGACGCCGCTTCGCGCCGAGACGCCTGTCTGTCTGTAAGCAGGCGTTACATTTTTAATGTCTGCTCGCATTATTTTTATTTATTTATTTGCATCTGTGCGCGCTTTGATGCTTCACGACTGAACGTAGGAGTGTGCATGTGGTCGTGGCGTAAACAAAGTCTGACAAATGTATGTTTTTTTGGGTGTTTTTTTTTTGTGCTGGTTTTTGCATAAAATAGGCAGCAGGATGATATCTGCAGAGAAAATGTGGTCGCTGCTGTACGCATGTGTGGTTTACAGTTTGTCACGTAAAAGGACTCTAAATCTGCAGTTATGCATTGCCAACTATACCCCCAGTATCGAGCGATTCAATTAGGAGTTTCAGAGTCACAGATCGATTTTTGATTTAGAATTGACTTTTCTAATAAATATTATGTGACTGAGAAGAGGGATACATTGTGTAAACAAACATAGCATTTATTTAAAACAGTTTCATATGGCATAAAATTCCATCAGTTCATATTTCTGCATGAACTTCTGTAACTGAAATTACCAGCATTAGGTTAGCTTAGCCGCTAAAATTAAACTGCTTAAGATTTTTATTTTACTTAAATAAATAAATAAAAAAGAAACCAAAGACTTTTTCAAAAGCAGAGCAGCAGAGTGGACGCATAAGGCCACATGCAGAATACTCTCACTTGGAAGTGACAAAGACTACCAATTCAATGCATTTTAAAATTGATTTCTGAGCATTTTGAATAATTTAGGATTCCGTAAACTTTTTAACTGACAGCAGCTGCTATGACAACAATAAACAAACCACAAGCTAGGAACTAGCTCTCGCCTTGGAGCAACACCTGCCATGAACTCAATTCAAGACTATCTGGCTAAAGCCAAAGAAGATTTCTTACGGAAATGGGAAAACCCACCGCAGTGCTCAACGTGCCTCGAGGAGTTTGACAGGATAAAGACTCTTGGTACGGGCTCATTTGGAAGAGTTGTGCTAGTCAAACACATAGACACAGAACAATACTTTGCCATGAAAATCCTGAACAAGCAGAGGGTGGTGAAACTTAAACAAATAGAACACACATTTAACGAGAAGAAGATATTACAAGCTTTGACCTTTCCTTTTATCGTCAGACTCGAGTATGCCTTTAAGGACAGCACCAATTTGTACATGGTAATGGAGTACATTGCAGGAGGAGAGATGTTCTCTCACTTAAAAAAATCCGGAAGATTCAGTGAGCCACAAGCACGATTTTATGGTGCCCAGGTAGTGCTGACGTTTGAGTTCCTACATTCATTAGACCTCCTCTACAGAGATCTGAAACTTGAGAATCTTCTCATTGACAACCAGGGCTACATTCAGGTGACAGACTTTGGATTTGCCAAGAGAGTAAAAGGAAGAACCTGGACATTGTGTGGAACACCAGAATACCTCGCGCCAGAGATCATTCTAAGCAAAGGCTATTACAAAGCTGTGGACTGGTGGGCCCTCGGAGTTCTCATCTATGAAATGGTAGCTGGTCACCCTCCGTTCTTTGCAGATCAGCCAATTGAGCTCTATGAAAAGATAGTGTCTGGAAAAGTGCGATTCCCGCCCCACTTCAGCTCTGATTTGAAGGACCTGTTGAAAAACTTGCTGCAGGTGGACCTGACCAAGCGCTATGGAAACCTGAAAAACGGCGTCAAGGACATCAAAGGCCACAAATGGTTTTCCAAAACAGACTGGATCGCAATATACGAGCGAAAGATGGAAGCTCCGTTCATACCAAATTGTGGAGGCCCTGGAGACACGAGCAACTTTGATGATTACGACGAGGAGCCTATCCGCTTTTCTGTAACGGAGAAATGCACCAAGGAGTTTGCAGATTTTTAAGACAGAAGAACATCAGGGAGTCATTACGGGGACCTTTCCACTCCTCTAAAAGACTTGGGATAGAATGAGGACCATCTTTTTTTTTTTTCAGATCGACGCAGTCCCTTCATTCCACAGGGCTGAAAGAGGTCGCTGTGTTCCTTGAGTGCTGAAAACTTTAACTCACCATCAAAAACACCTGCATAGTAAAGCAGACAAGTAACTCTTTGTTCTTACTTTTCTGTTTTTGTCACTTTGAAGGCAGTTAGTTTGAATGTATTTGTTCCCAACTGAAATGTGATATGTTTTTTTTTATTTTTTGAAAGGGAGTGGAAAAATTGAGATTGTGGCCAGTAACAGTCCACATTCTGACTTAGGAGATCATTTGGCACATAGTGGAGTGGGTTGTTTTGCTTTTCTTTTTTCATCGTCAGTGTAATTTTGATGTCCACATTCCACTCTGTGAGGCAGCGTAACTAGCAATATTTGGTCCATTTGGTGCACATTGCAGTTTTTAAAACAAAGAAATTTTGAGTGTATAAAGCATGATCAAATAGAAAGTATCTGGCTGACAAAAAAATAAGTTCTTTCCTTTCTTTGCTTTTTGCCTCTGAAAACCAAATCAACCCCTCAAACAAATCTCACTTTTGTTTTTTGTTTCCACATTTACACACATTTGGAGGTTGCAGCTGGTAAAGTTTGCATTAAATAAAATGCAAGTCCATCTGTGTGTTTGCTGAATTTGGAGTTGGCCAGTTGCGTTTAAATGACATACTCTGCCATCTTGCTGGTTTTGGTCAGTTTGGTCAGGGTTTGTTTTTTTGTTCTTGTGTTCAAAGTTAGTCTTTGCCCCTCAATTTTGGGTTCCCTTGGGACCTTTTGTCACAAGTCTGTGGGAAAATGGATATTCATTAAAGGGATATAAATGAATAAAATCCTTTTTGAGGATTTGGAGTGTTTTAAGTCAAAAAGGTCAGTGTGCATAGTGTTCACGCTTTGTGCCTGAGCAGAAGAAGATGTTTTAAAATTTTAAGAGAGGTGATATATATTTTATATATATCACCCCAAATAAATTTGTTTAATTCTTGTGACAGGTTTGCAAATCCTGGTTATGCATGTTTGAAAGCTTGATTTCAAAGTTTGTCTCATAGAACACCAGCTAAACTGAAGACTGCTCCTCTGTATCACAAAAAAATTTATTTTTAAAATTGAAAAAAATTATATGTTCCTATAATATATAAACAATATAAGAACATTACAAATATTACTTGAGTACTATTTTGGAGTATACTAGCACAATATTTACTGCTCATGAATTTTACATCCAACAGTCAGCATACAATATGCTTATTTTTTTTCTATTAGTTTTAGATTACTGAAATGCCTCTCCCCACGAAGCAATCCAGACGTCTTAAAAATGTTGTTGCATTTTATTCAATCTGCAGTGTATAACTTTAATAAAAAAATGTTTTCTCCATATTTGTTAAAGCTGTCACCATGTTGTGCCAGTTTGTTATGAGACAGATAATCTGTGAAAACAATCAATCTGCTCCACCTGCTCCCTGAGCTGCTATTACTGGTTAAAGTAACGCAACGTTCTGGCCCAAAACAACCAGTCAGAACCAGGAGGAGGGTCTTAGCGCTGTTAAGCAACGTCATTCACTCACTGTTAAATGTGCTAATGTGGAGAAACAACAGATAATTAAAGGAAAACCGTTTATTTGTCCTCATCGGTAACTATGCTAACCAGACTGAGCATTCACAACAGGCTATGGTCGCTACAGCATAGCCCAGAGCAAGGGGAGGGAGGATGAGCAGCACTTCATAAGCTTGTGATTGACAGCACTGAAACTCTCCTGCCACTGACTGGTTTTTCTAGCACTTTGAGAAAGCAGAGGATTTTTTTTTCACAGATTATCTCTAATACCATTCTGTCACAACATAATGACAGTTTTAACAAATATGTAAAAAATTTTTTTTATAAAAGTTACAAACTGTGGCTTTAATTTCACTAAGGAGAGGACGGGTCAGGAGGGACCTGGGTTAGAGCTGCTGCTGACTCATCTGTTGTTAAGTGGTAAAAGGTACAGGGACAAGTTAAATATATGAATATCTTGGGAATTTTTTTCCTAAATTCATTAGATGCTAGTGAAAAGAAGGCAAACAGTAGTCTGTAGCTAAGCTAATTATGCTAAATGGTTGATATTTTCACAGTCAACCATTTAGAGAAAAACCTCTTGGAGAAAAACTGGGTTACAAATTGACACTCTTGCCTTTTTCTCTCTCTCTCTTTATTTCTCTGTTGTTTTGAAAACCTGACTATTAGTTTTCTTGACGGCGTGGCAACAGCCACAGTCGTTGTTTTCTACTGACTGATGCTGTCAAGCTCCAAGTTTTTTGGTCTGGGAGGGGTAACATAAAATCTTCGAAAATACAATACGATTAATTTTGTAAGTGACAGGGCCACAATTAAAAAAAAAATAAAATTCTATGAACAAAATAAATTGTGAAGGGCCTTTCGGTCAGGGTCCCTTAGAATTGTCATAACTTTTTAAATTTTTCTCCAGACTTATAAAAGATGCTTCCTTTTTTTTCCTGTGCAGAAAATAACAAAACATAACAAAAATAAGTTCCTTTATATTAAAGCAGTCATTCAGAGAGTAACTGTTTGTGTTGTGAAAATGTGTCAGGGAGTTTGAGTCAACCTGCAACTGAGTGTGGTGTATGTTGCTTCTTTCTGGGTCTCTGTGTGGGTGTTTATTTGTCACGTCAGAGATGATTAGATCTGCAGGCTTTTCCTGCATATCTACAGAATAAACATCTAAACAACGTGGATTTCTTCCTTTTGTAGCATTTTATCAAGTGTGCAGCTCAGATAAGCTTTTTCTTTCATCCATCTGTGAAGCAGTGTGCGGTTTGGTTGTTTGGACATTTTGTTTTCTTTTTGCGTCGCAACTTTAAAACTAAAATCTTATTTTTTTCATGCAGAATTGAACAGAACTTGTTGTCACTGGGCGAGAAGCGGGACACAGTCACGTTTTTTGACTGTAGTGCAAAAACACAAAATATCACCAAGTATTTTTGCTCTAATTTCTACTGCAAATAATTTAGTACACTTGAAATAAGACTAAAGTAACTTACAAGTAACTTTTCAGAAAGATATAGGAGTTAAATGGTTCCTTAATATAGATGGAAAAGTGATTGTTCCACTGGGAGATTATTTCACTTTTAGTTTGGCAAAATGTCTTGGAAATTTTAAATGTCAGTTAAAATTCAGAAAGAAATATGAGCTTGTTTTAAGCCTATAATATAAAAAAAATTCTAGTTCCACCAGATTATTCAACTTATAAAAACAATATTTTTCCATATTGTAACTCAATAAGAAATAATTACTTAGTATCTATATCTTGCTAAAAAGTGACTTACAAGTTTGTTTGGTCTTTTTTCAAGCATACGAAGATTTGAGAAATAGAAATTAAACCAAAACTGCTTGGCCAAATGTTGCCTTTTTGCAGTGCATGGAGTTAGCATGAATGCATGAGTTTACTCAAGTTACTCCGCCTTGTGTACACACATTGCAAAAAAACAAAAATAATAATAATCTGCACAGAAAAAACATTTGTTGCCAGGAAACAGTGGCTGTTGCTGGACCCTTTGAGTAAAGTGAGTGTTAGTTTTGAAAAACTGGTGAGTTTGAGTCAGCCTGCAGCTGAAGCACGGTGGTGGCTGCTTCTGTCCAGCTACTCTGTGGTTTTACGAGCATAAATGCGTGCTTGTCAGGTAAAATCAGATTAAATCTGTAGTTTGTTGCCCCAGAGCAGTGAAACTGATTTCTGTGCTGCTTTCTTCGTTCTGAGTGGCGACATTTCCACCAGTAAAGGAGAAAGACTTTCTACTGTTTTTGTTTAATCGTCTGTGCAGGTCAGAGATCAAAGCTTGGACTTGTTTACATCTTTTTCTTTGTATCCATTGATTTTCTCACCCCCGCCTGAAGCTCAGTCTGCCTGAACTGTGGCTTTTGTCTCGTGATCCGAGTTGAGTTTTGTCACCTCAGCTAAAGATGTGACAGATGATTTGCTGGATTTCCGTCATCTCTCTTCTTCGTTGGTATAAATCTTGTTTGCACCTTTGTTTTGGGCCAAACCAAGCCCCCTGAAGCAACCACCTCCCCACAAAGAAGCCTTTGATAATTTGACATGTTTGATCATATCATTTCCTTTAAACACAATGCAATGCTTCTTTTGTTCTCTGCCGATTAATGATGACTAAATTGTTTTACCCACTACCTGACGTTAAAGCTGCATTTTAGTTTTAATCTGAAGTGCTTATTTTTCTAGTGCTTTTAGATATTTTTAGATAATTACCTCTCCTTTCTATTCTCCCATCGGGCAATTTTGTTTTTGTCATCCATTACATGATAGTAGTTTGTGATTCATGCCACAGTAGAGCATCATTATTAGACATGTTAGTTTTAGACTGTGTTGCAGGTTTTTGTTTTTAATCTTGGCAGTTTATTCATAGTTCTGATCACTTGTCAGTTAATTCTCATAAAACAAGTAATATTATTTACTTATTTGTTATTGATCCTATTTTTTCACTTCTGATACCAGTACAGACATCTGAAGTTTAGTACCGGCTGATACTGATCCAATACAGAAAACCAGTGCTGACTTGAACTTAAAACTTCAGTTTTTTGTTTTTATAAACACAGTGTAGTGAATTACAAATGTATTTGATAGCTGTGCACCAGTACCGCTCACTTAAATAAACCAATAGCTTCAAGTTTGGTCAAACATGAAAAATAACTTTAATTTGTTATAATGAAACTGAAAATGACAAAAACAGTGTAAAAAAAACTGATTCATTGCTTTAAAATTTAAAGAATGAAAATCAAAGTTTTATCTCCTCACAATAACTTTTCCCCACTTGGATCCCTCTAACGGAAGCACTGAGTGGTTCTTTTAACATTATTTGTAGAAAATATTAGGATTCATTATTCAGTTCTGTGCAGCAGGAGGACTTCTGATCATGGGCTCACTGCAGAAATCTGTTTATAAACTCATCATCCATCTGTGAGTTCTGACTAAAGTTCTGACTCAAAACCAAAACTGAAAACAGCAGCCATTTTGTAGAGGCTGTGTCGTTTGCAAATACTAAAAAGTTTGCAGTCATAAATCCCAGATAAATGGTGCAGCCATGTAACGTTGGGTGCACCATTAAAATCTTATTTTTTTCATGCATGTAAAGCTGCAAACAGATTTACATGCAGCTGTTTGGCATTCAACCCCACATCTACATCTTGGCATTCAAGTTTCTTGTCAATTTCAGCCCGTGACTGAAGGCTGTTATTGTTCCAACAGCACTTCAGGTGAAACATAAAGCTACATTGTTGTAGGAAATGTTTCCTGACTGTAATGTCCGATGAATCTGTTCACAGGGACGCTGTTGCCGTCTCGTTCTCGAGCTCAGCTTGTCTCAGCTCCCACACCTGATTGTGTTTCTAGTGACCTAAATTCTTCTTCGGGGTTTAAAAAAGTCTCCTGACCTCACTGCAGTCGGCTTGTTGTCGTAACGGGGTCAAACTGGGCGACGAGGCTGAAATAAAGAGCAGCTTCCCATGAATCAGGAGGAAATCATTTTAAGCCTTCGTCTGAATCTGAAACTTTTAGGTGAACATGATTGGGCTTTTTTGTTTTAATGTTGCATGAAATAATAATGCATTTCTTCACTGCAAAAACATATCCAAGTATTTTAGTTTCTATTGCAAACTGGGGACTCACCTATCCACTTTTTTCACATCCAATACCGATATCTGATGTTTAGTATTAGCCGATACAGGAAAACGGCGCTGAATTGAGTTCAATTTTTATTTTCTTCAACCCAGACTTAAATGTACTGAATTACAAATTTATTTAATAACTCTATACATGTGATATTTACATATCTTTCAACCAACTAACCAACCAACCACTTGCAAACCAAACCCAGTTGCCAACCAACTCCTCCCCAATAAAACCAACCAACCAGTTTATAAAACCAACCACTTGATCTACCTGCCAACTAACCAAACAACAGACGATGTACAAACGAAAACCAACTAATCAATTATCCGCTGACTACTCGCCCCTAAATTACTCCACCAACAAACCAACCTACTTATTTACCTATTTTTCAACTAACCACTTACAAACCTAACCATCTCCAAACCAACTGCCCTCCAATAAACCTACCAATGTAGCTACATCCACCCACTGACCAAACACAACCAGTCGACATAATTAGACCCAATTATTATAGGTTTTACTGTAAACTAATCTTGCTATTCCTTCATGTTGGATTCAAAATGCAACTGCAGCATATTTGTTTTGTTTCATGGTAAAAGTTTGCTGCATTTAGTTAAATGAAGGATTCATTGAACAGATCAGTGTGAATAGGTTGCTTCTATCAGAGGTGGATTTCTGTCTGTTTATAAAAGCTTCCTGTCCTCAGTTGTTTTTTTCAGAACCAGCTGTGGTTCTATACTGGAACAGCTTTGGTGGAGTCGCTCAGATAGAGTTCTGAAATTTACTCTTGTCAGTGAACGCAGCTTTAGTCAGCGCTGAAACTCTGTCCAGCTTCTCTGGCTGACTTATAAAAAAATTAATTATTATTCCATTCTAATGTTTTATTTAAGAAGACTTTAACTTTGAGTGTTTTATATTTTTTATTTATTGCTCAGCTTTATGCAAAACTCTTCCAGAGGTTTGAGTTCCTATATTAAAGATCAAAAAGCATTTTTGTAAACGTGACCACTGATTGACGGGTTTATGTTTCACGGTGTGTGACGAATGTAAAGCAGGCTGGGTGGTCTGCAGACTTTAATTCAAGTAAAGAGTGTTCTCCCGATGAGGTCACATTTATATTTAACTGTTGCAAACTTGAGTGTTGGATTAATCAAACATTTAAAAAAAACTTTTGCGTTTACCCCTTTAAGAGGGCTTGAGAGCAGATGTCTTAATGCAATGTTCAGCTGAAAACTGTGAACTTGGAATGACTTCAGCCAACTTTTACAAAACCTCCCTGTTATATTGGTGATAAAACAGGCCTGTGCACCAAAAAAGTTTAAATGTTTCCAGCTACTGATGCGTGGAGATGTCAAGCTGTCATTTAGCTGTGAAGGAAATGAGCGGATGTCTGGAGACTTGTTGATAATGTTCCTCGGAAGAAACATTTTGTCAGCAAATAATGAGCCCCTGCAGAGAAGTTTTTGTTTTATTTTAACTTGTTTTCAGGCTGAATAAATCTGCTTCCCATTTACCTCTGAAGATCTCCAAAAGTATGGGGATAGGGTTCACATTGCCAAGACGACAAAAACGGGGTGCAGTTAGGAAAGGTTTTTATAATCAAACAAAAGACTATAATATCACAATATAGACTTTGGCAGCCAACAGTGGCTCCAGGGTGTGTTTAAACTCAGAGGGAATTGAAAAGGGAGTTGGCAGCAGCTGCACAGGTGGATGTTGAAGTGATTGGGGAGGCAGAAACACGCTGGAGACGATGTCTGGGCAGGGAAGGAGTGCAAGAAGAAAGCAGGCAAGGGCACAGATGCAGAAATGTTTGGTTTGCAGACGTTTGGTCTGATGCAGATGCATCAGAAGATTTAGTTTTCAGAAATGTACACAGAAGAAACTGCATTTGACCATTTTTTTTAAATACACTTACAGAAACAAATATTTTTGGTCTGGCTTCTTGTGCAAATATCTCAGTATACTTCAAATAACACAAAACTAACTTTTGTCAAGAAATAGGAACTTGTTTTAAATCAATAATTTCTTAATATTGATTAAAAAAATACTTGTTGCACTTGTAAATTATTGAACTGGATTATTTCACTCAACTCTAGTACGTCTTCATCCATAATAAGAAATTATTGACTTAAAACAAGTTCTTATATCTAGCTGGAAAGTCACTTCTAAGTCAGTTTTGTCTTATTTAAAGTGTACTAAAATATTTGCAGGAGATGTTTGTGTTTTTTGCATGGCAGACTATACCTAAATCAGCAGTTAAAATAAAGGATACATGCATAAATATCCTCAGGAAAAAAAACTGCAAGCAGAGTTTATCGTCTGTTTAAAAAAATGGCCGCCACGTTCCCTGCCTTGGTGACTGTTGCCAGGTTGCCTCACTGCTGAGCTGCATATGTTTCTCACTCGGCTGCAGTTGGCATGAGAAAGCTTTTTTTTTTAAATGCCAGGACCTTGAAGGAGAACCTGAAAGGCTCCGCAGGCTGTAATAATAGCTGGAAATAAATCCAGAAGCTATTAGAGGCGGCTCAGACCAGCAGATTTCTCTCTCTGCTTTGCTTTGCGTGTGAACGACACGCTGCTTTCTGTAAGAAACTCTCTGCAGCTTCAGAGAGTCAGTGAAGAAAACAAAAACCAACAAAGCATCTTGTCATGCTGCTGAAAATTAGATCCTATTGATGTGTTTTGCTAGAATCGTTAGCTGTGACCCAGATTTCTCCTTATGCCCATTTTCGTTCCTGAAACACATTTTATCACAGCGTATCAGGTTTTGTTGGTGTAAATTTATCTTAGCATAATGCAGGGATTCAGTGCTTGATTTGTTTGGTGGCATTTTTCTGGTCAGGCTGCTGAGAATTTGTTCTTCATCGGATGTATCGCTAAAAAAACAGTTTGTGTTCTTGCGTTCCTCAGTTTCGCCTGCAGGGGGCTCTGTGGTGCACATAAACTTTCTCTGCCATGTCACCTGTTTTACCTTCTGAATACAGGTGTGTTGTACTCATCCATGAAAAGTGTGAAGTTTGCTTTGCACTAGAGCACAGTACACCCACCGTACTATGTGCCTGGAAAATGCATAATGCTGCCCGGTTAAGGATGAGCAGGGGGTAGTTTGCTTTGTGAGGATATGGGTGAGACAATATGAAAAAAAGCAAAACTTATTTTTGTTTTGATTGGACTTGTTGATTATTTATCTTGTAGTTTATTTAATGTTATTTTCATTGTTGTGATTGAAACTGAGTAAAAACTTCAACCAAAGTAATTTAAAAAACCTTTTGAAATCCTTCAGGAAGGATCAAAAACCTTTAGTAAAGACTGGGATAAAACTATTCGTCGGTGCCGAAACTCTGAAATATGTTGACGTAATGGAAAGGCCAAACATGTAATCTTTTATCTTCCTTTTTGTTGCTTAAAAATGATCTGAGCATAGATGCTGTTTATGGATTTATTCTGTTTGGACCAGATGAACCCAAATCAGAGGTATTCAGAGTTTCAGCTTCCTTTTGGTGAATTATTAAATATTTTTTCTGATTAAAGCTAGTTGTTGCTGTTCCATTGTTGTCGTGCCAGTGCTGGATCTGTATGAGTTCACGGAGACGATGTTGCAGAACCAGACCAACCACCTCAGGTATTCCCTGGTAAATTCCGCTGTTGGTGTAATAAGGAAGTCCCCACCATGAAATTGCTTCATCTGAAGCTTTCGCTTTCCTCCTCGGCTGCGTCTTAATGCAGTTCCCTGTTTGCGTTGTTGCTACTGGGACGTTTCAGTTCTCCTCTGACCCGAAATGGACCGGCTCAGAAGGCTTCTCTCAAACCGTCTCTTGTCTTCTGGGAACAAGTTAATTTTTTCCAGTGTTGCTCTTTGTGTTGTTGACACAGCTGGTAAAGTAAACACGCGTGAGCCGAGCAGCCGTTGGGGTTCGGCCAATCTGCGACAAGAGGAGTGAGGTCTCTGGTGGGCTTTAGACCCGGCACCGCGTGGATCTGGTTCTGATTGGAGTCGTTATGTGGTGCTGGGCCCGGTGGAGCTGCTGCTTGCTGCCCCGGATTGGAACCTGCTGCTGGGATGGAGAGGATTATTACCATCCAGTCCAGAGATCAGACACACAGGTTGGATGTTTTCCTTTGATTTTTCAAACAGAACCACTGGATCTTTCACCTACTTAGATTAGATAGAGCAATGTTTGTTTGTCTCAGAAACTCTTGATGCACCATGAACCAGACAAAGTGGTACTCAACCATTCTTTCATTCTACATAAGTTGGTTCTTTCTGGTTGATTTTGATGATTTAATCCAAGAGTGTCCAAACTTGTCACATTGAATCGAGTGGCCATTTATCGTTTATCATGAAAGGATTTTTTTTTTTGTATCTTCTCGATAAGTTGGAATTATTAATGGTAATTAATTAAACTAAAAGGATGTTATAAGAGCACCAGTAAATATCAGTAAATTCAAAAATATGATTGAATTAAGTTATTAAGTGCAGTTTAGTGATTATAAATTTTTTTTTCTAAGTAAGTGGAGTCCTAAATTAAACATGTTGTAAGTGGAAATATTTTTCAAGAACAAAATTTTTTTTGCAAGCACAGTAACTTAAAAAATAAGTAATAAACAACAATACTGCAAATGCAATAAAATCCATATATCCATATTGCCCACATCCAGTCAAATGTACTTGCAGGCCCAAAAAATAAGTGAATAAAATAAAATAAAATCAAGTAAATAAAATAGTCAGATTTAATTTTGTTTTTTTGCAGGAAAGGGTCATTATTCATTCTAGATCCAAAACATAAAAAAGCATTTCAGACAAATAAAATAAAAGTTTCAAATCTTTTTTGGGGGCTCGATTGAATAAATTTATTCTCAGTATAAGAACCAGATTTTGGTAACTTTTTGATATGCTTAGCTAAGTTAAAAAATAATAATAAAGACAAATTTGGATGAGTATGGTTCTACTTATTATAAAAGCTTTATTATAAAAAGATGTATACTTTGTGTTCTTAAAATTTTTCATGGTGAGAAAATTATTGTAGAATTGCAAGTGGGGCCGCATAAAAGCAGTCCAAGGGTCACAAACGGCCCCCGGGCCGCACTTCGGACACCCCTAGTCAAATCTGTTTGCATATTTTTACACTGATTGTAACATCTAATCTAAATTCCTCTGAATCAGCCTGAACACATCGTTTGTTACCTCTGGTTCTCAGGACACGCCGTCCTGCATGTTTCACATGTTTCGGATCTTCATCACAGCCGATTCTCCATCAGTGTCTCAGAAACCTGTTAACCACCAAACAATGTGAACCAGGTGCGTTTTTGCGCAGGGAAGCATCTGAAACATTCAAGATGGTGGCTCACCAGGACCAGATGTTACAGAAACAGCCTCCATGTTTGTTGCAAGACTTTCTGTTAGCATTAGCTGCTTATAGATCGATGGTCGGCCAGAAAACTGCAACTGGAGCACTCCTGTTTTAAACAGTTGTTTTTTAGAGATAAGGAAGAGAAAACTGGAAAGTCTTGTATTTTGTTGCTTGTTTAGGTCAGAAATGTTAATCCAGGCTTTAATCAAACAGTATTTTACTTGCAACTTCAGCAGGTAAATGTTGCAGAGAGGGCAGGATTTATATCAGGAAATTGCAGTTCAGTGTTATTACTTCCAGCTCTCTCTGGGACCTTTAGCATCTGGGTCAGCTGTGTGATTCTCCTGAATATCTTATCAGCATGTAAACTGTATATTCATGGCAACTGGAAATAATGACCAACAAATATTGGATCGCAAATAGCACTTTGTAATAGACTCTCATGCAAAAAAACGATGTTTTTGTTGCCTGTAGGACGTCTGAAGAGCTGGATGTAGTCTCCAGTCCATAAAACGCCCAGGTCTGATCTAAAAACCAGACACTCTGAGTTTCTTTAGGCTTTTAATAATAAAGCCAAACACTGTGGCCAACAGTAAAAGTGTTTTTTATCATGGAGGAAAGCTAACAGGAACATAAAACTTCACCATATTGAATGGATTCTCACAGAAAACGTGGGCAGCATTTGAATAAAATATTTTTACATCAGACATTTTGTCTTTTTTTCCATATGAACAACACAGATGTTTATAAAGTGGTTTAATTAGCAATTTCTACACACTATCCTCATACCAAGAAAAGAAAAAGAAATCCCTGTCAAGCTATCAACATGTAGGAGTTATGCATAAAGCATAAGTACTGACAAGATTACAACTTTCTTACACTGAACGAAGGAACTGGCCACGCAAAAATAACAGCAAGCAGAGTGAAAAGTAACTGATCGTCTTTCTTCCCATGTGGCGTAATTGCCTGAAGGCTGGTGGGAAAAGTACAAAACAGTCTGTAACTATAAAAACTATAAGAGTCATCAGGGGATTTGCTGGGGTTTAAGCAAACTATAAAATCAATTATGTGAACATTTTTAACTTTTTTTCCTCTTAAACTGAAGTTAGGCTCTCAATCGGCGGTGACCAGACTGACTGACTGTTATATAACACCGGTTATGAGCTGAAACATCTGTAGTGTATCAAACAGGATACAACAAGGCTTCAGAGTTTAATTATTTAAAACTATTGCTTCTCCACACAAACAAAATTATGAGCCACAGTTCATTTTAAAATTCATTCTGACAGTATTTTTGGCACTCGCTGTGGAGACACGTTGCATGTTATTGTTTACATCCGGAATGTTCTTGCAATGCATACAACGCTGGTTGGCAGAAAGACTAAATAGTAGAACAACTTCGCCTGGAGATGCAGGTATTCTGAATTTAGTTCAATGCACCATAGCAAAGAAAAAAAAATCACGCAGAAAAACCATTGATGAATATTCTGCTTTATTTCTCGCTTTCTGTGTCGGCTACGCTACACATAGACTTGATTGACAACATCTCCAACAGTGTGTCAGGATTCAACACCAAAAAACACTGAAACATTTCTCTCACAAAGAGCAGAACATTCTGTCCATTACAGATCTATATTTTCAGGCTTAATGCGATTATTTATGAGTGATTGCTGTGGTAGATTAGCTACCACTAGCTGCTGCTATTAGCTAAGCTAATACAACAATGGTTGATTAGCTAATTTATATACCTGATCAACTGATGATCTGTCAGAGATGATTTGTAGAGCGTCTTTTTTTTATTTTTTAACTGAACCGAAGCACAGAATTCCTCAGCACATCTACATGTTAAGATTTTCAAAGTCAAGCTAGTTTACTGATCTCATTCGCCATTTTTTTTTTTTGCATTCCCGAGCTTAATGACAACTTGACAGCTAAAACCAATGCTAGTCATTGTTAACGAGGAGCTTTTTTCCCTCTGCCTGGCATCACGTTGCAACATGTCTATAGAATCTACTTTGAAAATGCTGGAAACGGCTCAGATTCATGATCAAGTTCAATATCAGTGATACAGAAAGAGAGGGTTTAATTACTGAAGTTTTAGGCTTAAATTTAATTCCTGTTGACTTTAAATGGTTGTTATGGTCCCTGCTTTAATAAGTTAATTTCTGTGTTGTTCTCTCCAGCTGTTTGCCTTCTTTTCTCAGTGTCCTATAACTCTGCAGTTTATCTGGGAGACTCATCGGCTTTTTTATTGGCAACAGATTTATGTTTTTTGTGGAGCTCTTGAGCTTGGCAGCAGCCCCAGTTTAACCACGGCTCTTCACCAGAGGGGTACTGTGCCTTGTTAAATGGCACCCTGAAAGTCAAAAGTAAACTTTCCGAGTTGTTCAGTGTCACCAGGACAAGAATAACTTCCTGATGTCACTGCCCTGATTTCCATTTTAACCCCGCCGGAATGGAAATCTTTCACCAGATGGGTGTCTGCTGGTTTTGGATCCACCCTGCTTCCTTACTCGGATGTTATTCCTTCCTAATTCTCTCACAGCTGTGTCGAAGCAGGAGCGTTTCTGTTCCTCAGGGAGCAACAAATCATGTCAGAGCGGCAAAGCAACGGCATGCTCTGGTATCGATTTCCAGCAGATGGAATAAGAGCTTCACTTAAATCGCAGCAGAAGGAAAGTTGGACCTTTGGTTCTCCTCTGAGAGATTTTCGCGATATTAGTGTCCATCATGCTTAGTTGAAGCTTTTTCTGGAAGCGAGCGCGTTCATCAGCTTTAAATCTTAAAGTTCTCAGTGATTTGTTTTGAAGACAACATTTTTTTAGTACTGCAGTTAACGATTAATTGTTTATTGCGGCGATTAATCGATTAGTCAGATTTTAAAAAGTTGCCTTGTGCTGCAGATTTTTCATTTCATCACTTAAGCTTATTTTAGACAATGATAAAGTTATGCAAAAATCCAAATAATTCAAACATTTTATTGCCGAAGATGCAGTGAATTATCATTCCTTTTGTTTACGCTTGATCATTTGGACCAAAGGATGCAGTGCGAAAAAAACTACAAAATAAATTGTCTGTTGAGAATTTTTTTTCAGACGATCATTTATTAAATAATAATTGGATGTAAAAGGTGTTTAGATGGAGAACTGACAGAATATGAGCCAGGTGAAGCTAAAAATGCAACTTTGGGAGTTCTGGGTAGAATATGTTTACAGACAGAAGGATTTTTTTTTATCTAAAATTTAAAACTACATATTTTTTGTGCAGTTTTGGCTTAATTACAGCTCTGAGTATGTTGATTTGTTCAGCAAATTTGCTCTCGGTGAAAGATTAATCGATTTACTAAATCAGTTGACGATTAATTCAAATAACTGATTAATACCGATTAATCTGACTGTTTTGTTGCAGAAATATGAGCTTGAATAAGTAGCGGCACAAGAAATAAGTCAAATACTTCCTGAACAGCTTCACGCAGATGTTTGAGGTTGCACATCTGCAGAGTCTCAGTGAGTTGTTTTGTGCTGAGCTGCAATCATGAAGCACAGATGGTTTTAGGGGAATCATCTGGGTCACACTGACATCTGCTGTAAGGTTCTTGTTTGTATTCCCTGTTTGGGTTTCAGGTGTTTACCGTACATTTTTGGCCAATCTGTTGGAATATGTCAAGTTTTTGCTCTTGGTGTCACCCATCGAGGTCTTAAAGATGGGGTACACGGCTTTTTGAAGGGAGCCGGATCTTAGTTAATTAATTTCGAAGAACTATTCAAAATACATACAGTTGATGATATGGCAGAACACTTTTAAATAGGAGCAGCAAAAACGTACAACTTAAACACATTTTAAAATTTATTTTTGAGCATTTTGAATCAATTTAAAATTCCCAGGATTGGGATTTGCAGGTTTTTTTTTTTTTGTTTCCTTTTTATTGAAAACTGGGATACATCCCAATTGAAAGCTGATAATCTTATTGTGAATAAAATTGCTTTAACATTTCTAACAAGTAATATCTGGCCTTTCTATCTTTATTTATCTACTCGCTTTAATGTGTGGGGGTATTTAATTAATTGAAACTGGCAAACACATTAACGCTAAAAAACAAAATAAAACTAAGGTATGACGAAAAACGCTAAAAAATTATAACCAATCACAAGGTTTTGATGCTGCTTGACAAAGATAACGGATAAAAGTCATCTGCATAGAAATAAAAGTAAGACACACCTTTTCTCTTCAGAAATTCAAGTTTTGATCTCTTGGATAACAGAAGGAATGCATTTTGGAAACATAAAAACTACTATACAATAACAGGACTACAATAAATTAGAACTTCTAATTTATTGTTGGTTTCCTTTTTTCTTTATTCTTGGAGCCGTTTCTGTACGTCACTGAATACCTCCAGGCTTTTCCAGCCATTTGTTTTCTGCCGCTGATTAAAAACAGACTTAAACTGATTTGAGCTTCTAATCAACTAAATAGCTTTACAGCCATCTAATTCAGTTGATGGATAGCTTTGTTAGTAGGAGCCTAATGGGATGTTTTCCTCCCTCTGTCCACCAGGAGGCAGTGTTGGATTCATAATCCACTGAAGCTCTTGTTGTTCTATGAATCTAAAAAAAGCAACATTTTGAAGTGGAAGCGCAAATAATACAGAGTGTGAGTCATGCTTTTGCTTTTCCTTTAGGTTTTGTCCTCCTAATCCTGATGAAGGAGGTTTTTCTTCTGTTCCTAAACGTCTCTCGGCATTAAACCAGTTTTAAAGTTGGTATTAAGTCACTTTGTTTCCAACTTTTTGCCACCTGCACATAGTTTGTTTCCATTTCTTCAGATGCAGCTACAAAAAGTTTTCAGTTTGAGAATACTTAAAGTAGAAGGTCTAAAAGCAGAACATTTCATCTATTTGTTCATGGTGCACAGAGCTTAAAATATACATTTCTGAAGTTATAAGACTTGAATGCATTCCTGCTGAAATGCATCTCATCGTTGGAGCTGAAGTCCTGCTTTCCGTTAAGTTGTTAATTTTGGTGCTTGTCACAATGTCAAATGAAAAACTGAGAACAAATTGTGTCTTTTTTGTCAGACTGGAGAGAAAAAAAACAGATTGAAGACTGAAAATAGACAACGACTGAAGTACAAGAATGTTTGATTTCAAATTGGGGTCATTTTACAGTAAAATTTGACTTTTAGTTTAGGAAATTAAAGAATCAGATATTTAATAATTGACTCAAATTGTTTCAAGCAACCCTGGTTTCAATATTTATTTTCTAGAATATGAAGATTTAAATTTCATTTTTGCAAAAAAGTTTTATTTTTCCACTAGATGTGTGTGTTAAATCATCAGTATCTTACATCAGAACTACATTGACTCAGCTTAAGTAAAATAAGATAACAAAATAAAATAAAAAAAAGGTACAAAAATAAACATTTATTTTAAAATATATAAATAACCAGATGCAACCTAAAACAAAAATTATGGGAACTTAAGGCCAATTTAATGGAGTTTTTTCCTGCAGGATTACATTTGGATGTTTTTGTAGGCTAACATGAGATTTATTTTGTGTGCACACAAACATATTTCAGTGAATGTGTAAATAAGAAGTTGCTTATACCGCTTTTCTTTTTTCTTTTTTTTACCAGAGCGTTTCAATAAAAAGAGCAGTTCATCCTGGTTGACATTTTTAATGTTTGCAGATGGTTGAGCTGCTCTTGTTTCAGTGTAAATACGGGATTTGAGGCTGAAAGCAGGAACTCTAAACTGTATTTGAGTTTGTTTTCTTTTCCCATACTGTCCTGCTGCCATAGTGAGAGCAGAAAACACCAGACCATCATTTCCCAGAGGCTGACATGAGAGTGGAGGAGTCAGCGGTGCCTTCAGGGACACCTCCGAGACCTCCACTTCACAGCACCTCAGCTAGTTTTTTTAGCTAACCGTTAAGAGATTACAGGAGGAATGCTTTATCTTGACAAAAACCTGAAAAGCAGCATGAGTTTGTTTTGGTTTACATCATTATTGTGTCATTAGATTTCTAGTTGCAGTAGAAAAACTAGAAATCTGCATCTGAAAACATCAGAATGTAAGTAATGGAACTTCACAGAATAATGTATGGCTAAAAGATAATTTATTTTAACTAAATTGTAGGTGTTGTTTTTTAGTCTTTTAAAAGAATTACTTTCAAAATTATTTAAAATTAGGTTACATTTTTTGCTAATTTATGCTATTAGTTGTTCATAATTTTATTTATTTTAAATTACTGATTCCTCCTTGCTGTAGCATGTACGTAAATATTATTCCATTGATGTGTAAACATGATAGAAAACAGTATTTTGATAAACATTTTAATTTTGAAATGGCTTTACTAATGTAGCTACATTTATAACAAATTATTTTTATTTTGGGAATTAATGTAAATTAATGCATTTATTCAGTTTTAAAAGGCTTTTTTTATGGATTTTGACAGAATTTTATCTATTTACTTTGTTAATGTAGTTCCATTTTGTCACCTTCTCAGAAATAATGGCCAAAAAGATGATTTAGGCCAAAAAATAATTGGCCATTATTTTAGGGACATTACAATTTGTTTTTAATTGCTTTGATTTCTTCAAGATATTTGTTAGTTTTTAGGGTTGGTCATGGTGTTTTGATATAAGTATATTTATTTGGAGATAGGGAAAATAATATATAAATTTAAAACCTAGTGTTTAGTTTTTGATTAATTATTTTTATGTTTTTAAAATAATTGCTACATTTTGCATTTTTAGATAATTGAACATAAAAACAGAAAGTCACGGAATTATTTCAGAAAAGTGGAAAACATACAAAAACTACAAATTTTTTTAATATGCTACAAAACTTAGAGTTTCGTCATTAAACATGGCGTTTTACGTTCCGACCGTTGGATTTGAGTCGTTTCCTTGCCGAGTAGTACTGTTTCCGACGTTCGTGAAGGCCCCATGAGGCAGTGGGTGGAGCCTGTCGTGAGTCACGCTGATCCTGAACGCCCCAGACCGCAGGATGATCCAGCAGAGCTGATTTACTGTCAGACGGAGCTGGAACAGCTGCCGCGCTTCGCTTTGGACCGAAGCCTCTCCAGAACCAATTAAAACACAAAACAGACCTGCGGATAAAGATGCTTCTTCGGCCGCTGTGACCCGCCGACCCAACGCCGCGCCTCCATGGTCTTTACCCCGGGGATGCTAACCGAGGCGGGCTGCGTCAAGCCGGGACAGCTGCTCGAGATGTTCGACTCGTCGTGGAAGGTTCGGAGCATTTGGGACGGGGTGAAGCTGGAGGTGGTGGAGGACCGCAGCCCTGTGGTCCTGCACAGCTTCACCCATCTGGACCCGGACCTGCCCCTGGTGGAGGTGAGGAAGAGGAGGAGGAAGAGACTCCTTCCCTTTAGAGCAGCTGGTTCTGTTTGTTGTGACTGGGAGAACTGAGAGTTAGTGGGTCAGAATTTGACTTTTTAGGTTAATTTAAACAAACAAACAAAAAAGCATGTGATTATTGCTTTTTCTGACTGCAATTCAGGCACTTTTATGTTTTCCACCATGAGATGTTCTGATTTTCTCTGAGGTTCTGGTATAACCGGACAGTGATAAATAACAGGAGATCATAAATACAGCTGCTCCTACCTTGCACGGGCCTACAGTTACAGCATGACTTGCTTTTCTGCAGCTTTCGCCCTTGTGGTTCTCGCCCTGCTCTGCTCTCAGTCATTCAGTTAAACCACAGCTGAAAGCCCTCTGCAGCTGCAGCCCTCAAATGTAACCAACCCTACAGGTTCTCTGCACATTCACGGTGCCATTTAGGTCAGATGTACTGTTTGAATCTAGTTGTTTTGAAATGTTTGCACTTTAAAAGGTGAGTAATGTATAGGGAAACTCCAAGTCAGCTCTGACCTTCTCCCTGCATTCACCAGGTATTGTTGTTTAAAAAAAAAAATCAATAGAAATAGAAATTATGAACATTTCCAACCCAAAAAGCCAGTATTTTAACCTGCTTAATATGTTTTCTTTGCTCTTCAACCTGAAACAAAAGTATAGCTTCTAAATTTGTATTGTTAGTTCCTTGATTAAAAGTTTCCTTCAGTTAACTATTAATTTTTTTTGTCAATTTTAGATTCAAGTTAATTTATTGCAAGTTTACCATTATGCAAATTCATTATTTCTTTGGACAAAAAATATATATATTTGAAGAATACATGTGGAAAAACAGAGATATCTGGGGAAAAAAATATGTAATCTGAAAACTAGAAATATTTCATATATATGTATACTATTTGAAAATGTATATCACATAATTTGAATAACTGTTGTATAATTTGAAAATGTGTATATTTTTATAATGTAATTGGAAAGAAGTATAACTTGGAGGGAAATACATGTACATACAAAATAAGAAAACAGTTTTTAATAATTATCTAGAGAAAAATATGTATTTTTAAAAAATTGTGAGAGATTTGCACTATATTATTCTATTAATTGGTATTAACCTTTATATTTATGCTGGTGCTGATCTCTGGTCTACAGCT
Organism: Poeciliopsis prolifica; assembly: GCF_027474105.1. Taxonomy (NCBI): domain Eukaryota; kingdom Metazoa; phylum Chordata; class Actinopteri; order Cyprinodontiformes; family Poeciliidae; genus Poeciliopsis; species Poeciliopsis prolifica. The sequence goes on along the minus strand of NW_026562389.1, from coordinate 8,867,258 downwards.
GAAGCAAAATGACAATTTTATAACAGAAAGTTATAACAGTCCTCAAAGAAAACCACCTGCCTTATGGAAGTTTCTCCCTTTATTTTGGTTATAAACCTGCAGATCGATTGCTTGTTGATTTGCTGGTAATTGGCCGACTGATGTGTCGATCTGTTTTTGCGCCTCCTGTGGCTCCATGTGTTGGTCTGCTGGAGAAAACCCATGTAAGCAGAAATAAATCCATCCAGAACATTTCCAGCTTTAATTACAGGGATCAGCTGCTGCAAAGTGATTAACGATGAACGAAAAGTAAACAAACAGAGCCTGTTAATATTTGTGTTTACAAAATAATCAGCTTGTAGTTAATACATGAAAACGGCAATTATAGTGACAGCTGCTAGATAATATAGCACATTATTACAGTTATGATAGTTTGTCTTTAAATCTGATCTTAAGCAAACATGTAGACTGATCACTTGCTAAATTTATAAGTAGTTGTCAGATAAACATCCTTAATTAACTAAATGGTGTCTCTAGATAACAATATATTGATTTTTGCTCTGGTTCAGCAAATGGTATTACCTAAAATATAGTAAAGGGTGGAGATCTTTTCTTAAGATATGGCTCCACCTAAAAGGCTGTTCAAAAGAAAAATAAAACAATAAGAAAATCTTTACGTCTCAGGGGTAAAATAAAAGAAAACATGACAGATTGAAAGATGTTCAAGTTAATGATGCTCCAGTTGTTATTCATCTAAAGTAAACAAATGCGTTTGATTTAAGTGGTCTCTGTTTCAGCAGTTTTGCATCTTTCTGGAAGTTTGTTCCCGATTAAAGGAGCATAAACATTCAATGCTGCTTCTCCGTTTTTGGTCTGACTGAGGATTAGACTAGAACCAGTTGGAACAATAACATCTTTTTAAAGTGCCTTAGTGCTTAGTAATTTAGGGATTCATAAACCAACAACAGCATTTTAAAGTCTATTCTCTGAGCTACAGGGACTTTAGAGCTGCTCTGTCTTCCTTGTTGTAGTCAGAACACCAGGAGCAGCTGTTGTTGTTTTTTTTAGGCAGATCTGTGAAGATGCTGTTGCAGACATTAGTCCTCTAATCCTTGAAATGTTCTTCAGGTGATAGAAGGCCGACTTTGTAACTGTCTTTATGTGACTCTGAATGTTCAGGTCAGAGTCCATGACTGCACCCAGATTATTGGACAAGTTTTAACTCTTTTTTTTTTAGTTTTAAAACTGAATATGTGCTGACAAAAATTCAGTTGTTTTTTTTTTAGCTGGGAAAAGCTAAGACACATCCAAACATTGGTTTATTCTAAGCATCTTCTATGTCTTCTGCATAGTTATAGTAACTGATCTACTTGTTATAATCAGAGGTAGTGTGAGCATGTAGGTATTAAATAAAAAAAGCCCCAGGATGCAACCTGGGGAACTCCTCACACAGTTAATAAAAACGTGACACGTTGCACTATTAATCAGGATGTGAATCTCTTTCTAACCTCTTGATTTTATTGCTTCGTCATAGCAAATCTCCAAAAAGTAACAGAAAAATTAAATAGAAACATCATATTTTTAACTTTTTAGAGCTGAAACCAGAGAGTTTTTCTCTGGGTCTTAGAGATGCAACATGAGGACGTTCTAGAAGAAACTGTGTCTGGGTTCACTCAGAGCTTATCTTGCTTTTAAAGACTGGATGATGTAGAAGCCTGAGCCTCCAAGAGTCATTGTGGGTTAACGTTACAGAACTGTGTGTGTGTGGGCAAGACACTTTAATTAACAGATGATTCAGAGACGGACCAGCGGTTTCTTGTATCTAGTGTCTTGTTGAACATGTAGGATGACGCGGCTATGGGAGTGTTACCTTCTGTCAAAGTCCAGATTAATTTAACAGCCTTTCTACATCTTCATCCAAGTCTGAAAAGTTATGGTGGAAAAAACAAAATGATGCATGAAGAAAGTCGTTATGTTTCCAGACTTTATTCCTTATAGCATTACCTAACAGGCAAAGAACTTCTGATAAAGTGCTCAATAGAGGGATTTTAAATACAAAACATGTCATCGCCACATAATATCTCAACTCTTTGTTTGGTGTAAGTTTAAAACTGACTTTTTTACACTGATTCTGACGAGAAATTAATTATTTTACTCCTTATGAAGTGTTTCCTGTTTGATTAGACAGGTGAGAGCGCAGAGTCCACCGGGATAAAACGTTGTGCTTGGGGTCTCCGTCAGATCCAGACCGGTTTATCAGAACCTCCTGTTGGTTTCTCCTGCTAACCTGTTGTTACTCCCATCTAATCCTCTGCTTTAACACCAATTATCCATGGCTTATCCCCCTCCCTACGGTGGCCCAGGAGGGTTCCTCAACAATCGGTTGCTGTCTTTCGCCTCCCGCTGCTCGGCTTTATTCGTTGCAGAGGTCGCGTTACACTGAGGCCTGGTGTGGCCGAGTTGGGCTCTGTGCGGACAGCGTCAACGTTTGGCTGGATCAGGTGGCTTTTCTATGAACCTTTGATGCCTGATAACATTTTCATTGTTGTGTATGAACTGAACATCAGTGATCCGCGTAGTTCAGATTCTGCTTTCGTCTGCGCTTGATTTAATTTAGTCACGTCTGCCAACATCGTCAAGTCAGACATATTCCTGGGCCAAAATGAAATGGAGAGAAAAAAACTAAAATATTAAATATATTGAATGAAACCCACCAATTGTAATGCTTTTAGGTTCAGTTGAGCAAATTTATTCTCAAAATTTGAGTCAAAGACACTTGCTATGTTTAGTTGAGTTTAACAAATTAAATAAAAGCAAAGTCGGCTTTTCAGTAAAAGACTCAGGAAAAACGTGGTTTTACTTACAGCTAAGTTGGAAAAAGACAAATACTTTGTGTTACTACAATGGAAAAAGTTAAATGTAACATTAAGTCAATAATAATGGAAGTTCTCCCTTTCAAACACAAATAAATATTTTAGTCCAGGAACTGGAAGACATTTAAAATATCCAAAATAAAGCACAATAATCAAAAGCAATAAATAAAAATCACACAACCTAAACCATAATGATGTCTGTAAACAAAATTGCCCTTCAAAACACATCACCCTTCAGAATTGAAATTATTGATCTCGTTTAATTGATTCGTTGATCCAGTCCTGGTGAGCGGAAGAGTAAGTGACAGTGAAATTGGACTCTCGTTCTTCCTGTCTCCATTTTCTGAGCCAATGATGACTCAGCCAGCAGTTCCCAGATGAACCCAACAACACAGTATGACTCCACTTATCCTAGAGGGAAGAAATAACCCCGAATACAATCAAGAAAAGAAAGCACAGTGTCTTATTACAGAACAGCACACATAATTAAGCTTCCCTTGACGTCCTGTGGGTGTACGTTGCTCTGTGTTTTCACCGTGCCCCTCCACATTATCTGGAGCTTAAAAAAAATAAAAAAAAGACACAAAGTTGAGTCAGTTTTCTACTGCTAAGATGGGATTCTGCTTCTTATTTATTGGAGGGGTGTTCAGATTTGTCACATGGGCCAAAGAAAAGAGAAAAAACTAAAATGAAGCAAATAAAGTAGTAATTTTTAGTTGATTTTGTGGTAAAAGAAGGCAATTCGCTGTCCATCCTAAACATAAAAAGTATTTTGCAAGTTTGTTATATTAAAAGAAATGCATCTTGTTATCAAATTCTTTTGGACTCAATATAACTAATTTATTTTCAGTTATAAGAACAGAATTTTTTAGTTATGGCTAATGATGACTAGCATTGGTTTTAGCAGCTAAGGTGTCAACATAATGCTCGAAATCTTAAATGTACGTTTGCTATGTAAAAGAAAAAGGGATGGAGAGCGTACTACGAATTGTCAACACTATGACAAATAGATAACAGGGTCAGGAAAAAGTTTTAATTAAGAAAAAAATGGTGAGGGAGAGGGAAGTAGTTCAGTTATGCTAGCTTGACTATGACAACCTTAACATGTAGATATGCTGTGGAATTTGGTGTGTTTCGGTTCAGTTAGGAAATTAAAAAAGGCCACATACACACACCAACTCTGACAGATTATCAGCAGGAGCAGGTGTTTGAATTAGCTAATAAACCACTAGTGCATTAGCTTAGCTAATAGCTTAGCTAATAGCTAATCTATCACGATGATCACTTAATGTTCACAAATTAATAAGCCTAAAACATAAAACTGTAACAGATTGAGTGTTCTATTCTTTGTGTGATAGTCAATTTGTACCATTCTCAAACTGCGTTTGGGGACCGCACTGCCTCAGTCGAAGGGCCACAAATGGCCCCCAAGCTGCACTTTGGACACTGATTTAATGACTGAAACACGAGCAGCAGGAGCAGGACTCTGCACAGAGGAGCTTTTGTTTCAAAGCAGCTGAACCCATGCGTTAAAAAAAAAAAAAAGGAAAAGAAATCGGACAGCTGCGAGAATGTGACGGCCTGGAAAGTTACTTAATTCTTCCTGCTTCCTTAAACGAAGATTTGAAGACGAGTGTGTGTGTGTGCGTGCGTCAGTGTGTGTGTGTGTGTTTTGAGTCGGCTGGAGGAGAAGGTTCTGGAGGGATTTGATTTGATTCAGCGGGATTATCTTGCTCTCCTAGGGGGTGGAGAGGTTTTGTGTTTCCCTCCAGCTTCACTTAATGCTCTGGTTCTGGTTCTCCTGATTCTAACTTGTGACCGGTGCTGTGGGTCCAATTTAAAGTGAATGTTTTTCATCTTTCAGCTGTCTGTGTCTTAAAACACAGAGCTGATGCCATGAAAAAAAAGTTTTATTCAGTATTTAAATTGCCATTGTTAGAGATTTTTTGATATTATCATTTTGTTAAAGTGTTCTTTTCCTTATGTGTGTATGGGCTGACCTGGAGGTTACGACTGTCTTCATGCGAGATAGTAAAACTTTATGGTTCTCAGACCTTCTCTGGTGTTTATCTACCCAATCTTAGGTGACAGTTTGACCCAGAGCTGAACTGGGCTCAGATTGTAGATTAGATATCACACCTGGAACTGAGTTGTTGGTCTGTTTGTTTTAAATGTTTTACGACCTCTGTTGTTTGGTGTTCTTTGACAATAAAGAGGGAGCTCACGTGAAAGCAGATCAGAACTCTCTATTGAACAGCTCGGAGGAGCTGTTGATCGGGATTTCTCCTTCTGCAGAAGCCTGACCATATTTAATTCATATACGTTGTCTGTGGTTATTTTATTGTAGGTTCGAGGAAAATACCTAACAGCCATAAAGTTTGAACCAAAATTTCACCAGACACACACCTGCAGTTTTTGTTGAAATTTTATATTTTTTTATTGAAAGAATCTGATTTATTTATTTTTTTGGATACTCTACCTGCCTCTGCTGATCACTAACTTTCACTGATTGATATAACATTGATGGACAGAAGGTTTCCTGGTTTCGGAGAACCCCTAGGCTGTGTGTTTAGATCCCAGAAGAAGATTTGAACGTTTGTTTATCCTCACTTTCTGCTCTACTGCCCCCCTTCCAGATGACCTCACCTCCTTTCAGTGCTCATTGTTGTCGAGGGGAAGTCTCTGGTTTGTGCTCCGGGGCCGCAGCGTTGGCTTTGTTCGGCTGTTTACTGTTTCGGGGGTAAGGGGTCAGTGTTGCCTCTCTGCAGCGGGGGTTTCCCTGCACACACAGATTTAGAGTCTGCCTCACAGGGGCTTTCTCGCCATCCAAGCAGGTGTGTTTATTTTCTTTCCATGAGCTTTGGCAGACCCCCTACCGACACTCCCAGAGCACTGCTTGGCTCAGAGCGAAGGGTTTTCCCTTTTTCCCAGAATGTCAGTGTTGGACCGAACCAGAACCAGGTGTCTGCCGTTATAAAGACATCAGATGTAAAAGAAGATGTTTTATAAAGTAAAACAATTTTATTCAAGACGATGGATGGAACAGATGGATCCATTTGCAACTAATGATTATTTTAGTAATAATCATTAATAATAATCGATAGTTCTGACAATCGAATAAGAAATCGGTACATTCTTCAGCTTTTTTATTTAATCACTTAAGCCTTTTTCACACAATATTAAAAATACTTTAAAAGACGTAAATAAACAATTTAATTTCTTTTTTAAATAAAATAAACATTCTATAGCAATAAACAATAATACAGCTTTCATTTAGTGTACATTTGTAGCAAATATTGCATCTGCAGATAAAAAAAACAGTTTATTCAAATGTTTATTATTTGGATCAATAATTTGAGAGATTTAAGTTTTTTTTTTTTAGAATTTGAACCAGGTGAAACTAAACTTTGCCACTTGAGGAACCAGAACATATTTACACCAATATACAGCATTATTAATATTGGATATCAATATCATTTCATAATTTTCTGAAGCGGTTTGGATTTGATCAGCATGACGATACGGCTCGATTGACTTCCGTATCAGAAGTCAATCGAGCCGGATGAAACGTTGATGAAATTCTTGCCAGTAACTTCTGGTTAAGTTTTCTATGTTTCAAATTGGCGTTTTCCTGTTTGTAACCAGGAAGGCTGATGAAGCTCTGAGTCAAGCTGAAGGAATGTGAGACCAGCTCATCATCACCATCATGTCCAAACTGCACCTTTCAGATTCAAGTTCATCAAACTATCGAGGAAGCGTTGGCAGACTTCCTTTCTAGTGGTTAGATAGAAAACTTTTACCAACTTTGTTGAAAGTATTGAGTTCTGTGTTTGTTTAGCAGTGGAGGCTCATCATGGAAACAACAGGAATGAATAGGAGCTTTATATCAGGATCGGAGCGGGGCGCTGCCCTTGAGCTCTCTGTGTGTTGGAGGGTTTGAAGTGATAGCAGCCTCTGTGGTTTGCTTGATAAGCAGCTCCCTGCTGCCCAGGCCTTCAGCTGCAGCTGCTTCTTCACAATGAGCAGAATTTACTGCACTTTGTTTCTGCTCTCCTGGTTTATCAGGAGAGTTTTTCTGCAACTGATTTTGAAGACAAAATGTCTCTCATCCCTTTCAGAGCTGCTTGAGAGTTCCTTATTTCTTTTAATTTGGATACTTCTAGCATAGAGCTGACAACACCACTCCCCCCCCCAAAAAAAAAACTTGGAAAATTAAGTGGAAGGAAAAACTGTGCCAAAAAAGAAAATTCTAAATTTCTGCTACTTTGTGCTGAACAAAATGTTTAGCTTAATTTTAAGAATAAAACTGAGGTTAACTGGTATTAAATTGGGTAATTATGACTTACAACTGACAAAAACCTAACATTTGGAAAATTAAGTGAAAGGAAAAAATTTGCCAGAAAAATATATTATATTTCTGTTTTTTTTTTTCTGGAAGCATGTTTCGATACACTTTTAATCACAAAATTGGTGATTATTAATTTTAATTGAACTCATTTGTGGCCTACGGCGGACAAACTCCCCTGTCTGTCCCCCAAACACCTGCAAAATTAAGTAGAAGGAAAAACTGCCCTAAAAAACATATCACTTTTCTGCTACCTTGTGCTGGAAAAATGAATATAATTTTAATAACAAAACCTTCAGTTTTCATCCATCTCACATACAGTTGACAAAAACTCAGCATGTGAAAATTAAGTGTAAGGAAAAGCTACGCCAGGAAAAAAAAACGTATTTTTCATTAATGCTACTTTATGCTGGAAGAAATATTTCTTAAAGCAGTTTTACAAATGAAACTCCTGTTTATTTCTTTTCATTTAGCTAATTCTGACTCACTTCACCTGAAAGCCCCAAACGTGGAAAATAAGGTGAAAAGAAAAACTGTGCCATGTCTTCCTTTAATTAGATTTTTTTGACCATTTTTGAGGAAAATGTACAATGAACTCACAGGAAAAATGCAGGGAAATGTTGATTTTTGTGGGAATTTCATAGATTTGCGAACAACTGTTGGTTCTTACTGATGTAATCTGGAGTCTCCAGGGCCACATAAGAAGTTATGGCGGGCCAGATTTGGGCCCCAAGCCTTGAGTTTGGCACATCAGCAACGTCTCAAGCAGTTTATAAATCGTCTGTTTTGATGCCATTCAACTCTCTAAATTAGAGCTTGTTTCCATGGTAACTAATGGAGCAACTTGGCACAGGCAATGTTGTTGCTGAACAGATCCTGAACATAAAAAGACAGAAGTGCCAGTGTGTTTTCATAGCTGGCCTCTGATGACTAACATGAAGTGAACATGATGTTCCTGCTTCCCTCTCCTGGTGGTTCTGAGGGGTTCTGGACGTCCCTCGGATCCGATTTGCCTGACCGCTGATCAGAAACACGCGGCTCTGTGATTAAACTGGGAACAAAACCAGCTTTTCTATTTCAAACTGGATCCAGTTGTCTCTTTATTTCAGAGATTTTTTTTTACTTTACACACCTTTGCACTGATGTTAAAAGAGAAATTTTCTAGGTTTACAATATTTGCTTTTTATTTTATTGTTGAAAATGTGAGAACTTTCAAGGTTCATGGTTTTGTTTCCATTCCAAGCGCATCTGCATCACACTATTTCAATAATTTAAAACAAAGTTCATAGTGGATTAAAAGGAAAATGATAAAACTGAACTGGCAAGAAAATATTTATTCAAAACAGGACTTTTAGTTCAAATTGTAAAAAAAAAAATAAGAAAAAAGTGAATAAATATACCGCTATTACTGAAAGATGGCTGCAGAGTTAAATTTGGCACATAAAAAAAAAAAAAAACTAAAAAAGTTTGAAACTGAAGATAAAAATATTAAATTAAAAAAGATTTAAAACTAAAAAGCATTTTATTTTAAAAAAGAGTTTTAAACTGAAACAAATTATTCTGAAACTGAACAAAAAAAATTGTTTGAAGATTAAAATCATTATTTTGAAACTGAAAAAAAGATTTAAAACTACAGCATCATTTGATAGTTTGAAACTGAAACAAAAAATGTTGAAACTGAAAAATAATTTTGAAACTGAAAAAAAATTAAAAACAATAAAACCAAGAAACAAATTTTATACCCCAAAAAATATTTGGAGCTAAAAAAAAAAGATTTTGTAACTAAAACATTTTAAATTATATATATTTTTAGTTAACAGAATAAGAAAACTATTCTTACAATGTTGGGATACATATGGAAATTTTTTTTTTAACATTTGTTTCCCAGTCTGTATTAAATCTGTTTTTTTTTTTCATATAATTAGCTCATGAGTAAGTTGACTCATCTGAGTCTAGTTTCTTTACTCATGACTCTACTTTAGTCTCCAGTTGTGAAACACTGATCCGGCTAATTCAGGATCACATGCATGATGAAACATTCATCACAAATTCAATCCTTTATTTTACAATAAGTTTATTTTTCTTCATGTTTTTGGGAGAACGAGGAGGGGACAATCTATTGTTGCAGCCTACAGAGGTCACATTCATGCAGGTTCTGCACAGGCTGCAGCTTGTATTGTTGACCCTGTTATCCAACTAGCTCTGTTTGGTAACCTGCTATTGTTGTTTGTGCACGGCCGCATACATGATTCACAAAGCGTGACTCGGAGCACAACGAGCAAACAAAAAAAGAGCACAGCCGGGTCACACAGATGGCCGTGATTAAAGGCTTCACGTCTCAGCGTTCTGCACCAGAATCAGCGCTCTCTAATCTGCGTTGAACTGCTCCTCGAAAGCCGACTCGTCTTGTCAAAATGTCAGTGTGGACCTCAGCTTTTTCTGGCTCAGACCATTTAACCTATTTAACTAACACTCACAGACCACCAAATTTGAAATTAACACAACAACTTAATATATAGAAATGAAAATGTTAGACTCTTAACACACTTAATGCTGTTTTCTTTGTCCATCCTAATGAGAAGGGTGGTGCTGTTTGGTAAATGTGACTGATCCCAACAAAAGCACATCAATCAAGATGTTTTATTTTTGTTTTTGTTTGTTTTTTTAGAGCTCGACGCAGGAGATCGGCGAGGAGGCAGAGGAGGATGCCATCTTCACCATCACCCTGAGGAAGATGCAGCTCCACCAGTCGGCCAGCAAGGGGCAGCGTTGGCTGGGTGTGGACACGGACTCCGCCCTGAGCCTCTACGAGACGTGCAAGGTGCGGACCATCAAGGCCGGCACGCTGGAGAGGCTGGTGGAGTACATGGTGTCGGCCTTCAGGGGCAAAGACTCCACCTACGTCACCATCTTCCTCTGCACCTACCGATCCTTCGCCACCACCAAGCAGGTGCTGGATCTCCTGCTCAACAGGTAAGGAAAACCTGCTGCTAACCCTCAAACTACGCACTTAATTAGAGCTGAAACTGCTGAGTTATGAGACAACAGAGCTAGGGTTGCCATGATGACACCCGCTTTTTCTGGGGAGTGAAGGGAACCACAGGCAGACAAAAACTTATCTAAATCACATCAGATTCACCTTATCTGGATAAATTAACAACATTACAAATTAGAAAACAAACCAATAAAAGTAAAGACTGAAGCCGATCTCCGACTTCGAACTTTCCTACCCTATTCATAGGGTAATTACATATAATTACATATATACACATATTTTATAACTTTACATTTTAAGGCTCTTTTAAAACTCATTAAAAAAGAACATAATTTGAAACCATCCTTCAGTTCATTCCATAGTTATACACCAATAACTGGAACACATCGAGGTTTTACTTAACTTTTTTTTTAGCATGTTCAAGTATGAACAAACCTGGTAAAATGTATTTACTTTCTACTAACTTAAATAATTTCTCAATACCAGAAGGAAGACTTTTGTTAATCGTTTTCAGTATCTTTAGACAGTGTCTTGAAATTTTAAAGTATTCCTTTCAATAAGTCCTACTTTATTAATAAGACTAATAGCTTTTCATTATCAAGTTACTACATATCAAATCATCCCTCAAATGGTCACTGTAAAAAAACTGCAGGAAATCTTGAATTACTGTGCAAAATACATTTTTTTGCACAATTTCTGCTGCTTCTAAAAAAAGCACCAAGTGTTAAAAAAAACACCCAACCATTTTTTGGCAATAAGTTAATGTTTTTTGTTGTCTGTAAAATGAGCCATATCATTTATTGTCGATGTTCCTGATACACAAATGTAATTTTTCTTGGTCTCTGGTACAAAATTGATCTCATGTGCTTTCAGGTACGCCAAACTCCAAAACGTTCCTGCAGTTTCTGCACACAGAGTCTCCCAGGACGACTGCACGGAGCTGAGAAAGTGAGTGACAATTGTTTCTGTTCAAATTCAACAAAAAAAAAACTGTTAATTAACTGATAATCAGTGGAATAAACCCCTAAGATGAAACCTTTACTCCGTCACAAAGGGCCACTAATCAGGCCGTCTGTTGTTGAAGTTTTTGTTCTGAACACAGTCTTTACAGTTTTTTATTTTTTTATTTTAGATGTGTTTAGATCTGAGCCTGCAGCTGATGAACAGCTGATTATAAAACGTCCAGAAAAAAAAAACACATTCCACATTCTTCCCACTTTTCCTTTCTTAGTGTGGGATTTTGGAGTTTGAACCGCGGCTGAATGAATGCATGCAGGAATCCAGTGGTTAGACCAAAGAACGTGTTTCTAGCAGCAGAAATTAGTTAATTTGATACAGACAGACATTTAATGTAGAGTTGGACGATAAGTAGAGTTTATTGATTAGTCAAATTTTCAGTCTCTGAAGATTTATGTTTTTGGAAATCTGGATTTTTTTCCACCAATGCATTTTTTTTGGTTTCCACAGTTCAGAGCGATGTCAGCATGCGTAAGGTGGCCATCTTGTTTAACAAGCATGTTTCACAGCTTCCATTTATTTGAATTCAGGTCAACTGTATATCAAAACATAAAGGCCAGGTTATGATTTTTTTCCTTATATTACAAAAATAAAGTCAGAATATTACAAGAATACAGTAGTTTGACAATAAAGTTGAAAAAATACAAGATAAAATTAATATAATACAAGGAGAATGTCATAATATTAGGAAAACTCCAATAAAAATTGTTTTAAATGAGGAATGTTTGGCATTTTTTTCTCATTAAAAAAACTTTTTCTCATAATTTTAACACGTTTTTTTCTGGTAAAATTGCATATGTTTTTTGGTATCTTCATTAAACAAAACTTCTCATAGCTTGGACCTAATATATTTTTGAGAATAGGTTTTGTAATTTTTCTTTTTTAGAAAAGAAAGTGAGAAAAATATAGGAGCTTGTTTAAAGTAAATAATTCCATAGTATATTAATAATTTCCCTGTGTAATAAAGAATTAATCTGTCAGTGAAACATTTTCACCAATATTAAGGAATTACTTACTCAAAACAAGCTCCTATTTTTTGCAGAAAAGTTACTTGTAAGTTAGTTTTGTCTTATTCTAAGTACCAAGACGTTTTTAAGTTTAAGAGAGAATAAAATATTTGTGTTTGTGTTTTTCCAGTGAATGTGTCACCAGATTGTTGTTTAGTGACGTTACTTGTGTGTTTCAGCACCGTCTCGTCCATCCTGGGCGCGTGGTTGGACCAGTACTCCGAGGATTTCTGGAGCCCTCCGAACTACGAATGTCTGCACCAACTCCTGGCCTACCTCCACCTCCACTTCCCCGGCTCGGACCTGGAGCGCCGCGCCCGCAACCTGCTGGCCCACTTCCACCGCCGACAGCAGTGTGAGCCTGATCCCAATGGTATGAAGGCAGGACAGGAGCAGAGAGGGATTTATTTATTTATTTGAAGTGATAAAAACAGATGTAGTTGAGTTTTAGATGAGCAGGGCTTAGATCAAGCTCAGATGGATGCAGCGTTTTTTTACATTTTGTTATTTTTCTGCTGGGTTTTTTTCCCGTTCAGGGGAACACATCGGCTGCCCGTTCGCCACGCAGGAGGAGAGCGGCTTTGAGGACGAGCTTCCTGCTTTCAGCTTCCTGTCGTTTGACCCCATCATGGTGGCAGAGCAGTTCACGCTCATGGACGCGGTGAGCAAGGTTTCCTTCCCTCAACAGCAGATTTATTCACATTGACGTCTGAAAATCAGGTGCCGAAGTTTTGTTGACGTTAATGGAAACTTTCTGATCCAAGAGGGAAAATAGTTCATTTTAATTTGAAATGGAGCTGCGTTTACAGACAGCTTAAGGTTTTCTAGGTTTTTTTTCTCTCTGAAAATCAAACGACAGTGTTATGGTGGAAAATTTGATTAGAAAATTTCACCCATTACATATTATTTGGAAATATATAGTTTAATTTTTGTTTTTTACTGTATATTTTCTTGGTTTATTTAAATGTTTTACTGTGTAATTAATAGTTCCAGGACAGAGTGTGAAGCTGAACAGCAATAAATGTTTCCTCTGCTGATTTTTAAAATCATTGAGTGTCTTTGCAAAGCTTCACACACCTGCAGCCTTTACAACCCAAAGAGCCGTTTTTCCCCTCAGTCCAGCTAAATTAAACTCATTTAGAGGTCCTAATACTGCCTGACTTTTAAAAGACAAAACAAAACAAATATTTATTTGTTTGCTTGTCGTTTTTTTTATATTTTATTGTCTTTATTTTAGTTCTTAAAATAAAGAAGAACATAAAACCATTGCACAAAAAGCTGAATGTTATTATTTTTCTTCAATTGGATGTTATTTCTGGTAATGACTCTGATAAAGTGGAAAAATTGAGTATTTCTGAATTGTTCTGCATGTCAGCTATTCAGATTAATTAAAATATAAAGTTTTATCTCATAACATGATTGAATCCATTTTTTCTCTATATCTTCCTGTGTGCTCAGGATCTGTTCAAGAAGGTGGTGCCGTATCACTGCCTGGGTGGCATTTGGTCTCAGCGGGACAAGAAGGGCAAGGAGCACCTGGCTCCCACCATCCGAGCCACTGTGGCCCAGTTCAACTCGGTGACCAACTGTGTGATCACCACCTGCCTGAGCAACCCGGCGCTGAAGCCCAACCAGAGAGCCCGGCTCATCGAGAGGTGGATCGATGTGGCGCGGGTGAGCCGCACCGCCTGGAACCAGAAAACATTTCAGATATGCAAAATAAACTGACAAAAACAACTGTAATTAAAATGGATCATGGAGACTCGTTGACCAAAACTGCACTTCAGAAAATAACAACTGTTGTCCAAATGGATATTATCGTGTTCATTTTAATTTATCATGACATTAATTGATTTATTGCTTATTGTTTAACTTTAAGAAGTTGCTGTTTCCGTTTTGTCTCACCGGATCGTTGTTCCCTCCCATCAGGAATGTCGGATCCTGAAGAACTTCTCCTCTTTGCGAGCAATCCTCTCTGCCCTGCAGTGTAACTCCATCCACCGCCTGAAGAGGACCTGGGACGAAGTCGCTCGGTAGGTTTGGACTCTGGACTTGGACGGATCTTTCCTGAGGGGATTTCTGACTCCGGTTTCTGCTTCTATTCACAGGGAAAGCGTCAGAACCTTCAGAGAGCTTTCCGAAATCTTCTCGGACGACAATAACTATTCCTTGAGTCGAGAGCTGCTGGTGAAGGTGAGTCTCGTCTTTTAAACACCATAGAATAAAAATGCTTGAGAGAAATGCACTCTGTACGCACTGTGCAATGGCTGCTGGAAAACACGAGTGTTTTCTTGTTTACTTGCCATCCAGAAACCAAATTTTTTGTTGGTTGTGTAGGAGGCTCCACTAATGCTTCTCAAAGAGGTCACCTTTAAATGTTGTTGGTTGAAATGATAAAATTCTAAGGTCTAATTTCAGTATTAAAATTACAGCTAACCCGTGAGCTCCATGTTTTTGTCCGAGACATATAAATTAGTCAGTGCACGTTGCGCAACTTCGTCCCCCAACAGCTAAGCAGATAGCAGCAGGATGTGACCTCGTCACTTCGCTGCGGCTGTAAGAGAACATCCTGCAGAACAGTTGGTGTTCCTGTGGATCTGAGCCAAGTTCTGGGTCTGATCTGAGTTCCCCTGGTGCCGTTTAGCAGTTTAATTACAGCTAAATTTTACTTTATTCCAAATAAAACTCAACTTTTTCTATCAAGTTTTTTTTTTTTTTTGTCAGTAAAATATAGTTTCTAGTTTATTGGTCTAAATAAAATTGACAAGACTATCTTTCTTTATTTAATTTAGACTTCTTGAAAAGCATGTGCAATTAATCATTAACAATATATTTTCTGATAGAGATTTGACAATTATCAATAGATAAAACATCTTACAGAATATTCAGTTATTTCAATGAACTCCAATCAGAAGCTGCGTTGGTGAAATGAACCAACTAGCTCACTCATTCATTGGTTACCTAGCAAAAGCCTGTTGAGTAACTGCTGTAGCGTCAGTTTGAAGTTCTGCCACTGTAATAACTGATTAAAATAATAATAAAAAAAACAACAGTGTGGAGTGAAAACTTTGGATAAAACGGGGAAAGTCAAATATTTAAAAAAAAGCAACAATTATTGATATCTAATGATATGAAACATTTATATTGACCAGCAGTTTATAAAATCCTGGTCTCCATTGATTTAAGTAAAGTTTGTGTCTGTTTTATTTGGTGCAAGCTGGTTGTCTGGACACAGGGAAAATCAGAATCAGGTTTTTGCTGCAGATGTTTTTGAGCCTGAACATCTGGAACAGCTTTCCTCTTAGCAGCAACCTGCAGTTCCAGGAAAGCTGACGTGAACTCAGGATTGCATTTTTGTGTAACCTGAGAGCTTAAAGCGGGGGCCTCCAGTGAGGGAATCCCTGCTGACGTCAGAGGGAGGAAACCCTGTAGATAACGCCGCTGATGGACGGACTTCAGGGCGTCGCCTTCCTTTCTCTCTATCTCCTTGGTCCAGGGTGCGTTGCATATAAACATAGCCTCAACGACTCTCTCAGGAATTTTTCTTTCCAAGGGTCAACAGATTTTCATTTTTTATCGTTTTCAGTCTCATAAACTAACTGTGAACTAGTTTATTTCCTTCAACTCAATCACCTGATTAGCAGGCTTCATGCAATACTTTAAAATCAAAACACAAACTCTTACCAAGTATTTTTGGTTTAGTTTATAGTTTAAATATCTTAATACATGTAAAACAAGACAAACTAGCTTATAAGTAACTATTCAGCAAGATATACGAGTGTTAAGTCAATAATTTCTTAATTTTGATGGAAAGGTTCTAGATCCACTGGCAGATAAGGTCACTTATAACATGAGGAAATTGTCTTGTTAAACAAAATTGTCCTTCAAAAAGATGGTAGTTGAGACCAATGCATCAGACTGAACACTTCTGTGATTACTTCATAGAATGAACTGAAATAAATGAGCTGAGCAAATGTGTTTGAGTGGAAGTTTGTGCATGTTTTGTTTGTAAAATCTAGAAAACGCCCAGATGAAAGGTTGCTAAAACACGAACATGTTGTTGTTTCTGTAGGAGGGAACCTCAAAGTTTGCAACTTTAGAAATCAACCCCAAACGAGCTCAGAGGAGACACCAGCAGCAGAGAGACTTGGTGAGACCCGATTCACATGAACAAAAGCTGCTGATGAACCTCAGAAAAGACTGAGAAACAGTATCAGTGCCATCTAGTGGCGGGTGATGTTACTGTGCCCAATCTGATGATTCCTTGTTTCACTAAAATCTTATGGCAGCTTATTAGGGACATACAAAGTACAAACCAATAAAGTTCTGAAAATGAAATGATATTACAAGAATAAAGGCACAATAAAATGAGAATAAAGTCAAAATAATAAAAGAAAATTTAAATAAATTGAAGATAAAGTCATATTTTAAGAATAAATTAATAAAATTACGAGAATAAATAAAATTACTAAATCAAATTTCAAGAATAAGTACATAGAATTATTGGAATTAATTCATAATAATAAAAGAATGAAGTTATATTTCAAGAATGAAGTCAGTTATGAGAATAAATTTATAAAATTACAAGTATTCATAATGTTATGAGAATAAAGTCGTAAATATATTCTCATAATACCACAACTTTATTCTCATATTATTTTGAATTAATTTTTTTATTTCAACTTTATTCTTGTAATATTATTAATTCTTTCTATTTTCTTATCTGTACCCTAAACTTGCAGAAGAGTGTTTTTGTTTCTAATGATTCCGTTATGTTTAGGTAGATAATCTTTAAATCATTTATGTGTTGCATGTCAGAGAACAAAGTGTCAGTAATAATCCGTCTGTGAACAGGGAGTCATGCAGGGGACCATTCCTTATTTGGGAACATTCCTAACGGACCTGGTGATGATGGACACTGCCATGAAGGATTACACAGAGGTCAGCCATTTTGGTTTTTCTGTTTGTACATCATCCCACAAGTTCTTTAGGCGCTGAGTTTTGATTTTTAAATTTATGGCGTGTTTTTGTGGAAAGAAAAAGAATAAGTCATTGTTGCAGGATAAAAAAATGGCACCAAAATAATTTTAAACTCCTGTTTCATTTTCTGACGTTGCTGATGTTTTTATTCTCCTGTTTTGTTTTTTTTTTCAGGGTGGTCTGATTAACTTTGAGAAGAGGAGAAAGGTAATTTTTTTTTTCCTGTTTCAAAACTGCTGATTAAAAATTATTTTTGAATTGCTGTATTTTAACTTTTTATTTTTTGCAGGAGTTTGAGGTTATTGCTCAGATCAAACTTCTCCAGTTGGCCTCCAACAACTACAGCTTCACTCAGGAAAGCCACTTCAGAGAGTGGTTCGCAGCCGTGGAGAAACTCAGTGAGGCAGAAAGGTTATTAGCTTATTAAATATTATCCTTTTTAAATAAAACATGATGGTCCAAAGTTTCTCGAGATCAAATAGTTTTCTGTAGAGGTGTTTTCATCCACAGTTTGAAACCTGAGTAAGGACAAAACATAACACTTTGTAACTTGCAAATAAACCTTTAATGTTAAGTAGTTTGTAAAACATGAGGGCTATTCCTGTATGGAAACAGCTGTTCATCTGTACTTTATCTAGAGTTATTATGCTAAACATTTCAGACCACAATAAGCATTTGTAAGCATACCTTTTTAGTTGCCTTTTCGTCTTTAATGAATGCATAAAAAACAGCTTTATAAAGTCTTTATAGATGAATAAATAACATAACCATCTGCAAAGGGAGCCTTATTGTAAACTTGTTCTGTTTTATTTTAAAACTATTTGTTTATTTGCATACGTATTTCTAATATTGTTCTAAAAAAGTGATTAAATGACAAACCTTCATGAGATTGCTAAAAATAATTGTTAGCTGCAGCTCTAGTCTCATTATGTCTCTAAGCTTGTTTTAGCTATTATGTCTTTCCGGGGTTTAACTAAATCCTCCCAAATGTGTAAATAAGCTGAATTTTAATCATTTTCTTTTCTGCAGCTATAATCTGTCCTGTGAGATCGAGCCTCTGTCGGAGTCGGCCAGCAACACGCTCAGAGCCAAGAAGAACGGCGGGATCATGAAACGATGGAGCGAGTCAGTCACACTTTGCTCTTCTTCAAATTTTTCTCCATCCGTCGTTTGTGTCTTCCTGGAGGCTTATTCTTCCACTTCCTGTTCCTGTTCTGTGACCAGCCGGCAGTTGACGGAGGCTGGCTGCAGTGGCGGCGCCGGCTCCCATTCAAAGTCGTTCGATCACTCCCACTGTAGGCCGTACCAAGGGGGCGGCGGGGACAGCGGTGACGCCCTCAGTGTCACGTCCGTCAGCTCCAGCGGTTCCGACCTGGAGGACGTGAACACCAGCTTCCTATCGGATTCACCAGAGGGACACGAGAGGAAGGTAAACAGCGGGGAGTCCGGCTGAGTGGTGGGAAATATTTGTAGTGTTATGAACACAGGCAGAGTTTCATAAAGAGACAGAAGCCCAAGTTTATATTGGGTTTTTTAAGTCATATGCACCATTTTTATAACAACTGATGGGAACATAGTTACTTAATTAAGCAATAAAATAGTACTTACATGGCTGGAAAACAAGTGACACTTGCCCTTTAAAACAGCTTTCAACATTTTTTTTGTGTTCAGACGTCGACTCCGTCTGTGAAACTCACTGTGTCTGCATTGGGGAGAGAAGCTCCAGCTGCAGACACGACCTCAACGGTAACGCTAAATGTTTTGTTCTTCAATTCTTCTGCACTCAAAAAAAGTTGCTAGTCCATTGGCAAATTATTTCACTCATAATATGGGAAAGATGTCTTATTAGTGAAACGATCTGCCAATGGAATAAGAACATTTTAAATGAAGAAGTTATTGACTTAACACAAGCTCTTATGTCTTGCTGAAAATGTTCTTATAAGTTAGTTTTATCAAATTTCAAGGGTAGGATATTTGCATAAGAAACTAGACCAAAAATACTTGGTAAGATAAGTTGTTAAAAATTTTTGCATTTCTAATGTCTGAAAGACTATACATTTTCTTTAGTTTGTGTAGAAATACAATTTTTAGTGTGCTTGGTTATAAAATAAATTGATCTGAAATGTAATTTTATAATAATATAGTTTTTACGTGAAAATTTTATCTGATTAATTGTTTCAACCCTTGTATTGTTGCATCAGAGAAACTTATTATCTCTAAAGTCAGTAACACTTGTGCAGTGTCCCCCTCAGTTCTGGGAATGCACGTCTCTGTCCTCCCTGGACACGTCAGGGATGGGCTCCAGCTCTGGCTCGGCCTCGGGCTCCAGCAGCACCTCCTCGTCTTCTGTCTCCTCCTCCACGCCG
Organism: Poeciliopsis prolifica; assembly: GCF_027474105.1. NCBI lineage: Eukaryota > Metazoa > Chordata > Actinopteri > Cyprinodontiformes > Poeciliidae > Poeciliopsis > Poeciliopsis prolifica. Next base: position 8,847,696 of record NW_026562389.1, on the reverse strand, counting down.
CTGTCCGCCTCGCGCTCGCACAAACGCTCGGTGTCGGCCGTGTCCAACTACTCCACGCTGTCGCTGCCGCTCTACAACCAGCAGGTGGACGACTGCTGCATCATCCGGGTCTCGCTGGACGTGGAGAACGGCAACATGTACAAGAGCATCCTGGTGAGACCAAAGATGGGAACAGAGCGCGGAAATCTGTTGTTTATCCCAGTGGTTTTCAAATAGGGGGAGCGAGGGTCGCTGGGGGACCAACAGATGTTGTAGGGGGACCTCAGAAGGTTGAAGGGAGTAATAAATGCTTGATGTGTTTTCAGGTGACGAGTCAAGACAAAACTCCAGCGGTGATCAGGAAGGCGATGATCAAACACAACCTGGAGCGGGAGAAGACCGAGGACTACGAGCTGATGCAGAAAATCTCAGAGGACAAAGGTAAGCAGGGTTTCAGAAATGCTGACAGGCAAGATTTAAAAAACCACAGTTTCAATGTGTGGCTAAAGGTAGTGTAATTTACAATATGCATTCATAATAAAAGTAAAAGTCATGCCTGTAAGAAAATAAGTACATATAAATGCTGTTAATTTAAAATAATTCAAATGATCTAGTAATCATTATTTAAGCGATTTCCTGAAACAGTTCACAGATGTAGTAGTTCTTAGTCCCAATGGCAGCAGATTTCAAGAATTTGAAGCTTAAAGAGAAAATGACAACTGACCAAAATAATTTTTCGCTCTGGCAGTTATAATTGACTGTAAATGTAATTGAACCAAGTCTTTTAGTGACAAAACAATCATGTTTTCTCAATGCAGGAAGTAAAACTGTACATTACGTTGAAAATTCTATCCCCAAGTTCTGGATTTGTTACCAAACAATAGACTATTTTAGTTTTGTTGGGATATACAGATTACTCCAGAACCAGCCCTACAAAAATGATCCAACAAACTGTGCTTTGAAATCTGACGTTGCTCAGTTTCCTGCCGTTCTGCAGAGCTCCGGATCCCGGACAACGCCAATGTCTTCTACGCCATGAACTCCACTGCCAACTACGACTTTGTGCTGAAGAAGCGCGGCTCGGCCCGGCCGCTGCGGGCCAAGAACGTGGCCAGTTCGACGTTGCCTCGCATGAAACAGAAGGGACTGAAGATCGCAAAAGGGATTTTCTGAGACTCTTCAGAAGAGACGAACCGACCCGACCTAAAGCGTCCAGGTTTTGGTTTGGATAGAGGCGGAGACGGGGCCTTTCTGTGGCACTTTAGCACTTAACCGGATGTGTTGCTTCTTCAGGACCCTCCTTAAAAAATCAGAGTTTGTTTTCATGAAAGCTGCAAACTCAGGAAAGTGGAGGGGGGATTAAAACCTTCGCTTTGTACGATACTTGGACTTCATCGCCCTCCACCTGGTTTGGATGAAACATTCGAACCTCCTGATGCGTCACATTTTGTTTACAAGCGTTTACATCTCGGCGTCAGCGAAGGGAATCTTTGCACCTTCACTTTTTAATCCTCGGGTCAGACTTTTCTGCCATCTTTCCAGAACCGACGGATCACTATAGAGAGATTCGGTCGGGATTTTACAGCAGAGCGTGGAGGAAGAGACGCTCGTCTGAACGCTGCAGTGTTCACAAAAAAGAGAAAATGGTGTCAAAATCCAGTGAACACAGCCATGAATCCCACGCTTCTGTTTCAGATCGTAACCACTACATGGTGGAGGATGCCGCCGCCGCAGAGCAATCACACTTCACACAGACTGAACAGAGTGTAAATATGAACAACCCAGTCTGTGCAGTATATTGTTCTGAAAAAGGACCCTGTGATTTTTGTTAATGGACTCATGATATCAACACTTTTAACGTTTTCTTTGTGTGTTTGTTTTCTTGCACCTCGGATACGGTGCTGTTTCTTCACCATTTCACTTACTTCCTCATCCAGAACACCGCTGGGTGCCATGTTGGAAAAAAAACAAAGCATCAGCTCTAAAAAAGTGAATTTGGACCCAAATAAAAATAAACAAGTTTGAAATGATGGAAAGCCAGAAATGCCAAAAATAGGTCAATTAATATAGAACATATTTTAACGCTTGCTCATTTAAAGTATAAAGAAGTCTATTATTTTAATGAGTCAATCCAGGGTGACCTGTCAAATAGACCCCTAATCACCTTGTTTATGGCCTTTAAGTTCTGCCAACTGGCTGAATCAGAACTATAAAATAACTATTAGAAAGTTTAGTAATTAAAAAAATTTGGTAATTTAATTGTTGAAGAGTTAAAGTAACTGTAGATCAATTTTCTTGTTTAACATTTATATTTTTACTTGTACTTAAATAGTCATATCTAAATATTTAACACCTTCATTTGTTGAATTGTGGCACTTTTGGCCTTTCATACAAAATGTTTCTGGTTAGAGTGAATTCTACACAAAAGTTAAATGATTTTGTGCAAACCTAAAAAAAGGGAAAGAAAATATCCAAAAATTGTGTGAAGGAAAATAAATGCAACCAAAGTTAGCTCAGTGTTTTCATTCAAGTTTTCTGTTCTAATTTCTGATATTCTAACAAGTAATTCAATGGTTTAATAAGGTCAGCAAAGGTGAAAAGATATCATTTATAATTTAAAATGTTTTTTGAATATGGATCTAAAGTTTGCATAATTTATTCATCTTAATATTATTGATCTGAATAATTCAAACAGGTGCAAAAACCCTGGATAAGCATCAACATATTTTATATTAACAAAAGATCATCAGGTTTTTTTCCTGAGTCCTCAAACATTGCCCAGGTTTCGTTTTTTTTCTTCCAACACGGCGGCTCAAACTTTCATATCCGTTCAGCAACAACTTTCCAAATGTGCTGCAGATTTATCCTGCAGGACGCTTAAGGCTTCAGTTTCTCTGAATCCAGACGAATCGCTGGATTTCCATGTACGGAAACCTCAAAACGATGCAACGTTTCAGCTGTTAGATGAATGTGAATAAGAGAGGAGCGACAGTGACGGAAAAATCCAAACTGACGCTCTTCTTTTTTGTGTTTTCCTCCCATGAAAACCAGGTTGTTTTTCAGTTTCCTTTCAGTCATCTCTTTCCACCACATCTCCACTGTTTTAATTTGGTGCCAAGCATTCTGGGAATTGTAGTAAAGCACTAAAAACCCTGGAAGAACACTAATCCCAGTTTGTCCTGCCTTTCTTTGTTGTCTATATTTGTGCACTGTCAACTTTAACAAATTCACTAACAAACACACTGCAGAAGCAATATGTTGATGAGCGGCAGGCGGGATGTGTTTGATGTCCTCGTGAAACACTGTGACCTTTGCCCCTTTCCGCCCGTCAATCGGCACTGTGAACCATTTATTGTCGTGATGATCATTTGCTTGTGTTGTTCGCGAAGGCAGCAGCACCCGACCCCACCGTGTGCCAAAAACAAAATGGAAACCTTTCAGTGTCACAGCAGGAGGGAGAAATTATTCAGCTTTTGTGTTTACCGTTTACTTTGGGGGAGAACACTAAGGAGGGAAAAACATGTCTGGACCCTTTTAGTTTCACTTTGTTTGTCCGGGAAACTTAAAGAAAGCTGAAACTGATGCAGAAACTGAACTGTGGGGAACTTATCCAGCAGGAATTTTATATTTTTAAGTCGTTACTTGCTTAATTTTCTCTAAACAAACAAATAAGATCAGATGATGAAACCTAATAAAGTTAAGAACTGTATATTGTATTGTGGCACTTTTAGGCCTCCATACAATTGCCTTGCTTTAGAATTAAATCAAAAAGTTATAGATAAAAGTAAAAGATTTTAAACATTTACTAGTTAAAAAAACATTTCCAATTTCAGAAAAAATTATCCAAAAATATGTTAGTCAACAAAAAGAACCAAATTTATCAGTTTTTATTAAATTTTCCTGTTCTATTCTGACTAATGATTTAATAAGAAAATGTGACAAAGAATATCTCAACTATAAGAAATTTAGTTTCTTATAGTTTAATCTGAAACTAAACAAAAACCTTCTTGACTACTAATCTTCCTAAATTCTCCTCAAACAATTTGAGTGTCTGTTTCTGCAGCAGTTTTTCTCAGAAAGCGTCCAAGTGTTCCCGACCGTGGATGGACCGTGTGTGTATGTGTGTATCGTCGTTGCCCTTGTTGAAAATGAATTTCGTGATTCTATGCGAGTTTGAAAACAAAAAATAAATAAATAAAAATAATGACTCAGTTTTACATGAAGAAGGAAAAAAAACAACAGAAACAGGTTTGATGTGGTTGTTTTGGTAATTTTTTTTTTCTTGGTGCCATTTTTCCACTTTTAACTGAAGAATTTCAAGATTTTCTTACTGCAATTTTTTTGTCTTACTTTTTTTTTCTCATGAACAAAAAGCCCTTGTGTTGACAAACTGTTTTTGGTTGTGTCTTATTTATTGATTTGTATATAAAGATTTTGTTTTGCATTGTACATTCTCTCCTCTCTTGGTTATAGATTAATATATTCATGTATATACGAATAAACATTAAGTTTGTAAAGTTAAAATAACATCTTTGCATTTCTGGTTTTTATTTTTTTTTACTTAGTCTTTTTAGGACATAACTGAGTAAATGAGCTTGAAAAGCTTAATGACAATTCATTTAAACCATCTTTGTACAAAATATTTTCAGTTAGGACAAAGCTATTGACTACAAGTTAAAATCATCACATAAAAATGTTAGCTATGACACTAAATACTTATCTTTTCATATATTTCTGATTTTCTTTGAAATTAATGATAGACAGGTCCACATCTTTCCATTGAGTTAAACACTAAAGCAGACACAGAAATGTGGTTTTACTTATATCAACCCCTGGAGTAAATACAGCAAATGTTTTCAAATACAGAGTGAACTAAATCATGTTTTTATTGCTGAAAATATTCTAAATATTTTTCTGTTTTCTTAAACCAAGCACATTAGTAAACTGGTAGCCTTTACTAATAGGGAAAATATGCAATAACCTTTTGAAATTTTGGATCTACAATGATTTCTACAAAAAACATTAAGTACTAGTTAATAAATATTTCATGCTTAATTTATTGTTGAGCTGAAAAAATATAACTTTTTAGTTTAAAAATTTTTTTTAAATTTTATTTTACAGACAACCATGAGCATTCTCTTCAAAAGAATGTGATATGATAGTGTCTTCAGTCAGAGGCTTCTCCAGCTTTGCAGTAACATAGACTGTTACAGGAAATTAGCGTTTTTTTGTTTTTGAGAAACATAAATAACAAAACATTTTTATTCAATTTAAATGTAAAAATAGTATGCGCTCCTAATAGAAATTTATAACAGAATTCAGGCTTAAAAATTATTTTAAAAGTTATTAAATCATAGTAAAGTTGCTCGTGAGCCGAATCTAACAACTCGGACCATGGGGCGGAACCGGAAGTCCATCATTTAACGGTTCTATTCAGTTGTTTGTTGAGCTCGTTTGCGCCTGCGCTGTAGCTCGTACCTTTGTTATTCCATGTCACTATGGCGCTTAGCAAAACGTTTGGGCAAAAACCGGTGAAATTTCAGCTCGAAGAGGATGGAGAGTTTTACATGATCGGTTCCGAGGTCAGCATCTTCAAATGTTTATAACCCTGCTGCTGTTACGAATCGTGATTTTGAGCAGAAACGTTCCGGTGTGTCAGCCGTTAGCTGTTAGCTTAGCTATGCTCGCGAGGCCAGCTGAGGGGAAAGGCAGCGCGTGAAGGTTCATTCATTGAACATCAGAGAACAGCGTGAGGATAGAAGGTGCTGATCGATAATAGGTTATCAGAAAGTGAAATCTGGAATGAAGTTAATCTTTAATTTAATCGCAAACTTCAGCTGTCAAGCAAGCTAAGCGTTAGCATACGAGCTAACATGACTTCAACAAACAAAGCGCTAATTTTTAAGACAAACCGTAAAATTAGTTGGATTATTGCATTAGTATTTTCAATCTAATGTTGATACGCCTTGCTGTGCTGTTTCGGTCTCTCTAGGTTGGTAATAGTGGGAAAGAACCGTTTTAAAATGACAAGTCTTACACTTTTACGTTTAAATGGCCTGTTTTTTTTCTTCTGCACCACTGCAGAAGATTATTACATTATCACATGTAGAAGATTACTTGCATGATTAGTAGGTGGAAAATATTAAAAGCAAAAGTAAACAACAAATGTAAACAGAATCTTCTAACAGGGTTAAGAAATTATTAAAACTTGATGTTACCGTGAGATAAAAAATATATATAATTCATTTGATATATTATGCTGTTAGTGTGGACAATTTCCACTTGTTTAGCATCAGTTTGTATTGTGAGGTGTAAACAGAAATGTCTTTTAAACTGATAAACTGATGGAAGGATTATGGAGATATGACTGGGTATTTGGATCTTTGTAGGTGGTAGAATTTTTTTTTTTAAGTCTGCCAAAAAAACTTCAAAAAAAATTTCCAAGTTTTAAAAGTAGTTAATTTTTCACTTTTGGAAAGTTTTGATTTTCGTTTATGAAACTCAAAAAATCTCTAATATATATATAAATTGTCAACTGTTTGAGCTAATAAATTTCAGACTTTTTTTGTACTAATATCTTTAGATTTATTTCAAAATTTCAGAGTTTTTTTCTTGTAAATGTTACTTTTGGAGCTCAGACATTTCTTTTTATAGTAAATTTCTGAGACGTAGTTCTGAGATATTTTGCAGAAATGTATTCCTTTTTTCTATATACAACGGCCCTAACGTGCCGTCGTAAGGAGGAACTCTTAACAGAGCTTCCCTGATTCCTGTTTGCTGCAGCATCGCATTAAGAATCTGGTGTCTGAAACACCACTATTTTTTATTTTTGTTTTTACTTGTTTATGTTTTGATTTTCTTTATTTTTATTCTGGCTTTTTGTCAGGTGGGGAACTACCTGCGCATGTTCAGAGGCTCCCTGTATAAACGATATCCGTCCTTATGGAGAAAACTGGCAACAGTGGAAGAACGGAAGAAAATTGTAGAGTCTTCACACGGTCAGTAGAGGGCAACACTAAGTCAAGCAACTCCAGTTTTTAGAACTAGCAACTTGCGGTTTTTGTATGCAAAAATAAAATCTCAAATTTTCAATTGTAATTGATTTTTTTTTCCTTTTTAACATCTGAATATAGGGGCCTGGTCACAAGGTTAGTTTCATAATGTTAGCAGAAAAGTGATGCAATTTCACCAGAAAAAACATTGTCATGAAGTTGTTTTTAATGAGATGTATAATTTTTTTCTTTGAAAAAGATGTTTACAGGATCGTTTCTGCTACTGGTAATAATTTGATGTTGATGTGTTCATAGTATTACCTGTAAAACTGATACTGATTGAGCATCTATAACTTGATGCTCAACATTTCTCATCTTAATTATTTACTTTTTGTTGGATTTTTTATAGCATTGCTTCTTTAATATTAATATTAAGTCTGTAATAAAAAGCAATTAATCGCATATTAAATTAGAATGATATCAATTTCCATTCAAATGGTTAATATCTTTTGAAGGGTAATTTTGTTTTCATGGTTGTTTTAGGGCATTTTATTTATGGTTTTGTTTGTTTGGTTTTTCATTTTATGCATTGTTTTTGGTTGTTCTGTGTTTAATTTGGATATTTTTAATATCTTCCAGCTCCGTTGTTAAGAGTTTAAACATAACAAAATTATAGTTTGTTGGTCATTTGAAGCTGAACTTGAAAATTGTCCCAAAACAACAAAGTTACTGTTTATCGCAATAATTTCCGGGACAGTTTATTGTCCAGAAAAATGTATCACCCTGAAACATGGAGATTCAAGAAGTGAATTAAATTAAAAAATTTCAAAACCCAACATAAAATCTATTTATTACAGAGGTTTCTACTCTTTACATAAAACTGAGCTTTTATGCTGTGAACAGAGTGAAATATCTATTGATCGCACGTTGTTATATTTTTCTGTTTTATTTTCAAAGACATACTTAGACTGTGATTTATTAAGTTTACTCAAGCCTTGGTTTCATTATGTCTCAATGATTATTTTCTAAAATAAGTTGTTTTCTTATTGTTGTCTTCCCAGATCACGGCTACACTCAGCTGGCCACCAGCGTCACGCTCCTGAAGGCCTCTGAGGTCGAGGAGATCCTCGAAGGGAACGATGAAAAATACAAAGCTGTGTCTATTAGCACTGAGCCACCCACCTACCTCAGGTAAAAACCCCATCTGGACAAAAGCAAATATACTTTGGCTCTAATTGTCTCTCTGTAAAGCAGCCAAGATGCTAATAGCTCACATGATTATGGAGATATTGTCACTGATTTGCAGATGGTCAACAACCCGCGGCTCTTTAGAGATGCCCAAGTGGCTCAAAATGTTTGAAAATGGGAAAAGATGGGTGTGGAAAATATAGTTTTTGTTTTAATATGGCTTCTGTAGGAGGACAAACACGACACAATCATTCTTAACATTTTCAAATGCTATAAAAATGTGTAGAAAATATTCAATTTTACAATTCTTGGACCGAATCATCTGCATTCGTTGCCAGTTGTGGAAGGATTGCCTGAATGTTTGCTCTGAAGCGACAAGTTGTCAAATAATTAACAGAGTACCGTACTTTCCGGAGCGCACCTTAATAAAAGCCAAAATTACACATTTTTTGGAAAAAAATAAAAAACTGAAAACATACATAAATAAGGGATACAGTAATTTTCATCAGTTGCTCAGGTCGGGTTGCTCATGGCTGATATATCTTACTATTGCACTGACTTGCTTGGCATTTGCACAGAAATTGAACTTTATGTCTATTAATTTGATTTTATATACTTTACGTTTTCAAAAGGCTGCTGTTTTATTAAACTCCGTTTGTTGTTTATTTGATCACACGCTTAACGGTGATTATTTACAAAGAGTGATCGTCGTTATGCAAACTGCATTTGGGGTCAGATTTTCCGAGTTCCAAAAGGGGAAAAAAATGACACTTTCCCTGTCGCTCTTCGTAATAAAAATGATATCAAAAATCTGATTTCATTATTGCGTTTCTTTAATTTTGTAAATGCATTCATATTGTAACAGAAGGTAAACTTAAAGCGCCATCGTACAACAGAAGAGTCACGTGGTGCGTCATTCCTTCCAGGACGCACTGCAGGGAAAATAAACATTTAATCATGAATACTAATTATGTATATAACTGTGGTTGTGTGGCAGAGTTATCGTCTTGGAATCGGAAGGTTGTAGGTTTGATTCTAGCTTCCTCCTGCCATATGTTGATGCGCCTCTGGGCAAGGCACTTAACCCCAAATTGCCTACCGGTCTGCGTATCGGTGTATGAATGTGTGTGTGAATGGGTGAATGTGACTCTAGTGTAAAGCGCTTCGAGTGGTCAAAATGACTGGAAAAGCGCTATATAAGTTCAGTCCATTTACCATTTTACCATTTATACACTTAGTCATTTTGATAATATGCTAATATAAACACCTGCAGCCTGTTTTGCCTTCATTATAATGAGGCTTTTACTTTTTTGCGGCTCCAAACAGATTTGTTTTTCGTTTTTTGGGTCCAATATGGCTCATGTTGGGTTGCCGACTTCTGATTTAAATGAACTAAATCTGGAAGTCCAGCTATTTTATTGTATGTTAAAGTATGTTTAGCTGTTATGTGATCAGCTAAGTTGTGAGGAGAATGTGAGGAGCATTGTTTTAGACAAGCTGATTAATTAAAAAAAAATTCTTAGGCAGATTTGTGAAGACGCCATTGAAGTAATTAAAAGGCTTGTCATAATTAGCAATAAATCAATTAATCTCACCTCTAATTATAACAACAGAGTAATAACGATAATAATAAAAAAGATAATTCAAGAAAAATTCTTTGTTTTGTATTTAGACTTGCCATGGAAAATATCATCATAAAAAAAAAATTACTAAAAGTGTTGGGTGGCTAAATTTGTGCCATTCTTGAATGGCAGTAAGGGACCACACAAATTAGTCCAAGGGCAACAAATGGCTCCTGGGCCACAGTTTGGACACCTCTGATGCAGAGTCAGTTCACAGTAATGTAGATCTGTGTATCATCTGCGTAGTTATGCCAGCTAATCTCATTTCCTGTTATAACCTGAGCTGGTGGGAGTGTACAGATACTGAATAAGAGAGGTCCTAGGATTGAACCTTGGAGAACCCCATATATGATTTCTGCCCGCTTTGATGAGAAGTTTCCTATTGAAACACAGAAGTTGCAGTTCTTTCTGACTCTGGGATCCATTGGTTGGTTGTGCTGTGTCTCCACCAGGGAACAGAAGGCAAAGAGGAACAGCCAGTGGGTTCCTACACTGCCCAACAGTTCCCACCACCTGGACGCCGTTCCCTGCTCCACCACCATCAACCGCAGCCGGCTGGGCCGGGACAAGAAGAGGACCTTCCCCCTGTGGTGAGGCGCCCCCTGCTGGCAGATGGTGTCTCTTTTGTTCATGTTTTTTTTTTTTATGGTTGAGGCTTTGCTTGTTTGGGCGATTATTACCACTGGTTATGACTGTTTGACAATGGGTTGTTGCATTATTTATGTCACTACCATAATATTGCATTTAAAAGCCGCCATTTTGAGAAACGCAAACATTTGACCCCAAGTAGAAAGTACCTAGTTTGGACCACCTGCCACATTTGCCTGTTTTTGGTTTTGTTTAGGACATTTAAACTAACTTCTAGTTTGAGTTTTTAGTGTGTTTTTTTTTGGGAGAATTAATTATCCAGTAAATTTTATAGGTTAATTTTTTTGCATCTTTAAACGTTCATCAGCTTCGATGACCACGACCCAGCGGTGATCCATGAAAACGCCACACAGCCTGAGGTTCTTGTTCCGATCCGTCTCGACATGGAGATCGAGGGTCAGAAACTGAGAGACGCTTTCACCTGGAACATGAACGGTAGCTCCTCACTCATCTCCCTTTCTGATGAGATTTAAGACAAACACTTACGGAGGGTTCCTGTTTTTTTTTTTTTAAATGTCCAGAGAAGCTCATGACACCTGAGATGTTTGCGGAGATCCTATGTGACGACTTGGATCTGAACCCTCTGGCCTTCGTCCCGGCCATCGCCTCAGCCATCCGGCAGCAGATCGAGTCCTACCCGACAGACAGCCTCCTGGAGGACCAGACGGACCAGAGGGTGATCATCAAGGTGCTTTCATTCCTAAAAACAACCCAAACACTTAAAAAAAAAACCCAAAAAACACCCAGTTGGTTGTTGGCAATAAATTAAAGATTTTTGGTGACTGGAAAACAAGCCATTTCAAAAACTTCACAAATAAGCAGACACTGCCCATTACCTCGCAACCCAGCAGAGTTTCATCTGTTACACAGTAATCAAGCAGAGCTAAATGTTGATATTGCCATTTTGAGACCATTTTCAGATAAGTTTCCCTCTCAAAGATGAATAAAATGTAATTTTGTAACAGACACTAAAACATGGAATTGTAAGATAGTTTAAATATCCAAAAATAAGCCTAAAAAAGTATGGACAGAAATAAAATTGCATACAACAAATCTCATTTTAATTTATAATGCGGAAATTGATAAATTGATTCAGTTGGAGGGCGTGGATTTAAAGTGACAGAGCCCTTTAACAGCTCATTCTGAAAGGACATCCAACTAGGTAAAACTGACCAGACTCATTATTTAAGATTGAATTTGTGCAAAAAAATTTAAAGAATGTTTTGTTTAGCTCATATTCCTGTCCTATTCTGTTCAAGGAAGCACAATAGGTAACTTTTAGTGCAGGTGGCTAATTTTTCACGTTCTTCTTCTCGTCGTCCAGCTGAACATCCACGTGGGGAACATTTCGCTGGTGGACCAGTTTGAGTGGGACATGTCGGAGAGGGAAAACTCTCCGGAGAAGTTTGCCCTGAAGCTCTGCTCAGAGCTCGGCCTGGGCGGAGAGTTCGTCACCACCATCGCATACAGCATCCGAGGTCAGCTGAGCTGGCACCAGAGGACGTACGCCTTCAGGTACCACAAGATGGCGCCTCAGCAGGGCTGCAGCTTTTTTAATAATCAATCACTTTATTTCATAAAAAAATTCTGCAGATTTTTTATTTAATTACTTTGATTTTTTTATGCAATATTAGAAATGCATTAAAAGATGTAAATAATTCCATTCATTTTTTAATAAAAAAAATAAAAAATTTACTAGTGCTTTTTATCAGTACCAAGGATTTTTTACTCTTTTTATGTCTGAGTGTGATTCAATGCTAAATCACACTAGCTAACTAGCTTTTTGTGTCTGTGATGGCATTGTGTAAATTTATTATCATTTTGTTCTGTGACTTGAAGCGCATAATGCTAACGATTAACTGCACACTCCTGGTCAGCTGGCTGAATAAAGCTCCTACTGTAATCTTTTCCAGTGGCTCTCTTGAAAAGTTCTACTAAATTTGAAGGGTGTTCTATATTTTTCTAGCGGCCCTTGACCTCCTTCACCTTAACTGCTGGTTGGATCAGCAGATCTGATCTTACTGGGTCTTGGTCTGGGATCGGATGATGAAATGTTCCCAAACCCAGACAGTGATCCCTGCCAGAGCTGGACGCGTCAGTGGAGAAACGACTCCAGACTTTAATGCTGATGGACGATTTGTTGTCATTACGACACGAGCAGAACAAGATGCAAGCAAAAAAAGCAAAAACACAAAATGAGTTATGAAAACCCAAGTAGGAAAAAGCTTGTCTGTATTATTTAAACAATTAATCTCTCAGCCTCCCTTTCATGTCGCTTGTTTGTTTCTTGTATATAATTAAACAGAACACGTCGTAGATTTAACCAGGAAGCGGTTTGTTGTTTTTCAGTGAGAACCCACTTCCTACGGTGGAGATCGCCATCAGAAACACAGGCGAGGCGGACCAGTGGTGCCCCCTGCTGGAGACTCTGACAGACGCAGAGATGGAGAAGAAGATCAGAGACCAGGACAGAAACACGAGGTGAGTCTGGCAGTTTTTATGCAGTTTTCATTCAAGCCTTTTTTATACAGTATAAAAAAAATGCCAATAAACACAAGAATTAATTTATTAAATAAGAGAAAAATGCTAAAACGTAGCATTCCTTTATTGCACAATATGAACAATACAGAAAAAAAAACTTTTAACATCAACATGTGAAAAACTTTTTGCATGTCTTATCAATACAGTGGCGGGCTGATCTGTTGATTATTTTTTAGATCAAATAAATTGGTAAATTTCTCATTTAAAAGCAACTTTAAACAAGTGAATATTTAGTCTTGAGTTAAAGGAATTCAATATTTTGGCTGTTTTCTATTAGTTTGTTTATTAAAAACATTTCCTCCTGTTGTTCTTTTGTTTTTTTTTTTAATGCAACTATTAACACCTGCGTCCCGTTTGTCCCCCAGACGAATGAGGCGTCTGGCGAATACGTGGTAGATGTGAACGCAGCAGCAGCGCCCCCTGCAGAAACATTGAGGCAGGACCAGTTGAAGGGCAGCAGAGGTTTTTCCTCCTCTCTGGATGTGTCCTCTGCTGGGCTGGACTCTTCGCCGTTTCATTTTTAATTTGAATCTGTTGAAGACTCATTAGAGGAAAAATAAAAAACAAAAACAACCCAGAAACCTTCATGTTTCCCCTGCGCCGAACCCTTCTTCCTGGAAAAGCTGCTCTTTTTGACCTTTGACCTTCTACCTGACCAGCAAGAGAGACAAAAACAAATCTGACTCAGATAATATATTGGTTTGTTGTATTTGTTGTCTTTTGTACATTTTAATAATTCTTACAAAATAATAAAAAAATCAGTAAGATATTTTGTCGTCCTTTTTTGGGCTTTAATTCCTGCAGGGAAAATTTTAATGGACATGAAAGAAATGTATTAAAATAGACACACAAAAAAGTTGTAGTAAAGCCATGGAGAAGTTTGCACTCTTCTGAGGTTTTTGTGGCATTTCCTTCAGTGGTTGTTAGTCCAGCGCCCCTGCAGGCGAGGAGGGGAACAGGTTTTCATTTAGTTTGGATCATTTGACAGTTCAGTGAGAAAGTGAACAGTTTTGGTCCAGAATCGAACCGAGCTTAACGGACTGCTTGACACAACTGAATACAGAAATTCGATCACCAGCAGGACATTGGAAAAACTAAGAACAGGAATAAATTTATAAATATATATATTGCTTGAAGAAGTTTTGGGGGTTTTTTAACTCAGAAAACTTCCGAAAGTTGAAAATGTTCAACTTTTGGAGCTCAAAAAAAAAAAATTAGAACATCCATGAAATTAGTCTCAAAATGTGAGGTTTTCTTCTAAAATTTTTGACTTTTCGGACTCTTGAAATTTCCAAGTTTTCTCTACAAAATTTCATGCTTTATTTTCTTGAAAATGTTTTACTTTTGGAGCTCATTTCAAAACTAAAAAGTTTAAAGCTAAAATTCTAGAAAATTGTACTTTTTCTTGCAAATATTTGACTTTTGTTCAAGGGTCTACAAGGGGCAAGTGTGTAAGAAAATGGATGGAATCAGAAATTTCCAAGCATTGCTTTAGAAAATATGTGGAGATAATTTCACAATTTGAGGGGGGGTTTTGTTGCAAATTTCTTCAGAAATTTCCCCCAAAAATTTCTTCTTTCTTGCAAATGTTAAACTGTTGGAGCTCAGAAATTTCTTGAGTTTTTCTAAAAAAAATGTCCAAACTCCCTAGTTTTTTCTAGAGAATTTTAGATCTTTTCTTGCGAATAAGTGTTAAGTTTTTTCCTGATTTTTTTTTTACTTTGGAAAATATCTAAACTTAAAATTTTATTTTATTTTTTCTAAAAGAAATTTGTACTTTTCAAACATTTTCAAGTTTTTTCCTAGAAATTCTCTGGCAGACATTTTCTCCTTTTTTAAATGTACAATGGCTGTAAAGCAGATCCACTTGTTCCAGTGGGATCTTTCCCAGTTGACCTTCATTTCCAGACTCCTCTCCGTCCTGGTTGGGCTCCGGTCCTGCCGCCGTTGACCTCCGGTCCTGCCGCCGTTGTCCCACAGAGTCGTGTTGTTGTGCTAAGCAGTTTCCATTTTGTCTGAGCCACAAAGGCAGCGGGTGAAAGTGCAGCGTGTGCAGACAAAGCCGCGCGGTTTCCATGCAAAGCTTCCAGTTGCTCCTCGTTTCTTCTGCAGCTTCTATCACATTTAAACAGAAAGTTCTATGGATTGGTCGTTACAGACCCGGTTCTGTTCGGTCTCTGCTGTAACTGAGACTGTTACTATTACCTTTCCTATTTTTCCTATGTGTAGGAAAAGTTCAGAGAAAGTTTTGACCTTGTAGCAGGAGAATATAGTCAGTTTGAACTTTTTAAATCTTCTGAAACAGATCCATTGATTATCTTTTCGACTGTCTTATTGATTTTCTGATCGCTCCTCGTTGTGCTGCAGATCTCCTCCTTCCTGCTGCTCCTCCTGGAGGAAGCAGTGATCAGGTCCCTCAGGTGGGTCAAACATGACCCGCCTGTGCAGAAAGATCAGAGGGAGAGGGTGTTCAGATCTTTGTTGCAGTGTTTAAAATAAAATAAAAGGTTAATTTTTTGGTATTTTTTTCATAAAGTGATCATTTTCTTTTAGGAAAAATGATTATTTGAAGCCAGAAGTAAAAACAAATAAGGTGTCTACTTTACTTCGACTCTTACAGCAGATCTGGTGTCGTCAGCAGCTTTCTTCCTCCTGGCTGGTTCGGAAACACGTCCTCTAAGAAGTAATACAGGTGTCCAACGCAGATACCTGAGGACAGAGCGTTGAAGTTTGTTGTCGCTTGAAGCCACAAATTCTGTTCTGCATACATTTGAGATTCATCTCAAACATATTCTACAAACATTTGGAAACTTCTGAGTTTCAAAAGCTTTTTCAAGAAGATTTCTGTGATTAAGCTCAAAATTTCAGATTTTTTTTTTTTTGCACATATTCAGTTTTTATCCTAAATTTTTTTTTTTTTATTTATTCCCGTAGATTGTTGACTTTTGGAACTCTTAATTTTCCTTGTTTTCTTCAATAATTTCTCAGAAATTAATCTAAAAAGTTTTCAAACTCTGAAATTCCCAAGATTTTTCTAGAAAATTTCTGAAATCAATCTCAAAATTTCAGAATTTTTTGGCAGAAACGTACTGCTCTTGTTGGTTGCTGTCTACAATTGCCCTAATAATGATGTCGTAAAAGCCACAGAGGGTAAAGGCTTCTCACCCAGGGCGTCGGCAGTGACGGGGTTCCCAAGCAGCAGTGAACATCCCATCAGCATCCAGGGCAGAAGTGGCGCCCGGAATGTGAGGAGGCTGAAGAAGTTCATGCGTCTGAGCGGGTTTCTTTTACTCCAGACGTACACCAGCATGGTGATGAAGGCCTGGCCGAGGACAAAGATGTTGGCAAACAGACCCAGCAGCTGCAGACTTTCAGGTTAAATACAGATAAATCTAATTTATGACGGTTTAATGTTCACAGACATTCTGCTAAATAAAGTCGGGGTTAATCGAAATGAGGATTTTCCAACGTATTTTACTTCTTTATGTGATTTTTTATCCCATCTTCCTGTTGCTATCTGCAGTTTGGTGTTTTTATTACTTTGTGGGAAGTGGATCTAAAGTCAGACTGATTGGATCCTTTGGGATTCCTCTCATCTTTCATAAACTCGATGTGACTTTCTGCTCTGGAGACCAAACAAAGTTCAGAGGTTAAGAGAGTTCAGTGTGGTCTGGGTTAGCCAGATCCACGCCAGCTGCGTTTAACTACTGACCATAAAAAGGTGCAATTTCACATTTTGAAAAGAAAAACACCATTTAGAAAAAAACTCAGGGTTTTGCGCAGATTGTGAAGGACAGGATGCTAAGTGATGCTAACAGAAGTGTTGTCTTCTGTTTCTGATGGCTTTATGTTCTATGAGTCAAATCTTTGATCCGCATGTCAGAAACTGGGACGATTAATGGTTTAAAGAGTGAAAAGCAAAATCCAAGGAGATAAAAAATGCAAAAATAAAAACTACATTAAATATCTATAATTTATTGCGATAATCAATCCACGATGATAAAAATGCATCTGTCCTAAATAGCACTGATTCCCTTTTTAATGTCAGTGTACATATTTCAGGTTTAGAATTGGCTGATAAAGGAAAAGTTGTGCTGAACTAATTTACATTGTTTTTTTTTGTTAAATACAGTCCTAAATATGATCATTTTAATGTGTACCTCATATTTTTGTGTATTTTTTTTAGCTATTGTTATTTGTTTTCTCATTTTATTTTGTAGATCAGAAGCTGTTTGCTTCAACTCCAGCTGATGAATAAATAAAATATATATATATATTTTTAAACATTTTCTTCCTATTTGTATTAAAATTTTACCCTCTTTGTGCGTTCTTTAAATTTACACTCATCTTGTTTGTAAAGGATACAGTTATGAGGATTCCTCCGAACAGGAACATGAAAACAAAATCAGCCGTTCTTCCTCGGAAACAGTCTTCCTCCAGCATGCGGCAGTACCGATAGCTGACCTCAGCTAAGGACTCGACTGCAGGCTTTTCTCTATTTTCAATAAATCATAATTTACGTCTCAATAAGTTTCACTTATCTTGAATTTTAATTTTGGACATCGAGATCATAAATGTCCTAAAAACACTGGTTGTGCCGGAATGTATTGATAAAACCCATAAATTTGAAACAAATTTTCAAGAAAAAAACAAGAAAACTTCTGAATTTGACAATTTGCAAATTTATGGAAAATTAATTAATCTCAGAAATAAAAAAAGCAAGTAAATGTTTGACAAAATTCCTACGTTTTCTAAAGGATTTCTGAGATTTTTGTGGCTAAGTTCCCTGCCTCCCTTTTGTTTTCTATCCACATTGGCCCTGACATGCCGTTGTAGTAAACTGCTGATAAATAATCAGGCTGTAATTTTTTGTAGCTCAGAGAAAGATACAGGAAAATGATGTTGAACAAAAAACCAAATTCAATGGAACCAAAGAAGAAGAAGCTGCTGATCAGACGCCATATCTGGAAAACAAATGAGGAAACGGTGATGAAGACGATAAATTACTTTGCTCTTACAGTATTTAGAGGCTTTTCTTTGTACCTGGTATCGACTGATGATGAGTTCTGGGTTGAAGTACAGCTGAAACGGGGAGATGACTTGAAGTTGCTGGAAAGAAATCTGCAGGTTTGGCTTTGGTTCTTTCATCATTTAGAGTCAAAATGACACATTTCAGGACCTGGATCCCAGTTTAAGCTAACAACACACTACAAACACTTTAATCAATAAAAACAGTTTGATTCTCCCTGAGAACAGAGTACTTTCTCTCAGAACAACAGGAGTTAAAATGTGCTGGTTCTGTTCTGCTCTGGTTCTGGTGTTTCTTACCACGGCAGCGGTGGTGAGGACGCAGGCGGTCGTGTACGTCCGGGTCACCAGAGGGATCTGGAAATACGCCTGAGTGAGGCTGGGAGCCATCGCTGCTGCTGCTGCTGCATGTCTGAGGCTTCATTTAATCTGCACACAGGCAACAGGCCACGCCCACTTCACAGCAACAGCCAATCAGATTCACCCAAACTCTGCAAAAACTACAAACAAATAAAAAACAACAAACCCCCCCCACCAGATCTTACCCAGTACTTTTGGTCTAGTTTATAGTGAAATTATCTTGGTATGTTTCTTGGTTAGAATAATAGAGTCATAATTATTGAGTAGTGATGAAAAAAAAGATTATTTCACTTGTAACTGGACATTTGAAATAATCTGTCAATAGAACAAGTAATTTTAATCAATATTAAGAACTTAAATATTATTGACTTAATAATATATCTTTCTGAAAAGTTATTTTTGTTTAGTTTCTTTCATTTAAATGTACTAAAATATTTGCACTTGAAACTAAACCCCCCAAAAATGGGATTTTAATAATTTAGTGTTTTTGCAGTGAAGTTAGTCCTAAATATAAGTACAAACATTTATCTCATCATTAACAACATCAATTATTTTAGAAAGAAATGAATTAAATCATTAATGCTTTATTCTTTTTTTAATTAAAATAGCAAATTCATTAATTTAGAAACTAAATAAATTATAGTAAATTAACAATCTGATAATTCAGTTTGTGTTAAATCTAGAAATAATTCACTTTTAAAAAAAAACTTTTTTCATTTCTGAGTTTTACCTTAAATAATATTCATGATAAAACAATTATTTATATTTATTGATGTGATATTTATATGATGAATATTTAAGACAAATTACAACATTTTAAAAGAAACCTCAGATTTAGGTGTCATTATTAAGAATATTTGAATACAACAGCTGTTTTGCTGTATATTTTTTATTAAACCATTTATTCTGAATTCAGTGGAAATCATTGTTTTTTATCTGACAATAGTGGTCATTGACTAATTGTGACTAATGCATTAAAGAGTGTTGATATTTACAGGGTTTTATTTTTTATAAACTGTGACAGAAAAATTATTCAGATTCAGTCTTTAAAATACTTTTTCTTTCATTAAAGATTGGAGATTTTATCATTAAAGTGTTTAACCTTTAGAGAAAAAACAACTTTCAGATCTGTTGTTAGACAAAAGGTAAAAGATTTATTCAAAGTAATAAAAAACAAAACAGGAAAAACATACATAGTTCCTACATTTTTACAGGTTATAGCCTACATTTGGTTAAATATACAGAATTTAAACATGTATGTACAAAAAGCTTTGCTGTTTGTGCATAAACATGTTGGAATAAGTCTGATAAATGAGATCAACTGAGTCAAACACAGCAGATTGTGAGGAAAACAGCAAAGTCTGAACGATAAAAACAGAAACGACTCGTCAGCGTCCTGCACTGAGGAGAACGACGATGAACACAACGGTCTGGGCCGAAACTTCAAAGTTCAAGTGCTGCAGCAAGAAAAGATGCAAAGCTGAGGAGCAGCGGTTCTCCAAAAAGGCTGCAATCCGAGATTATTCACCAGGAGTTCAGCAATCTGTGCAAAAGTTTTAATCCAGCTGAGTTTTCCTCGTATTTTCCTTCAAGCCTGACTTTCCCTGAAACTTTTTAAGTCTTTAAAGAAGTATTACATATTTTTCGGCCATTTTATGACATAATCAAGTAACTATGTTACAGTTGTTATAAAAATGCAAATTATATCAAATATGACTTAAAAGAGATTTGATTTAGTAATTTAGCATCTTGAAATTGGGTCTCTGTCTTTTTAAGAAACTCCTGCTCTTTCTGATCACAACATGGCTCCTCTATTAACCCTTTATCAACCAGCGTTTCACCGAGAAGCAGCTCCTTTAATGAGCTCAGCTAATAATTTGCTAATTGCTGGTGGCTAGTCTGAAGGAGCTGGGTTGAGGCAGACGCTTGAAAACTTGGAAACCGCAGCTCTGAGGAGGAGCTGCACCTCAAAGGCGTGGCTATGTTCACCCAAGTGTTTTAAAGGATTTCACAAACATGCATGAAAGAATGAAGGCAACAGTCCAGGTTTGTTTCTGGTCAGCAAATAACATTATAGCTTGATGTAAAGCTCAAGGACTGCTTTTTTACTCCTGTGCCTGAATTCAGATAAATTCATAAAAAAAAAAACTACTAAGAGATTCAATTATTGATAAAATACTAATTTTGTCCCTATATAGATCATAGGATGCTGCATGGATGGAGTCACAATGCTGAACGTTTGAGTCTAAAACATAATGTGACTTCGTCATAAAAAAATAACTTGAGTAGAAACATGTAAGCAAATTAATTCATACAAACATTGGCTTTTATAAAAAATTTATCCAGCGATTTTTTTTTGCTTTCTTTTGTAACTATTAACATTTTCCCAAAATTGATTGTCTTTCTGCCACTCAGTAAACTTATCACCACTGTGATTAGAGCAGGGATGACCTCTGCAGGGACTGAAAAGTTAAAATAACAAATTTCAAATAAACTTTTCTTCTTAGTCAATCAAACATTTGCTGCTTTTATTTTGAGAACCATAAAATAAAATGTAAAACCCGATTAAGTGATTTTTTTTTACCAATGAAGAAAACCTGAGGCTACAATAGTAAATTAAAAGTAAACGTCTCAATATTTTACACAGGAAAAATAAACAGCTAACAGTTAAAAGAAAATTCATTCTGACTTTCAAAATAATGTTAAAATCTGAATTTCTCCAGTTGGATTCAGGAGAATATTATTTTAAAATTTTAAGTTTTTACATGTTTTTCATTTTCAGTTTACCAGAACAAGTTTACCACTAATTCGCCCAGTGGTGGAGAACCGCTGCGGTCCCTGAACGCATCACTGACTAACAGAAAACACAGAGCACCATTTGATCGATGTGCAGTGACGTCATCAGGCTCCGTTCCGGCGCCGAGATGGCGCACTGCAGCTTCTTCTGCGACCATGAAGTGAGAAGAGTGAAATCAGACACAAGCAGCTGCAGCAGAATCAACTTTTCTTCTCATTTTAAATTTAAAAGAGAAAAAAATTCCAGTTCAAATAGGAAGATAACTAGATGAGGAACTGTGGTAAAACCAAACAAAGTCACTCCTCTGTTGTTCAATTCACATCCAAACTTGAAAAATGAATCAAATGCCTGTTTCTCAATCAGCAAAGATGTAAGAAAAGTGTAACAAACCCTTAGAGAAATAAATATTTACTCTGGTTTTTGCATCCAGGACCAGATTTTTTGCATATTTGTGTCTTGAAGGGGAAACACCGAACCTCAGGAGTTGATTAAATGCAACTTGATCTGTTTTCCTGTTTTTGGAAACCATGAATCACAACAACAGAACATAGGAACTTCTACAGAGAGAGGTGAAAATCAGTTGAGGCGGTCCAAGCAAAGCCACACAGAGTTCCCGTGAAAACATAGAAATCAGAGGTGCAACGGCTCCATGGTTAGACCTGAAGTAACCGTCTGCTTTTCTCTGGGATGTTTTGATATCAGGCAGGAAAAAACTAAAACAGCATCCGAGAATAAAATTGAAATGGTAATGTTTTAGATGCTTTGCTTAAACCTGGATGAAAATGTCAACCGTTAAAGCAACTTAGCTAATTAAATCAAAGAATAACTAACTGAAAAAAATAAACTGGAGCCTGGTTTAGAACTGATGCTAAATTTTAGACTCAAGCTAGCTGGAGTCAAACTTCAGATAGCTTGTTGCAGACTGCAAACTTTCAATAACCGTGCAATGACCTCAACATTGCACAGTTGACGTCAAGACTCTGCAAAGGCCTTTGCAACACTGCACAGATCATAAATGACCCTTCAGAGACATCAACAAAATCTGACAAAGATCTCAATAAGACTCTGCAAAGAACATAGCAGGACCTTACAAAACCTTCTTGCTGTGACTCATTTTTAAGGCGTCCAAATCTAGTATAAAGCCCATTTTCTTGGTTCTGATTGAAAAACAGTGAAATCTGACTGGAAACGACTCTGCATCTACTTGCTGACTGACTCCTAGAGTTAAACCCTTCACTGACCGCCGCTATGAGTCTGATGTCACTCTTCAAACACTCTGAGGTGCGTTGTTGATGAAAACACAAACTGAAACATCCAACACTGACCACACAGAGAACAACAGTTCATTAAACAGTTTCTGGCTCAGGCGAGACTGAATCCAGGGTCTTGGGCTCATGGTGACACAAAAATGTGCAAAAATAAATACGAGTAGAGCTGCACAGGAGGTGCCAGATCTGAGGGAAGGTGGGGTTTTTTTCCTGAGAAGAAGGCATAAATTGATCTGAGTGTCAATAAATGCAGTGAAGCATAAACAGGTGTAAAAATCATCTCGTCCCCATGAGTCTGCAGTTTTTATTCCATTAACTTCTCTTCGCGTCAAAGGAATCAGGGTTGGCGAATCTTCACAGACTCACTCGTTCCTGCACCCAAAGAAATCCATGCCGACGTAACGGGGGTAACCTTCCAACGAGTTCATGCCGACAGGATCGAACTTCCAGTACTGACGTCCTCGGATAAAATGAGCAAAGCCTGGAGAAAGGAACAAAAAGAAGATTGTTTTGTTATTCCTGGAGACAGAGAAATGTCAGATTGAAGGACTCAAACAGACCTGTACTGAACTACGAAAGGAGCTGTTTTCAATTTGCCAATGACTTTCAAAGAAAGAGACTTTTTGTAATGCTGAGCTTGTAAGAGTGCACAAACTCTCTGAAATACCAAAACTTTTTCACAAAACTTGTGATTTCTTTCGGTCTTGCAATGGGATATAAATCCAAAATATTTGCCCAAATCTGCACAGGAACAAAATGTCCAGCAGAGAAATGGAAACAAACTGAGGCAAGCTGCTGGTCAGAAAGTGAAGTTTAAAACTAGTCCTGAGAAATAAAGTTTGACTCCAGTGCCATCCACAGTTCAAGACAGAAATCAAAAGCATTTTTTCCTTCGTACCGTGGGTGTCCCTGAAGGCAGCGTCAACATCCTCGGGGATGCCGGTCCAGTACTGCATGCTGCGCGGTTGGGGCGACTCGACCCGGTTCTCACGGGGACTGAACCTCCAGTAGCTACCGGACTTGAAGAAGTAGATGTTGTAGTTGGGGTCGTGACCCCAGCGAAGGGCAGCCTGGATGCTGGATGTGGACAATCCTAAACTCCTGATGGACTCGGGGCCCCTGATGTGCATCTCAGCGTCAAACACCCAGTAGTTATCATCTGCAGAAATAAAAAGAAACCCACTGAAATCCAACTTTTATTCACTTTTTTCTTTTTACAACTGTTAGCATGCTAATGCTTGATTAACGGCACTAAAAATGAACTTTATATCCCTGAAGATTGCAATAACAGCAAAGAAAATTAGGCTAAATTTTGAGAGTTAAAACTCAGTCATGCTTCACAGTAAAAAAACATTCATATTATAAACAATAGACTAAATTGGAATTTTGAGACATTACAGTTTTTACACAATCAGAGCTTAAGTTTTATGACTTTTCCCTGAAAAACAATGTCAGTTTATCTGGATAGCACATAAAAACAACAGAGCTTGACTAAAGTGATGCACAATTCAATAAAGTCAAGCAAGATAACAATCAGAACAGAGAAATATATTGAAAAGTAATACGAATATACCCCATAACTGTCATAATAAAAGAAACTCAAACTGTTTGAATCAAATGCCAGAGAATAAAAGTCTCAACAGTCTCAGCGTTACGTACATGAAAAGATAAACCGTTCCAAATTTTAGTAGCACAAGTCGCAAAAGCCCAATCTCAGCTGAATAAAAAGTCAGAAACCTTTTAATAAGCACAACAATTTTACTTGTGTGTGCAAGTTATACGTCAGAATGTCTTTTAAATTTGGCTATTTTTAATCTGCACGGCGTCCAAACAACAATTTTGCGTTTGCCTGGTTGGCCGAAGAGGAAGAAGTGAGATTATTTTTGACTTTATTAAATACTCACCTTGAAAGAACCAAATGTTCCCTGACTTGTCCTCAAAGGCGGCGTCGATCTTCGTCGGGATCCCTTTCCAGTGTCGGGAGGCCAGCGCCGGATACCCGCTCTCCAGACGCGCCGATCCTCCAGGATCCCTGATCCTCCAAACGTAGCCTGACTTAAAGAAGAACAGCTCCCCTCGGATCATCGACACGGCGTCAAAGTCCGTCTGACAGGCGTCAGGCTGGAGGCAAAACAGAGGACGCTCTCAAAAACACCGCAAAACATTTTCACCACATTTAGTTGTGTCAGCTAGATACTCCTCCTTACGCCTTATAAGTCTTGCAAGTTTTAGATTTTCAACTCAAATATGTGAGTTTGGAAATGGAAACTTTAAGTTGTGTTAATTCTTTGTTAATTTTGTCACATTTCTGAGAAAACAAAGGATTTTAAATCCCTAAAAGAACTAAAAAGTACTTAATTGATCCCAAAGGAAAAATAAATGATGCTAATTGGCTCCTCCCAGTGGTAATCCACCCTGTTGCTGTGGTTATGCATCAAAGAGCAACGTGTGAAATGTGTTGGCAAAATTCATTGCAGCATCCAAAACAGGTAGGAATGGTTGCTGAAAAATTTCCCCAGAAAGACGCGAATGAAAGTAAAAAAAAATCTCAAAGTAAAAATAGACAGAAAAAAAGAAAAAGGAGTGGGAAATACTTTCCAGTGTACTCAAAGAGCTGGAACTATTGTATTGAACTGGTTGTTATGTGTAATTAAGGCCAACATTAATTTAGTGCAACTGTTAATTAGCAATGATTGAGCACAGTGTCCTCTCAGAGTGCTTATTCTGTTCAAAGTAAATGTTTTTGAGCAGAAATCGGTGTAATAAAACGTGTTTCATAAAATGCATAATTATTCACGTAAGTTCAAATTATTTTCACTTTTGAAATACGTAACTATTTTAACTTGATGATATGAGCGAAAATAATAAAACATTCTGGAGCTCAGCTTGGGCTTGACCGGGTTGCTAGTCAAGCCCGGTCCGTTACGTTCCAGAGATTTTTGAAACGGGTAATTCTCCACACACCAGAAAAAACATTAGCTCTGTTTGACAAGAATCGACTGGGTGTGTCTTTTAATTGCTTGGCCCGTTTTCAGTGGAAACCCAAATGAAAACACAAAAATATGGACTTCACATATGAGGTTCTGTTTAAAAACATAGCTATACAAGTGAATTTTAAATGAATCTGAGTCGCACATTAATACGGCTGGCTGTACGACTGAATTGGTTAACTCACATTAAGTTCGTTGGTCTCTGTTTTGGGGACCAGAGCCCTTGGAGCCGGGGTTGGCGGTGGGGGCAGGACCTGTGGTTTAGCTCCGTACAGGTACTGGATGCCCAGCTTGTCGTCTTCGCTCAGCCTCAGTGGGTAGGAGAAGGAGTAGTACGCGGACATGACGGTTTTGGGCTTACGCGAGTGCTGCAGGCCCAGGACGTGCCCGAACTCATGGGCGGCGACCTGCAGAAGGTCTGTACCTGCAAAGAGGAAGGGAGAGGTTCATACGAGGTTAGAAAATAAGTTTGTTTTGTTTGGTTTGAGCAGCAGAATGTGGGGACTTCAATATCTGAGCCAACTGGGTCAAACAAGAGGGAAAAAAGTCCCTTCAACTGCTGACTTACATCCTATGCTTGTGTTTAGACAGAGTCAAGTAGGTGATATATACTAAAAGAGCTGAGACAGATTAAAAGCTGCTTCTGCAGTAACATCATCCATCCTGAATGGCTCAGAGGAGTGATGGTGTACCTCAGGGTTGGTTGTTTGAGCCCCGTGTTGAGTTTGTTTATAACCGTTTATTTGCAGATGATTATCTGTACATATCTGTTATGTAGCCAGATACTATTGAATGGACTATAAACTCAGAGTACCAAAGTAATGTGGAGTCGAATGTGAACCAAATGCTAGAATAAAAGGGTTTTATTTGTTGAAGTTTTTTTTTTTAGGGAGCATCAACTCAACCAACAATATCAAACAGAATAAGGAATTTACAAGACATTCATTAAGTGACTTTTATAAATAGAAGCCCAGTTTGGACAATTATTAATAAATCAAGCTCAAATCTGAGAGTATTTTTGATGCATTTTGGATGCAAATTGTTAACGTTTAGTAAAGTTTTTCTCATGTTTGATCAGTTTATCGAAATAAACTAAAGTGATCCAGAAACTTACCCATGTAGTTCCCCAGAGTCCAGGACTCGTCGTAGTCGAAGTGAATGTCGCCCTGCCGATGCGTTTTCGGGAAGAAAGCGTGAGCTAGAATCCCGCCTGGGCCGTCAAACGGGAGGTTGTCTCCATGCCAGTAGCTGCAGGTGAATAAAACAAGCGTCCCCATCAGAAACAAAACCTCCCTTTTTTAAAACAACAAAACATCTAAACTCTCTCAAAAAGTGAAAAAAAGTAACATGAATGCTTTAAAATACACAACAAAGTTCAGTATACAGGGGATGATAAAGTTGTAAAAATAAATAAAATGAACTAAAGACAAAAATATTTCCGTATAAACAATACTGGGACGTTATGAGATGCTTTAACTAAATG
The DNA here is from genome assembly GCF_027474105.1 of Poeciliopsis prolifica. NCBI lineage: Eukaryota > Metazoa > Chordata > Actinopteri > Cyprinodontiformes > Poeciliidae > Poeciliopsis > Poeciliopsis prolifica. The sequence goes on along the minus strand of NW_026562389.1, from coordinate 8,820,800 downwards.
ATTCAGAGGGGAAACACAGAAACGATAAAAGAATGAAAAACCCAGAGTCAGCAGATACGGATCATCCATAAAGCAGGAGTATCAGCGCAGTGGAGCCTGCTTGTCGTCTCTTGCTCCGTTATCTCCGTGTTCATCTTCACAGCTCTGCAAATCGCTTTGTGCCAGAATCTGATCCTATCTGTCTAAATGTTCTGCTAGTTTTATTGAAACGATCCTGATTTTTATCCAGGACATCAATCAGGCTCATTCTTAATAGCTGAGACATTTTTTCAACAACATAGAAAATGTTATTGGTTGTCTCTCTTTCATTGTTGCATAATTTACTAAAGCAGATCAATTGGTCTCCTCGTCACACAGAGTTCAGAAGTGATTTTCTGAGGAAGCACCATAAAATCTCTGCAGCAAAGAAGTAATGAATGATGTAGTTTAACGAGACACCAGCAGGGGGAGCAGTTCTCTCCAGTTGAGAGGTCACAGGGGTTAAAAAGCAAATGAAAACTCTGAGCTCAGAGGATTCCCTGTGCATAAGCTCATCTGAACTGGATCAAAACTAAAAAAACAAAGCTTGGTCCGTCTCTGCTGAAGCCGTACGGAGATAAATTGGTGCCATAAAGTTTGTTCAAAAGAAAATAAAATTGTAACTTCACATAAGATATTTGAAACTGAAAATTAGATTTGGAACTGGAAAGAAAATTTAAACTAAAATGGATCTGAAGGTGAAATAAAATATGACACTAAAAAAAGTTAAAAATACATTTTAAATCTGTTTCTCAATTTCAAATTTCTCTTTCAGTTTCATTTTTTAAAAATCTTTTAGACAAACGTTTCGGCTCCAATTTAGCTCCATACACACGTCTCACGTCAATGATGTCAATGTCAGTTTTATTACATCATGACTGTTCAAACTGCAGGTATTGTGAAAAAATATGTGATACGTATCTCATTTGGTTCCACATATGTGGCTCAAATAATAATTATGAGAATAAACTCGAATGAGAATAAAATAATATGAGAATAAAGTTGTTTTATTATGAAGATAGAGTCATATTGCCATGTAAATGATTTCACTTTCAAAATAATATGTTATTCTTGTATTACTTTAACGTTAATCTCATGATAATCAGTTTTTCTCTGAAGTTTGACTTTAGTCTCAGAATTGTTTTGTTTAGAATTTAGACGGTTTCTCTAAGAATTCTATTTTTTTATCAGAATTCTAAATTTTCTCAGAATTCTCATTATTTCCGAAAATTCTATTATCTCTCAGAATTTCGACTGCTTTTCTTGAAATTTTGACTTTAATCTCAGAATTCTCATTTTTTCATCACAATTCAGATTGTTTTTCAGAATTTAAAAAGTTTTTTTAAATTTCATTTGGTTTTTAATCTCAAAATGAAATTCCACCCGCCTGCCCCCTCCCGCACAAATCTGACTTTTTTGAACAATTCTGACTTTTAAGAAAAAATTAATTAAGAACTATTTTTATTTTGGTGGCTCTTTTCCCCCCAAAAAAGAAACCTCTAAGAAAATCCCTTCAAATTACACTTCAGATGAACCGAAACATGATTTAAATTGTTTACAAACCGCTTCTTATTTGGGTTTTCACCTGGAAAAGTCGATCCGGATGTCGGCAATCCCTCTGCGGACCTCGGTGAAAGTGAGCGGTGTGACGTCGCTCCAGATCTTCACCGCCTCCCGGATCACACGCCGCACCCTCTCCTCGTCCATCTGCCAGGGGAAGCGTTCGATCCTGCAGGAAAGCAGCGCAGGAGTCAACATACAAACACAGGAAGTGAGGCGGCGGCGATGAGGGACCGCCAGCCTCCATATCTCGAGATGGCGTTGGGCTCTTACTGCTAAAAACCACACAGAGAGATTTGCCAATTAGTGTGTATAAAACAACTTCACTGACAGTGGGATAAAACATCTTTTTATTAAGTTTCAATTGTAAATAGTCTTTTAATCAAATATTAATCAAACATTCTGTTACACTTTGTTACAAAACTGTTTAAATATTAAGCACTTTCAAGGTTTTTTGTACAGAAATCAAGCACTTTCCAAACCTTGAAGACATTGAACAGAAATTTCAGGATTTCAAGCATCGATAGAAACCCTGCAAATAATACAGGTGGCTGAAAACTGTAAATTTTATGTTTTTTATATAAATCAAAGTAATAAAACCTGAAAACTATTCATTTTACTTACTGAGAAGAGTTTAAATTAGTTTTTGTTTTTAAACCTGTGAGCTGCAGAGCAGGAAATTAAAGGAACATTTTGCCCTTTCTGAGGCTCCTGCATTAATGTTGGAGAAGTTTGAACTTGTTCTGCTCGCATTAATTGCAGCTTTTCTGCAGCAGTGAAATAAAAGCTGGCACAATTGACCGATTGCACGAAGTGGTTCCAGCATGTAATTTTGCTCCAGGACATCAATCTGTAATTTTTCTGTTGCGTGGAAACAAAAGAATGTAAACAAACAAGACAAACTTTGTTGTTTTGTAATACTTAGAGGTGAATTGTTTCGTTTCTCCTTCCAGCTCGATGTGGGAGACAGAGAAATAATGCATAAATTAACTAGTTTTGATATGATGTCTCAACAGGTTTTTACATAATTTATTCATATTTCTGTTGAGAAATAAATTTAGGCTTGACAAGAAGTTGAAGAAGATAAGCTAAAAATGATTCAGACCCTTTCAGATCCAGATTTAAATGATTTTTGAAGTTTAATTCATACAGGAAATGAAACCAAAACACAATAAAACCAGATGAAAATTGAGTCAGGTTTGAAAAAACAATTATTTATAGCTTTTTATTTCTATTTCTATCAAAAACAAATTTAAACTCTTCTCAGTGATGAGTGGAAAAACACTATAAAACCATATTTCTGTTTTTAAAAATATTTTTTTATGAGTCTGATGTTGTATTTTAATTTTAAACATTGTATTTTAGCGATTGAGTATTAAGGTCATACTAAGAAAAATAAAATAACGAGAATAAATTCAAAATAATGCAAAAATGGTCCTAGTAATTTCATAATAAAGTGAAAATATTTCAAGAATCAAATCTTAATATGCCAACTACTGCAACATTTCATTCTCGTATTCTATTTCAACTTTATTCTCAAAGAAATTGTGATTTTATTTTTACATTATTATGACTTTATTGATCTCATTTTATAAGTTGCATTTTATTAGTGTAGCCTTAAGACTTTGATACTAAAATAAATGGGGTTCTCAATAATTTTCTAATTTATATATTGAATGTTTTCTTTTTTGCAGCTTGTTTTCTTCCTCTTGCAGATTTCTCTTTTCAATCTTCTCACTATTTCTGGTAAAAATGCGACTTGAAAGACGATTTTAGGCTGAAACTGAGTTTGGATTCAAAGAGAAGAGAAAAAAGGAGACAAAAATAAAAAATTTAGCTTTTCAGTTGAGAAGAGTTAAATTTATTGGTGTGACTAAAACCTTCAGAATAAAAGCAAAACATAAACAAGGAACATCGGTTCTCACATTTATTTGGACTTTTTATTGTTTTTTAGATGATATAAATGTCAGATTTTCTTCTGTTAAAAAGTGGCAGTCATTGTGTTGTTTTCTGTGTCGTGACTTTTTTATGCAGCTGGGCCTTAATTTTGAGTTGACGTTGTGTTTCGGGATCTAACTCCCTCTCCTTAAAGCTCCATACTTTGAGCAGCTTGTGATCTCGTCCGAGTCCAGAGGAGGAGATCACACTGTGATCCTTCACTGCTTGTTTTAAAGCAGCAAAAACAAAAACATCCATCCTCCACTTCATGCTTTACGCAGGAACTTCTTCCAAAAGCTCAAATTAGTGGCCGATTTGAAATAAAACTAAACACGGGAGGTAAAAAGCACGGCTTTTGGCGTGAGACGCCTGCAGTAGGTGGGGTGCAGTTTGACCTGGTGGGTCGCTGCCATGCCTACAGTTAACCACATCACTCAGGTGTCGCTTATATCGACCCAATCCAGGGGAATCTAATTAGTCTGCGGCCGGTTCTGCCTCCCCCGTGCTGCTTTCTTTCGACGTGCCTTAATATGCTGTTATGCTAAAGAACGAGTACAATGAAAGGGACCCCGGGAGACGCAGACAGAGAGGCAGCAGCCGGCAGACGCCGACCAGCTCTCGATGGAGCCACGGCCCCAGATGAAAGAAAAGCAGCACCTCTTTGTGGAAATCATAAGTCCATGACTTCATTTTCAGATTGCTCTATCTGCTTTCTCATCTTTCATGGCGTTCCTGGAGTCGCTCGCGCTGCGTTTTTGATCCGCAGCGGCTCCTGTTTGGCTCCGTCTATCTGCTGTTTGGCCCTCAGAGAACGATCCAAATTAGGATTTTTTTTCTTCGTCGCGGAAACATCTGCTGACTGCAGCTGGAAACATGCAGACATCAGAGCTGCTGCACGTTCTGCAGGCTGCAGGTTTTACTCAGATTCCACAGGTTAGAGCAAAACTGCACATGTTCACTGCAACGCAAGGAAAAATAGCTGCTTATCCTTTGCTGCAGGGAAACCATCTAGGGCTGAAGCGATTAATCAGATCAATCATCATTAACTGATTACTGAAACAATCATCAACTATTTCAGCAATCAATTAATTGTTAACAGGAGTATATAGAAAAGCATTAGAGGAGCCTCCTGCCCAATCGACAAGAATGCAGCAAATGGTTTCTGAATGATTTGTCAACAACAAAGCACTTTTGTCGTTTCCAGCAGCCATTGTACAGCGCATGCAGCATTAAAACCAGCTAACTTAATGTGCTGCAACTCAGATTGGGTTGCTGGGTAATGAGCCGGGCTTCACTGGGGTTGCCAGCTAACAGATAGAATCACAGATTTGTGACGTTACATTCAGAAGGTTTTTGAAATGGCTCGTTTTCAGCTTTTTTTAAGCACTTCGATTGTTTTTAGAAACAGTAGAAAACAAAAAATGTGAATTTTGCCTGATAGGTCCCCTTTAAGAGATCTGAGCAGAAGCACAATAATGTCAGACGGATAAAGTCTGACAGAAAATAGCAGCTAAGAGCTGCTCCTGCTAGAGGTGGTTCATATTTGATCCCAACTGTGTGTGGATTTGTTAAAAGAACGACCGTTTAATCATCATAAAACAATCTTATTTCCATACTTGTAGGTGAGATCCTTCTTGTCAAAACGTCCTCCATGCAGAACGAAGCGTCTCTGGCGGTGTCGACCTCGGTACTGCAGCTCCTTCTGGTTGGGGAAGTCCGGTACGCCACAGCGTGGCCGGTTCCATGTGCTGGAAGTGTTGGTGGACGGACTCGCCTCCTTCACCGAACCCTGAGGGTGAGGAGCCTTCCCCCTCTTCTTCAGGTCCGGGGACTTCTCAGAGGCCTGGAACGACCAAGAGGTTCGGTCCGGTTAGTTCATGGCTACATGTGTCACTCAAGTAAGAATAGCTCTACTTTAACGCTTTATCACTGAAGTAAAACTAAAAAGTATCGGTCCAAAACAAAACAAAAAAACAACAAAATCTGGCAAATATAAAATTTTTCTTTCAATAATAAATCTAAAACTGCAGTTTTTTGTCTGAGTCTGGTGAATTTCTGGACCAAGCATGTTTGTTCTTCATTCAGCAGGTAGAAACTAAGAGTAGAAATACTTCACAATAAAATCACTCAAGTGAAAAGTACAGCGTAGTAAAAATATTCCTAAATGTATAGTTTTTTTCAAAAGGTAAATGTAATTGAGTTAATATAACTACAGTAGTTACTACCCAACTCTGTCGAACACTCAGTAAAAGTGCAGCTAAACAAACATAAAAAATACCTCAAATTCTCTGACAGAGAATTTACTTATTGAATTTATTCCTGTCATTTAAAGCATCGGCTGCATCTATATTTTCTTTAATTCATCGCGCCGCGAGTTCACAGAGTTCATCTCTTACAGAAAAAAAAGCAGAAAATGTCAGAAGGAGATGAGAACGAGCGAAGTGATTACAGCTCATCCACGTCTGACCTACATTGAGCCTAATGGCAGCCTGACCTCACGGCCGGGTCACCGAGCCACGTAGCTGGGCCCCAATGAAGGTCCCTGAGTGACCCATTACCCCTCGTCCTGATTCAGAGGAAATGACTCCGCTCATTTCCACATGAATTAATTACAGATCAGACCCATCCCATCCCATCGAAGTGATTACAGCTCCACAACCTCTGAAGGAAAAAAACATGATGTGCAGAAAACTGCAGGGAGTTCTTGTCCTATCGCAAAATTACGTGCATTTCCCTTTCCGCTGCCGCTCCGAACTACCTGTGGGAAAAGATGCTATCGTTTTATTGTGCTGAGATGAAACTAATTACCTCCGTCAGTGGATCCTCTCAGTCTCTCTTACATAAGCTCCCGTTCAAACAACGATCTGACTCCAGCTTTTGTTCTCATCATGATTTTTCTACAGATTGACAAATTTCTGACATGCTGCAACATGCATGACTTCAGCTACAAGAAAAATACATGTTTTAACCAAAAACTCACCAGACACAGTTTTGTTAAAGTTTTATAAGGTTTTCATTGAAAGAAATTGATTTGGAAAAAAAATATTTTGCCTAATTTTGTTATTTTTTCTTACTTATATGAATTATCATCATTTTGGTCCTTAAAATACCAAAAATGTATTCTTCATATTGTTGTCTGTCTGATAAAGTACCATTTAAATATTAAATGACATTTTTACTCTTCCCTGAGTAACTTTTTGGGCGGCTAATTTTTACTTTTGCTTGAGTAAAAATAAGTGTCAGTAGCGCTACTCTTACTTCAGTACATTCCTCTCCAGGCTGCAGGATTTCACCTTTTATCAATAAATGATGGATAAAACATCTTGAGATTTAGTATTTCAGGGTTTTGTTGCAGACTTTGAGGCCTCTCATCTAAATGTGCGCGACAGTATCCATTCAGTATTTGCTTTCTGCCTGTGTGATATGATGTGACGGGGGTAACAGGTTCAGGAAGGAAACCCAGGCTCCCTCTCTACCTCAGCAGCAGTTTCCCAGGACAGGAATTGTCTCCTCCCACTGTGACATCTTTGGAAATCCATCAAAAAAGAAACCCAGAAGACTGGACTCGTCTTATCTGACTTGTTTTGATTCTACGTGAATTACCTGGTGTCTGCACACCAGCAGACTCAGTTTGACTGGAAACCAGAATTACAACGTTTGTTACATTTTTAGCAGCTGCAGTTCGATTTCACACTGTACTGCCAATAATCAATAAGAAATTATTAAATTTCCTATTTAAGAAATTTTTAAACAAGCTCCCATATCTCACTGAAAAGTTAGCTCTGTCTAATTTCAAGTGTACAATTGCATTTGCAGTAGAAACTGGACCAAAAATCCTTGGTAAGATTTTGTGTTTCTGCACTGCAGGCAGAATAAAAACAACACGAGGCTCGATCAGCAAACAGAGACCAGGTGAGCCTAATAAGAGAGACCATAACAAGGAGGCTAAATAAAAGCAGAACATGTGGAACAAGCGAAACTTTGCTCAAACACGGTGCAGCGGAGACACACATGTTTGAGATTACCTGAGACAAAATGAAAACCTCTAGCAGGAATCCACAGAGTATGACAGCTTCGCTCTGTAAGATGAGATGTTATTTAGAAAAGATGTTTCACTCTGCTGACCTTTGATCTCTGTTAGACAGTCTGAGGAAGAAATGTAAATATCTGCATTATTCCACCTACATACAGGCTAAATCCATACAGTATGTGTAGGAACCCTCAAATACTGCAAAAATACAAAATTTACCAATTATTTGTTGTCCAATTTCCAGAGCAAATATCTTAGTACATTTAAATAAGACAGAACTAAAGTACAAGTAAACTCTCAGCAAGATACAGGAGCTTGTTTTAAATGTTTAATTCAGAATGAACTATTTTATTTAAATCCAAATCAGCTGCTTATGGCCACGCCCCTCAACTCAACATTTGCATACCACATTAAAAATACCTGCAAACAGATGCGCAATTATACAGTCGCACATCTTTGAAAAGCAGAAGTGGAGCCTCCTGCACAACCAACAAAGAATGCAGCAAATGGTTTCTGGATGCTAAGTCAACAACAAAACAGGTGCATTTTCCAGAAGCCATTGTACAGCAGTAAAACCAGCTGATCAAACATGCTGGAGCTCAGTTTGGGTTGCTGCATTGTGGGAGGTTTTTGAAACGGCTCATTTTCTATCCATCAAAAAACATCAGCTGCCAACTTAACTCAACTTAATCCCAAAAACTGGCAGTAACTTAAAAAATATAGGTACAAAACCATTTAAAATTTTTATTTTTCATAATAAATCCCATTTAAGTAAATAATTCCTTCCTGGTTTCACTGGCAGATTCTTAAATTTCTAACAGGACATTTTTCCAATAAGTGAAATAATTTGCAAATGGAATCAGTTCTTATTCATCAGGACTAATGAATTATTAATTTAAAACAAGCTCTGGTTTCTTGCCGAAAAGTTACCTGTAAGTCAGTTTGGTCTTTTTTCAGGTGCGCTGAGGTATTTGCATCAGGAACTGGACCAAAAATACCTATTAAAATCTTGTGTTTTGCAGTTTAGATGAGCTGCTCCACAGTGCAGGAATTCAGTCCACCATGTCGCTGATGGTTATGGGGAACAAAACTCAGCGGGATTCGTGGAATGTGCTCCAGATTGCAGAAACAGAGTGTCTGATGGCTCTAAATCCCAGAAAAAACAACAACACACACCTCAACCAACCCCCCACCTTTCTCCAACTTCTTTGTTTCACTCTGCTAAAAGCAGATTTCAGCTGCTTATTCCACTGCACAAAGCACTTATTCATGTCGGAGGGGATGTTTATGTTCCCGTCTGTGCGGCACGCTCTAAAAGGCTCGTTGGGAGTTGCTATGAGCAAAACAAAATGAGTTGCAGCTTCTAAACAGAAAAGGTTTCTATGCACCCCCCTGAAAAGCTACTTCTGGTTTGTTTTTGAGCTGGAAGAAATGTGAAAGACCAGTGTGATATGAAGTGCTATCTGGCTTCCCGGAACAGATTCTGATAACATGCATGCAGAAGAACAACAGAAAGCCTTATCATGGTGTGAAGCAGCTCTGAAAGCCTTCAATCTAAAGGCCTGCAGGATGAAAAGCAGCGTGGAGTTTGGTTAGAAGATGTTGATTCAGCTTCACTAGGAGGGTACACATAATCCAGCAGCTTCAACTTTATCTAAAGTGAGTCAACATAGTGCTGAAATGTGCTGGAAAAGCTGAAACATCATCATTTGTTCTGTGTTTTATTTATTTTAATATGAAATACTCCCAAGATTTAACAAGTGCATAAAAATTAGACACAATTACCCAAGAAAAACAGAATTTAGGAAATTCAACATTTGCTTTATGATGCATTTCCACGTATTCATCCATTACCAAATTGAATGGTCCCAGTTAAAGTCTCAGGAGAGTTAAGGAAATGCCACATGGTATGTTTGTGATGATATGACAGTAAATCATTATTTTGCTTTCTTTGTTGAAAAGTCAAAAATTTGTACGAATTTATTTATTTTGATTAATCTCAAATTTTCTAGAATTAAATCATGGACATTTCTGAAAAAGTAGAAAGTGACTGCTAAAATTTTTTTTTAAATGTTGAGATTGATCTCAGAAAAAAATACACAACAAAAAACAAAAAAAGAAGCAACAACAACAACAACAACAAAAAAAGACACGGAAAGTTTGAAAAGTTGAAAATATCCTGAAAAATCTCTGAAAATTCGAGATCAATCTCTGTAATTTCCTAAAAAGAAAGCCTGGAAATGTCTGAGTTTGAGAACTAAAAGGTGTCTAGTCTGAGTTTAATTTGAGATTAAACTCAGAAATTTTGAAATTTTGAAAATATATGCCAAAAACACTTGAACATAAATTTTAAAAACTCAAAATTTTCAAGCTTTGAAAAGTCAAATATCTACGTTAAAAAAATCTGAAATTTTGCGATTAATCTGAGAAATTTTCTAGAAAGAAAAGTGAAAATTTCCGAGTTTGAAAAGTAGAAAATATTTGGCTGACTGTTTTTTGGCAGAGCTTAATCAATAAATGTATTGATTATATTTTTATAGCACATTTCACATAAAAAAGCCCAAAACACATCATGCAGTCAATATTAAAAACAAATCAACATGTTAGTTTCGTTCCAATGTTTCAAGCGGTACTAAAAGTTTTTTCCTGAAAAGTTTCGGACGTCTCTGTCAAGGAGGTTTGAACTTTGAGTCACCGGGTCGCGGGGTGACCTCCATCCCGAAGGCCCGTGTTGCTGCCTGACATCGCCTGATCCCAATCAGAGCGCCGGGGTGGCTGCGTGTCGGCTTTCACGCTCGTAAACCTCTGGCTAATTCTAACGGTTGGGCGCGCCGTGGGGGAGGCGGCGCCGTTTCAAAGAGAGGGATGGAAAAAACGTGGCTAACGAGCTGAACCTCCCTGACTGGGTGTCAAATGGATCGGTTGACCTGTCTGACCTCCAGAAAACCAGAGAAATAAACGACACTCAATCCCGACAGGTCTAGCATCAAAGTTCAAGGTTAAAGCCCAAAACAAGAGGATTATCCGGATCCAAATGTTCTCCATGTGCTCGACTTTTATGGACTTGAACTTTTGGTATTTTTAGGAAATAAAGCAACTTGAAAAGGTTTCACTGTCCTTAAAGATTAAGTTTTTTCTCACTTACATGTTTCTGGACATCAAATGAACATAACTGAACTGCAAAAACACAAAATCTTGCCAGGTATATTTGGTCTAGTTGACAGTGAAAATGTCTTAGTACATTTGAAATAAGACAAAACAAACTTACAAGAAACTTTTCGGAAAGTTTTAAGTCAATAATTCCTTAATATTGATGAAAAAGTTGTAGTTTTACTTGAGGAATTTTCATTGATAACATGGAAAAATTACTTTGTTCTGAGTTAAATAATCTGTTAGTGGAATGAAAGACAAAAGAGAAATCCTTCAAACTCTAAACTCTGACGCTGCTCCAGTTTTGAATCTTTGAGTTGCTTTTTCTGCATTAAATATTCCACAGATTTCTTCTTCTTCTTCCCAGTCAGCCGTATTTGTTTACTGTGCACTGATGTTTGGTTTTTACAGGTTTTGTGAGATTTCCTGCCTGACGTCTGAATGTTGGTGAATAAACTCTGTCTCAACACAATAAACTGCACAACCAAACTTTCAGACTGCTTTTTTCATGTGTTTGATCTCAGGTTTTGAAAATTAATGGATTTTTCTGCAGTCCTTAAAGATGACTTTTTGTTCGATAAGTAAAATTTAAATAAATTGACAGATACCAAACTGTGTGCACGCCACTCGCCAGTGGGTTTTTAGTTGTGTTTCCATTGCAAATGTGTGCAAAACTTTGTTGATATTCTGCTAATGTTGGAAATACATAATTTTGCAAAATAAAATAAGTTTGTTTGCATGATATATTCTTCAGAAACATACTTCTTGTCGTGTTCTTTGTCGTTTCTGGCAGTAGTAACATCCGATTGGTGATTACGTGACTTGAGTGATACAGAAAAAATACACAGTTTTATGAAATACACAGATTTTGATACAGCCCAAAAGTACGACGGCTTATTACTGCCAAGAGAAAATATCTCCCAAAACACTGAAAACTTTTGTTATTAATCTCAGATTTTTTTCTAAAAATAAGGCCATTTCTGAATTTGAAAAGTCAAAACTTTGCTAGAAAACACTGCTTTTAATTATCCAGTGTTTGACAGATTTATGCACAAAGCTGAGATGAAAAAGAAACCACATTGACGACTCAGCAAATGACACAAGTTTTTACAACCTTCCTGTCACAGATAACAACTCTCCTGTGAAGAGATTATTAAAAACACACACTCTTCACACAGTTACTCATCACTTTCTGCTGAGAGGGCAAATCGTCAGACACAAAACATCGATTCAACGAGAAGGTCCCGACTTGCGCGATGGTTGTAGTGGTGCTTACAGAAACGGGCGGGGGAGGGGCGAGATTACAAGTATGAACACGTCGAGTTTCTGGTTACAGTGATGACAGGATCTGCTGAGTGCTTTAGAGGATCTGACAGCGGTATTCAGACTGCACACAGAAACATGTTGGTGCATGGTGGGCGCATCGGCAGAGCGTCTCCAGTCAATCACCCCCCGCCGCCACTCCACAGGGGGGTAAACCAACACCGCCCCACTTTTAACCAGAATCACTCCGCTGCAAAATGTTAACACACATTCCCTCTCAAGCAGTAGACATCAGTAACCAGCTGTATTTGAAGCAACTCAAAATGCAGCTGGACAAATTATTCTCAAGTTACAGAATATATATTTTCAGCAGAGGTTGGCAGAGAACTCAAACGTTATACTCGTGCAAGAGTCGCACTACTTCAACATATTTTTACTCAAGTAAGAGTAAAAAGTAGCGGTCCAAGAAATTAAAAAGTATTTGGTAAGAAGTTTAAGATTGTAACTGATTGAATTATCAATCATTTAGTATTTAAAAAATTGCATCATCAGATGGACCAGAATATAAAGTTAAATGGAAGTTTTGGTATTTTAAGGAACAAAAAGTTCACTGATCAAATACGAAAGACAATTAGGGACAAAACAAACAAATAAAAAAGTATATTCTGACTAATCGTGAGATTTAAATAAGAGTCCAGAGAAATTCTCAGAATAAAAAATTAAAATCTGCAAGATAAGTGTTTTTGCACAGGTCAGGAACTTTTAGTTTTTACATACTTTTTGTCACATTTGTTACTTTTTAAAGTCTAATTGCTGTCGGTTGAAGGATAAGCAAAACAAAAGCGTAAATATTTCAATTTACGTCAAGGTCAAACTCCAGAGTGTGTTCTCCAGAATTCGTTACAAGCCCTGGCACTTGAAAGCAACACATTGGCTCGACATGTGTTTTGGATAACTTCAGTAGGAAATCTGTGAGTGCAGCAGATGTAGAGAGGAAAAGGTTGAAGGAAATTAGAAGCGACACAAAGGATATTAAAGAAAAGGCAAAAATAATTCACACAGCGATGAGATTGCTGCCATAACCTGAGGCCGTGTTCGTTCTTATATCTGTTTGTTGCAGGAAAACAAAAGGAGCCGGGAGTTCTGTCTTTTCATTAACATTTAAACACCTCGACCCGACACCAGCAGATCCAAACGATAGGAAGCGACTCAGTGAGTGTTTACATCTGCAGACAGATGAGGTTTCATTTCTTTAGGCTGTGCTCTATTTTAAAGACAAGAGACAAAAGAATCTGCTTACTGTACAAGGGGATTTAGATATGATAGAGTGCTGCAAGAGTTTCTAATCAACAAATACCTCGTTATCTTTAGACGTATTATGAAAATCAGAAACATCTGTTCTTATCTTTCCTGGAAAGCCTCTGAAATCTGCTCTTTGTCTCCCTGCAGGACGACTTTGTGATGATTTCACTCATTAATGTGAACGAAGCCTCAGGGAAGTGCGGGTTACCCTTAAAATCACACAGCCTGGCTTTTAATCACACCTTTTTGTTATTGGGCTGCTATTTAAGCTTGGCAGCAGAACAAATGAAAGTGGAAAACATGAAACAAAAGGTCAAAGTTCAGGTGAGGATGCCAGTTATTTTTATAGGGGGATAAAACTCAGGTGCAATGCCAGATATAAACAGGAACCTGCGGGTTTGCAGCACCTGCGGCTTTTAAATGCGAGAACATTTAGCAAGAGCTCAGTTCTTGAAAAACAAAAAATCTAAAAATGAAACTTCAAGTACCACAACTTTTGCATCTTTAATGGCTCTTATTGTGATTTCTGGGAAAATTGATGACTGGTTTTACAATTTCCAAATAAAATCTGAAAATTGGGGCAAATCCATAACAGTATATTACCAGCGAGTTTGAAAAAAAAAAAAGGATTCATTTAAAGAGATAGTTATGTTTCTGTTAATGGAACAAATCTGACTAAAATTGCAAAGAAAAGATCTATTATAAAATATTATTTTCTCTCAAGGTATAATGAACTATATTAATTCAGTAGTGTTGTATCATTGCAAAAATAAGTTACTTTTGTTATTATTTTCAAAACTTTTATGCTCATTTTAAACTGTAAATGGATGAAATAAACAAATAAAGATTCAGCTGTCTTTACTCTTTTACTCCTTCAGTAAATCCGTTGCCACAAACCTCCTTCAGAAGTGGCAGAAACCTAATAAAACACGTCACCCTGAACGCACCATAAACATCATAAAACACATCGCCTGGCCTGAAATCTGGGAGTAGTGATCAACTCAGACCTGAACGTTCAGAGTCACATAAAGACAGTTACAAAGTCAGTCTTCTGTCACCTGAATAACATTAATTAAAGAACTAATGACCCAGTAAGATCTAGAGAAACCCATTCCTGTATTTATTTTTAGTTGCATTGTTTACTGCAACAGTGTCTTTATGATTTTACCTGATAAATTCAGACAGCTGAGGTTCTTTAAATACTCCCATTAATAATTGATCAACTTTTTGATGAGGATTTGTTTGATGATTTTGACGTGACAAAATGTGATGTCTATTCAAAATTGGTAAGTGCACGATGTTTTTATGATGTGAAGCACTTTGAACTAACTGCATTGTTGCTGAAATGTACCAAACAAATGAGTTTGACTTGATCATAGTGTGATTAGAATGGCCTAGTCAAAGTACAGACTCCTTCCAATCAATCTGGGTCAAAGAAAAGTGGGTAAAAAAAAAAAGCTTAACGATGTAAAGCACAGCTGGTAGAAATATACAATGGGCTACTATGGGGGGAAATGCATGCCACACTTTTTCAGATTTTTACCTGAAATAACTTTAAATCATCACTTTCCTTCCAAATTACAATCAATTCCCAAATCATGCTGGTCTCTCACATTTTAAAATATTTTAAAATGTGTGTTTGTCATGTGACAAACTGTGGAATAGTTTCAAAAGATGCGACACTGACATACGCAGGCGCTGCTGTGCATGTCAGTGAGCGAGAGCAAATTTTCCTGCTGAGGAAAACGACCGATATCAATCGTCACAGCCGATATCAATCGTCACAGCCGATATCAATTGAAGGAGGAAATCGAATCAAAGTGCATGAAGTAACAGAGTTCAGTGCTACGAGCCTGAGAAGCATCAAAAGAACCAGATGCACTGAACTGTCGGCACAGAGCCAGAAATGCACACAAGGATTGTGTCCTCCAGCTTTATAAGCCATGTGTACACGAAAATGTCGGCTGTAAATCTCCTCCATGCACAAACCAAACCTCCAGCCCACAACTGAGAATTACTTCTTTGTACTGTT
Organism: Poeciliopsis prolifica; assembly: GCF_027474105.1. Lineage (NCBI taxonomy): Eukaryota > Metazoa > Chordata > Actinopteri > Cyprinodontiformes > Poeciliidae > Poeciliopsis > Poeciliopsis prolifica. The sequence goes on along the minus strand of NW_026562389.1, from coordinate 8,805,507 downwards.
TGAATCAGTTGGTTAGATTTGATGGGTGTTTTTTGTTGACTTCAGTTTGAGTTGAGTAAAAAGTAAGAGCATTAAATTCTCACTCTTTATTTCTGACATGTAAATATAGCTATTTACTTGTCTTAACCTCTCAACAAAGCCTCATTTTGAAATAAATGGACTGTCCCTTTAGTAAACTAAAAACATTCCTCAGAAAACGATCCTGTGTTTGACTGAAACTGAGGGGAAAAGAAGCCAAAGAGTGAAGAAAATCTTTCAGAAGGGGACCAAAACTTCACATTTTGTGCATTTTTGTGCTTCCATTTGGGTCTCAACTGCTTCTAAAAACAGACTTTTGCTTAAAAAAAACACCCAGCCGTGATCTGACAATCAGTTAATGATTTATGGCGTCTGAAAAACAAAGCATGTCAAAATCCCCTGGATGTTTGGTCACAATCAGCTGGGTAGCACTGCACCGTTACCTAGCAACCCAAGCTGAGCTCCAGCACATTTGGTCAGTTGGTTTAA